>NC_090940.1:79421044-80027864 GCF_040938575.1 Ambystoma mexicanum
CCAGGGCAGGACAAAGACTGATATGTTTGGGATATTTCTTCTCTGTGAAAGATAGTGAGCTAAAGACTCTGGGAAAGTTTCTCATAACCAGGACAGATGTCTGGTAGAGGGACTCCCAGGACCCCCTTGTTAATCTGCATATTTAAGTAACTTTGGGTCCCACCCTAAGTTACTAGGGGAATCCAGACGTGGACCCCTTGCTCACTATTCTTAGAGAGGCACAGATCCACCCTACTGATGAGATCCAACCAGACCGAAACACGTGTCTGGGGTTTCTGTTGGTACTCTTGTTCAGAGGAGAATTGCCTAGCATTTCGGTGCTGGACTGCCCCAGGGCAGGACAAAGACTGATATGTTTGGGATATTTCTTCTCTGTGAAAGATAGTGAGCTAAAGACTCTGGGAAAGTTTCTCATAACCAGGACTGATGTCTGGCAGAGGGACTCCCAGGACCCCCTTGTTAATCTGCATATTTAAGTAACTTTGGGTCTCACCCTAAGTTACTTGGGGAATCCAGACGTGGACCCCTTGCTCACTATTCTTAGAGAGGCACAGATCCACCCTACTGATGAGATCCAACCAGACCGAAACAAGTGTCTGGGGTTTCTGTTGCTACTCTTATTCAGAGGAGAATTGCCTAGCATTTCGGTGCTGGACTGCCCAGGGCAGGACAAAGACTGATATGTTTGGGATATTTCTTCTCTGTGAAAGATAGTGAGCTAAAGACTCTGGGTAAGTTTCTCATAACCAGGACTAATGTCTGGCAGAGGGTCTCCCAGGACCCCCTTGTTAATCTGCATATTTAAGTAACTTTGGGTCTCACCCTAAATTACTAGGGGAATCCAGACGTGGACCCCTTGCTCACTATTCTTAGAGAGGCACAGATCCACCCTACTGCTGAGATCCAACGAGACCGAAACACGTGTCTGGGGTTTCTGTTGGTACTCTTGTTCAGAGGAGAATTGCCTAGCATTTCGGTGCTGGACTGCCCCAGGGCAGGACAAAGACTGATATGTTTGGGATATTTCTTCTCTGTGAAAGATAGTGAGCTAAAGACTCTGGGTAAGTTTCTCATAACCAGGACTAATGTCTGGCAGAGGGACTCCCAGGACCCCCTTGTTAATCTGCATATTTAAGTAACTTTGGGTCTCAACCTAAGTTACTAGGGGAATCCAGACGTGGACCCCTTGCTCACTATTCTTAGAGAGGGACAGATCCACCCTACTGATGAGATCCAACCAGACCGAAACACGTGTCTGGGGTTTCTGTTGGTACTCTTGTTCAGAGGAGAATTGCCTAGCATTTTGGTGCTGGACTGCCCCAGGGCAGGACAAAGACTGATATGTTTGGGATATTTCTTCTCTGTGAAAGATAGTGAGCTAAAGACTCTGGGAAAGTTTCTCATAACCAGGACTGATGTCTGGCAGAGGGACTCCCAGGACCCCCTTGTTAATCTGCATATTTAAGTAACTTTGGGTCTCACCCTAAGTTACTTGGGGAATCCAGACGTGGACCCCTTGCTCACTATTCTTAGAGAGGCACAGATCCACCCTACTGATGAGATCCAACCAGACCGAAACAAGTGTCTGGGGTTTCTGTTGCTACTCTTGTTCAGAGGAGAATTGCCTAGCATTTCGGTGCTGGACTGCCCCAGGGCAGGACAAAGACTGATATGTTTGGGATATTTCTTCTCTGTGAAAGATAGTGAGCTAAAGACTCTGGGTAAGTTTCTCATAACCAGGACTAATGTCTGACAGAGGGACTCCCAGGACCCCCTTGTTAATCTGCATATTTAAGTAACTTTGGGTCTCACCCTAAATTACTAGGGGAATCCAGACGTGGACCCCTTGCTCACTATTCTTAGAGAGGTGCAGATCCACCCTACTGATGAGATCCAACCAGACCGAAACACGTGTCTGGGGTTTCTGTTGGTACTCTTGTTCAGAGGAGAATTGCCTAGCATTTCGGTGCAGGACTGCCCCAGGGCAGGACAAAGACTGATATGTTTGGGATATTTCTTCTCTGTGAAAGATAGTGAGCTAAAGACTCTGGGTAAGTTTCTCATAACCAGGACTAATGTCTGGCAGAGGGACTCCCAGGACCCCCTTGTTAATCTGCATATTTAAGTAACTTTGGGTCCCACCCTAAGTTACTAGGGGAATCCAGACGTGGACCCCTTGCTCACCATTCTTAGAGAGGCACAGATCCACCCTACTGATGAGATCCAACCAGACCGAAACACGTGTCTGGGGTTTCTGTTGGTACTCTTGTTCAGAGGAGAATTGCCTAGCATTTCGGTGCTGGACTGCCCCAGGGCAGGACAAAGACTGATATGTTTGGGATATTTCTTCTCTGTGAAAGATAGTGAGCTAAAGACTCTGGGTAAGTTTCTCATAACCAGGACTAATGTCTGGCAGAGGGACTCCCAGGACCCCCTTGTTAATCTGCATATTTAAGCAACTTTGGGTCTCACCATAAGTTACTAGGGGAATCCAGACGTGGACCCCTTGCTCACTATTCTTAGAGAGGCACAGATCCACCCTACTGATGAGATCCAACCAGACCGAAACACGTGTCTGGGGTTTCTGTTGGTACTCTTGTTCAGAGGAGAATTGCCTAGCATTTCGGTGCTGGACTGCCCCAGGGCAGGACAAAAACTGATATGTTTGGGATATTTCTTCTCTGTGAAAGATAGTGAGCTAAAGACTCTGGGTAAGTTTCTCATAACCAGGACTAATGTCTGACAGAGGGACTCCCAGGACCCCCTTGTTAATCTGCATATTTAAGTAACTTTGGGTCTCACCCTAAATTACTAGGGGAATCCAGACGTGGACCCCTTGCTCACTATTCTTAGAGAGGTGCAGATCCACCCTACTGATGAGATCCAACCAGACCGAAACACGTGTCTGGGGTTTCTGTTGGTACTCTTGTTCAGAGGAGAATTGCCTAGCATTTCGGTGCTGGACTGCCCCAGGGCAGGACAAAGACTGATATGTTTGGGATATTTCTTCTCTGTGAAAGATAGTGAG
The DNA here is from genome assembly GCF_040938575.1 of Ambystoma mexicanum. NCBI lineage: Eukaryota > Metazoa > Chordata > Amphibia > Caudata > Ambystomatidae > Ambystoma > Ambystoma mexicanum. Next base: position 79,424,073 of record NC_090940.1, read on the forward strand.
CTAAAGACTCTGGGTAAGTTTCTCATAACCAGGACTAATGTCTGGCAGAGGGACTCCCAGGACCCCCTTGTTAATCTGCATATTTAAGTAACTTTGGGTCCCACCCTAAGTTACTAGGGGAATCCAGACGTGGACCCCTTGCTCACCATTCTTAGAGAGACACAGATCCACCCTACTGATGAGATCCAACCAGACCGAAACACGTGTCTGGGGTTTCTGTTGGTACTCTTGTTCAGAGGAGAATTGCCTAGCATTTCGGTGCTGGACTGCCCCAGGGCAGGACAAAGACTGATATGTTTGGGATATTTCTTCTCTGTGAAAGATAGTGAGCTAAAGACTCTGGGTAAGTTTCTCATAACCAGGACTAATGTCTGGCAGAGGGACTCCCAGGACCCCCTTGTTAATCTGCATATTTAAGCAACTTTGGGTCTCACCATAAGTTACTAGGGGAATCCAGACGTGGACCCCTTGCTCACTATTCTTAGAGAGGCACAGATCCACCCTACTGATGAGATCCAACCAGACCGAAACACGTGTCTGGGGTTTCTGTTGGTACTCTTGTTCAGAGGAGAATTGCCTAGCATTTCGGTGCTGGACTGCCCCAGGGCAGGACAAAGACTGATATGTTTGGGATATTTCTTCTCTGTGAAAGATAGTGAGCTAAAGACTCTGGGTAAGTTTCTCATAATCAGGACTAATGTCTGGCAGAGGGACTCCCAGGACCCCCTTGTTAATCTGCATATTTAAGTAATTTTGGGTCTCACCCTAAGTTACTAGGGGAATCCAGACGTGGACCCCTTGCTCACTATTCTTAGAGAGGCACAGATCCACCCTACTGATTAGATCCAACCAGACCGAAACACGTGTCTGGGGTTTCTGTTGGTGCTCTTGTTCAGAGGAGAATTGCCTAGCATTTCGGTGCTGGACTGCCCCAGGGCAGGACAAAAACTGATATGTTTGGGATATTTCTTCTCTGTGAAAGATAGTGAGATAAAGACTCTGGGTACGTTTCTCATAACCAGGACTAATGTCTGGCAGAGGGACTCCCAGGACCCCCTTGTTAATCTGCATATTTAAGTAACTTTGGGTCTCACCCTAAATTACTAGGGGAATCCAGACGTGGACCCCTTGCTCACTATTCGTAGAGAGGCACAGATCCACCCTACTGCTGAGATCCAACGAGACCGAAACACGTGTCTGGGGTTTCTGTTGGTACTCTTGTTCAGAGGAGAATTGCCTAGCATTTCGGTGCTGGACTGCCCCAGGGCAGGACAAAGACTGATATGTTTGGGATATTTCTTCTCTGTGAAAGATAGTGAGCTAAAGACTCTGGGTAAGTTTCTCATAACCAGGACTAATGTCTGGCAGAGGGACTCCCAGGACCCCCTTGTTAATCTGCATATTTAAGTAACTTTGGGTCTCAACCTAAGTTACTAGGGGAATCCAGACGTGGACCCCTTGCTCACTATTCTTAGAGAGGGACAGATCCACCATACTGATGAGATCCAACCAGACTGAAACACGTGTCTGGGGTTTCTGTTGGTACTCTTGTTCAGAGGAGAATTGCCTAGCATTTCGGTGCTGGACTGCCCCAGGGCAGGACAAAGACTGATATGTTTGGGATATTTCTTCTCTGTGAAAGATAGTGAGCTAAAGACTCTGGGAAAGTTTCTCATAACCAGGACAGATGTCTCGCAGAGGGACTCCCAGGACCCCCTTGTTAATCTGCATATTTAAGTAACTTTGGGTCTCACCCTAAGTTACTTGGGGAATCCAGATGTGGACCCCTTGCTCACTAGTCTAAGAGAGGCACAGATCCACCCTACTGATAAGATCCAACCAGACCGAAACAAGTGTCTGGGGTTTCTGTTGCTACTCTTGTTCAGAGGAGAATTGCCTAGCATTTCGGTGCTGGACTGCCCCAGGGCAGGACAAAGACTGATATGTTTGGGATATTTCTTCTCTGTGAAAGATAGTGAGCTAAAGACTCTGGGTAAGTTTCTCATAACCAGGACTAATGTCTGGCAGAGGGACTCCCAGGACCCCCTTGTTAATCTGCATATTTAAGTAACTTTGGGTCTCACCCTAAGTTACTAGGGGAATCCAGACGTGGACCCCTTGCTCACTATTCTTAGAGAGGCACAGATCCACCCTACTGATGAGATCCAACCAGACCGAAACACGTGTCTGGGGTTTTTGTTGGTACTCTTGTTCAGAGGAGAATTGCCTAGCATTTCGGTGCTGGACTGCCCCAGGGCAGGACAAAGACTGATATGTTTGGGATATTTCTTCTCTGTGAAAGATAGTGAGCTAAAGACTCTGGGTAAGTTTCTCATAACCAGGACTAATGTCTGGCAGAGGGACTCCCAGGACCCCCTTGTTAATCTGCATATTTAAGCAACTTTGGCTCTCACCGTAAGTTACTAGGGGAATCCAGACGTGGACCCCTTGCTCACTATTCTTAGAGAGGCACAGATCCACCCTACTGATGAGATCCAACCAGACCGAAACACGTGTCTGGGGTTTCTGTTGGTACTCTTGTTCAGAGGAGAATTGCCTAGCATTTCGGTGCTGGACTGCCCCAGGGCAGGACAAAGACTGATATGTTCGGGATATTTCTTCTCTGTGAAAGATAGTGAGCTAAAGACTCTGGGAAAGTTTCTCATAACCAGGACTGATGTCTGGCAGAGGGACTCCCAGGACCCCCTTGTTAATCTGCATATTTAAGTAACTTTGGGTCTCACCCTAAGTTACTTGGGGAATCCAGACGTGGACCCCTTGCTCACTATTCTTAGAGAGGCACAGATCCACCCTACTGATGAGATCCAACCAGACCGAAACAAGTGTCTGGGGTTTCTGTTGCTACTCTTGTTCAGAGGAGAATTGCATAGCATTTCGGTGCTGGACTGCCCCAGGGCAGGACAAAGACTGATATGTTTGGGATATTTCTTCTCTGTGAAAGATAGTGAGCTAAAGACTCTGGGTAAGTTTCTCATAACCAGGACTAATGTCTGACAGAGGGACTCCCAGGACCCCCTTGTTAATCTGCATATTTAAGTAACTTTGGGTCTCACCCTAAATTACTAGGGGAATCCAGACGTGGACCCCTTGCTCACTATTCTTAGAGAGGTGCAGATCCACCCTACTGATGAGATCCAACCAGACCGAAACACGTGTCTGGGGTTTCTGTTGGTACTCTTGTTCAGAGGAGAATTGCCTAGCATTTCGGTGCTGGACTGCCCCAGGGCAGGACAAAGATTGATATGTTTGGGATATTTCTTCTCTGTGAAAGATAGTGAGCTAAAGACTCTGGGTAAGTTTCTCATAACCAGGACTAATGTCTGGCAGAGGGACTCCCAGGACCCCCTTGTTAATCTGCATATTTAAGTAACTTTGGGTCCCACCCTAAGTTACTAGGGGAATCCAGACGTGGACCCCTTGCTCACCATTCTTAGAGAGGCACAGATCCACCCTACTGATGAGATCCAACCAGACCGAAACACGTGTCTGGGGTTTCTGTTGGTACTCTTGTTCAGAGGAGAATTGCCTAGCATTTCGGTGCTGGACTGCCCCAGGGCAGGACAAAGACTGATATGTTTGGGATATTTCTTCTCTGTGAAAGATAGTGAGCTAAAGACTCTGGGTAAGTTTCTCATAACCAGGACTAATGTCTGGCAGAGGGACTCCCAGGACCCCCTTGTTAATCTGCATATTTAAGCAACTTTGGGTCTCACCATAAGTTACTAGGGGAATCCAGACGTGGACCCCTTGCTCACTATTCTTAGAGAGGCACAGATCCACCCTACTGATGAGATCCAACCAGACCGAAACACGTGTCTGGGGTTTCTGTTGGTACTCTTGTTCAGAGGAGAATTGCCTAGCATTTCGGTGCTGGACTGCCCCAGGGCAGGACAAAAACTGATATGTTTGGGATATTTCTTCTCTGTGAAAGATAGTGAGCTAAAGACTCTGGGTAAGTTTCTCATAACCAGGACTAATGTCTGGCAGAGGGACTCCCAGGACCCCCTTGTTAATCTGCATATTTAAGTAATTTTGGGTCTCACCCTAAGTTACTAGGGGAATCCAGACGTGGACCCCTTGCTCACTATTCTTAGAGAGGCACAGATCCACCCTACTGATTAGATCCAACCAGACCGAAACACGTGTCTGGGGTTTCTGTTGGTGCTCTTGTTCAGAGGAGAATTGCCTAGCATTTCGGTGCTGGACTGCCCCAGGGCAGGACAAAAACTGATATGTTTGGGATATTTCTTCTCTGTGAAAGATAGTGAGATAAAGACTCTGGGTACGTTTCTCATAACCAGGACTAATGTCTGACAGAGGGACTCCCAGGACCCCCTTGTTAATCTGCATATTTAAGTAACTTTGGGTCTCGCCCTAAATTACTAGGGGAATCCAGACGTGGACCCCTTGCTCACTATTCTTAGAGAGGTGCAGATCCACCCTACTGATGAGATCCAACCAGACCGAAACACGTGTCTGGGGTTTCTGTTGGTACTCTTGTTCAGAGGAGAATTGCCTAGCATTTCGGTGCTGGACTGCCCCAGGGCAGGACAAAGATTGATATGTTTGGGATATTTCTTCTCTGTGAAAGATAGTGAGCTAAAGACTCTGGGTAAGTTTCTCATAACCAGGACTAATGTCTGGCAGAGGGACTCCCAGGACCCCCTTGTTAATCTGCATATTTAAGTAACTTTGGGTCCCACCCTAAGTTACTAGGGGAATCCAGACGTGGACCCCTTGCTCACCATTCTTAGAGAGGCACAGATCCACCCTACTGATGAGATCCAACCAGACTGAAACACGTGTCTGGGGTTTCTGTTGGTACTCTTGTTCAGAGGAGAATTGCCTAGCATTTCGGTACTGGACTGCCCCTTGGCAGGACAAAGACTGATATGTTGGGGATATTTCTTCTCTGTGAAAGATAGTGAGCTAAAGACTCTGGGAAAGTTTCTCATAACCAGGACAGATGTCTGGCAGAGGGACTCCCAGGACCCCCTTGTTAATCTGCATATTTAAGTAACTTTGGGTCTCACCCTAAGTTACTAGGGGAATCCAGACGTGGACCCCTTGCTCACTATTCTTAGAGAGGCGCAGATCCACCCTACTGATGAGATCCAACCAGACCGAAACAAGTGTCTGGGGTTTCTGTTGCTACTCTTGTTCAGAGGAGAATTGCCTAGCATTTCGGTGCTGGACTGCCCCAGGGCAGGACACAGACTGATATGTTTGGGATATTTCTTCTCTGTGAAAGATAGTGAGCTAAAGACTCTGGGTAAGTTTCTCATAACCAGGACTAATGTCTGGCAGAGGGACTCCCAGGACCCCCTTGTTAATCTGCATATTTAAGTAACTTTGGGTCTCACCCTAAGTTACTAGGGGAATCCAGACGTGGACCCCTTGCTCACTATTCTTAGAGAGGCGCAGATCCACCCTACTGATGAGATCCAACCAGACCGAAACACCTGTCTGGGGTTTCTGTTGGTACTCTTGTTCAGAGGAGAATTGCCTAGCATTTCGGTGCTGGACTGCCCCAGGGCAGGACAAAGACGGATATGTTTGGGATATTTCTTCTCTGTGAAAGATAGTGAGCTAAAGACTCTGGGTAAGTTTCTCATAACCAGGACTAATGTCTGGCAGAGGGACTCCCAGGACCCCCTTGTTAATCTGCATATTTAAGTAACTTTGGGTCCCACCCTAAGTTACTAGGGGAATCCAGACGTGGACCCCTTGCTCACTATTCTTAGAGAGGCACAGATCCACCCTACTGATGAGATCCAACCAGACCGAAACACGTGTCTGGGGTTTCTGTTGGTACTCTTGTTCAGAGGAGAATTGCCTAGCATTTCGGTGCTGGACTGCCCCAGGGCAGGACAAAGACTGATATGTTTGGGATATTTCTTCTCTGTGAAAGATAGTGAGCTAAAGACTCTGGGTAAGTTTCTCATAACCAGGACTAATGTCTGGCAGAGGGACTCCCAGGTCCCCCTTGTTAATCTGCATATTTAAGCAACTTTGGGTCTCACCATAAGTTACTAGGGGAATCCAGACGTGGACCCCTTGCTCACTATTCTTAGAGAGGCACAGATCCACCCTACTGATGAGATCCAACCAGACCGAAACACGTGTCTGGGGTTTCTGTTGGTACTCTTGTTCAGAGGAGAATTGCCTAGCATTTCGGTGCTGGACTGCCCCAGGGCAGGACAAAGACTGATATGTTTGGGATATTTCTTCTCTGTGAAAGATAGTGAGCTAAAGACTCTGGGAAAGTTTCTCATAACCAGGACTGATGTCTGGCAGAGGGACTCCCAGGACCCCCTTGTTAATCTGCATATTTAAGTAACTTTGGGTCTCACCCTAAGTTACTTGGGGAATCCAGACGTGGACCCCTTGCTCACTATTCTTAGAGAGGCACAGATCCACCCTACTGATGAGATCCAACCAGACCGAAACAAGTGTCTGGGGTTTCTGTTGCTACTCTTGTTCAGAGGAGAATTGCCTAGCATTTCGGTGCTGGACTGCCCCAGGGCAGGACAAAGACTGATATGTTTGGGATATTTCTTCTCTGTGAAAGATAGTGAGCTAAAGACTCTGGGTAAGTTTCTCATAACCAGGACTAATGTCTGGCAGAGGGACTCCCAGGATCCCCTTGTTAATCTGCATATTTAAGTAACTTTGGGTCTCAACCTAAGTTACTAGGGGAATCCAGACGTGGACCCCTTGCTCACTATTCTTAGAGAGGCACAGATCCACCCTACTGATGAGATCCAACCAGACCAAAACACGTGTCTGGGGTTTCGGTTGGTACTCTTGTTCAGAGGTGAATTGCCTAGCATTTCGGTGCTGGACTGCCCCAGGGCAGGACAAAGACTGATATGTTTGGGATATTTCTTCTCTGTGAAAGATAGTGAGCTAAAGACTCTGGGTAAGTTTCTCATAAAAAGGACTAATGTCTGGCAGAGGGACTCCCAGGACCCCCTTGTTAATCTGCATATTTAAGTAACTTTGGGTCTCACCCTAAGTTACGTGGGGAATCCAGACGTGGACCCCTTGCTCACTATTCTTAGAGAGGCACAGATCCACCCTACTGATGAGATCCAACCAGACCGAAACACGTGTCTGGGGTTTCTGTTGGTACTCTTGTTCAGAGGAGAATTGCCTAGCATTTCGGTGCTGGACTGCCCAGGGCAGGACAAAGACTGATATGTTTGGGATATTTCTTCGCTGTGAAAGATAGTGAGCTAAAGACTCTGGGTAAGTTTCTCATAACCAGGACTAATGTCTGGCAGAGGGACTCCCAGGATCCCCTTGTTAATCTGCATATTTAAGTAACTTTGGGTCTCAACCTAAGTTACTAGGGGAATCCAGACGTGGACCCCTTGTTCACTATTCTTAGAGAGGCACAGATCCACCCTACTGATGAGATCCAACCAGACCGAAACACGTGTCTGGGGTTTCGGTTGGTACTCTTGTTCAGAGGAGAATTGCCTAGCATTTCGGTGCTGGACTGCCCCAGGGCAGGACAAAGACTGATATGTTTGGGATATTTCTTCTCTGTGAAAGATAGTGAGCTAAAGACTCTGGGTAAGTTTCTCATAACCAGGACTAATGTCTGGCAGAGGGACTCCCAGGACCCCCTTGTTAATCTGCATATTTAAGTAACTTTGGGTCTCACCCTAAGTTACTTGGGGAATCCAGACGTGGACCCCTTGCTCACTATTCTTAGAGAGGGACAGATCCACCATACTGATGAGATCCAACCAGACTGAAACACGTGTCTGGGGTTTCTGTTGGTACTCTTGTTCAGAGGAGAATTGCCTAGCATTTCGGTGCTGGACTGCCCCAGGGCAGGACAAAGACTGATATGTTTGGGATATTTCTTCTCTGTGAAAGATAGTGAGCTAAAGACTCTGGGAAAGTTTCTCATAACCAGGACAGATGTCTGGTAGAGGGACTCCCAGGACCCCCTTGTTAATCTGCATATTTAAGTAACTTTGGGTCCCACCCTAAGTTACTAGGGGAATCCAGACGTGGACCCCTTGCTCACTATTCTTAGAGAGGCACAGATCCACCCTACTGATGAGATCCAACCAGACCGAAGCACGTGTCTGGGGTTTCTGTTGGTACTCTTGTTCAGAGGAGAATTGCCTAGCATTTCGGTGCTGGACTGCCCCAGGGCAGGACAAAGACTGATATGTTTGGGATATTTCTTCTCTGTGAAAGATAGTGAGCTAAAGACTCTGGGTAAGTTTCTCATAACCAGGACTAATGTCTGGCAGAGGGACTCCCAGGACCCCCTTGTTAATCTGCATATTTAAGCAACTTTGGGTCTCACCATAAGTTACTAGGGGAATCCAGACGTGGACCCCTTGCTCACTATTCTTAGAGAGGCACAGATCCACCCTACTGATGAGATCCAACCAGACCGAAACACGTGTCTGGGGTTTCTGTTGGTACTCTTGTTCAGAGGAGAATTGCCTAGCATTTCGGTGCTGGACTGCCCCAGGGCAGGACAAAGACTGATATGTTTGGGATATTTCTTCTCTGTGAAAGATAGTGAGCTAAAGACTCTGGGAAAGTTTCTCATAACCAGGACTGATGTCTGGCAGAGGGACTCCCAGGACCCCCTTGTTAATCTGCATATTTAAGTAACTTTGGGTCTCACCCTAAGTTACTTGGGGAATCCAGACGTGGACCCCTTGCTCACTATTCTTAGAGAGGCACAGATCCACCCTACTGATGAGATCCAACCAGACCGAAACAAGTGTCTGGGGTTTCTGTTGCTACTCTTATTCAGAGGAGAATTGCCTAGCATTTCGGTGCTGGACTGCCCCAGGGCAGGACAAAGACTGATATGTTTGGGATATTTCTTCTCTGTGAAAGATAGTGAGCTAAAGACTCTGGGTAAGTTTCTCATAACCAGGACTAATGTCTGGCAGAGGGTCTCCCAGGACCCCCTTGTTAATCTGCATATTTAAGTAACTTTGGGTCTCACCCTAAATTACTAGGGGAATCCAGACGTGGACCCCTTGCTCACTATTCTTAGAGAGGCACAGATCCACCCTACTGCTGAGATCCAACGAGACCGAAACACGTGTCTGGGGTTTCTGTTGGTACTCTTGTTCAGAGGAGAATTGCCTAGCATTTCGGTGCTGGACTGCCCCAGGGCAGGACAAAGACTGATATGTTTGGGATATTTCTTCTCTGTGAAAGATAGTGAGCTAAAGACTCTGGGTAAGTTTCTCATAACCAGGACTAATGTCTGGCAGAGGGACTCCCAGGACCCCCTTGTTAATCTGCATATTTAAGTAACTTTGGGTCTCAACCTAAGTTACTAGGGGAATCCAGACGTGGACCCCTTGCTCACTATTCTTAGAGAGGGACAGATCCACCCTACTGATGAGATCCAACCAGACCGAAACACGTGTCTGGGGTTTCTGTTGGTACTCTTGTTCAGAGGAGAATTGCCTAGCATTTTGGTGCTGGACTGCCCCAGGGCAGGACAAAGACTGATATGTTTGGGATATTTCTTCTCTGTGAAAGATAGTGAGCTAAAGACTCTGGGAAAGTTTCTCATAACCAGGACTGATGTCTGGCAGAGGGACTCCCAGGACCCCCTTGTTAATCTGCATATTTAAGTAACTTTGGGTCTCACCCTAAGTTACTTGGGGAATCCAGACGTGGACCCCTTGCTCACTATTCTTAGAGAGGCACAGATCCACCCTACTGATGAGATCCAACCAGACCGAAACAAGTGTCTGGGGTTTCTGTTGCTACTCTTGTTCAGAGGAGAATTGCCTAGCATTTCGGTGCTGGACTGCCCCAGGGCAGGACAAAGACTGATATGTTTGGGATATTTCTTCTCTGTGAAAGATAGTGAGCTAAAGACTCTGGGTAAGTTTCTCATAACCAGGACTAATGTCTGACAGAGGGACTCCCAGGACCCCCTTGTTAATCTGCATATTTAAGTAACTTTGGGTCTCACCCTAAATTACTAGGGGAATCCAGACGTGGACCCCTTGCTCACTATTCTTAGAGAGGTGCAGATCCACCCTACTGATGAGATCCAACCAGACCGAAACACGTGTCTGGGGTTTCTGTTGGTACTCTTGTTCAGAGGAGAATTGCCTAGCATTTCGGTGCTGGACTGCCCCAGGGCAGGACAAAGACTGATATGTTTGGGATATTTCTTCTCTGTGAAAGATAGTGAGCTAAAGACTCTGGGTAAGTTTCTCATAACCAGGACTAATGTCTGGCAGAGGGACTCCCAGGACCCCCTTGTTAATCTGCATATTTAAGTAACTTTGGGTCCCACCCTAAGTTACTAGGGGAATCCAGACGTGGACCCCTTGCTCACCATTCTTAGAGAGGCACAGATCCACCCTACTGATGAGATCCAACCAGACCGAAACACGTGTCTGGGGTTTCTGTTGGTACTCTTGTTCAGAGGAGAATTGCCTAGCATTTCGGTGCTGGACTGCCCCAGGGCAGGACAAAGACTGATATGTTTGGGATATTTCTTCTCTGTGAAAGATAGTGAGCTAAAGACTCTGGGTAAGTTTCTCATAACCAGGACTAATGTCTGGCAGAGGGACTCCCAGGACCCCCTTGTTAATCTGCATATTTAAGCAACTTTGGGTCTCACCATAAGTTACTAGGGGAATCCAGACGTAGACCCCTTGCTCACTATTCTTAGAGAGGCACAGATCCACCCTACTGATGAGATCCAACCAGACCGAAACACGTGTCTGGGGTTTCTGTTGGTACTCTTGTTCAGAGGAGAATTGCCTAGCATTTCGGTGCTGGACTGCCCCAGGGCAGGACAAAAACTGATATGTTTGGGATATTTCTTCTCTGTGAAAGATAGTGAGCTAAAGACTCTGGGTAAGTTTCTCATAACCAGGACTAATGTCTGACAGAGGGACTCCCAGGACCCCCTTGTTAATCTGCATATTTAAGTAACTTTGGGTCTCACCCTAAATTACTAGGGGAATCCAGACGTGGACCCCTTGCTCACTATTCTTAGAGAGGTGCAGATCCACCCTACTGATGAGATCCAACCAGACCGAAACACGTGTCTGGGGTTTCTGTTGGTACTCTTGTTCAGAGGAGAATTGCCTAGCATTTCGGTGCTGGACTGCCCCAGGGCAGGACAAAGACTGATATGTTTGGGATATTTCTTCTCTGTGAAAGATAGTGAGCTAAAGACTCTGGGTAAGTTTCTCATAACCAGGACTAATGTCTGGCAGAGGGACTCCCAGGACCCCCTTGTTAATCTGCATATTTAAGTAACTTTGGGTCCCACCCTAAGTTACTAGGGGAATCCAGACGTGGACCCCTTGCTCACCATTCTTAGAGAGACACAGATCCACCCTACTGATGAGATCCAACCAGACCGAAACACGTGTCTGGGGTTTCTGTTGGTACTCTTGTTCAGAGGAGAATTGCCTAGCATTTCGGTGCTGGACTGCCCCAGGGCAGGACAAAGACTGATATGTTTGGGATATTTCTTCTCTGTGAAAGATAGTGAGCTAAAGACTCTGGGTAAGTTTCTCATAACCAGGACTAATGTCTGGCAGAGGGACTCCCAGGACCCCCTTGTTAATCTGCATATTTAAGCAACTTTGGGTCTCACCATAAGTTACTAGGGGAATCCAGACGTGGACCCCTTGCTCACTATTCTTAGAGAGGCACAGATCCACCCTACTGATGAGATCCAACCAGACCGAAACACGTGTCTGGGGTTTCTGTTGGTACTCTTGTTCAGAGGAGAATTGCCTAGCATTTCGGTGCTGGACTGCCCCAGGGCAGGACAAAAACTGATATGTTTGGGATATTTCTTCTCTGTGAAAGATAGTGAGCTAAAGACTCTGGGTAAGTTTCTCATAATCAGGACTAATGTCTGGCAGAGGGACTCCCAGGACCCCCTTGTTAATCTGCATATTTAAGTAATTTTGGGTCTCACCCTAAGTTACTAGGGGAATCCAGACGTGGACCCCTTGCTCACTATTCTTAGAGAGGCACAGATCCACCCTACTGATTAGATCCAACCAGACCGAAACACGTGTCTGGGGTTTCTGTTGGTGCTCTTGTTCAGAGGAGAATTGCCTAGCATTTCGGTGCTGGACTGCCCCAGGGCAGGACAAAAACTGATATGTTTGGGATATTTCTTCTCTGTGAAAGATAGTGAGATAAAGACTCTGGGTACGTTTCTCATAACCAGGACTAATGTCTGGCAGAGGGACTCCCAGGACCCCCTTGTTAATCTGCATATTTAAGTAACTTTGGGTCTCACCCTAAATTACTAGGGGAATCCAGACGTGGACCCCTTGCTCACTATTCGTAGAGAGGCACAGATCCACCCTACTGCTGAGATCCAACGAGACCGAAACACGTGTCTGGGGTTTCTGTTGGTACTCTTGTTCAGAGGAGAATTGCCTAGCATTTCGGTGCTGGACTGCCCCAGGGCAGGACAAAGACTGATATGTTTGGGATATTTCTTCTCTGTGAAAGATAGTGAGCTAAAGACTCTGGGTAAGTTTCTCATAACCAGGACTAATGTCTGGCAGAGGGACTCCCAGGACCCCCTTGTTAATCTGCATATTTAAGTAACTTTGGGTCTCAACCTAAGTTACTTGGGGAATCCAGATGTGGACCCCTTGCTCACTAGTCTAAGAGAGGCACAGATCCACCCTACTGATAAGATCCAACCAGACCGAAACAAGTGTCTGGGGTTTCTGTTGCTACTCTTGTTCAGAGGAGAATTGCCTAGCATTTCGGTGCTGGACTGCCCCAGGGCAGGACAAAGACTGATATGTTTGGGATATTTCTTCTCTGTGAAAGATAGTGAGCTAAAGACTCTGGGTAAGTTTCTCATAACCAGGACTAATGTCTGGCAGAGGGACTCCCAGGACCCCCTTGTTAATCTGCATATTTAAGTAACTTTGGGTCTCACCCTAAGTTACTAGGGGAATCCAGACGTGGACCCCTTGCTCACTATTCTTAGAGAGGCACAGATCCACCCTACTGATGAGATCCAACCAGACCGAAACACGTGTCTGGGGTTTTTGTTGGTACTCTTGTTCAGAGGAGAATTGCCTAGCATTTCGGTGCTGGACTGCCCCAGGGCAGGACAAAGACTGATATGTTTGGGATATTTCTTCTCTGTGAAAGATAGTGAGCTAAAGACTCTGGGTAAGTTTCTCATAACCAGGACTAATGTCTGGCAGAGGGACTCCCAGGACCCCCTTGTTAATCTGCATATTTAAGCAACTTTGGCTCTCACCGTAAGTTACTAGGGGAATCCAGACGTGGACCCCTTGCTCACTATTCTTAGAGAGGCACAGATCCACCCTACTGATGAGATCCAACCAGACCGAAACACGTGTCTGGGGTTTCTGTTGGTACTCTTGTTCAGAGGAGAATTGCCTAGCATTTCGGTGCTGGACTGCCCCAGGGCAGGACAAAGACTGATATGTTTGGGATATTTCTTCTCTGTGAAAGATAGTGAGCTAAAGACTCTGGGAAAGTTTCTCATAACCAGGACTGATGTCTGGCAGAGGGACTCCCAGGACCCCCTTGTTAATCTGCATATTTAAGTAACTTTGGGTCTCACCCTAAGTTACTTGGGGAATCCAGACGTGGACCCCTTGCTCACTATTCTTAGAGAGGCACAGATCCACCCTACTGATGAGATCCAACCAGACCGAAACAAGTGTCTGGGGTTTCTGTTGCTACTCTTGTTCAGAGGAGAATTGCATAGCATTTCGGTGCTGGACTGCCCCAGGGCAGGACAAAGACTGATATGTTTGGGATATTTCTTCTCTGTGAAAGATAGTGAGCTAAAGACTCTGGGTAAGTTTCTCATAACCAGGACTAATGTCTGACAGAGGGACTCCCAGGACCCCCTTGTTAATCTGCATATTTAAGTAACTTTGGGTCTCACCCTAAATTACTAGGGGAATCCAGACGTGGACCCCTTGCTCACTATTCTTAGAGAGGTGCAGATCCACCCTACTGATGAGATCCAACCAGACCGAAACACGTGTCTGGGGTTTCTGTTGGTACTCTTGTTCAGAGGAGAATTGCCTAGCATTTCGGTGCTGGACTGCCCCAGGGCAGGACAAAGATTGATATGTTTGGGATATTTCTTCTCTGTGAAAGATAGTGAGCTAAAGACTCTGGGTAAGTTTCTCATAACCAGGACTAATGTCTGGCAGAGGGACTCCCAGGACCCCCTTGTTAATCTGCATATTTAAGTAACTTTGGGTCCCACCCTAAGTTACTAGGGGAATCCAGACGTGGACCCCTTGCTCACCATTCTTAGAGAGGCACAGATCCACCCTACTGATGAGATCCAACCAGACCGAAACACGTGTCTGGGGTTTCTGTTGGTACTCTTGTTCAGAGGAGAATTGCCTAGCATTTCGGTGCTGGACTGCCCCAGGGCAGGACAAAGACTGATATGTTTGGGATATTTCTTCTCTGTGAAAGATAGTGAGCTAAAGACTCTGGGTAAGTTTCTCATAACCAGGACTAATGTCTGGCAGAGGGACTCCCAGGACCCCCTTGTTAATCTGCATATTTAAGCAACTTTGGGTCTCACCATAAGTTACTAGGGGAATCCAGACGTGGACCCCTTGCTCACTATTCTTAGAGAGGCACAGATCCACCCTACTGATGAGATCCAACCAGACCGAAACACGTGTCTGGGGTTTCTGTTGGTACTCTTGTTCAGAGGAGAATTGCCTAGCATTTCGGTGCTGGACTGCCCCAGGGCAGGACAAAAACTGATATGTTTGGGATATTTCTTCTCTGTGAAAGATAGTGAGCTAAAGACTCTGGGTAAGTTTCTCATAACCAGGACTAATGTCTGGCAGAGGGACTCCCAGGACCCCCTTGTTAATCTGCATATTTAAGTAATTTTGGGTCTCACCCTAAGTTACTAGGGGAATCCAGACGTGGACCCCTTGCTCACTATTCTTAGAGAGGCACAGATCCACCCTACTGATTAGATCCAACCAGACCGAAACACGTGTCTGGGGTTTCTGTTGGTGCTCTTGTTCAGAGGAGAATTGCCTAGCATTTCGGTGCTGGACTGCCCCAGGGCAGGACAAAAACTGATATGTTTGGGATATTTCTTCTCTGTGAAAGATAGTGAGATAAAGACTCTGGGTACGTTTCTCATAACCAGGACTAATGTCTGACAGAGGGACTCCCAGGACCCCCTTGTTAATCTGCATATTTAAGTAACTTTGGGTCTCACCCTAAATTACTAGGGGAATCCAGACGTGGACCCCTTGCTCACTATTCTTAGAGAGGTGCAGATCCACCCTACTGATGAGATCCAACCAGACCGAAACACGTGTCTGGGGTTTCTGTTGGTACTCTTGTTCAGAGGAGAATTGCCTAGCATTTCGGTGCTGGACTGCCCCAGGGCAGGACAAAGATTGATATGTTTGGGATATTTCTTCTCTGTGAAAGATAGTGAGCTAAAGACTCTGGGTAAGTTTCTCATAACCAGGACTAATGTCTGGCAGAGGGACTCCCAGGACCCCCTTGTTAATCTGCATATTTAAGTAACTTTGGGTCCCACCCTAAGTTACTAGGGGAATCCAGACGTGGACCCCTTGCTCACCATTCTTAGAGAGGCACAGATCCACCCTACTGATGAGATCCAACCAGACCGAAACACGTGTCTGGGGTTTCTGTTGGTACTCTTGTTCAGAGGAGAATTGCCTAGCATTTCGGTGCTGGACTGCCCCAGGGCAGGACAAAGACTGATATGTTTGGGATATTTCTTCTCTGTGAAAGATAGTGAGCTAAAGACTCTGGGTAAGTTTCTCATAACCAGGACTAATGTCTGGCAGAGGGACTCCCAGGACCCCCTTGTTAATCTGCATATTTAAGCAACTTTGGGTCTCACCATAAGTTACTAGGGGAATCCAGACGTGGACCCCTTGCTCACTATTCTTAGAGAGGCACAGATCCACCCTACTGATGAGATCCAACCAGACCGAAACACGTGTCTGGGGTTTCTGTTGGTACTCTTGTTCAGAGGAGAATTGCCTAGCATTTCGGTGCTGGACTGCCCCAGGGCAGGACAAAAACTGATATGTTTGGGATATTTCTTCTCTGTGAAAGATAGTGAGCTAAAGACTCTGGGTAAGTTTCTCATAACCAGGACTAATGTCTGGCAGAGGGACTCCCAGGACCCCCTTGTTAATCTGCATATTTAAGTAATTTTGGGTCTCACCCTAAGTTACTAGGGGAATCCAGACGTGGACCCCTTGCTCACTATTCTTAGAGAGGCACAGATCCACCCTACTGATTAGATCCAACCAGACCGAAACACGTGTCTGGGGTTTCTGTTGGTGCTCTTGTTCAGAGGAGAATTGCCTAGCATTTCGGTGCTGGACTGCCCCAGGGCAGGACAAAAACTGATATGTTTGGGATATTTCTTCTCTGTGAAAGATAGTGAGATAAAGACTCTGGGTACGTTTCTCATAACCAGGACTAATGTCTGGCAGAGGGACTCCCAGGACCCCCTTGTTAATCTGCATATTTAACTAACTTTGGGTCTCACCCTAAATTACTAGGGGAATCCAGACGTGGACCCCTTGCTCACTATTCTTAGAGAGGCACAGATCTACCCTACTGCTGAGATCCAACGAGACCGAAACACGTGTCTGGGGTTTCTGTTGGTACTCTTGTTCAGAGGAGAATTGCCTAGCATTTCGGTGCTGGACTGCCCCAGGGCAGGACAAAGACTGATATGTTTGGGATATTTCTTCTCTGTGAAAGATAGTGAGCTAAAGACTCTGGGTAAGTTTCTCATAACCAGGACTAATGTCTGGCAGAGGGACTCCCAGGACCCCCTTGTTAATCTGCATATTTAAGTAACTTTGGGTCTCAACCTAAGTTACTAGGGGAATCCAGACGTGGACCCCTTGCTCACTATTCTTAGAGAGGGACAGATCCACCATACTGATGAGATCCAACCAGACTGAAACACGTGTCTGGGGTTTCTGTTGGTACTCTTGTTCAGAGGAGAATTGCCTAGCATTTCGGTGCTGGACTGCCCCAGGGCAGGACAAAGACTGATATGTTTGGGATATTTCTTCTCTGTGAAAGATAGTGAGCTAAAGACTCTGGGAAAGTTTCTCATAACCAGGACAGATGTCTCGCAGAGGGACTCCCAGGACCCCCTTGTTAATCTGCATATTTAAGTAACTTTGGGTCTCACCCTAAGTTACTTGGGGAATCCAGACGTGGACCCCTTGCTCACTAGTCTAAGAGAGGCACAGATCCACCCTACTGATAAGATCCAACCAGACCGAAACAAGTGTCTGGGGTTTCTGTTGCTACTCTTGTTCAGAGGAGAATTGCCTAGCATTTCGGTGCTGGACTGCCCCAGGGCAGGACAAAGACTGATATGTTTGGGATATTTCTTCTCTGTGAAAGATAGTGAGCTAAAGACTCTGGGTAAGTTTCTCATAACCAGGACTAATGTCTGGCAGAGGGACTCCCAGGACCCCCTTGTTAATCTGCATATTTAAGTAACTTTGGGTCTCACCCTAAGTTACTAGGGGAATCCAGACGTGGACCCCTTGCTCACTATTCTTAGAGAGGTGCAGATCCACCCTACTGATGAGATCCAACCAGACTGAAACACGTGTCTGGGGTTTCTGTTGGTACTCTTGTTCAGAGGAGAATTGCCTAGCATTTCGGTGCTGGACTGCCCCAGGGCAGGACAAAGACGGATATGTTTGGGATATTTCTTCTCTGTGAAAGATAGTGAGCTAAAGACTCTGGGTAAGTTTCTCATAACCACGACTAATGTCTGGCAGAGGGACTCCCAGGACCCCCTTGTTAATCTGCATATTTAAGTAACTTTGGGTCCCACCCTAAGTTACTAGGGGAATCCAGACGTGGACCCCTTGCTCACTATTCTTAGAGAGGCACAGATCCACCCTACTGATGAGATCCAACCAGACCGAAACACGTGTCTGGGGTTTTTGTTGGTACTCTTGTTCAGAGGAGAATTGCCTAGCATTTCGGTGCTGGACTGCCCCAGGGCAGGACAAAGACTGATATGTTTGGGATATTTCTTCTCTGTGAAAGATAGTGAGCTAAAGACTCTGGGTAAGTTTCTCATAACCAGGACTAATGTCTGGCAGAGGGACTCCCAGGACCCGCTTGTTAATCTGCATATTTAAGTAACTTTGGGTCTCAACCTAAGTTACTAGGGGAATCCAGACGTGGACCCCTTTCTCACTATTCTTAGAGAGGGACAGATCCACCATACTGATGAGATCCAACCAGACTGAAACACGTGTCTGGGGTTTCTGTTGGTACTCTTGTTCAGAGGAGAATTGCCTAGCATTTCGGTGCTGGACTGCCCCAGGGCAGGACAAAGACTGATATGTTTGGGATATTTTTTCTCTGTGAAAGATAGTGAGCTAAAGACTCTGGGAAAGTTTCTCATAACCAGGACAGATGTCTGGCAGAGGGACTCCTAGGACCCCCTTGTTAATCTGCATATTTAAGTAACTTTGGGTCTCACCCTAAGTTACTTGGGGAATCCAGACGTGGACCCCTTGCTCACTAGTCTAAGAGAGGCACAGATCCACCCTACTGATGAGATCCAACCAGACCGAAACAAGTGTCTGGGGTTTCTGTTGCTACTCTTGTTCAGAGGAGAATTGCCTAGCATTTCGGTGCTGGACTGCCCCAGGGCAGGACAAAGACTGATATGTTTGGGATATTTCTTCTCTGTGAAAGATAGTGAGCTAAAGACTCTGGGTAAGTTTCTCATAACCAGGACTAATGTCTGGCAGAGGGACTGCCAGGACCACCTTGTTAATCTGCATATTTAAGTAACTTTGGGTCTCACCCTAAGTTACTAGGGGAATCCAGACGTGGACCCCTTGCTCACTATTCTTAGAGAGGCACAGATCCACCCTACTGATGAGATCCAACCAGACCGAAACACGTGTCTGGGGTTTCTGTTGGTACTCTTGTTCAGAGGAGAATTGCCTAGCATTTCGGTGCTGGACTGCCCCAGGGCAGGACAAAGACTGATATGTTTGGGATATTTCTTCTCTGTGAAAGATAGTGAGCTAAAGACTCTGGGTAAGTTTCTCATAACCAGGACTAATGTCTGGCAGAGGGACTCCCAGGACCCCCTTGTTAATCTGCATATTTAAGCAACTTTGGGTCTCACCATAAGTTACTAGGGGAATCCAGACGTGGACCTCTTGCTCACTATTCTTAGAGAGGCACAGATCCACCCTACTGATGAGATCCAACCAGACCGAAACATGTGTCTGGGGTTTCTGTTGGTACTCTTGTTCAGAGGAGAATTGCCTAGCATTTCGGTGCTGGACTGCCCCAGGGCAGGACAAAGACTGATATGTTTGGGATATTTCTTCTCTGTGAAAGATAGTGAGCTAAAGACTCTGGGAAAGTTTCTCATAACCAGGACTGATGTCTGGCAGAGGGACTCCCAGGACCCCCTTGTTAATCTGCATATTTAAGTAACTTTGGGTCTCACCCTAAGTTACTTGGGGAATCCAGACGTGGACCCCTTGCTCACTATTCTTAGAGAGGCACAGATCCACCCTACTGATGAGATCCAACCAGACCGAAACAAGTGTTTGGGGTTTCTGTTGCTACTCTTTTTCAGAGGAGAATTGCCTAGCATTTCGGTGCTGGACTGCCCCAGGGCAGGACAAAGACTGATATGTTTGGGATATTTCTTCTCTGTGAAAGATAGTGAGCTAAAGACTCTGGGTAAGTTTCTCATAACCAGGACTAATGTCTGGCAGAGGGACTCCCAGGACCCCCTTGTTAATCTGCATATATAAGTAATTTTGGGTCTCACCCTAAGTTACTAGGGGAATCCAGACGTGGACCCCTTGCTCACTATTCTTAGAGAGTCACAGATCCACCCTACTGATGAGATCCAACCAGACCGAAGCACGTGTCTGGGGTTTCTGTTGGTACTCTTGTTCAGAGGAGAATTGCCTAGCATTTCGGTGCTGGACTGCCCCAGGGCAGGACAAAGACTGATATGTTTGGGATATTTCTTCTCTGTGAAAGATAGTGAGCTAAAGACTCTGGGTAAGTTTCTCATAACCAGGACTAATGTCTGGCA
This sequence comes from Ambystoma mexicanum, assembly GCF_040938575.1. NCBI lineage: Eukaryota > Metazoa > Chordata > Amphibia > Caudata > Ambystomatidae > Ambystoma > Ambystoma mexicanum. The sequence continues at coordinate 79,444,249 of NC_090940.1, forward strand.
GAGGGACTCCCAGGATCCCCTTGTTAATCTGCATATTTAAGTAACTTTGGGTCTCAACCTAAGTTACTAGGGGAATCCAGACGTGGACCCCTTGCTCACTATTCTTAGAGAGGCACAGATCCACCCTACAGATGAGATCCAACCAGACCGAAACACGTGTCTGGGTTTTCGGTTGGTACTCTTGTTCAGAGCAGAATTGCCTAGCATTTCGGTGCTGGACTGCCCCAGGGCAGGACAAAGACTGATATGTTTGGGATATTTCTTCTCTGTGAAAGATAGTGAGCTAAAGACTCTGGGTAAGTTTCTCATAACCAGGACTAATGTCTGGCAGAGGGACTCCCAGGACCCCCTTGTTAATCTGCATATTTAAGTAACTTTGGGTCTCACTCTAAGTTACTTGGGGAATCCAGACGTGGACCCCTTGCTCACTATTCTTAGAGAGGGACAGATCCACCATACTGATGAGATCCAACCAGACTGAAACACGTGTCTGGGGTTTCTGTTGGTACTCTTGTTCAGAGGAGAATTGCCTAGCATTTCGGTACTGGACTGCCCCTTGGCAGGACAAAGACTGATATGTTTGGGATATTTCTTCTCTGTGAAAGATAGTGAGCTAAAGACTCTGGGAAAGTTTCTCATAACCAGGACAGATGTCTGGCAGAGGGACTCCCAGGACCCCCTTGTTAATCTGCATATTTAAGTAACTTTGGGTCTCACCCTAAGTTACTAGGGGAATCCAGACGTGGACCCCTTGCTCACTATTCTTAGAGAGGCGCAGATCCACCCTACTGATGAGATCCAACCAGACCGAAACAAGTGTCTGGGGTTTCTGTTGCTACTCTTGTTCAGAGGAGAATTGCCTAGCATTTCGGTGCTGGACTGCCCCAGGGCAGGACACAGACTGATATGTTTGGGATATTTCTTCTCTGTGAAAGATAGTGAGCTAAAGACTCTGGGTAAGTTTCTCATAACCAGGACTAATGTCTGGCAGAGGGACTCCCAGGACCCCCTTGTTAATCTGCATATTTAAGTAACTTTGGGTCCCACCCTAAGTTACTAGGGGAATCCAGACGTGGACCCCTTGCTCACCATTCTTAGAGAGGCACAGATCCACCCTACTGATGAGATCCAACCAGACTGAAACACGTGTCTGGGGTTTCTGTTGGTACTCTTGTTCAGAGGAGAATTGCCTAGCATTTCGGTGCTGGACTGCCCCAGGGCAGGACAAAGACTGATATGTTTGGGATATTTCTTCTCTGTGAAAGATAGTGAGCTAAAGACTCTGGGAAAGTTTCTCATAACCAGGACTGATGTCTGGCAGAGGGACTCCCAGGACCCCCTTGTTAATCTGCATATTTAAGTAACTTTGGGTCTCACCCTAAGTTACTTGGGGAATCCAGACGTGGACCCCTTGCTCACTATTCTTAGAGAGGCACAGATCCACCCTACTGATGAGATCCAACCAGACCGAAACAAGTGTTTGGGGTTTCTGTTGCTACTCTTTTTCAGAGGAGAATTGCCTAGCATTTCGGTGCTGGACTGCCCCAGGGCAGGACAAAGACTGATATGTTTGGGATATTTCTTCTCTGTGAAAGATAGTGAGCTAAAGACTCTGGGTAAGTTTCTCATAACCAGGACTAATGTCTGGCAGAGGGACTCCCAGGACCCCCTTGTTAATCCAGACGTGGACCCCTTGCTCACTATTCTTAGAGAGTCACAGATCCACCCTACTGATGAGATCCAACCAGACCGAAACACGTGTCTGGGGTTTCTGTTGGTACTCTTGTTCAGAGGAGAATTGTCTAGCATTTCGGTGCTGGATTGCCCCAGGGCAGGACAAAGACTGATATGTTTGGGATATTTCTTCTCTGTGAAAGATAGTGAGCTAAAGACTCTGGGTAAGTTTCTCATAACCAGGACTAATGTCTGGCAGAGGGACTCCCAGGATCCCCTTGTTAATCTGCATATTTAAGTAACTTTGGGTCTCAACCTAAGTTACTAGGGGAATCCAGACGTGGACCCCTTGCTCACTATTCTTAGAGAGGCACAGATCCACCCTACTGATGAGATCCAACCAGACCGAAACACGTGTCTGGGGTTTCGGTTGGTACTCTTGTTCAGAGGAGAATTGCCTAGCATTTCGGTGCTGGACTGCCCCAGGGCAGGACAAAGACTGATATGTTTGGGATATTTCTTCTCTGTGAAAGATAGTGAGCTAAAGACTCTGGGTAAGTTTCTCTTAACCAGGACTAATGTCTGGCAGAGGGACTCCCAGGAACCCCTTGTTAATCTGCATATTTAAGTAACTTTGGGTCTCACCCTAAGTTACTTGGGGAATCCAGACGTGGACCCCTTGCTCACTATTCTTAGAGAGGCACAGATCCACCCTACTGATGAGATCCAACCAGACCGAAGCACGTGTCTGGGGTTTCTGTTGGTACTCTTGTTCAGAGGAGAATTGCCTAGCATTTCGGTGCTGGACTGCCCCAGGGCAGGACAAAGACTGATATGTTTGGGATATTTCTTCTCTGTGAAAGATAGTGAGCTAAAGACTCTGGGTAAGTTTCTCATAACCAGGACTAATGTCTGGCAGAGGGACTCCCAGGATCCCCTTGTTAATCTGCATATTTAAGTAACTTTGGGTCTCAACCTAAGTTACTAGGGGAATCCAGACGTGGACCCCTTGCTCACTATTCTTAGAGAGGCACAGATCCACCCTACAGATGAGATCCAACCAGACCGAAACACGTGTCTGGGTTTTCGGTTGGTACTCTTGTTCAGAGCAGAATTGCCTAGCATTTCGGTGCTGGACTGCCCCAGGGCAGGACAAAGACTGATATGTTTGGGATATTTCTTCTCTGTGAAAGATAGTGAGCTAAAGACTCTGGGTAAGTTTCTCATAACCAGGACTAATGTCTGGCAGAGGGACTCCCAGGACCCCCTTGTTAATCTGCATATTTAAGTAACTTTGGGTCTCACCCTAAGTTACTTGGGGAATCCAGACATGGACCCCTTGCTCACTATTCTTAGAGAGGGACAGATCCACCATACTGATGAGATCCAACCAGACTGAAACACGTGTCTGGGGTTTCTGTTGGTACTCTTGTTCAGAGGAGAATTGCCTAGCATTTCGGTACTGGACTGCCCCTTGGCAGGACAAAGACTGATATGTTTGGGATATTTCTTCTCTGTGAAAGATAGTGAGCTAAAGACTCTGGGAAAGTTTCTCATAACCAGGACAGATGTCTGGCAGAGGGACTCCCAGGACCCCCTTGTTAATCTGCATATTTAAGTAACTTTGGGTCTCACCCTAAGTTACTAGGGGAATCCAGACGTGGACCCCTTGCTCACTATTCTTAGAGAGGCGCAGATCCACCCTACTGATGAGATCCAACCAGACCGAAACAAGTGTCTGGGGTTTCTGTTGCTACTCTTGTTCAGAGGAGAATTGCCTAGCATTTCGGTGCTGGACTGCCCCAGGGCAGGACACAGACTGATATGTTTGGGATATTTCTTCTCTGTGAAAGATAGTGAGCTAAAGACTCTGGGTAAGTTTCTCATAACCAGGACTAATGTCTGGCAGAGGGACTCCCAGGACCCCCTTGTTAATCTGCATATTTAAGTAACTTTGGGTCTCACCCTAAGTTACTAGGGGAATCCAGACGTGGACCCCTTGCTCACTATTCTTAGAGAGGCGCAGATCCACCCTACTGATGAGATCCAACCAGACCGAAACACCTGTCTGGGGTTTCTGTTGGTACTCTTGTTCAGAGGAGAATTGCCTAGCATTTCGGTGCTGGACTGCCCCAGGGCAGGACAAAGACGGATATGTTTGGGATATTTCTTCTCTGTGAAAGATAGTGAGCTAAAGACTCTGGGTAAGTTTCTCATAACCAGGACTAATGTCTGGCAGAGGGACTCCCAGGACCCCCTTGTTAATCTGCATATTTAAGTAACTTTGGGTCCCACCCTAAGTTACTAGGGGAATCCAGACGTGGACCCCTTGCTCACTATTCTTAGAGAGGCACAGATCCACCCTACTGATGAGATCCAACCAGACCGAAACACGTGTCTGGGGTTTCTGTTGGTACTCTTGTTCAGAGGAGAATTGCCTAGCATTTCGGTGCTGGACTGCCCCAGGGCAGGACAAAGACTGATATGTTTGGGATATTTCTTCTCTGTGAAAGATAGTGAGCTAAAGACTCTGGGTAAGTTTCTCATAACCAGGACTAATGTCTGGCAGAGGGACTCCCAGGTCCCCCTTGTTAATCTGCATATTTAAGCAACTTTGGGTCTCACCATAAGTTACTAGGGGAATCCAGACGTGGACCCCTTGCTCACTATTCTTAGAGAGGCACAGATCCACCCTACTGATGAGATCCAACCAGACCGAAACACGTGTCTGGGGTTTCTGTTGGTACTCTTGTTCAGAGGAGAATTGCCTAGCATTTCGGTGCTGGACTGCCCCAGGGCAGGACAAAGACTGATATGTTTGGGATATTTCTTCTCTGTGAAAGATAGTGAGCTAAAGACTCTGGGAAAGTTTCTCATAACCAGGACTGATGTCTGGCAGAGGGACTCCCAGGACCCCCTTGTTAATCTGCATATTTAAGTAACTTTGGGTCTCACCCTAAGTTACTTGGGGAATCCAGACGTGGACCCCTTGCTCACTATTCTTAGAGAGGCACAGATCCACCCTACTGATGAGATCCAACCAGACCGAAACAAGTGTCTGGGGTTTCTGTTGCTACTCTTGTTCAGAGGAGAATTGCCTAGCATTTCGGTGCTGGACTGCCCCAGGGCAGGACAAAGACTGATAAGTTTGGGATATTTCTTCTCTGTGAAAGATAGTGAGCTAAAGACTCTGGGTAAGTTTCTCATAACCAGGACTAATGTCTGGCAGAGGGACTCCCAGGATCCCCTTGTTAATCTGCATATTTAAGTAACTTTGGGTCTCAACCTAAGTTACTAGGGGAATCCAGACGTGGACCCCTTGCTCACTATTCTTAGAGAGGCACAGATCCACCCTACTGATGAGATCCAACCAGACCAAAACACGTGTCTGGGGTTTCGGTTGGTACTCTTGTTCAGAGGTGAATTGCCTAGCATTTCGGTGCTGGACTGCCCCAGGGCAGGACAAAGACTGATATGTTTGGGATATTTCTTCTCTGTGAAAGATAGTGAGCTAAAGACTCTGGGTAAGTTTCTCATAAAAAGGACTAATGTCTGGCAGAGGGACTCCCAGGACCCCCTTGTTAATCTGCATATTTAAGTAACTTTGGGTCTCACCCTAAGTTACGTGGGGAATCCAGACGTGGACCCCTTGCTCACTATTCTTAGAGAGGCACAGATCCACCCTACTGATGAGATCCAACCAGACCGAAACACGTGTCTGGGGTTTCTGTTGGTACTCTTGTTCAGAGGAGAATTGCCTAGCATTTCGGTGCTGGACTGCCCAGGGCAGGACAAAGACTGATATGTTTGGGATATTTCTTCGCTGTGAAAGATAGTGAGCTAAAGACTCTGGGTAAGTTTCTCATAACCAGGACTAATGTCTGGCAGAGGGACTCCCAGGATCCCCTTGTTAATCTGCATATTTAAGTAACTTTGGGTCTCAACCTAAGTTACTAGGGGAATCCAGACGTGGACCCCTTGTTCACTATTCTTAGAGAGGCACAGATCCACCCTACTGATGAGATCCAACCAGACCGAAACACGTGTCTGGGGTTTCGGTTGGTACTCTTGTTCAGAGGAGAATTGCCTAGCATTTCGGTGCTGGACTGCCCCAGGGCAGGACAAAGACTGATATGTTTGGGATATTTCTTCTCTGTGAAAGATAGTGAGCTAAAGACTCTGGGTAAGTTTCTCATAACCAGGACTAATGTCTGGCAGAGGGACTCCCAGGACCCCCTTGTTAATCTGCATATTTAAGTAACTTTGGGTCTCACCCTAAGTTACTTGGGGAATCCAGACGTGGACCCCTTGCTCACTATTCTTAGAGAGGGACAGATCCACCATACTGATGAGATCCAACCAGACTGAAACACGTGTCTGGGGTTTCTGTTGGTACTCTTGTTCAGAGGAGAATTGCCTAGCATTTCGGTGCTGGACTGCCCCAGGGCAGGACAAAGACTGATATGTTTGGGATATTTCTTCTCTGTGAAAGATAGTGAGCTAAAGACTCTGGGAAAGTTTCTCATAACCAGGACAGATGTCTGGTAGAGGGACTCCCAGGACCCCCTTGTTAATCTGCATATTTAAGTAACTTTGGGTCCCACCCTAAGTTACTAGGGGAATCCAGACGTGGACCCCTTGCTCACTATTCTTAGAGAGGCACAGATCCACCCTACTGATGAGATCCAACCAGACCGAAACACGTGTCTGGGGTTTCTGTTGGTACTCTTGTTCAGAGGAGAATTGCCTAGCATTTCGGTGCTGGACTGCCCCAGGGCAGGACAAAGACTGATATGTTTGGGATATTTCTTCTCTGTGAAAGATAGTGAGCTAAAGACTCTGGGAAAGTTTCTCATAACCAGGACTGATGTCTGGCAGAGGGACTCCCAGGACCCCCTTGTTAATCTGCATATTTAAGTAACTTTGGGTCTCACCCTAAGTTACTTGGGGAATCCAGACGTGGACCCCTTGCTCACTATTCTTAGAGAGGCACAGATCCACCCTACTGATGAGATCCAACCAGACCGAAACAAGTGTCTGGGGTTTCTGTTGCTACTCTTATTCAGAGGAGAATTGCCTAGCATTTCGGTGCTGGACTGCCCAGGGCAGGACAAAGACTGATATGTTTGGGATATTTCTTCTCTGTGAAAGATAGTGAGCTAAAGACTCTGGGTAAGTTTCTCATAACCAGGACTAATGTCTGGCAGAGGGTCTCCCAGGACCCCCTTGTTAATCTGCATATTTAAGTAACTTTGGGTCTCACCCTAAATTACTAGGGGAATCCAGACGTGGACCCCTTGCTCACTATTCTTAGAGAGGCACAGATCCACCCTACTGCTGAGATCCAACGAGACCGAAACACGTGTCTGGGGTTTCTGTTGGTACTCTTGTTCAGAGGAGAATTGCCTAGCATTTCGGTGCTGGACTGCCCCAGGGCAGGACAAAGACTGATATGTTTGGGATATTTCTTCTCTGTGAAAGATAGTGAGCTAAAGACTCTGGGTAAGTTTCTCATAACCAGGACTAATGTCTGGCAGAGGGACTCCCAGGACCCCCTTGTTAATCTGCATATTTAAGTAACTTTGGGTCTCAACCTAAGTTACTAGGGGAATCCAGACGTGGACCCCTTGCTCACTATTCTTAGAGAGGGACAGATCCACCCTACTGATGAGATCCAACCAGACCGAAACACGTGTCTGGGGTTTCTGTTGGTACTCTTGTTCAGAGGAGAATTGCCTAGCATTTTGGTGCTGGACTGCCCCAGGGCAGGACAAAGACTGATATGTTTGGGATATTTCTTCTCTGTGAAAGATAGTGAGCTAAAGACTCTGGGAAAGTTTCTCATAACCAGGACTGATGTCTGGCAGAGGGACTCCCAGGACCCCCTTGTTAATCTGCATATTTAAGTAACTTTGGGTCTCACCCTAAGTTACTTGGGGAATCCAGACGTGGACCCCTTGCTCACTATTCTTAGAGAGGCACAGATCCACCCTACTGATGAGATCCAACCAGACCGAAACAAGTGTCTGGGGTTTCTGTTGCTACTCTTGTTCAGAGGAGAATTGCCTAGCATTTCGGTGCTGGACTGCCCCAGGGCAGGACAAAGACTGATATGTTTGGGATATTTCTTCTCTGTGAAAGATAGTGAGCTAAAGACTCTGGGTAAGTTTCTCATAACCAGGACTAATGTCTGACAGAGGGACTCCCAGGACCCCCTTGTTAATCTGCATATTTAAGTAACTTTGGGTCTCACCCTAAATTACTAGGGGAATCCAGACGTGGACCCCTTGCTCACTATTCTTAGAGAGGTGCAGATCCACCCTACTGATGAGATCCAACCAGACCGAAACACGTGTCTGGGGTTTCTGTTGGTACTCTTGTTCAGAGGAGAATTGCCTAGCATTTCGGTGCAGGACTGCCCCAGGGCAGGACAAAGACTGATATGTTTGGGATATTTCTTCTCTGTGAAAGATAGTGAGCTAAAGACTCTGGGTAAGTTTCTCATAACCAGGACTAATGTCTGGCAGAGGGACTCCCAGGACCCCCTTGTTAATCTGCATATTTAAGTAACTTTGGGTCCCACCCTAAGTTACTAGGGGAATCCAGACGTGGACCCCTTGCTCACCATTCTTAGAGAGGCACAGATCCACCCTACTGATGAGATCCAACCAGACCGAAACACGTGTCTGGGGTTTCTGTTGGTACTCTTGTTCAGAGGAGAATTGCCTAGCATTTCGGTGCTGGACTGCCCCAGGGCAGGACAAAGACTGATATGTTTGGGATATTTCTTCTCTGTGAAAGATAGTGAGCTAAAGACTCTGGGTAAGTTTCTCATAACCAGGACTAATGTCTGGCAGAGGGACTCCCAGGACCCCCTTGTTAATCTGCATATTTAAGCAACTTTGGGTCTCACCATAAGTTACTAGGGGAATCCAGACGTGGACCCCTTGCTCACTATTCTTAGAGAGGCACAGATCCACCCTACTGATGAGATCCAACCAGACCGAAACACGTGTCTGGGGTTTCTGTTGGTACTCTTGTTCAGAGGAGAATTGCCTAGCATTTCGGTGCTGGACTGCCCCAGGGCAGGACAAAAACTGATATGTTTGGGATATTTCTTCTCTGTGAAAGATAGTGAGCTAAAGACTCTGGGTAAGTTTCTCATAACCAGGACTAATGTCTGACAGAGGGACTCCCAGGACCCCCTTGTTAATCTGCATATTTAAGTAACTTTGGGTCTCACCCTAAATTACTAGGGGAATCCAGACGTGGACCCCTTGCTCACTATTCTTAGAGAGGTGCAGATCCACCCTACTGATGAGATCCAACCAGACCGAAACACGTGTCTGGGGTTTCTGTTGGTACTCTTGTTCAGAGGAGAATTGCCTAGCATTTCGGTGCTGGACTGCCCCAGGGCAGGACAAAGACTGATATGTTTGGGATATTTCTTCTCTGTGAAAGATAGTGAGCTAAAGACTCTGGGTAAGTTTCTCATAACCAGGACTAATGTCTGGCAGAGGGACTCCCAGGACCCCCTTGTTAATCTGCATATTTAAGTAACTTTGGGTCCCACCCTAAGTTACTAGGGGAATCCAGACGTGGACCCCTTGCTCACCATTCTTAGAGAGACACAGATCCACCCTACTGATGAGATCCAACCAGACCGAAACACGTGTCTGGGGTTTCTGTTGGTACTCTTGTTCAGAGGAGAATTGCCTAGCATTTCGGTGCTGGACTGCCCCAGGGCAGGACAAAGACTGATATGTTTGGGATATTTCTTCTCTGTGAAAGATAGTGAGCTAAAGACTCTGGGTAAGTTTCTCATAACCAGGACTAATGTCTGGCAGAGGGACTCCCAGGACCCCCTTGTTAATCTGCATATTTAAGCAACTTTGGGTCTCACCATAAGTTACTAGGGGAATCCAGACGTGGACCCCTTGCTCACTATTCTTAGAGAGGCACAGATCCACCCTACTGATGAGATCCAACCAGACCGAAACACGTGTCTGGGGTTTCTGTTGGTACTCTTGTTCAGAGGAGAATTGCCTAGCATTTCGGTGCTGGACTGCCCCAGGGCAGGACAAAGACTGATATGTTTGGGATATTTCTTCTCTGTGAAAGATAGTGAGCTAAAGACTCTGGGTAAGTTTCTCATAATCAGGACTAATGTCTGGCAGAGGGACTCCCAGGACCCCCTTGTTAATCTGCATATTTAAGTAATTTTGGGTCTCACCCTAAGTTACTAGGGGAATCCAGACGTGGACCCCTTGCTCACTATTCTTAGAGAGGCACAGATCCACCCTACTGATTAGATCCAACCAGACCGAAACACGTGTCTGGGGTTTCTGTTGGTGCTCTTGTTCAGAGGAGAATTGCCTAGCATTTCGGTGCTGGACTGCCCCAGGGCAGGACAAAAACTGATATGTTTGGGATATTTCTTCTCTGTGAAAGATAGTGAGATAAAGACTCTGGGTACGTTTCTCATAACCAGGACTAATGTCTGGCAGAGGGACTCCCAGGACCCCCTTGTTAATCTGCATATTTAAGTAACTTTGGGTCTCACCCTAAATTACTAGGGGAATCCAGACGTGGACCCCTTGCTCACTATTCGTAGAGAGGCACAGATCCACCCTACTGCTGAGATCCAACGAGACCGAAACACGTGTCTGGGGTTTCTGTTGGTACTCTTGTTCAGAGGAGAATTGCCTAGCATTTCGGTGCTGGACTGCCCCAGGGCAGGACAAAGACTGATATGTTTGGGATATTTCTTCTCTGTGAAAGATAGTGAGCTAAAGACTCTGGGTAAGTTTCTCATAACCAGGACTAATGTCTGGCAGAGGGACTCCCAGGACCCCCTTGTTAATCTGCATATTTAAGTAACTTTGGGTCTCAACCTAAGTTACTAGGGGAATCCAGACGTGGACCCCTTGCTCACTATTCTTAGAGAGGGACAGATCCACCATACTGATGAGATCCAACCAGACTGAAACACGTGTCTGGGGTTTCTGTTGGTACTCTTGTTCAGAGGAGAATTGCCTAGCATTTCGGTGCTGGACTGCCCCAGGGCAGGACAAAGACTGATATGTTTGGGATATTTCTTCTCTGTGAAAGATAGTGAGCTAAAGACTCTGGGAAAGTTTCTCATAACCAGGACAGATGTCTCGCAGAGGGACTCCCAGGACCCCCTTGTTAATCTGCATATTTAAGTAACTTTGGGTCTCACCCTAAGTTACTTGGGGAATCCAGATGTGGACCCCTTGCTCACTAGTCTAAGAGAGGCACAGATCCACCCTACTGATAAGATCCAACCAGACCGAAACAAGTGTCTGGGGTTTCTGTTGCTACTCTTGTTCAGAGGAGAATTGCCTAGCATTTCGGTGCTGGACTGCCCCAGGGCAGGACAAAGACTGATATGTTTGGGATATTTCTTCTCTGTGAAAGATAGTGAGCTAAAGACTCTGGGTAAGTTTCTCATAACCAGGACTAATGTCTGGCAGAGGGACTCCCAGGACCCCCTTGTTAATCTGCATATTTAAGTAACTTTGGGTCTCACCCTAAGTTACTAGGGGAATCCAGACGTGGACCCCTTGCTCACTATTCTTAGAGAGGCACAGATCCACCCTACTGATGAGATCCAACCAGACCGAAACACGTGTCTGGGGTTTTTGTTGGTACTCTTGTTCAGAGGAGAATTGCCTAGCATTTCGGTGCTGGACTGCCCCAGGGCAGGACAAAGACTGATATGTTTGGGATATTTCTTCTCTGTGAAAGATAGTGAGCTAAAGACTCTGGGTAAGTTTCTCATAACCAGGACTAATGTCTGGCAGAGGGACTCCCAGGACCCCCTTGTTAATCTGCATATTTAAGCAACTTTGGCTCTCACCGTAAGTTACTAGGGGAATCCAGACGTGGACCCCTTGCTCACTATTCTTAGAGAGGCACAGATCCACCCTACTGATGAGATCCAACCAGACCGAAACACGTGTCTGGGGTTTCTGTTGGTACTCTTGTTCAGAGGAGAATTGCCTAGCATTTCGGTGCTGGACTGCCCCAGGGCAGGACAAAGACTGATATGTTCGGGATATTTCTTCTCTGTGAAAGATAGTGAGCTAAAGACTCTGGGAAAGTTTCTCATAACCAGGACTGATGTCTGGCAGAGGGACTCCCAGGACCCCCTTGTTAATCTGCATATTTAAGTAACTTTGGGTCTCACCCTAAGTTACTTGGGGAATCCAGACGTGGACCCCTTGCTCACTATTCTTAGAGAGGCACAGATCCACCCTACTGATGAGATCCAACCAGACCGAAACAAGTGTCTGGGGTTTCTGTTGCTACTCTTGTTCAGAGGAGAATTGCATAGCATTTCGGTGCTGGACTGCCCCAGGGCAGGACAAAGACTGATATGTTTGGGATATTTCTTCTCTGTGAAAGATAGTGAGCTAAAGACTCTGGGTAAGTTTCTCATAACCAGGACTAATGTCTGACAGAGGGACTCCCAGGACCCCCTTGTTAATCTGCATATTTAAGTAACTTTGGGTCTCACCCTAAATTACTAGGGGAATCCAGACGTGGACCCCTTGCTCACTATTCTTAGAGAGGTGCAGATCCACCCTACTGATGAGATCCAACCAGACCGAAACACGTGTCTGGGGTTTCTGTTGGTACTCTTGTTCAGAGGAGAATTGCCTAGCATTTCGGTGCTGGACTGCCCCAGGGCAGGACAAAGATTGATATGTTTGGGATATTTCTTCTCTGTGAAAGATAGTGAGCTAAAGACTCTGGGTAAGTTTCTCATAACCAGGACTAATGTCTGGCAGAGGGACTCCCAGGACCCCCTTGTTAATCTGCATATTTAAGTAACTTTGGGTCCCACCCTAAGTTACTAGGGGAATCCAGACGTGGACCCCTTGCTCACCATTCTTAGAGAGGCACAGATCCACCCTACTGATGAGATCCAACCAGACCGAAACACGTGTCTGGGGTTTCTGTTGGTACTCTTGTTCAGAGGAGAATTGCCTAGCATTTCGGTGCTGGACTGCCCCAGGGCAGGACAAAGACTGATATGTTTGGGATATTTCTTCTCTGTGAAAGATAGTGAGCTAAAGACTCTGGGTAAGTTTCTCATAACCAGGACTAATGTCTGGCAGAGGGACTCCCAGGACCCCCTTGTTAATCTGCATATTTAAGCAACTTTGGGTCTCACCATAAGTTACTAGGGGAATCCAGACGTGGACCCCTTGCTCACTATTCTTAGAGAGGCACAGATCCACCCTACTGATGAGATCCAACCAGACCGAAACACGTGTCTGGGGTTTCTGTTGGTACTCTTGTTCAGAGGAGAATTGCCTAGCATTTCGGTGCTGGACTGCCCCAGGGCAGGACAAAAACTGATATGTTTGGGATATTTCTTCTCTGTGAAAGATAGTGAGCTAAAGACTCTGGGTAAGTTTCTCATAACCAGGACTAATGTCTGGCAGAGGGACTCCCAGGACCCCCTTGTTAATCTGCATATTTAAGTAATTTTGGGTCTCACCCTAAGTTACTAGGGGAATCCAGACGTGGACCCCTTGCTCACTATTCTTAGAGAGGCACAGATCCACCCTACTGATTAGATCCAACCAGACCGAAACACGTGTCTGGGGTTTCTGTTGGTGCTCTTGTTCAGAGGAGAATTGCCTAGCATTTCGGTGCTGGACTGCCCCAGGGCAGGACAAAAACTGATATGTTTGGGATATTTCTTCTCTGTGAAAGATAGTGAGATAAAGACTCTGGGTACGTTTCTCATAACCAGGACTAATGTCTGACAGAGGGACTCCCAGGACCCCCTTGTTAATCTGCATATTTAAGTAACTTTGGGTCTCGCCCTAAATTACTAGGGGAATCCAGACGTGGACCCCTTGCTCACTATTCTTAGAGAGGTGCAGATCCACCCTACTGATGAGATCCAACCAGACCGAAACACGTGTCTGGGGTTTCTGTTGGTACTCTTGTTCAGAGGAGAATTGCCTAGCATTTCGGTGCTGGACTGCCCCAGGGCAGGACAAAGATTGATATGTTTGGGATATTTCTTCTCTGTGAAAGATAGTGAGCTAAAGACTCTGGGTAAGTTTCTCATAACCAGGACTAATGTCTGGCAGAGGGACTCCCAGGACCCCCTTGTTAATCTGCATATTTAAGTAACTTTGGGTCCCACCCTAAGTTACTAGGGGAATCCAGACGTGGACCCCTTGCTCACCATTCTTAGAGAGGCACAGATCCACCCTACTGATGAGATCCAACCAGACTGAAACACGTGTCTGGGGTTTCTGTTGGTACTCTTGTTCAGAGGAGAATTGCCTAGCATTTCGGTACTGGACTGCCCCTTGGCAGGACAAAGACTGATATGTTGGGGATATTTCTTCTCTGTGAAAGATAGTGAGCTAAAGACTCTGGGAAAGTTTCTCATAACCAGGACAGATGTCTGGCAGAGGGACTCCCAGGACCCCCTTGTTAATCTGCATATTTAAGTAACTTTGGGTCTCACCCTAAGTTACTAGGGGAATCCAGACGTGGACCCCTTGCTCACTATTCTTAGAGAGGCGCAGATCCACCCTACTGATGAGATCCAACCAGACCGAAACAAGTGTCTGGGGTTTCTGTTGCTACTCTTGTTCAGAGGAGAATTGCCTAGCATTTCGGTGCTGGACTGCCCCAGGGCAGGACACAGACTGATATGTTTGGGATATTTCTTCTCTGTGAAAGATAGTGAGCTAAAGACTCTGGGTAAGTTTCTCATAACCAGGACTAATGTCTGGCAGAGGGACTCCCAGGACCCCCTTGTTAATCTGCATATTTAAGTAACTTTGGGTCTCACCCTAAGTTACTAGGGGAATCCAGACGTGGACCCCTTGCTCACTATTCTTAGAGAGGCGCAGATCCACCCTACTGATGAGATCCAACCAGACCGAAACACCTGTCTGGGGTTTCTGTTGGTACTCTTGTTCAGAGGAGAATTGCCTAGCATTTCGGTGCTGGACTGCCCCAGGGCAGGACAAAGACGGATATGTTTGGGATATTTCTTCTCTGTGAAAGATAGTGAGCTAAAGACTCTGGGTAAGTTTCTCATAACCAGGACTAATGTCTGGCAGAGGGACTCCCAGGACCCCCTTGTTAATCTGCATATTTAAGTAACTTTGGGTCCCACCCTAAGTTACTAGGGGAATCCAGACGTGGACCCCTTGCTCACTATTCTTAGAGAGGCACAGATCCACCCTACTGATGAGATCCAACCAGACCGAAACACGTGTCTGGGGTTTCTGTTGGTACTCTTGTTCAGAGGAGAATTGCCTAGCATTTCGGTGCTGGACTGCCCCAGGGCAGGACAAAGACTGATATGTTTGGGATATTTCTTCTCTGTGAAAGATAGTGAGCTAAAGACTCTGGGTAAGTTTCTCATAACCAGGACTAATGTCTGGCAGAGGGACTCCCAGGTCCCCCTTGTTAATCTGCATATTTAAGCAACTTTGGGTCTCACCATAAGTTACTAGGGGAATCCAGACGTGGACCCCTTGCTCACTATTCTTAGAGAGGCACAGATCCACCCTACTGATGAGATCCAACCAGACCGAAACACGTGTCTGGGGTTTCTGTTGGTACTCTTGTTCAGAGGAGAATTGCCTAGCATTTCGGTGCTGGACTGCCCCAGGGCAGGACAAAGACTGATATGTTTGGGATATTTCTTCTCTGTGAAAGATAGTGAGCTAAAGACTCTGGGAAAGTTTCTCATAACCAGGACTGATGTCTGGCAGAGGGACTCCCAGGACCCCCTTGTTAATCTGCATATTTAAGTAACTTTGGGTCTCACCCTAAGTTACTTGGGGAATCCAGACGTGGACCCCTTGCTCACTATTCTTAGAGAGGCACAGATCCACCCTACTGATGAGATCCAACCAGACCGAAACAAGTGTCTGGGGTTTCTGTTGCTACTCTTGTTCAGAGGAGAATTGCCTAGCATTTCGGTGCTGGACTGCCCCAGGGCAGGACAAAGACTGATATGTTTGGGATATTTCTTCTCTGTGAAAGATAGTGAGCTAAAGACTCTGGGTAAGTTTCTCATAACCAGGACTAATGTCTGGCAGAGGGACTCCCAGGATCCCCTTGTTAATCTGCATATTTAAGTAACTTTGGGTCTCAACCTAAGTTACTAGGGGAATCCAGACGTGGACCCCTTGCTCACTATTCTTAGAGAGGCACAGATCCACCCTACTGATGAGATCCAACCAGACCAAAACACGTGTCTGGGGTTTCGGTTGGTACTCTTGTTCAGAGGTGAATTGCCTAGCATTTCGGTGCTGGACTGCCCCAGGGCAGGACAAAGACTGATATGTTTGGGATATTTCTTCTCTGTGAAAGATAGTGAGCTAAAGACTCTGGGTAAGTTTCTCATAAAAAGGACTAATGTCTGGCAGAGGGACTCCCAGGACCCCCTTGTTAATCTGCATATTTAAGTAACTTTGGGTCTCACCCTAAGTTACGTGGGGAATCCAGACGTGGACCCCTTGCTCACTATTCTTAGAGAGGCACAGATCCACCCTACTGATGAGATCCAACCAGACCGAAACACGTGTCTGGGGTTTCTGTTGGTACTCTTGTTCAGAGGAGAATTGCCTAGCATTTCGGTGCTGGACTGCCCAGGGCAGGACAAAGACTGATATGTTTGGGATATTTCTTCGCTGTGAAAGATAGTGAGCTAAAGACTCTGGGTAAGTTTCTCATAACCAGGACTAATGTCTGGCAGAGGGACTCCCAGGATCCCCTTGTTAATCTGCATATTTAAGTAACTTTGGGTCTCAACCTAAGTTACTAGGGGAATCCAGACGTGGACCCCTTGTTCACTATTCTTAGAGAGGCACAGATCCACCCTACTGATGAGATCCAACCAGACCGAAACACGTGTCTGGGGTTTCGGTTGGTACTCTTGTTCAGAGGAGAATTGCCTAGCATTTCGGTGCTGGACTGCCCCAGGGCAGGACAAAGACTGATATGTTTGGGATATTTCTTCTCTGTGAAAGATAGTGAGCTAAAGACTCTGGGTAAGTTTCTCATAACCAGGACTAATGTCTGGCAGAGGGACTCCCAGGACCCCCTTGTTAATCTGCATATTTAAGTAACTTTGGGTCTCACCCTAAGTTACTTGGGGAATCCAGACGTGGACCCCTTGCTCACTATTCTTAGAGAGGGACAGATCCACCATACTGATGAGATCCAACCAGACTGAAACACGTGTCTGGGGTTTCTGTTGGTACTCTTGTTCAGAGGAGAATTGCCTAGCATTTCGGTGCTGGACTGCCCCAGGGCAGGACAAAGACTGATATGTTTGGGATATTTCTTCTCTGTGAAAGATAGTGAGCTAAAGACTCTGGGAAAGTTTCTCATAACCAGGACAGATGTCTGGTAGAGGGACTCCCAGGACCCCCTTGTTAATCTGCATATTTAAGTAACTTTGGGTCCCACCCTAAGTTACTAGGGGAATCCAGACGTGGACCCCTTGCTCACTATTCTTAGAGAGGCACAGATCCACCCTACTGATGAGATCCAACCAGACCGAAGCACGTGTCTGGGGTTTCTGTTGGTACTCTTGTTCAGAGGAGAATTGCCTAGCATTTCGGTGCTGGACTGCCCCAGGGCAGGACAAAGACTGATATGTTTGGGATATTTCTTCTCTGTGAAAGATAGTGAGCTAAAGACTCTGGGTAAGTTTCTCATAACCAGGACTAATGTCTGGCAGAGGGACTCCCAGGACCCCCTTGTTAATCTGCATATTTAAGCAACTTTGGGTCTCACCATAAGTTACTAGGGGAATCCAGACGTGGACCCCTTGCTCACTATTCTTAGAGAGGCACAGATCCACCCTACTGATGAGATCCAACCAGACCGAAACACGTGTCTGGGGTTTCTGTTGGTACTCTTGTTCAGAGGAGAATTGCCTAGCATTTCGGTGCTGGACTGCCCCAGGGCAGGACAAAGACTGATATGTTTGGGATATTTCTTCTCTGTGAAAGATAGTGAGCTAAAGACTCTGGGAAAGTTTCTCATAACCAGGACTGATGTCTGGCAGAGGGACTCCCAGGACCCCCTTGTTAATCTGCATATTTAAGTAACTTTGGGTCTCACCCTAAGTTACTTGGGGAATCCAGACGTGGACCCCTTGCTCACTATTCTTAGAGAGGCACAGATCCACCCTACTGATGAGATCCAACCAGACCGAAACAAGTGTCTGGGGTTTCTGTTGCTACTCTTATTCAGAGGAGAATTGCCTAGCATTTCGGTGCTGGACTGCCCCAGGGCAGGACAAAGACTGATATGTTTGGGATATTTCTTCTCTGTGAAAGATAGTGAGCTAAAGACTCTGGGTAAGTTTCTCATAACCAGGACTAATGTCTGGCAGAGGGTCTCCCAGGACCCCCTTGTTAATCTGCATATTTAAGTAACTTTGGGTCTCACCCTAAATTACTAGGGGAATCCAGACGTGGACCCCTTGCTCACTATTCTTAGAGAGGCACAGATCCACCCTACTGCTGAGATCCAACGAGACCGAAACACGTGTCTGGGGTTTCTGTTGGTACTCTTGTTCAGAGGAGAATTGCCTAGCATTTCGGTGCTGGACTGCCCCAGGGCAGGACAAAGACTGATATGTTTGGGATATTTCTTCTCTGTGAAAGATAGTGAGCTAAAGACTCTGGGTAAGTTTCTCATAACCAGGACTAATGTCTGGCAGAGGGACTCCCAGGACCCCCTTGTTAATCTGCATATTTAAGTAACTTTGGGTCTCAACCTAAGTTACTAGGGGAATCCAGACGTGGACCCCTTGCTCACTATTCTTAGAGAGGGACAGATCCACCCTACTGATGAGATCCAACCAGACCGAAACACGTGTCTGGGGTTTCTGTTGGTACTCTTGTTCAGAGGAGAATTGCCTAGCATTTTGGTGCTGGACTGCCCCAGGGCAGGACAAAGACTGATATGTTTGGGATATTTCTTCTCTGTGAAAGATAGTGAGCTAAAGACTCTGGGAAAGTTTCTCATAACCAGGACTGATGTCTGGCAGAGGGACTCCCAGGACCCCCTTGTTAATCTGCATATTTAAGTAACTTTGGGTCTCACCCTAAGTTACTTGGGGAATCCAGACGTGGACCCCTTGCTCACTATTCTTAGAGAGGCACAGATCCACCCTACTGATGAGATCCAACCAGACCGAAACAAGTGTCTGGGGTTTCTGTTGCTACTCTTGTTCAGAGGAGAATTGCCTAGCATTTCGGTGCTGGACTGCCCCAGGGCAGGACAAAGACTGATATGTTTGGGATATTTCTTCTCTGTGAAAGATAGTGAGCTAAAGACTCTGGGTAAGTTTCTCATAACCAGGACTAATGTCTGACAGAGGGACTCCCAGGACCCCCTTGTTAATCTGCATATTTAAGTAACTTTGGGTCTCACCCTAAATTACTAGGGGAATCCAGACGTGGACCCCTTGCTCACTATTCTTAGAGAGGTGCAGATCCACCCTACTGATGAGATCCAACCAGACCGAAACACGTGTCTGGGGTTTCTGTTGGTACTCTTGTTCAGAGGAGAATTGCCTAGCATTTCGGTGCTGGACTGCCCCAGGGCAGGACAAAGACTGATATGTTTGGGATATTTCTTCTCTGTGAAAGATAGTGAGCTAAAGACTCTGGGTAAGTTTCTCATAACCAGGACTAATGTCTGGCAGAGGGACTCCCAGGACCCCCTTGTTAATCTGCATATTTAAGTAACTTTGGGTCCCACCCTAAGTTACTAGGGGAATCCAGACGTGGACCCCTTGCTCACCATTCTTAGAGAGGCACAGATCCACCCTACTGATGAGATCCAACCAGACCGAAACACGTGTCTGGGGTTTCTGTTGGTACTCTTGTTCAGAGGAGAATTGCCTAGCATTTCGGTGCTGGACTGCCCCAGGGCAGGACAAAGACTGATATGTTTGGGATATTTCTTCTCTGTGAAAGATAGTGAGCTAAAGACTCTGGGTAAGTTTCTCATAACCAGGACTAATGTCTGGCAGAGGGACTCCCAGGACCCCCTTGTTAATCTGCATATTTAAGCAACTTTGGGTCTCACCATAAGTTACTAGGGGAATCCAGACGTAGACCCCTTGCTCACTATTCTTAGAGAGGCACAGATCCACCCTACTGATGAGATCCAACCAGACCGAAACACGTGTCTGGGGTTTCTGTTGGTACTCTTGTTCAGAGGAGAATTGCCTAGCATTTCGGTGCTGGACTGCCCCAGGGCAGGACAAAAACTGATATGTTTGGGATATTTCTTCTCTGTGAAAGATAGTGAGCTAAAGACTCTGGGTAAGTTTCTCATAACCAGGACTAATGTCTGACAGAGGGACTCCCAGGACCCCCTTGTTAATCTGCATATTTAAGTAACTTTGGGTCTCACCCTAAATTACTAGGGGAATCCAGACGTGGACCCCTTGCTCACTATTCTTAGAGAGGTGCAGATCCACCCTACTGATGAGATCCAACCAGACCGAAACACGTGTCTGGGGTTTCTGTTGGTACTCTTGTTCAGAGGAGAATTGCCTAGCATTTTGGTGCTGGACTGCCCCAGGGCAGGACAAAGACTGATATGTTTGGGATATTTCTTCTCTGTGAAAGATAGTGAGCTAAAGACTCTGGGTAAGTTTCTCATAACCAGGACTAATGTCTGGCAGAGGGACTCCCAGGACCCCCTTGTTAATCTGCATATTTAAGTAACTTTGGGTCCCACCCTAAGTTACTAGGGGAATCCAGACGTGGACCCCTTGCTCACCATTCTTAGAGAGACACAGATCCACCCTACTGATGAGATCCAACCAGACCGAAACACGTGTCTGGGGTTTCTGTTGGTACTCTTGTTCAGAGGAGAATTGCCTAGCATTTCGGTGCTGGACTGCCCCAGGGCAGGACAAAGACTGATATGTTTGGGATATTTCTTCTCTGTGAAAGATAGTGAGCTAAAGACTCTGGGTAAGTTTCTCATAACCAGGACTAATGTCTGGCAGAGGGACTCCCAGGACCCCCTTGTTAATCTGCATATTTAAGCAACTTTGGGTCTCACCATAAGTTACTAGGGGAATCCAGACGTGGACCCCTTGCTCACTATTCTTAGAGAGGCACAGATCCACCCTACTGATGAGATCCAACCAGACCGAAACACGTGTCTGGGGTTTCTGTTGGTACTCTTGTTCAGAGGAGAATTGCCTAGCATTTCGGTGCTGGACTGCCCCAGGGCAGGACAAAAACTGATATGTTTGGGATATTTCTTCTCTGTGAAAGATAGTGAGCTAAAGACTCTGGGTAAGTTTCTCATAATCAGGACTAATGTCTGGCAGAGGGACTCCCAGGACCCCCTTGTTAATCTGCATATTTAAGTAATTTTGGGTCTCACCCTAAGTTACTAGGGGAATCCAGACGTGGACCCCTTGCTCACTATTCTTAGAGAGGCACAGATCCACCCTACTGATTAGATCCAACCAGACCGAAACACGTGTCTGGGGTTTCTGTTGGTGCTCTTGTTCAGAGGAGAATTGCCTAGCATTTCGGTGCTGGACTGCCCCAGGGCAGGACAAAAACTGATATGTTTGGGATATTTCTTCTCTGTGAAAGATAGTGAGATAAAGACTCTGGGTACGTTTCTCATAACCAGGACTAATGTCTGGCAGAGGGACTCCCAGGACCCCCTTGTTAATCTGCATATTTAAGTAACTTTGGGTCTCACCCTAAATTACTAGGGGAATCCAGACGTGGACCCCTTGCTCACTATTCGTAGAGAGGCACAGATCCACCCTACTGCTGAGATCCAACGAGACCGAAACACGTGTCTGGGGTTTCTGTTGGTACTCTTGTTCAGAGGAGAATTGCCTAGCATTTCGGTGCTGGACTGCCCCAGGGCAGGACAAAGACTGATATGTTTGGGATATTTCTTCTCTGTGAAAGATAGTGAGCTAAAGACTCTGGGTAAGTTTCTCATAACCAGGACTAATGTCTGGCAGAGGGACTCCCAGGACCCCCTTGTTAATCTGCATATTTAAGTAACTTTGGGTCTCAACCTAAGTTACTTGGGGAATCCAGATGTGGACCCCTTGCTCACTAGTCTAAGAGAGGCACAGATCCACCCTACTGATAAGATCCAACCAGACCGAAACAAGTGTCTGGGGTTTCTGTTGCTACTCTTGTTCAGAGGAGAATTGCCTAGCATTTCGGTGCTGGACTGCCCCAGGGCAGGACAAAGACTGATATGTTTGGGATATTTCTTCTCTGTGAAAGATAGTGAGCTAAAGACTCTGGGTAAGTTTCTCATAACCAGGACTAATGTCTGGCAGAGGGACTCCCAGGACCCCCTTGTTAATCTGCATATTTAAGTAACTTTGGGTCTCACCCTAAGTTACTAGGGGAATCCAGACGTGGACCCCTTGCTCACTATTCTTAGAGAGGCACAGATCCACCCTACTGATGAGATCCAACCAGACCGAAACACGTGTCTGGGGTTTTTGTTGGTACTCTTGTTCAGAGGAGAATTGCCTAGCATTTCGGTGCTGGACTGCCCCAGGGCAGGACAAAGACTGATATGTTTGGGATATTTCTTCTCTGTGAAAGATAGTGAGCTAAAGACTCTGGGTAAGTTTCTCATAACCAGGACTAATGTCTGGCAGAGGGACTCCCAGGACCCCCTTGTTAATCTGCATATTTAAGCAACTTTGGCTCTCACCGTAAGTTACTAGGGGAATCCAGACGTGGACCCCTTGCTCACTATTCTTAGAGAGGCACAGATCCACCCTACTGATGAGATCCAACCAGACCGAAACACGTGTCTGGGGTTTCTGTTGGTACTCTTGTTCAGAGGAGAATTGCCTAGCATTTCGGTGCTGGACTGCCCCAGGGCAGGACAAAGACTGATATGTTTGGGATATTTCTTCTCTGTGAAAGATAGTGAGCTAAAGACTCTGGGAAAGTTTCTCATAACCAGGACTGATGTCTGGCAGAGGGACTCCCAGGACCCCCTTGTTAATCTGCATATTTAAGTAACTTTGGGTCTCACCCTAAGTTACTTGGGGAATCCAGACGTGGACCCCTTGCTCACTATTCTTAGAGAGGCACAGATCCACCCTACTGATGAGATCCAACCAGACCGAAACAAGTGTCTGGGGTTTCTGTTGCTACTCTTGTTCAGAGGAGAATTGCATAGCATTTCGGTGCTGGACTGCCCCAGGGCAGGACAAAGACTGATATGTTTGGGATATTTCTTCTCTGTGAAAGATAGTGAGCTAAAGACTCTGGGTAAGTTTCTCATAACCAGGACTAATGTCTGACAGAGGGACTCCCAGGACCCCCTTGTTAATCTGCATATTTAAGTAACTTTGGGTCTCACCCTAAATTACTAGGGGAATCCAGACGTGGACCCCTTGCTCACTATTCTTAGAGAGGTGCAGATCCACCCTACTGATGAGATCCAACCAGACCGAAACACGTGTCTGGGGTTTCTGTTGGTACTCTTGTTCAGAGGAGAATTGCCTAGCATTTCGGTGCTGGACTGCCCCAGGGCAGGACAAAGATTGATATGTTTGGGATATTTCTTCTCTGTGAAAGATAGTGAGCTAAAGACTCTGGGTAAGTTTCTCATAACCAGGACTAATGTCTGGCAGAGGGACTCCCAGGACCCCCTTGTTAATCTGCATATTTAAGTAACTTTGGGTCCCACCCTAAGTTACTAGGGGAATCCAGACGTGGACCCCTTGCTCACCATTCTTAGAGAGGCACAGATCCACCCTACTGATGAGATCCAACCAGACCGAAACACGTGTCTGGGGTTTCTGTTGGTACTCTTGTTCAGAGGAGAATTGCCTAGCATTTCGGTGCTGGACTGCCCCAGGGCAGGACAAAGACTGATATGTTTGGGATATTTCTTCTCTGTGAAAGATAGTGAGCTAAAGACTCTGGGTAAGTTTCTCATAACCAGGACTAATGTCTGGCAGAGGGACTCCCAGGACCCCCTTGTTAATCTGCATATTTAAGCAACTTTGGGTCTCACCATAAGTTACTAGGGGAATCCAGACGTGGACCCCTTGCTCACTATTCTTAGAGAGGCACAGATCCACCCTACTGATGAGATCCAACCAGACCGAAACACGTGTCTGGGGTTTCTGTTGGTACTCTTGTTCAGAGGAGAATTGCCTAGCATTTCGGTGCTGGACTGCCCCAGGGCAGGACAAAAACTGATATGTTTGGGATATTTCTTCTCTGTGAAAGATAGTGAGCTAAAGACTCTGGGTAAGTTTCTCATAACCAGGACTAATGTCTGGCAGAGGGACTCCCAGGACCCCCTTGTTAATCTGCATATTTAAGTAATTTTGGGTCTCACCCTAAGTTACTAGGGGAATCCAGACGTGGACCCCTTGCTCACTATTCTTAGAGAGGCACAGATCCACCCTACTGATTAGATCCAACCAGACCGAAACACGTGTCTGGGGTTTCTGTTGGTGCTCTTGTTCAGAGGAGAATTGCCTAGCATTTCGGTGCTGGACTGCCCCAGGGCAGGACAAAAACTGATATGTTTGGGATATTTCTTCTCTGTGAAAGATAGTGAGATAAAGACTCTGGGTACGTTTCTCATAACCAGGACTAATGTCTGACAGAGGGACTCCCAGGACCCCCTTGTTAATCTGCATATTTAAGTAACTTTGGGTCTCACCCTAAATTACTAGGGGAATCCAGACGTGGACCCCTTGCTCACTATTCTTAGAGAGGTGCAGATCCACCCTACTGATGAGATCCAACCAGACCGAAACACGTGTCTGGGGTTTCTGTTGGTACTCTTGTTCAGAGGAGAATTGCCTAGCATTTCGGTGCTGGACTGCCCCAGGGCAGGACAAAGATTGATATGTTTGGGATATTTCTTCTCTGTGAAAGATAGTGAGCTAAAGACTCTGGGTAAGTTTCTCATAACCAGGACTAATGTCTGGCAGAGGGACTCCCAGGACCCCCTTGTTAATCTGCATATTTAAGTAACTTTGGGTCCCACCCTAAGTTACTAGGGGAATCCAGACGTGGACCCCTTGCTCACCATTCTTAGAGAGGCACAGATCCACCCTACTGATGAGATCCAACCAGACCGAAACACGTGTCTGGGGTTTCTGTTGGTACTCTTGTTCAGAGGAGAATTGCCTAGCATTTCGGTGCTGGACTGCCCCAGGGCAGGACAAAGACTGATATGTTTGGGATATTTCTTCTCTGTGAAAGATAGTGAGCTAAAGACTCTGGGTAAGTTTCTCATAACCAGGACTAATGTCTGGCAGAGGGACTCCCAGGACCCCCTTGTTAATCTGCATATTTAAGCAACTTTGGGTCTCACCATAAGTTACTAGGGGAATCCAGACGTGGACCCCTTGCTCACTATTCTTAGAGAGGCACAGATCCACCCTACTGATGAGATCCAACCAGACCGAAACACGTGTCTGGGGTTTCTGTTGGTACTCTTGTTCAGAGGAGAATTGCCTAGCATTTCGGTGCTGGACTGCCCCAGGGCAGGACAAAAACTGATATGTTTGGGATATTTCTTCTCTGTGAAAGATAGTGAGCTAAAGACTCTGGGTAAGTTTCTCATAACCAGGACTAATGTCTGGCAGAGGGACTCCCAGGACCCCCTTGTTAATCTGCATATTTAAGTAATTTTGGGTCTCACCCTAAGTTACTAGGGGAATCCAGACGTGGACCCCTTGCTCACTATTCTTAGAGAGGCACAGATCCACCCTACTGATTAGATCCAACCAGACCGAAACACGTGTCTGGGGTTTCTGTTGGTGCTCTTGTTCAGAGGAGAATTGCCTAGCATTTCGGTGCTGGACTGCCCCAGGGCAGGACAAAAACTGATATGTTTGGGATATTTCTTCTCTGTGAAAGATAGTGAGATAAAGACTCTGGGTACGTTTCTCATAACCAGGACTAATGTCTGGCAGAGGGACTCCCAGGACCCCCTTGTTAATCTGCATATTTAACTAACTTTGGGTCTCACCCTAAATTACTAGGGGAATCCAGACGTGGACCCCTTGCTCACTATTCTTAGAGAGGCACAGATCTACCCTACTGCTGAGATCCAACGAGACCGAAACACGTGTCTGGGGTTTCTGTTGGTACTCTTGTTCAGAGGAGAATTGCCTAGCATTTCGGTGCTGGACTGCCCCAGGGCAGGACAAAGACTGATATGTTTGGGATATTTCTTCTCTGTGAAAGATAGTGAGCTAAAGACTCTGGGTAAGTTTCTCATAACCAGGACTAATGTCTGGCAGAGGGACTCCCAGGACCCCCTTGTTAATCTGCATATTTAAGTAACTTTGGGTCTCAACCTAAGTTACTAGGGGAATCCAGACGTGGACCCCTTGCTCACTATTCTTAGAGAGGGACAGATCCACCATACTGATGAGATCCAACCAGACTGAAACACGTGTCTGGGGTTTCTGTTGGTACTCTTGTTCAGAGGAGAATTGCCTAGCATTTCGGTGCTGGACTGCCCCAGGGCAGGACAAAGACTGATATGTTTGGGATATTTCTTCTCTGTGAAAGATAGTGAGCTAAAGACTCTGGGAAAGTTTCTCATAACCAGGACAGATGTCTCGCAGAGGGACTCCCAGGACCCCCTTGTTAATCTGCATATTTAAGTAACTTTGGGTCTCACCCTAAGTTACTTGGGGAATCCAGACGTGGACCCCTTGCTCACTAGTCTAAGAGAGGCACAGATCCACCCTACTGATAAGATCCAACCAGACCGAAACAAGTGTCTGGGGTTTCTGTTGCTACTCTTGTTCAGAGGAGAATTGCCTAGCATTTCGGTGCTGGACTGCCCCAGGGCAGGACAAAGACTGATATGTTTGGGATATTTCTTCTCTGTGAAAGATAGTGAGCTAAAGACTCTGGGTAAGTTTCTCATAACCAGGACTAATGTCTGGCAGAGGGACTCCCAGGACCCCCTTGTTAATCTGCATATTTAAGTAACTTTGGGTCTCACCCTAAGTTACTAGGGGAATCCAGACGTGGACCCCTTGCTCACTATTCTTAGAGAGGTGCAGATCCACCCTACTGATGAGATCCAACCAGACTGAAACACGTGTCTGGGGTTTCTGTTGGTACTCTTGTTCAGAGGAGAATTGCCTAGCATTTCGGTGCTGGACTGCCCCAGGGCAGGACAAAGACGGATATGTTTGGGATATTTCTTCTCTGTGAAAGATAGTGAGCTAAAGACTCTGGGTAAGTTTCTCATAACCACGACTAATGTCTGGCAGAGGGACTCCCAGGACCCCCTTGTTAATCTGCATATTTAAGTAACTTTGGGTCCCACCCTAAGTTACTAGGGGAATCCAGACGTGGACCCCTTGCTCACTATTCTTAGAGAGGCACAGATCCACCCTACTGATGAGATCCAACCAGACCGAAACACGTGTCTGGGGTTTTTGTTGGTACTCTTGTTCAGAGGAGAATTGCCTAGCATTTCGGTGCTGGACTGCCCCAGGGCAGGACAAAGACTGATATGTTTGGGATATTTCTTCTCTGTGAAAGATAGTGAGCTAAAGACTCTGGGTAAGTTTCTCATAACCAGGACTAATGTCTGGCAGAGGGACTCCCAGGACCCGCTTGTTAATCTGCATATTTAAGTAACTTTGGGTCTCAACCTAAGTTACTAGGGGAATCCAGACGTGGACCCCTTTCTCACTATTCTTAGAGAGGGACAGATCCACCATACTGATGAGATCCAACCAGACTGAAACACGTGTCTGGGGTTTCTGTTGGTACTCTTGTTCAGAGGAGAATTGCCTAGCATTTCGGTGCTGGACTGCCCCAGGGCAGGACAAAGACTGATATGTTTGGGATATTTTTTCTCTGTGAAAGATAGTGAGCTAAAGACTCTGGGAAAGTTTCTCATAACCAGGACAGATGTCTGGCAGAGGGACTCCTAGGACCCCCTTGTTAATCTGCATATTTAAGTAACTTTGGGTCTCACCCTAAGTTACTTGGGGAATCCAGACGTGGACCCCTTGCTCACTAGTCTAAGAGAGGCACAGATCCACCCTACTGATGAGATCCAACCAGACCGAAACAAGTGTCTGGGGTTTCTGTTGCTACTCTTGTTCAGAGGAGAATTGCCTAGCATTTCGGTGCTGGACTGCCCCAGGGCAGGACAAAGACTGATATGTTTGGGATATTTCTTCTCTGTGAAAGATAGTGAGCTAAAGACTCTGGGTAAGTTTCTCATAACCAGGACTAATGTCTGGCAGAGGGACTCCCAGGACCCCCTTGTTAATCTGCATATTTAAGCAACTTTGGGTCTCACCATAAGTTACTAGGGGAATCCAGACGTGGACCTCTTGCTCACTATTCTTAGAGAGGCACAGATCCACCCTACTGATGAGATCCAACCAGACCGAAACATGTGTCTGGGGTTTCTGTTGGTACTCTTGTTCAGAGGAGAATTGCCTAGCATTTCGGTGCTGGACTGCCCCAGGGCAGGACAAAGACTGATATGTTTGGGATATTTCTTCTCTGTGAAAGATAGTGAGCTAAAGACTCTGGGAAAGTTTCTCATAACCAGGACTGATGTCTGGCAGAGGGACTCCCAGGACCCCCTTGTTAATCTGCATATTTAAGTAACTTTGGGTCTCACCCTAAGTTACTTGGGGAATCCAGACGTGGACCCCTTGCTCACTATTCTTAGAGAGGCACAGATCCACCCTACTGATGAGATCCAACCAGACCGAAACAAGTGTTTGGGGTTTCTGTTGCTACTCTTTTTCAGAGGAGAATTGCCTAGCATTTCGGTGCTGGACTGCCCCAGGGCAGGACAAAGACTGATATGTTTGGGATATTTCTTCTCTGTGAAAGATAGTGAGCTAAAGACTCTGGGTAAGTTTCTCATAACCAGGACTAATGTCTGGCAGAGGGACTCCCAGGACCCCCTTGTTAATCTGCATATATAAGTAATTTTGGGTCTCACCCTAAGTTACTAGGGGAATCCAGACGTGGACCCCTTGCTCACTATTCTTAGAGAGTCACAGATCCACCCTACTGATGAGATCCAACCAGACCGAAGCACGTGTCTGGGGTTTCTGTTGGTACTCTTGTTCAGAGGAGAATTGCCTAGCATTTCGGTGCTGGACTGCCCCAGGGCAGGACAAAGACTGATATGTTTGGGATATTTCTTCTCTGTGAAAGATAGTGAGCTAAAGACTCTGGGTAAGTTTCTCATAACCAGGACTAATGTCTGGCAGAGGGACTCCCAGGATCCCCTTGTTAATCTGCATATTTAAGTAACTTTGGGTCTCAACCTAAGTTACTAGGGGAATCCAGACGTGGACCCCTTGCTCACTATTCTTAGAGAGGCACAGATCCACCCTACAGATGAGATCCAACCAGACCGAAACACGTGTCTGGGTTTTCGGTTGGTACTCTTGTTCAGAGCAGAATTGCCTAGCATTTCGGTGCTGGACTGCCCCAGGGCAGGACAAAGACTGATATGTTTGGGATATTTCTTCTCTGTGAAAGATAGTGAGCTAAAGACTCTGGGTAAGTTTCTCATAACCAGGACTAATGTCTGGCAGAGGGACTCCCAGGACCCCCTTGTTAATCTGCATATTTAAGTAACTTTGGGTCTCACTCTAAGTTACTTGGGGAATCCAGACGTGGACCCCTTGCTCACTATTCTTAGAGAGGGACAGATCCACCATACTGATGAGATCCAACCAGACTGAAACACGTGTCTGGGGTTTCTGTTGGTACTCTTGTTCAGAGGAGAATTGCCTAGCATTTCGGTACTGGACTGCCCCTTGGCAGGACAAAGACTGATATGTTTGGGATATTTCTTCTCTGTGAAAGATAGTGAGCTAAAGACTCTGGGAAAGTTTCTCATAACCAGGACAGATGTCTGGCAGAGGGACTCCCAGGACCCCCTTGTTAATCTGCATATTTAAGTAACTTTGGGTCTCACCCTAAGTTACTAGGGGAATCCAGACGTGGACCCCTTGCTCACTATTCTTAGAGAGGCGCAGATCCACCCTACTGATGAGATCCAACCAGACCGAAACAAGTGTCTGGGGTTTCTGTTGCTACTCTTGTTCAGAGGAGAATTGCCTAGCATTTCGGTGCTGGACTGCCCCAGGGCAGGACACAGACTGATATGTTTGGGATATTTCTTCTCTGTGAAAGATAGTGAGCTAAAGACTCTGGGTAAGTTTCTCATAACCAGGACTAATGTCTGGCAGAGGGACTCCCAGGACCCCCTTGTTAATCTGCATATTTAAGTAACTTTGGGTCTCACCCTAAGTTACTAGGGGAATCCAGACGTGGACCCCTTGCTCACTATTCTTAGAGAGGCGCAGATCCACCCTACTGATGAGATCCAACCAGACCGAAACACCTGTCTGGGGTTTCTGTTGGTACTCTTGTTCAGAGGAGAATTGCCTAGCATTTCGGTGCTGGACTGCCCCAGGGCAGGACAAAGACGGATATGTTTGGGATATTTCTTCTCTGTGAAAGATAGTGAGCTAAAGACTCTGGGTAAGTTTCTCATAACCAGGACTAATGTCTGGCAGAGGGACTCCCAGGACCCCCTTGTTAATCTGCATATTTAAGTAACTTTGGGTCCCACCCTAAGTTACTAGGGGAATCCAGACGTGGACCCCTTGCTCACTATTCTTAGAGAGGCACAGATCCACCCTACTGATGAGATCCAACCAGACCGAAACACGTGTCTGGGGTTTCTGTTGGTACTCTTGTTCAGAGGAGAATTGCCTAGCATTTCGGTGCTGGACTGCCCCAGGGCAGGACAAAGACTGATATGTTTGGGATATTTCTTCTCTGTGAAAGATAGTGAGCTAAAGACTCTGGGTAAGTTTCTCATAACCAGGACTAATGTCTGGCAGAGGGACTCCCAGGTCCCCCTTGTTAATCTGCATATTTAAGCAACTTTGGGTCTCACCATAAGTTACTAGGGGAATCCAGACGTGGACCCCTTGCTCACTATTCTTAGAGAGGCACAGATCCACCCTACTGATGAGATCCAACCAGACCGAAACACGTGTCTGGGGTTTCTGTTGGTACTCTTGTTCAGAGGAGAATTGCCTAGCATTTCGGTGCTGGACTGCCCCAGGGCAGGACAAAGACTGATATGTTTGGGATATTTCTTCTCTGTGAAAGATAGTGAGCTAAAGACTCTGGGAAAGTTTCTCATAACCAGGACTGATGTCTGGCAGAGGGACTCCCAGGACCCCCTTGTTAATCTGCATATTTAAGTAACTTTGGGTCTCACCCTAAGTTACTTGGGGAATCCAGACGTGGACCCCTTGCTCACTATTCTTAGAGAGGCACAGATCCACCCTACTGATGAGATCCAACCAGACCGAAACAAGTGTCTGGGGTTTCTGTTGCTACTCTTGTTCAGAGGAGAATTGCCTAGCATTTCGGTGCTGGACTGCCCCAGGGCAGGACAAAGACTGATATGTTTGGGATATTTCTTCTCTGTGAAAGATAGTGAGCTAAAGACTCTGGGAAAGTTTCTCATAACCAGGACAGATGTCTGGCAGAGGGACTCCCAGGACCCCCTTGTTAATCTGCATATTTAAGTAACTTTGGGTCTCACCCTAAGTTACTTGGGGAATCCAGACGTGGACCCCTTGCTCACTAGTCTAAGAGAGGCACAGATCCACCCTACTGATGAGATCCAACCAGACCGAAACAAGTGTCTGGGGTTTCTGTTGCTACTCTTGTTCAGAGGAGAATTGCCTAGCATTTCGGTGCTGGACTGCCCCAGGGCAGGACAAAGACTGATATGTTTGGGATATTTCTTCTCTGTGAAAGATAGTGAGCTAAAGACTCTGGGTAAGTTTCTCATAACCAGGACTAATGTCTGGCAGAGGGACTCCCAGGACCACCTTGTTAATCTGCATATTTAAGTAACTTTGGGTCTCACCCTAAGTTACTAGGGGAATCCAGACGTGGACCCCTTGCTCACTATTCTTAAAGAGGCACAGATCCACCCTACTGATGAGATCCAACCAGACCGAAACACGTGTCTGGGGTTTCTGTTGGTACTCTTGTTCAGAGGAGAATTGCCTAGCATTTCGGTGCTGGACTGCCCCAGGGCAGGACAAAGACTGATATGTTTGGGATATTTCTTCTCTGTGAAAGATAGTGAGCTAAAGACTCTGGGTAAGTTTCTCATAACCAGGACTAATGTCTGGCAGAGGGACTCCCAGGACCCCCTTGTTAATCTGCATATTTAAGCAACTTTGGGTCTCACCATAAGTTACTAGGGGAATCCAGACGTGGACCTCTTGCTCACTATTCTTAGAGAGGCACAGATCCACCCTACTGATGAGATCCAACCAGACCGAAACATGTGTCTGGGGTTTCTGTTGGTACTCTTGTTCAGAGGAGAATTGCCTAGCATTTCGGTGCTGGACTGCCCCAGGGCAGGACAAAGACTGATATGTTTGGGATATTTCTTCTCTGTGAAAGATAGTGAGCTAAAGACTCTGGGAAAGTTTCTCATAACCAGGACTGATGTCTGGCAGAGGGACTCCCAGGACCCCCTTGTTAATCTGCATATTTAAGTAACTTTGGGTCTCACCCTAAGTTACTTGGGGAATCCAGTCGTGGACCCCTTGCTCACTATTCTTAGAGAGGCACAGATCCTCCCTACTGATGAGATCCAACCAGACCGAAACAAGTGTTTGGGGTTTCTGTTGCTACTCTTTTTCAGAGGAGAATTGCCTAGCATTTCGGTGCTGGACTGCCCCAGGGCAGGACAAAGACTGATATGTTTGGGATATTTCTTCTCTGTGAAAGATAGTGAGCTAAAGACTCTGGGTAAGTTTCTCATAACCAGGACTAATGTCTGGCAGAGGGACTCCCAGGACCCCCTTGTTAATCTGCATATATAAGTAATTTTGGGTCTCACCCTAAGTTACTAGGGGAATCCAGACGTGGACCCCTTGCTCACTATTCTTAGAGAGTCACAGATCCACCCTACTGATGAGATCCAACCAGACCGAAACACGTGTCTGGGGTTTCTGTTGGTACTCTTGTTCAGAGGAGAATTGTCTAGCATTTCGGTGCTGGATTGCCCCAGGGCAGGACAAAGACTGATATGTTTGGGATATTTCTTCTCTGTGAAAGATAGTGAGCTAAAGACTCTGGGTAAGTTTCTCATAACCAGGACTAATGTCTGGCAGAGGGACTCCCAGGATCCCCTTGTTAATCTGCATATTTAAGTAACTTTGGGTCTCAACCTAAGTTACTAGGGGAATCCAGACGTGGACCCCTTGCTCACTATTCTTAGAGAGGCACAGATCCACCCTACTGATGAGATCCAACCAGACCGAAACACGTGTCTGGGGTTTCGGTTGGTACTCTTGTTCAGAGGAGAATTGCCTAGCATTTCGGTGCTGGACTGCCCCAGGGCAGGACAAAGACTGATATGTTTGGGATATTTCTTCTCTGTGAAAGATAGTGAGCTAAAGACTCTGGGTAAGTTTCTCTTAACCAGGACTAATGTCTGGCAGAGGGACTCCCAGGAACCCCTTGTTAATCTGCATATTTAAGTAACTTTGGGTCTCACCCTAAGTTACTTGGGGAATCCAGACGTGGACCCCTTGCTCACTATTCTTAGAGAGGCACAGATCCACCCTACTGATGAGATCCAACCAGACCGAAGCACGTGTCTGGGGTTTCTGTTGGTACTCTTGTTCAGAGGAGAATTGCCTAGCATTTCGGTGCTGGACTGCCCCAGGGCAGGACAAAGACTGATATGTTTGGGATATTTCTTCTCTGTGAAAGATAGTGAGCTAAAGACTCTGGGTAAGTTTCTCATAACCAGGACTAATGTCTGGCAGAGGGACTCCCAGGATCCCCTTGTTAATCTGCATATTTAAGTAACTTGGGGTCTCAACCTAAGTTACTAGGGGAATCCAGACGTGGACCCCTTGCTCACTATTCTTAGAGAGGCACAGATCCACCCTACAGATGAGATCCAACCAGACCGAAACACGTGTCTGGGTTTTCGGTTGGTACTCTTGTTCAGAGCAGAATTGCCTAGCATTTCGGTGCTGGACTGCCCCAGGGCAGGACAAAGACTGATATGTTTGGGATATTTCTTCTCTGTGAAAGATAGTGAGCTAAAGACTCTGGGTAAGTTTCTCATAACCAGGACTAATGTCTGGCAGAGGGACTCCCAGGACCCCCTTGTTAATCTGCATATTTAAGTAACTTTGGGTCTCACCCTAAGTTACTTGGGGAATCCAGACGTGGACCCCTTGCTCACTATTCTTAGAGAGGGACAGATCCACCATACTGATGAGATCCAACCAGACTGAAACACGTGTCTGGGGTTTCTGTTGGTACTCTTGTTCAGAGGAGAATTGCCTAGCATTTCGGTACTGGACTGCCCCTTGGCAGGACAAAGACTGATATGTTTGGGATATTTCTTCTCTGTGAAAGATAGTGAGCTAAAGACTCTGGGAAAGTTTCTCATAACCAGGACAGATGTCTGGCAGAGGGACTCCCAGGACCCCCTTGTTAATCTGCATATTTAAGTAACTTTGGGTCTCACCCTAAGTTACTAGGGGAATCCAGACGTGGACCCCTTGCTCACTATTCTTAGAGAGGCGCAGATCCACCCTACTGATGAGATCCAACCAGACCGAAACAAGTGTCTGGGGTTTCTGTTGCTACTCTTGTTCAGAGGAGAATTGCCTAGCATTTCGGTGCTGGACTGCCCCAGGGCAGGACACAGACTGATATGTTTGGGATATTTCTTCTCTGTGAAAGATAGTGAGCTAAAGACTCTGGGTAAGTTTCTCATAACCAGGACTAATGTCTGGCAGAGGGACTCCCAGGACCCCCTTGTTAATCTGCATATTTAAGTAACTTTGGGTCTCACCCTAAGTTACTAGGGGAATCCAGACGTGGACCCCTTGCTCACTATTCTTAGAGAGGCGCAGATCCACCCTACTGATGAGATCCAACCAGACCGAAACACCTGTCTGGGGTTTCTGTTGGTACTCTTGTTCAGAGGAGAATTGCCTAGCATTTCGGTGCTGGACTGCCCCAGGGCAGGACAAAGACGGATATGTTTGGGATATTTCTTCTCTGTGAAAGATAGTGAGCTAAAGACTCTGGGTAAGTTTCTCATAACCAGGACTAATGTCTGGCAGAGGGACTCCCAGGACCCCCTTGTTAATCTGCATATTTAAGTAACTTTGGGTCCCACCCTAAGTTACTAGGGGAATCCAGACGTGGACCCCTTGCTCACTATTCTTAGAGAGGCACAGATCCACCCTACTGATGAGATCCAACCAGACCGAAACACGTGTCTGGGGTTTCTGTTGGTACTCTTGTTCAGAGGAGAATTGCCTAGCATTTCGGTGCTGGACTGCCCCAGGGCAGGACAAAGACTGATATGTTTGGGATATTTCTTCTCTGTGAAAGATAGTGAGCTAAAGACTCTGGGTAAGTTTCTCATAACCAGGACTAATGTCTGGCAGAGGGACTCCCAGGTCCCCCTTGTTAATCTGCATATTTAAGCAACTTTGGGTCTCACCATAAGTTACTAGGGGAATCCAGACGTGGACCCCTTGCTCACTATTCTTAGAGAGGCACAGATCCACCCTACTGATGAGATCCAACCAGACCGAAACACGTGTCTGGGGTTTCTGTTGGTACTCTTGTTCAGAGGAGAATTGCCTAGCATTTCGGTGCTGGACTGCCCCAGGGCAGGACAAAGACTGATATGTTTGGGATATTTCTTCTCTGTGAAAGATAGTGAGCTAAAGACTCTGGGAAAGTTTCTCATAACCAGGACTGATGTCTGGCAGAGGGACTCCCAGGACCCCCTTGTTAATCTGCATATTTAAGTAACTTTGGGTCTCACCCTAAGTTACTTGGGGAATCCAGACGTGGACCCCTTGCTCACTATTCTTAGAGAGGCACAGATCCACCCTACTGATGAGATCCAACCAGACCGAAACAAGTGTCTGGGGTTTCTGTTGCTACTCTTGTTCAGAGGAGAATTGCCTAGCATTTCGGTGCTGGACTGCCCCAGGGCAGGACAAAGACTGATATGTTTGGGATATTTCTTCTCTGTGAAAGATAGTGAGCTAAAGACTCTGGCAAAGTTTCTCATAACCAGGACAGATGTCTGGCAGAGGGACTCCCAGGACCCCCTTGTTAATCTGCATATTTAAGTAACTTTGGGTCTCACCCTAAGTTACTTGGGGAATCCAGACGTGGACCCCTTGCTCACTAGTCTAAGAGAGGCACAGATCCACCCTACTGATGAGATCCAACCAGACCGAAACAAGTGTCTGGGGTTTCTGTTGCTACTCTTGTTCAGAGGAGAATTGCCTAGCATTTCGGTGCTGGACTGCCCCAGGGCAGGACAAAGACTGATATGTTTGGGATATTTCTTCTCTGTGAAAGATAGTGAGCTAAAGACTCTGGGTAAGTTTCTCATAACCAGG
The DNA here is from genome assembly GCF_040938575.1 of Ambystoma mexicanum. Taxonomy (NCBI): domain Eukaryota; kingdom Metazoa; phylum Chordata; class Amphibia; order Caudata; family Ambystomatidae; genus Ambystoma; species Ambystoma mexicanum. The sequence goes on from NC_090940.1 coordinate 79,480,484, forward strand.
GCTAATGTCTGGCAGAGGGACTCCCAGGACCACCTTGTTAATCTGCATATTTAAGTAACTTTGGGTCTCACCCTAAGTTACTAGGGGAATCCAGACGTGGACCCCTTGCTCACTATTCTTAGAGAGGCACAGATCCACCCTACTGATGCGATCCAACCAGACCGAAACACGTGTCTGGGGTTTCTGTTGGTACTCTTGTTCAGAGGAGAATTGCCTAGCATTTCGGTGCTGGACTGCCCCAGGGCAGGACAAAGACTGATATGTTTGGGATATTTCTTCTCTGTGAAAGATAGTGAGCTAAAGACTCTGGGTAAGTTTCTCATAACCAGGACTAATGTCTGGCAGAGGGACTCCCAGGACCCCCTTGTTAATCTGCATATTTAAGCAACTTTGGGTCTCACCATAAGTTACTAGGGGAATCCAGACGTGGACCTCTTGCTCACTATTCTTAGAGAGGCACAGATCCACCCTACTGATGAGATCCAACCAGACCGAAACATGTGTCTGGGGTTTCTGTTGGTACTCTTGTTCAGAGGAGAATTGCCTAGCATTTCGGTGCTGGACTGCCCCAGGGCAGGACAAAGACTGATATGTTTGGGATATTTCTTCTCTGTGAAAGATAGTGAGCTAAAGACTCTGGGAAAGTTTCTCATAACCAGGACTGATGTCTGGCAGAGGGACTCCCAGGACCCCCTTGTTAATCTGCATATTTAAGTAACTTTGGGTCTCACCCTAAGTTACTTGGGGAATCCAGACGTGGACCCCTTGCTCACTATTCTTAGAGAGGCACAGATCCACCCTACTGATGAGATCCAACCAGACCGAAACAAGTGTTTGGGGTTTCTGTTGCTACTCTTTTTCAGAGGAGAATTGCCTAGCATTTCGGTGCTGGACTGCCCCAGGGCAGGACAAAGACTGATATGTTTGGGATATTTCTTCTCTGTGAAAGATAGTGAGCTAAAGACTCTGGGTAAGTTTCTCATAACCAGGACTAATGTCTGGCAGAGGGACTCCCAGGACCCCCTTGTTAATCTGCATATATAAGTAATTTTGGGTCTCACCCTAAGTTACTAGGGGAATCCAGACGTGGACCCCTTGCTCACTATTCTTAGAGAGTCACAGATCCACCCTACTGATGAGATCCAACCAGACCGAAACACGTGTCTGGGGTTTCTGTTGGTACTCTTGTTCAGAGGAGAATTGTCTAGCATTTCGGTGCTGGATTGCCCCAGGGCAGGACAAAGACTGATATGTTTGGGATATTTCTTCTCTGTGAAAGATAGTGAGCTAAAGACTCTGGGTAGGTTTCTCATAACCAGGACTAATGTCTGGCAGAGGGACTCCCAGGATCCCCTTGTTAATCTGCATATTTAAGTAACTTTGGGTCTCAACCTAAGTTACTAGGGGAATCCAGACGTGGACCCCTTGCTCACTATTCTTAGAGAGGCACAGATCCACCCTACTGATGAGATCCAACCAGACCGAAACACGTGTCTGGGGTTTCGGTTGGTACTCTTGTTCAGAGGAGAATTGCCTAGCATTTCGGTGCTGGACTGCCCCAGGGCAGGACAAAGACTGATATGTTTGGGATATTTCTTCTCTGTGAAAGATAGTGAGCTAAAGACTCTGGGTAAGTTTCTCTTAACCAGGACTAATGTCTGGCAGAGGGACTCCCAGGAACCCCTTGTTAATCTGCATATTTAAGTAACTTTGGGTCTCACCCTAAGTTACTTGGGGAATCCAGACGTGGACCCCTTGCTCACTATTCTTAGAGAGGCATAGATCCACCCTACTGATGAGATCCAACCAGACCGAAGCACGTGTCTGGGGTTTCTGTTGGTACTCTTGTTCAGAGGAGAATTGCCTAGCATTTCGGTGCTGGACTGCCCCAGGGCAGGACAAAGACTGATATGTTTGGGATATTTCTTCTCTGTGAAAGATAGTGAGCTAAAGACTCTGGGTAAGTTTCTCATAACCAGGACTAATGTCTGGCAGAGGGACTCCCAGGATCCCCTTGTTAATCTGCATATTTAAGTAACTTTGGGTCTCAACCTAAGTTACTAGGGGAATCCAGACGTGGACCCCTTGCTCACTATTCTTAGAGAGGCACAGATCCACCCTACAGATGAGATCCAACCAGACCGAAACACGTGTCTGGGTTTTCGGTTGGTACTCTTGTTCAGAGCAGAATTGCCTAGCATTTCGGTGCTGGACTGCCCCAGGGCAGGACAAAGACTGATATGTTTGGGATATTTCTTCTCTGTGAAAGATAGTGAGCTAAAGACTCTGGGTAAGTTTCTCATAACCAGGACTAATGTCTGGCAGAGGGACTCCCAGGACCCCCTTGTTAATCTGCATATTTAAGTAACTTTGGGTCTCACCCTAAGTTACTTGGGGAATCCAGACGTGGACCCCTTGCTCACTATTCTTAGAGAGGGACAGATCCACCATACTGATGAGATCCAACCAGACTGAAACACGTGTCTGGGGTTTCTGTTGGTACTCTTGTTCAGAGGAGAATTGCCTAGCATTTCGGTACTGGACTGCCCCTTGGCAGGACAAAGACTGATATGTTTGGGATATTTCTTCTCTGTGAAAGATAGTGAGCTAAAGACTCTGGGAAAGTTTCTCATAACCAGGACAGATGTCTGGCAGAGGGACTCCCAGGACCCCCTTGTTAATCTGCATATTTAAGTAACTTTGGGTCTCACCCTATGTTACTAGGGGAATCCAGACGTGGACCCCTTGCTCACTATTCTTAGAGAGGCGCAGATCCACCCTACTGATGAGATCCAACCAGACCGAAACAAGTGTCTGGGGTTTCTGTTGCTACTCTTGTTCAGAGGAGAATTGCCTAGCATTTCGGTGCTGGACTGCCCCAGGGCAGGACACAGACTGATATGTTTGGGATATTTCTTCTCTGTGAAAGATAGTGAGCTAAAGACTCTGGGTAAGTTTCTCATAACCAGGACTAATGTCTGGCAGAGGGACTCCCAGGACCCCCTTGTTAATCTGCATATTTAAGTAACTTTGGGTCTCACCCTAAGTTACTAGGGGAATCCAGACGTGGACCCCTTGCTCACTATTCTTAGAGAGGCGCAGATCCACCCTACTGATGAGATCCAACCAGACCGAAACACCTGTCTGGGGTTTCTGTTGGTACTCTTCTTCAGAGGAGAATTGCCTAGCATTTCGGTGCTGGACTGCCCCAGGGCAGGACAAAGACGGATATGTTTGGGATATTTCTTCTCTGTGAAAGATAGTGAGCTAAAGACTCTGGGTAAGTTTCTCATAACCAGGACTAATGTCTGGCAGAGGGACTCCCAGGACCCCCTTGTTAATCTGCATATTTAAGTAACTTTGGGTCCCACCCTAAGTTACTAGGGGAATCCAGACGTGGACCCCTTGCTCACTATTCTTAGAGAGGCACAGATCCACCCTACTGATGAGATCCAACCAGACCGAAACACGTGTCTGGGGTTTCTGTTGGTACTCTTGTTCAGAGGAGAATTGCCTAGCATTTCGGTGCTGGACTGCCCCAGGGCAGGACAAAGACTGATATGTTTGGGATATTTCTTCTCTGTGAAAGATAGTGAGCTAAAGACTCTGGGTAAGTTTCTCATAACCAGGACTAATGTCTGGCAGAGGGACTCCCAGGTCCCCCTTGTTAATCTGCATATTTAAGCAACTATGGGTCTCACCATAAGTTACTAGGGGAATCCAGACGTGGACCCCTTGCTCACTATTCTTAGAGAGGCACAGATCCACCCTACTGATGAGATCCAACCAGACCGAAACACGTGTCTGGGGTTTCTGTTGGTACTCTTGTTCAGAGGAGAATTGCCTAGCATTTCGGTGCTGGACTGCCCCAGGGCAGGACAAAGACTGATATGTTTGGGATATTTCTTCTCTGTGAAAGATAGTGAGCTAAAGACTCTGGGAAAGTTTCTCATAACCAGGACTGATGTCTGGCAGAGGGACTCCCAGGACCCCCTTGTTAATCTGCATATTTAAGTAACTTTGGGTCTCACCCTAAGTTACTTGGGGAATCCAGACGTGGACCCCTTGCTCACTATTCTTAGAGAGGCACAGATCCACCCTACTGATGAGATCCAACCAGACCGAAACAAGTGTCTGGGGTTTCTGTTGCTACTCTTGTTCAGAGGAGAATTGCCTAGCATTTCGGTGCTGGACTGCCCCAGGGCAGGACAAAGACTGATATGTTTGGGATATTTCTTCTCTGTGAAAGATAGTGAGCTAAAGACTCTGGGAAAGTTTCTCATAACCAGGACAGATGTCTGGCAGAGGGACTCCCAGGACCCCCTTGTTAATCTGCATATTTAAGTAACTTTGGGTCTCACCCTAAGTTACTTGGGGAATCCAGACGTGGACCCCTTGCTCACTAGTCTAAGAGAGGCACAGATCCACCCTACTGATGAGATCCAACCAGACCGAAACAAGTGTCTGGGGTTTCTGTTGCTACTCTTGTTCAGAGGAGAATTGCCTAGCATTTCGGTGCTGGACTGCCCCAGGGCAGGACAAAGACTGATATGTTTGGGATATTTCTTCTCTGTGAAAGATAGTGAGCTAAAGACTCTGGGTAAGTTTCTCATAACCAGGACTAATGTCTGGCAGAGGGACTCCCAGGACCACCTTGTTAATCTGCATATTTAAGTAACTTTGGGTCTCACCCTAAGTTACTAGGGGAATCCAGACGTGGACCCCTTGCTCACTATTCTTAGAGAGGCACAGATCCACCCTACTGATGAGATCCAACCAGACCGAAACACGTGTCTGGGGTTTCTGTTGGTACTCTTGTTCAGAGGAGAATTGCCTAGCATTTCGGTGCTGGACTGCCCCAGGGCAGGACAAAGACTGATATGTTTGGGATATTTCTTCTCTGTGAAAGATAGTGAGCTAAAGACTCTGGGTAAGTTTCTCATAACCAGGACTAATGTCTGGCAGAGGGACTCCCAGGACCCCCTTGTTAATCTGCATATTTAAGCAACTTTGGGTCTCACCATAAGTTACTAGGGGAATCCAGACGTGGACCTCTTGCTCACTATTCTTAGAGAGGCACAGATCCACCCTACTGATGAGATCCAACCAGACCGAAACATGTGTCTGGGGTTTCTGTTGGTACTCTTGTTCAGAGGAGAATTGCCTAGCATTTCGGTGCTGGACTGCCCCAGGGCAGGACAAAGACTGATATGTTTGGGATATTTCTTCTCTGTGAAAGATAGTGAGCTAAAGACTCTGGGAAAGTTTCTCATAACCAGGACTGATGTCTGGCAGAGGGACTCCCAGGACCCCCTTGTTAATCTGCATATTTAAGTAACTTTGGGTCTCACCCTAAGTTACTTGGGGAATCCAGACGTGGACCCCTTGCTCACTATTCTTAGAGAGGCACAGATCCACCCTACTGATGAGATCCAACCAGACCGAAACAAGTGTTTGGGGTTTCTGTTGCTACTCTTTTTCAGAGGAGAATTGCCTAGCATTTCGGTGCTGGACTGCCCCAGGGCAGGACAAAGACTGATATGTTTGGGATATTTCTTCTCTGTGAAAGATAGTGAGCTAAAGACTCTGGGTAAGTTTCTCATAACCAGGACTAATGTCTGGCAGAGGGACTCCCAGGACCCCCTTGTTAATCTGCATATATAAGTAATTTTGGGTCTCACCCTAAGTTACTAGGGGAATCCAGACGTGGACCCCTTGCTCACTATTCTTAGAGAGTCACAGATCCACCCTACTGATGAGATCCAACCAGACCGAAACACGTGTCTGGGGTTTCTGTTGGTACTCTTGTTCAGAGGAGAATTGTCTAGCATTTCGGTGCTGGATTGCCCCAGGGCAGGACAAAGACTGATATGTTTGGGATATTTCTTCTCTGTGAAAGATAGTGAGCTAAAGACTCTGGGTAAGTTTCTCATAACCAGGACTAATGTCTGGCAGAGGGACTCCCAGGATCCCCTTGTTAATCTGCATATTTAAGTAACTTTGGGTCTCAACCTAAGTTACTAGGGGAATCCAGACGTGGACCCCTTGCTCACTATTCTTAGAGAGGCACAGATCCACCCTACTGATGAGATCCAACCAGACCGAAACACGTGTCTGGGGTTTCGGTTGGTACTCTTGTTCAGAGGAGAATTGCCTAGCATTTCGGTGCTGGACTGCCCCAGGGCAGGACAAAGACTGATATGTTTGGGATATTTCTTCTCTGTGAAAGATAGTGAGCTAAAGACTCTGGGTAAGTTTCTCTTAACCAGGACTAATGTCTGGCAGAGGGACTCCCAGGAACCCCTTGTTAATCTGCATATTTAAGTAACTTTGGGTCTCACCCTAAGTTACTTGGGGAATCCAGACGTGGACCCCTTGCTCACTATTCTTAGAGAGGCACAGATCCACCCTACTGATGAGATCCAACCAGACCGAAGCACGTGTCTGGGGTTTCTGTTGGTACTCTTGTTCAGAGGAGAATTGCCTAGCATTTCGGTGCTGGACTGCCCCAGGGCAGGACAAAGACTGATATGTTTGGGATATTTCTTCTCTGTGAAAGATAGTGAGCTAAAGACTCTGGGTAAGTTTCTCATAACCAGGACTAATGTCTGGCAGAGGGACTCCCAGGATCCCCTTGTTAATCTGCATATTTAAGTAACTTTGGGTCTCAACCTAAGTTACTAGGGGAATCCAGACGTGGACCCCTTGCTCACTATTCTTAGAGAGGCACAGATCCACCCTACAGATGAGATCCAACCAGACCGAAACACGTGTCTGGGTTTTCGGTTGGTACTCTTGTTCAGAGCAGAATTGCCTAGCATTTCGGTGCTGGACTGCCCCAGGGCAGGACAAAGACTGATATGTTTGGGATATTTCTTCTCTGTGAAAGATAGTGAGCTAAAGACTCTGGGTAAGTTTCTCATAACCAGGACTAATGTCTGGCAGAGGGACTCCCAGGACCCCCTTGTTAATCTGCATATTTAAGTAACTTTGGGTCTCACCCTAAGTTACTTGGGGAATCCAGACGTGGACCCCTTGCTCACTATTCTTAGAGAGGGACAGATCCACCATACTGATGAGATCCAACCAGACTGAAACACGTGTCTGGGGTTTCTGTTGGTACTCTTGTTCAGAGGAGAATTGCCTAGCATTTCGGTACTGGACTGCCCCTTGGCAGGACAAAGACTGATATGTTTGGGATATTTCTTCTCTGTGAAAGATAGTGAGCTAAAGACTCTGGGAAAGTTTCTCATAACCAGGACAGATGTCTGGCAGAGGGACTCCCAGGACCCCCTTGTTAATCTGCATATTTAAGTAACTTTGGGTCTCACCCTAAGTTACTAGGGGAATCCAGACGTGGACCCCTTGCTCACTATTCTTAGAGAGGCGCAGATCCACCCTACTGATGAGATCCAACCAGACCGAAACAAGTGTCTGGGGTTTCTGTTGCTACTCTTGTTCAGAGGAGAATTGCCTAGCATTTCGGTGCTGGACTGCCCCAGGGCAGGACACAGACTGATATGTTTGGGATATTTCTTCTCTGTGAAAGATAGTGAGCTAAAGACTCTGGGTAAGTTTCTCATAACCAGGACTAATGTCTGGCAGAGGGACTCCCAGGACCCCCTTGTTAATCTGCATATTTAAGTAACTTTGGGTCTCACCCTAAGTTACTAGGGGAATCCAGACGTGGACCCCTTGCTCACTATTCTTAGAGAGGCGCAGATCCACCCTACTGATGAGATCCAACCAGACCGAAACACCTGTCTGGGGTTTCTGTTGGTACTCTTCTTCAGAGGAGAATTGCCTAGCATTTCGGTGCTGGACTGCCCCAGGGCAGGACAAAGACGGATATGTTTGGGATATTTCTTCTCTGTGAAAGATAGTGAGCTAAAGACTCTGGGTAAGTTTCTCATAACCAGGACTAATGTCTGGCAGAGGGACTCCCAGGACCCCCTTGTTAATCTGCATATTTAAGTAACTTTGGGTCCCACCCTAAGTTACTAGGGGAATCCAGACGTGGACCCCTTGCTCACTATTCTTAGAGAGGCACAGATCCACCCTACTGATGAGATCCAACCAGACCGAAACACGTGTCTGGGGTTTCTGTTGGTACTCTTGTTCAGAGGAGAATTGCCTAGCATTTCGGTGCTGGACTGCCCCAGGGCAGAACAAAGACTGATATGTTTGGGATATTTCTTCTCTGTGAAAGATAGTGAGCTAAAGACTCTGGGTAAGTTTCTCATAACCAGGACTAATGTCTGGCAGAGGGACTCCCAGGTCCCCCTTGTTAATCTGCATATTTAAGCAACTTTGGGTCTCACCATAAGTTACTAGGGGAATCCAGACGTGGACCCCTTGCTCACTATTCTTAGAGAGGCACAGATCCACCCTACTGATGAGATCCAACCAGACCGAAACACGTGTCTGGGGTTTCTGTTGGTACTCTTGTTCAGAGGAGAATTGCCTAGCATTTCGGTGCTGGACTGCCCCAGGGCAGGACAAAGACTGATATGTTTGGGATATTTCTTCTCTGTGAAAGATAGTGAGCTAAAGACTCTGGGAAAGTTTCTCATAACCAGGACTGATGTCTGGCAGAGGGACTCCCAGGACCCCCTTGTTAATCTGCATATTTAAGTAACTTTGGGTCTCACCCTAAGTTACTTGGGGAATCCAGACGTGGACCCCTTGCTCACTATTCTTAGAGAGGCACAGATCCACCCTACTGATGAGATCCAACCAGACCGAAACAAGTGTCTGGGGTTTCTGTTGCTACTCTTGTTCAGAGGAGAATTGCCTAGCATTTCGGTGCTGGACTGCCCCAGGGCAGGACAAAGACTGATATGTTTGGGATATTTCTTCTCTGTGAAAGATAGTGAGCTAAAGACTCTGGGTAAGTTTCTCATAACCAGGACTAATGTCTGGCAGAGGGACTCCCAGGACCCCCTTGTTAATCTGCATATTTAAGTAACTTTGGGTCTCACCCTAAATTACTAGGGGAATCCAGACGTGGACCCCTTGCTCACTATTCTTAGAGAGGCACAGATCCACCCTACTGCTGAGATCCAACGAGACCGAAACACGTGTCTGGGGTTTCTGTTGGTACTCTTGTTCAGAGGAGAATTGCCTAGCATTTCGGTGCTGGACTGCCCCAGGGCAGGACGAAGACTGATATGTTTGGGATATTTCTTCTCTGTGAAAGATAGTGAGCTAAAGACTCTGGGTAAGTTTCTCATAACCAGGACTAATGTCTGGCAGAGGGACTCCCAGGACCCCCTTGTTAATCTGCATATTTAAGTAACTTTGGGTCTCACCCTAAATTACTAGGGGAATCCAGACGTGGACCCCTTGCTCATAATTCTTAGAGAGGCACAGATCCACCCTACTGCTGAGATCCAACCAGACCGAAACACGTGTCTGGGGTTTCTGTTAGTACTCTTGTTCAGAGGAGAATTGCCTAGCATTTCGGTGCTGGACTGCCCCAGGGCAGGACGAAGACTGATATGTTTGGGATATTTCTTCTCTGCGAAAGATAGTGAGCTAAAGACTCTGGGTAAGTTTCTCATAACCAGGACTAATGTCTGGCAGAGGGACACCCAGGACCCCCTTGTTAATCTGCATATTTAAGTAACTTTGGGTCTCAACCTAAGTTACTAGGGGAATCCAGACGTGGACCCCTTGCTCACTATTCTTAGAGAGGGACAGATCCACCCTACTGATGAGATCCAACCAGACCGAAACACGTGTCTGGGGTTTCTGTTGGTACTCTTGTTCAGAGGAGAATTGCCTAGCATTTCGGTGCTGGACTGCCCCAGGGCAGGACAAAGACTGATATGTTTGGGATATTTCTTCTCTGTGAAAGATAGTGAGTTAAAGACTCTGGGAAAGTTTCTCATAACCAGGACTGATGTCTGGCAGAGGGACTCCCAGGACCCCCTTGTTAATCTGCATATTTAAGTAACTTTGGGTCTCACCCTAAGTTACTTGGGGAATCCAGACGTGGACCCCTTGCTCACTACTCTTAGAGAGGCACAGATCCACCCTACTGATGAGATCCAACCAGACCGAAACAAGTGTCTGGGGTTTCTGTTGCTAATCTTGTTCAGAGGAGAATTGCCTAGCATTTCGGTGCTGGACAGCCCCAGGGCAGGACAAAGACTGATATGTTTGGGATATTTCTTCTCTGTGAAAGATAGTGAGCTAAAGACTCTGGGTAAGTTTCTCATAACCAGGACTAATGTCTGACAGAGGGACTCCCAGGACCCCCTTGTTAATCTGCATATTTAAGTAACTTTGGGTCTCACCCTAAATTACTAGGGGAATCCAGACGTGGACCCCTTGCTCACTATTCTTAGAGAGGCGCAGATCCACCCTACTGATGAGATCCAACCAGACCGAAACACGTGTCTGGGGTTTCTGTTGGTACTCTTGTTCAGAGGAGAATTGCCTAGCATTTCGGTGCTGGACTGCCCCAGGGCAGGACAAAGACTGATATGTTTGGGATATTTCTTCTCTGTGAAAGATAGTGAGCTAAAGACTCTGGGTAAGTTTCTCATAACCAGGACTAATGTCTGGCAGAGGGACTCCCAGGACCCCCTTGTTAATCTGCATATTTAAGTAACTTTGGGTCCCACCCTAAGTTACTAGGGGAATCCAGACGTGGACCCCTTACTCACTATTCTTAGAGAGGCACAGATCCACCCTACTGATGAGATCCAACCAGACCGAAACACGTGTCTGGGGTTTCTGTTGGTACTCTTGTTCAGAGGAGAATTGCCTAGCATTTCGGTGCTGGACTGCCCCAGGGCAGGACAAAGACTGATATGTTTGGGATATTTCTTCTCTGTGAAAGATAGTGAGCTAAAGACTCTGGGTAAGTTTCTCATAACCAGGACTAATGTCTGGCAGAGGGACTCCCAGGACCCCCTTGTTAATCTGCATATTTAAGTAATTTTGGGTCTCACCCTAAGTTACTAGGGGAATCCAGACGTGGACCCCTTGCTCACTATTCTTAGAGAGGCACAGATCCACCCTACTGATGAGATCCAACCAGACCGAAACACGTGTCTGGGGTTTCTGTTGCTACTCTTGTTCAGAGGAGAATTGCCTAGCATTTCGGTGCTGGACTGCCCCAGGGCAGGACAAAAACTGATATGTTTGGGATATTTCTTCTCTGTGAAAGATAGTGAGCTAAAGACTCTGGGTAAGTTTCTCATAACCAGGACTAATGTCTGGCAGAGGGACTCCCAGGATCCCCTTGTTAATCTGCATATTTCAGTAACTTTGGGTCTCAACCTAAGTTACTAGGGGAATCCAGACGTGGACCCCTTGCTCACTATTCTTAGAGAGGCACAGATCCACCGTACTGATTAAATCCAACCAGACCGAAACACGTGTCTGGGGTTTCTGTTGGTACTCTTGTTCAGAGGAGAATTGCCTAGCATTTCGGTGCTGGACTGCCCCAGGGCAGGACAAAAACTGATATGTTTGGGATATTTCTTCTCTGTGAAAGATAGTGAGATAAAGACTCTGGGTAAGTTTCTCATAACCAGGACTAATGTCTGGCAGAGGGACTCCCAGGACCCCCTTGTTAATCTGCATATTTAAGTAACTTTGGGTCTCACCCTAAATTACTAGGGGAATCCAGACGTGGACCCCTTGCTCACTATTCTTAGAGAGGCACAGATCCACCCTACTGCTGAGATCCAACGAGACCAAAACACGTGTCTGGGGTTTCTGTTGGTACTCTTGTTCAGAGGAGAATTGCCTAGCATTTCGGTGCTGGACTGCCCCAGGGCAGGACAAAGACTGATATGTTTGGGATATTTCTTCTCTGTGAAAAATAGTGAGCTAAAGACTCTGGGTAAGTTTCTCATAACCAGGACTAATGTCTGGCAGAGGGACTCCCAGGACCCCCTTGTTAATCTGCATATTTAAGTAACTTTGGGTCTCACCCTAAGTTACTTGGGGAATCCAGACGTGGACCCCTTGCTCACTAGTCTAAGAGAGGCACAGATCCACCCTACTGATGAGATCCAACCAGACTGAAACACGTGTCTGGGGTTTCTGTTGGTACTCTTGTTCAGAGGAGAATTGCCTAGCATTTCGGTGCTGGACTGCCCCAGGGCAGGACAAAGACTGATATGTTTGGGATATTTCTTCTCTGTGAAAGATAGTGAGCTAAAGACTCTGGGAAAGTTTCTCATAACCAGGACAGATGTCTCGCAGAGGGACTCCCAGGACCCCCTTGTTAATCTGCATATTTAAGTAACTTTGGGTCTCACCCTAAATTACTTGGGGAATCCAGACGTGGACCCCTTGCTCACTAGTCTAAGAGAGGCACAGATCCACCCTACTGATAAGATCCAACCAGACCGAAACAAGTGTCTGGGGTTTCTGTTGCTACTCTTGTTCAGAGGAGAATTGCCTAGCATTTCGGTGCTGGACTGCCCCAGGGCAGGACAAAAACTGATATGTTTGGGATATTTCTTCTCTGTGAAAGATAGTGAGCTAAAGACTCTGGGTAAGTTTCTCATAACCAGGACTAATGTCTGGCAGAGGGACTCCCAGGACCTCCTTGTTAATCTGCATATATAAGTAATTTTGGGTCTCACCCTAAGTTACTAGGGGAATCCAGACGTGGACCCCTTGCTCACTATTCTTAGAGAGTCACAGATCCACCCTACTGATGAGATCCAACCAGACCGAAACACGTGTCTGGGGTTTCTGTTGGTACTCTTGTTCAGAGGAGAATTGTCTAGCATTTCGGTGCTGGACTGCCCCAGGGCAGGACAAAGACTGATATGTTTGGGATATTTCTTCTCTGTGAAAGATAGTGAGCTAAAGACTCTGGGTAAGTTTCTCATAACCAGGACTAATGTCTGGCAGAGGGACTCCCAGGATCCCCTTGTTAATCTGCATATTTAAGTAACTTTGGGTCTCAACCTAAGTTACTAGGGGAATCCAGACGTGGACCCCTTGCTCACTATTCTTAGAGAGGCACAGATCCACCCTACTGATGAGATCCAACCAGACCAAAACACGTGTCTGGGGTTTCGGTTGGTACTCTTGTTCAGAGGAGAATTGCCTAGCATTTCGGTGCTGGACTGCCCCAGGGCAGGACAAAGACTGATATGTTTGGGATATTTCTTCTCTGTGAAAGATAGTGAGCTAAAGACTCTGGGTAAGTTTCTCATAAAAAGGACTAATGTCTGGCAGAGGGACTCCCAGGACCCCCTTGTTAATCTGCATATTTAAGTAACTTTGGGTCTCACCCTAAGTTACGTGGGGAATCCAGACGTGGACCCCTTGCTCACTATTCTTAGAGAGGCACAGATCCACCCTACTGATGAGATCCAACCAGACCGAAACACGTGTCTGGGGTTTCTGTTGGTACTCTTGTTCAGAGGAGAATTGCCTAGCATTTCGGTGCTGGACTGCCCAGGGCAGGACAAAGACTGATATGTTTGGGATATTTCTTCGCTGTGAAAGATAGTGAGCTAAAGACTCTGGGTAAGTTTCTCATAACCAGGACTAATGTCTGGCAGAGGGACTCCCAGGATCCCCTTGTTAATCTGCATATTTAAGTAACTTTGGGTCTCAACCTAAGTTACTAGGGGAATCCAGACGTGGACCCCTTGTTCACTATTCTTAGAGAGGCACAGATCCACCCTACTGATGAGATCCAACCAGACCGAAACACGTGTCTGGGGTTTCGGTTGGTACTCTTGTTCAGAGGAGAATTGCCTAGCATTTCGGTGCTGGACTGCCCCAGGGCAGGACAAAGACTGATATGTTTGGGATATTTCTTCTCTGTGAAAGATAGTGAGCTAAAGACTCTGGGAAAGTTTCTCATAACCAGGACAGATGTCTGGTAGAGGGACTCCCAGGACCCCCTTGTTAATCTGCATATTTAAGTAACTTTGGGTCTCACCCTAAGTTACTAGGGGAATCCAGACGTGGACCCCTTGCTCACTATTCTTAGAGAGGCGCAGATCCACCCTACTGATGAGATCCAACCAGACCGAAACAAGTGTCTGGGGTTTCTGTTGCTACTCTTGTTCAGAGGAGAATTGCCTAGCATTTCGGTGCTGGACTGCCCCAGGGCGGGACAAAGACTGATATGTTTGGGATATTTCTTCTCTGTGAAAGATAGTGAGCTAAAGACTCTGGGTAAGTTTCTCATAACCAGGACTAATGTCTGGCAGAGGGACTCCCAGGACCTCCTTGTTAATCTGCATATATAAGTAATTTTGGGTCTCACCCTAAGTTACTAGGGGAATCCAGACGTGGACCCCTTGCTCACTATTCTTAGAGAGTCACAGATCCACCCTACTGATGAGATCCAACCAGACCGAAACACGTGTCTGGGGTTTCTGTTGGTACTCTTGTTCAGAGGAGAATTGTCTAGCATTTCGGTGCTGGACTGCCCCAGGGCAGGACAAAGACTGATATGTTTGGGATATTTCTTCTCTGTGAAAGATAGTGAGCTAAAGACTCTGGGTAAGTTTCTCATAACCAGGACTAATGTCTGGCAGAGGGACTCCCAGGATCCCCTTGTTAATCTGCATATTTAAGTAACTTTGGGTCTCAACCTAAGTTACTAGGGGAATCCAGACGTGGACCCCTTGCTCACTATTCTTAGAGAGGCACAGATCCACCCTACTGATGAGATCCAACCAGACCAAAACACGTGTCTGGGGTTTCGGTTGGTACTCTTGTTCAGAGGAGAATTGCCTAGCATTTCGGTGCTGGACTGCCCCAGGGCAGGACAAAGACTGATATGTTTGGGATATTTCTTCTCTGTGAAAGATAGTGAGCTAAAGACTCTGGGTAAGTTTCTCATAAAAAGGACTAATGTCTGGCAGAGGGACTCCCAGGACCCCCTTGTTAATCTGCATATTTAAGTAACTTTGGGTCTCACCCTAAGTTACGTGGGGAATCCAGACGTGGACCCCTTGCTCACTATTCTTAGAGAGGCACAGATCCACCCTACTGATGAGATCCAACCAGACCGAAACACGTGTCTGGGGTTTCTGTTGGTACTCTTGTTCAGAGGAGAATTGCCTAGCATTTCGGTGCTGGACTGCCCAGGGCAGGACAAAGACTGATATGTTTGGGATATTTCTTCGCTGTGAAAGATAGTGAGCTAAAGACTCTGGGTAAGTTTCTCATAACCAGGACTAATGTCTGGCAGAGGGACTCCCAGGATCCCCTTGTTAATCTGCATATTTAAGTAACTTTGGGTCTCAACCTAAGTTACTAGGGGAATCCAGACGTGGACCCCTTGTTCACTATTCTTAGAGAGGCACAGATCCACCCTACTGATGAGATCCAACCAGACCGAAACACGTGTCTGGGGTTTCGGTTGGTACTCTTGTTCAGAGGAGAATTGCCTAGCATTTCGGTGCTGGACTGCCCCAGGGCAGGACAAAGACTGATATGTTTGGGATATTTCTTCTCTGTGAAAGATAGTGAGCTAAAGACTCTGGGAAAGTTTCTCATAACCAGGACAGATGTCTGGTAGAGGGACTCCCAGGACCCCCTTGTTAATCTGCATATTTAAGTAACTTTGGGTCTCACCCTAAGTTACTAGGGGAATCCAGACGTGGACCCCTTGCTCACTATTCTTAGAGAGGCGCAGATCCACCCTACTGATGAGATCCAACCAGACCGAAACAAGTGTCTGGGGTTTCTGTTGCTACTCTTGTTCAGAGGAGAATTGCCTAGCATTTCGGTGCTGGACTGCCCCAGGGCGGGACAAAGACTGATATGTTTGGGATATTTCTTCTCTGTGAAAGATAGTGAGCTAAAGACTCTGGGTAAGTTTCTCATAACCAGGACTAATGTCTGGCAGAGGGGCTCCCAGGACCCCCTTGTTAATCTGCATATTTAAGTAACTTTGGGTCTCACCCTAAGTTACTAGGGGAATCCAGACGTGGACCCCTTGCTCACTATTCTTAGAGAGGCGCAGATCCACCCTACTGATGAGATCCAACCAGACCGAAACACCTGTCTGGGGTTTCTGTTGGTACTCTTGTTCAGAGGAGAATTGCCTAGCATTTTGGTGCTGGACTGCCCCAGGGCAGGACAAAGACGGATATGTTTGGGATATTTCTTCTCTGTGAAAGATAGTGAGCTAAAGACTCTGGGTAAGTTTCTCATAACCAGGACTAATGTCTGGCAGAGGGACTCCCAGGACCCCCTTGTTAATCTGCATATTTAAGTAACTTTGGGTCCCACCCTAAGTTACTAGGGGAATCCAGACGTGGACCCCTTGCTCACTATTCTTAGAGAGGCACAGATCCACCCTACTGATGAGATCCAACCAGACCGAAACACGTGTCTGGGGTTTCTGTTGGTACTCTTGTTCAGAGGAGAATTGCCTAGCATTTCGGTGCTGGACTGCCCCAGGGCAGGACAAAGACTGATATGTTTGGGATATTTCTTCTCTGTGAAAGATAGTGAGCTAAAGACTCTGGGAAAGTTTCTCATAACCAGGACTGATGTCTGGCAGAGGGACTCCCAGGACCCCCTTGTTAATCTGCATATTTAAGTAACTTTGGGTCTCACCCTAAGTTACTTGGGGAATCCAGACGTGGACCCCTTGCTCACTATTCTTAGAGAGGCACAGATCCACCCTACTGATGAGATCCAACCAGACCGAAACAAGTGTCTGGGGTTTCTGTTGCTACTCTTATTCAGAGGAGAATTGCCTAGCATTTCGGTGCTGGACTGCCCCAGGGCAGGACAAAGACTGATATGTTTGGGATATTTCTTCTCTGTGAAAGATAGTGAGCTAAAGACTCTGGGTAAGTTTCTCATAACCAGGACTAATGTCTGGCAGAGGGTCTCCCAGGACCCCCTTGTTAATCTGCATATTTAAGTAACTTTGGGTCTCACCCTAAATTACTAGGGGAATCCAGACGTGGACCCCTTGCTCACTATTCTTAGAGAGGCACAGATGCACCCTACTGCTGAGATCCAACGAGACCGAAACACGTGTCTGGGGTTTCTGTTGGTACTCTTGTTCAGAGGAGAATTGCCTAGCATTTCGGTGCTGGACTGCCCCAGGGCAGGACAAAGACTGATATGTTTGGGATATTTCTTCTCTGTGAAAGATAGTGAGCTAAAGACTCTGGGTAAGTTTCTCATAACCAGGACTAATGTCTGGCAGAGGGACTCCCAGGACCCCCTTGTTAATCTGCATATTTAAGTAACTTTGGGTCTCAACCTAAGTTACTAGGGGAATCCAGACGTGGACCCCTTGCTCACTTTTCTTAGAGAGGGACAGATCCACCCTACTGATGAGATCCAACTAGACCGAAACACGTGTCTGGGGTTTCTGTTGGTACTCTTGTTCAGAGGAGAATTGCCTAGCATTTTGGTGCTGGACTGCCCCAGGGCAGGACAAAGACTGATATGTTTGGGATATTTCTTCTCTGTGAAAGATAGTGAGCTAAAGACTCTGGGAAAGTTTCTCATAACCAGGACTGATGTCTGGCAGAGGGACTCCCAGGACCCCCTTGTTAATCTGCATATTTAAGTAACTTTGGGTCTCACCCTAAGTTACTTGGGGAATCCAGACGTGGACCCCTTGCTCACTATTCTTAGAGAGGCACAGATCCACCCTACTGATGAGATCCAACCAGACCGAAACAAGTGTCTGGGGTTTCTGTTGCTACTCTTGTTCAGAGGAGAATTGCCTAGCATTTCGGTGCTGGACTGCCCCAGGGCAGGACAAAGACTGATATGTTTGGGATATTTCTTCTCTGTGAAAGATAGTGAGCTAAAGACTCTGGGTAAGTTTCTCATAACCAGGACTAATGTCTGACAGAGGGACTCCCAGGACCCCCTTGTTAATCTGCATATTTAAGTAACTTTGGGTCTCACCCTAAATTACTAGGGGAATCCAGACGTGGACCCCTTGCTCACTATTCTTAGAGAGGTGCAGATCCACCCTACTGATGAGATCCAACCAGACCGAAACACGTGTCTGGGGTTTCTGTTGGTACTCTTGTTCAGAGGAGAATTGCCTAGCATTTCGGTGCTGGACTGCCCCAGGGCAGGACAAAGACTGATATGTTTGGGATATTTCTTCTCTGTGAAAGATAGTGAGCTAAAGACTCTGGGTAAGTTTCTCATAACCAGAACTAATGTCTGGCAGAGGGACTCCCAGGACCCCCTTGTTAATCTGCATATTTAAGTAACTTTGGGTCCCACCCTAAGTTACTAGGGGAATCCAGACGTGGACCCCTTGCTCACCATTCTTAGAGAGGTGCAGATCCACCCTACTGATGAGATCCAACCAGACCGAAACACGTGTCTGGGGTTTCTGTTGGTACTCTTGTTCAGAGGAGAATTGCCTAGCATTTCGGTGCTGGACTGCCCCAGGGCAGGACAAAGACTGATATGTTTGGGATATTTCTTCTCTGTGAAAGATAGTGAGCTAAAGACTCTGGGTAAGTTTCTCATAACCAGGACTAATGTCTGGCAGAGGGACTCCCAGGACCCCCTTGTTAATCTGCATATTTAAGCAACTTTGGGTCTCACCATAAGTTACTAGGGGAATCCAGACGTGGACCCCTTGCTCACTATTCTTAGAGAGGCACAGATCCACCCTACTGATGAGATCCAACCAGACCGAAACACGTGTCTGGGGTTTCTGTTGGTACTCTTGTTCAGAGGAGATTTGCCTAGCATTTCGGTGCTGGACTGCCCCAGGGCAGGACAAAAACTGATATGTTTGGGATATTTCTTCTCTGTGAAAGATAGTGAGCTAAAGACTCTGGGTAAGTTTCTCATAATCAGGACTAATGTCTGGCAGAGGGACTCCCAGGACCCCCTTGTTAATCTGCATATTTAAGTAATTTTGGGTCTCACCCTAAGTTACTAGGGGAATCCAGACGTGGACCCCTTGCTCACTATTCTTAGAGAGGCACAGATCCACCCTACTGATTAGATCCAACCAGACCGAAACACGTGTCTGGGGTTTCTGTTGGTGCTCTTGTTCAGAGGAGAATTGCCTAGCATTTCGGTGCTGGACTGCCCCAGGGCAGGACAAAAACTGATATGTTTGGGATATTTCTTCTCTGTGAAAGATAGTGAGATAAAGACTCTGGGTACGTTTCTCATAACCAGGACTAATGTCTGGCAGAGGGACTCCCAGGACCCCCTTGTTAATCTGCATATTTAAGTAACTTTGGGTCTCACCCTAAATTACTAGGGGAATCCAGACGTGGACCCCTTGCTCACTATTCTTAGAGAGGCACAGATCCACCCTACTGCTGAGATCCAACGAGACCGAAACACGTGTCTGGGGTTTCTGTTGGTACTCTTGTTCAGAGGAGAATTGCCTAGCATTTCGGTGCTGGACTGCCCCAGGGCAGGACAAAGACTGATATGTTTGGGATATTTCTTCTCTGTGAAAGATAGTGAGCTAAAGACTCTGGGTAAGTTTCTCATAACCAGGACTAATGTCTGGCAGAGGGACTCCCAGGACCCCCTTGTTAATCTGCATATTTAAGTAACTTTGGGTCTCAACCTAAGTTACTAGGGGAATCCAGACATGGACCCCTTGCTCACTATTCTTAGAGAGGGACAGATCCACCATACTGATGAGATCCAACCAGACTGAAACACGTGTCTGGGGTTTCTGTTGGTACTCTTGTTCAGAGGAGAATTGCCTAGCATTTCGGTGCTGGACTGCCCCAGGGCAGGACAAAGACTGATATGTTTGGGATATTTCTTCTCTGTGAAAGATAGTGAGCTAAAGACTCTGGGAAAGTTTCTCATAACCAGGACAGATGTCTCGCAGAGGGACTCCCAGGACCCCCTTGTTAATCTGCATATTTAAGTAACTTTGGGTCTCACCCTAAGTTACTTGGGGAATCCCAGATGTGGACCCCTTGCTCACTAGTCTAAGAGAGGCACAGATCCACCCTACTGATAAGATCCAACCAGACCGAAACAAGTGTCTGGGGTTTCTGTTGCTACTCTTGTTCAGAGGAGAATTGCCTAGCATTTCGGTGCTGGACTGCCCCAGGGCAGGACAAAGACTGATATGTTTGGGATATTTCTTCTCTGTGAAAGATAGTGAGCTAAAGACTCTGGGTAAGTTTCTCATAACCAGGACTAATGTCTGGCAGAGGGACTCCCAGGACCCCCTTGTTAATCTGCATATTTAAGTAACTTTGGGTCTCACCCTAAGTTACTAGGGGAATCCAGACGTGGACCCCTTGCTCACTATTCTTAGAGAGGTGCAGATCCACCCTACTGATGAGATCCAACCAGACCGAAACACGTGTCTGGGGTTTCTGTTGGTACTCTTGTTCAGAGGAGAATTGCCTAGCATTTCGGTGCTGGACTGCCCCAGGGCAGGACAAAGACGGATATGTTTGGGATATTTCTTCTCTGTGAAAGATAGTGAGCTAAAGACTCTGGGTAAGTTTCTCATAACCACGACTAATGTCTGGCAGAGGGACTCCCAGGACCCCCTTGTTAATCTGCATATTTAAGTAACTTTGGGTCCCACCCTAAGTTACTAGGGGAATCCAGACGTGGACCCCTTGCTCACTATTCTTAGAGAGGCACAGATCCACCCTACTGATGAGATCCAACCAGACCGAAACACGTGTCTGGGGTTTTTGTTGGTAC
Organism: Ambystoma mexicanum; assembly: GCF_040938575.1. Taxonomy (NCBI): domain Eukaryota; kingdom Metazoa; phylum Chordata; class Amphibia; order Caudata; family Ambystomatidae; genus Ambystoma; species Ambystoma mexicanum. Next base: position 79,501,136 of record NC_090940.1, read on the forward strand.
TCTTGTTCAGAGGAGAATTGCCTAGCATTTCGGTGCTGGACTGCCCCAGGGCAGGACAAAGACTGATATGTTTGGGATATTTCTTCTCTGTGAAAGATAGTGAGCTAAAGACTCTGGGTAAGTTTCTCATAACCAGGACTAATGTCTGGCAGAGGGACTCCCAGGACCCCCTTGTTAATCTGCATATTTAAGCAACTTTGGCTCTCACCATAAGTTACTAGGGGAATCCAGACGTGGACCCCTTGCTCACTATTCTTAGAGAGGCACAGATCCACCCTACTGATGAGATCCAACCAGACCGAAACACGTGTCTGGGGTTTCTGTTGGTACTCTTGTTCAGAGGAGAATTGCCTAGCATTTCGGTGCTGGACTGCCCCAGGGCAGGACAAAGACTGATATGTTTGGGATATTTCTTCTCTGTGAAAGATAGTGAGCTAAAGACTCTGGGAAAGTTTCTCATAACCAGGACTGATGTCTGGCAGAGGGACTCCCAGGACCCCCTTGTTAATCTGCATATTTAAGTAACTTTGGGTCTCACCCTAAGTTACTTGGGGAATCCAGACGTGGACCCCTTGCTCACTATTCTTAGAGAGGCACAGATCCACCCTACTGATGAGATCCAACCAGACCGAAACAAGTGTCTGGGGTTTCTGTTGCTACTCTTGTTCAGAGGAGAATTGCCTAGCATTTCGGTGCTGGACTGCCCCAGGGCAGGACAAAGACTGATATGTTTGGGATATTTCTTCTCTGTGAAAGATAGTGAGCTAAAGACTCTGGGTAAGTTTCTCATAACCAGGACAGATGTCTCGCAGAGGGACTCCCAGGACCCCCTTGTTAATCTGCATATTTAAGTAACTTTGGGTCTCACCCTAAGTTACTTGGGGAATCCCAGATGTGGACCCCTTGCTCACTAGTCTAAGAGAGGCACAGATCCACCCCACTGATAAGATCCAACCAGACCGAAACAAGTGTCTGGGGTTTCTGTTGCTACTCTTGTTCAGAGGAGAATTGCCTAGCATTTCGGTGCTGGACTGCCCCAGGGCAGGACAAAGACTGATATGTTTGGGATATTTCTTCTCTGTGAAAGATAGTGAGCTAAAGACTCTGGGTAAGTTTCTCATAACCAGGACTAATGTCTGGCAGAGGGACTCCCAGGACCCCCTTGTTAATCTGCATATTTAAGTAACTTTGGGTCTCACCCTAAGTTACTAGGGGAATCCAGACGTGGACCCCTTGCTCACTATTCTTAGAGAGGTGCAGATCCACCCTACTGATGAGATCCAACCAGACCGAAACACGTGTCTGGGGTTTCTGTTGGTACTCTTGTTCAGAGGAGAATTGCCTAGCATTTCGGTGCTGGACTGCCCCAGGGCAGGACAAAGACGGATATGTTTGGGATATTTCTTCTCTGTGAAAGATAGTGAGCTAAAGACTCTGGGTAAGTTTCTCATAACCACGACTAATGTCTGGCAGAGGGACTCCCAGGACCCCCTTGTTAATCTGCATATTTAAGTAACTTTGGGTCCCACCCTAAGTTACTAGGGGAATCCAGACGTGGACCCCTTGCTCACTATTCTTAGAGAGGCACAGATCCACCCTACTGATGAGATCCAACCAGACCGAAACACGTGTCTGGGGTTTTTGTTGGTACTCTTGTTCAGAGGAGAATTGCCTAGCATTTCGGTGCTGGACTGCCCCAGGGCAGGACAAAGACTGATATGTTTGGGATATTTCTTCTCTGTGAAAGATAGTGAGCTAAAGACTCTGGGTAAGTTTCTCATAACCAGGACTAATGTCTGGCAGAGGGACTCCCAGGACCCCCTTGTTAATCTGCATATTTAAGCAACTTTGGCTCTCACCATAAGTTACTAGGGGAATCCAGACGTGGACCCCTTGCTCACTATTCTTAGAGAGGCACAGATCCACCCTACTGATGAGATCCAACCAGACCGAAACACGTGTCTGGGGTTTCTGTTGGTACTCTTGTTCAGAGGAGAATTGCCTAGCATTTCGGTGCTGGACTGCCCCAGGGCAGGACAAAGACTGATATGTTTGGGATATTTCTTCTCTGTGAAAGATAGTGAGCTAAAGACTCTGGGAAAGTTTCTCATAACCAGGACTGATGTCTGGCAGAGGGACTCCCAGGACCCCCTTGTTAATCTGCATATTTAAGTAACTTTGGGTCTCACCCTAAGTTACTTGGGGAATCCAGACGTGGACCCCTTGCTCACTATTCTTAGAGAGGCACAGATCCACCCTACTGATGAGATCCAACCAGACCGAAACAAGTGTCTGGGGTTTCTGTTGCTACTCTTGTTCAGAGGAGAATTGCCTAGCATTTCGGTGCTGGACTGCCCCAGGGCAGGACAAAGACTGATATGTTTGGGATATTTCTTCTCTGTGAAAGATAGTGAGCTAAAGACTCTGGGTAAGTTTCTCATAACCAGGACTAATGTCTGACAGAGGGACTCCCAGGACCCCCTTGTTAATCTGCATATTTAAGTAACTTTGGGTCTCACCCTAAATTACTAGGGGAATCCAGACGTGGACCCCTTGCTCACTATTCTTAGAGAGGTGCAGATCCACCCTACTGATGAGATCCAACCAGACCGAAACACGTGTCTGGGGTTTCTGTTGGTACTCTTGTTCAGAGGAGAATTGCCTAGCATTTCGGTGCTGGACTGCCCCAGGGCAGGACAAAGACTGATATGTTTGGGATATTTCTTCTCTGTGAAAGATAGTGAGCTAAAGACTCTGGGTAAGTTTCTCATAACCAGGACTAATGTCTGGCAGAGGGACTCCCAGGACCCCCTTGTTAATCTGCATATTTAAGTAACTTTGGGTCCCACCCGAAGTTACTAGGGGAATCCAGACGTGGACCCCTTGCTCACCATTCTTAGAGAGGCACAGATCCACCCTACTGATGAGATCCAACCAGACCGAAACACGTGTCTGGGGTTTCTGTTGGTGCTCTTGTTCAGAGGAGAATTGCCTAGCATTTCGGTGCTGGACTGCCCCAGGGCAGGACAAAAACTGATATGTTTGGGATATTTCTTCTCTGTGAAAGATAGTGAGATAAAGACTCTGGGTACGTTTCTCATAACCAGGACTAATGTCTGGCAGAGGGACTCCCAGGACCCCCTTGTTAATCTGCATATTTAAGTAACTTTGGGTCTCACCCTAAATTACTAGGGGAATCCAGACGTGGACCCCTTGCTCACTATTCTTAGAGAGGCACAGATCTACCCTACTGCTGAGATCCAACGAGACCGAAACACGTGTCTGGGGTTTCTGTTGGTACTCTTGTTCAGAGGAGAATTGCCTAGCATTTCGGTGCTGGACTGCCCCAGGGCAGGACAAAGACTGATATGTTTGGGATATTTCTTCTCTGTGAAAGATAGTGAGCTAAAGACTCTGGGTAAGTTTCTCATAACCAGGACTAATGTCTGGCAGAGGGACTCCCAGGACCCCCTTGTTAATCTGCATATTTAAGTAACTTTGGGTCTCAACCTAAGTTACTAGGGGAATCCAGACGTGGACCCCTTGCTCACTATTCTTAGAGAGGGACAGATCCACCATACTGATGAGATCCAACCAGACTGAAACACGTGTCTGGGGTTTCTGTTGGTACTCTTGTTCAGAGGAGAATTGCCTAGCATTTCGGTGCTGGACTGCCCCAGGGCAGGACAAAGACTGATATGTTTGGGATATTTCTTCTCTGTGAAAGATAGTGAGCTAAAGACTCTGGGAAAGTTTCTCATAACCAGGACAGATGTCTCGCAGAGGGACTCCCAGGACCCCCTTGTTAATCTGCATATTTAAGTAACTTTGGGTCTCACCCTAAGTTACTTGGGGAATCCAGACGTGGACCCCTTGCTCACTAGTCTAAGAGAGGCACAGATCCACCCTACTGATAAGATCCAACCAGACCGAAACAAGTGTCTGGGGTTTCTGTTGCTACTCTTGTTCAGAGGAGAATTGCCTAGCATTTCGGTGCTGGACTGCCCCAGGGCAGGACAAAGACTGATATGTTTGGGATATTTCTTCTCTGTGAAAGATAGTGAGCTAAAGACTCTGGGTAAGTTTCTCATAACCAGGACTAATGTCTGGCAGAGGGACTCCCAGGACCCCCTTGTTAATCTGCATATTTAAGTAACTTTGGGTCTCACCCTAAGTTACTAGGGGAATCCAGACGTGGACCCCTTGCTCACTATTCTTAGAGAGGTGCAGATCCACCCTACTGATGAGATCCAACCAGACCGAAACACGTGTCTGGGGTTTCTGTTGGTACTCTTGTTCAGAGGAGAATTGCCTAGCATTTCGGTGCTGGACTGCCCCAGGGCAGGACAAAGACGGATATGTTTGGGATATTTCTTCTCTGTGAAAGATAGTGAGCTAAAGACTCTGGGTAAGTTTCTCATAACCACGACTAATGTCTGGCAGAGGGACTCCCAGGACCCCCTTGTTAATCTGCATATTTAAGTAACTTTGGGTCCCACCCTAAGTTACTAGGGGAATCCAGACGTGGACCCCTTGCTCACTATTCTTAGAGAGGCACAGATCCACCCTACTGATGAGATCCAACCAGACCGAAACACGTGTCTGGGGTTTTTGTTGGTACTCTTGTTCAGAGGAGAATTGCCTAGCATTTCGGTGCTGGACTGCCCCAGGGCAGGACAAAGACTGATATGTTTGGGATATTTCTTCTCTGTGAAAGATAGTGAGCTAAAGACTCTGGGTAAGTTTCTCATAACCAGGACTAATGTCTGGCAGAGGGACTCCCAGGACCTCCTTGTTAATCTGCATATTTAAGCAACTTTGGTTCTCACCATAAGTTACTAGGGGAATCCAGACGTGGACCCCTTGCTCACTATTCTTAGAGAGGCACAGATCCACCCTACTGATGAGATCCAACAAGACCAAAACATGTGTCTGGGGTTTCTGTTGGTACTCTTGTTCAGAGGAGAATTGCCTAGCATTTCGGTGCTGGACTGCCCCAGGGCAGGACAAAAACTGATACGTTTGGGATATTTCTTCTCTGTGAAAGATAGTATGATAAAGACTCTGGGTAAGTTTCTCATAACCAGGACTAAGGTCTGGCAGAGGGACTCCCAGGACCCCCTTGTTAATCTGCATATTTAAGTAACTTTGTGTCTCATCCTAAATTACTAGGGGAATCCAGACGTGGACCCCTTGCTCACTATTCTTAGAGAGGCACAGATCCACCCTACTGCTGAGATCCAACGAGACCGAAACACGTGTCTGGGGTTTCTGTTGGTACTCTTGTTCAGAGGAGAATTGCCTAGCATTTCGGTGCTGGACTGCCCCAGGGCAGGACAAAGACTGATATGTTTGGGATATTTCTTCTCTGTGAAAGATAGTGAGCTAAAGACTCTGGGTAAGTTTCTCATAACCAGGACTAATGTCTGGCAGAGGGACTCCCAGGACCACCTTGTTAATCTGCATATTTAAGTAACTTTGGGTCTCACCCTAAGTTACTAGGGGAATCCAGACGTGGACCCCTTGCTCACTATTCTTAGAGAGGGACAGATCCACCATACTGATGAGATCCAACCAGACTGAAACACGTGTCTGGGGTTTCTGTTGGTACTCTTGTTCAGAGGAGAATTGCCTAGCATTTCGGTGCTGGACTGCCCCAGGGCAGGACAAAGACTGATATGTTTGGGATATTTTTTCTCTGTGAAAGATAGTGAGCTAAAGACTCTGGGAAAGTTTCTCATAACCAGGACAGATGTCTGGCAGAGGGACTCCCAGGACCCCCTTGTTAATCTGCATATTTAAGTAACTTTGGGTCTCACCCTAAGTTACTTGGGGAATCCAGACGTGGACCCCTTGCTCACTAGTCTAAGAGAGGCACAGATCCACCCTACTGATGAGATCCAACCAGACCGAAACAAGTGTCTGGGGTTTCTGTTGCTACTCTTGTTCAGAGGAGAATTGCCTAGCATTTCGGTGCTGGACTGCCCCAGGGCAGGACAAAGACTGATATGTTTGGGATATTTCTTCTCTGTGAAAGATAGTGAGCTAAAGACTCTGGGTAAGTTTCTCATAACCAGGACTAATGTCTGGCAGAGGGACTCCCAGGACCACCTTGTTAATCTGCATATTTAAGTAACTTTGGGTCTCACCCTAAGTTACTAGGGGAATCCAGACGTGGACCCCTTGCTCACTATTCTTAGAGAGGCACAGATCCACCCTACTGATGAGATCCAACCAGACCGAAACACGTGTCTGGGGTTTCTGTTGGTACTCTTGTTCAGAGGAGAATTGCCTAGCATTTCGGTGCTGGACTGCCCCAGGGCAGGACAAAGACTGATATGTTTGGGATATTTCTTCTCTGTGAAAGATAGTGAGCTAAAGACTCTGGGTAAGTTTCTCATAACCAGGACTAATGTCTGGCAGAGGGACTCCCAGGACCCCCTTGTTAATCTGCATATTTAAGCAACTTTGGGTCTCACCATAAGTTACTAGGGGAATCCAGACGTGGACCTCTTGCTCACTATTCTTAGAGAGGCACAGATCCACCCTACTGATGAGATCCAACCAGACCGAAACATGTGTCTGGGGTTTCTGTTGGTACTCTTGTTCAGAGGAGAATTGCCTAGCATTTCGGTGCTGGACTGCCCCAGGGCAGGACAAAGACTGATATGTTTGGGATATTTCTTCTCTGTGAAAGATAGTGAGCTAAAGACTCTGGGAAAGTTTCTCATAACCAGGACTGATGTCTGGCAGAGGGACTCCCAGGACCCCCTTGTTAATCTGCATATTTAAGTAACTTTGGGTCTCACCCTAAGTTACTTGGGGAATCCAGACGTGGACCCCTTGCTCACTATTCTTAGAGAGGCACAGATCCACCCTACTGATGAGATCCAACCAGACCGAAACAAGTGTTTGGGGTTTCTTTTGCTACTCTTTTTCAGAGGAGAATTGCCTAGCATTTCGGTGCTGGACTGCCCCAGGGCAGGACAAAGACTGATATGTTTGGGATATTTCTTCTCTGTGAAAGATAGTGAGCTAAAGACTCTGGGTAAGTTTCTCATAACCAGGACTAATGTCTGGCAGAGGGACTCCCAGGACCCCCTTGTTAATCTGCATATATAAGTAATTTTGGGTCTCACCCTAAGTTACTAGGGGAATCCAGACGTGGACCCCTTGCTCACTATTCTTAGAGAGTCACAGATCCACCCTACTGATGAGATCCAACCAGACCGAAACACGTGTCTGGGGTTTCTGTTGGTACTCTTGTTCAGAGGAGAATTGTCTAGCATTTCGGTGCTGGACTGCCCCAGGGCAGGACAAAGACTGATATGTTTGGGATATTTCTTCTCTGTGAAAGATAGTGAGCTAAAGACTCTGGGTAAGTTTCTCATAACCAGGACTAATGTCTGGCAGAGGGACTCCCAGGATCCCCTTGTTAATCTGCATATTTAAGTAACTTTGGGTCTCAACCTAAGTTACTAGGGGAATCCAGACGTGGACCCCTTGCTCACTATTCTTAGAGAGGCACAGATCCACCCTACTGATGAGATCCAACCAGACCGAAACACGTGTCTGGGGTTTCGGTTGGTACTCTTGTTCAGAGGAGAATTGCCTAGCATTTCGGTGCTGGACTGCCCCAGGGCAGGACAAAGACTGATATGTTTGGGATATTTCTTCTCTGTGAAAGATAGTGAGCTAAAGACTCTGGGTAAGTTTCTCTTAACCAGGACTAATGTCTGGTAGAGGGACTCCCAGGAACCCCTTGTTAATCTGCATATTTAAGTAACTTTGGGTCTCACCCTAAGTTACTTGGGGAATCCAGACGTGGACCCCTTGCTCACTATTCTTAGAGAGGCACAGATCCACCCTACTGATTAGATCCAACCAGACCGAAACACGTGTCTGGGGTTTCTGTTGGTGCTCTTGTTCAGAGGAGAATTGCCTAGCATTTCGGTGCTGGACTGCCCCAGGGCAGGACAAAAACTGATATGTTTGGGATATTTCTTCTCTGTGAAAGATAGTGAGATAAAGACTCTGGGTACGTTTCTCATAACCAGGACTAATGTCTGGCAGAGGGACTCCCAGGACCCCCTTGTTAATCTGCATATTTAAGTAACTTTGGGTCTCACCCTAAATTACTAGGGGAATCCAGACGTGGACCCCTTGCTCACTATTCTTAGAGAGGCACAGATCCACCCTACTGCTGAGATCCAACGAGACCGAAACACGTGTCTGGGGTTTCTGTTGGTACTCTTGTTCAGAGGAGAATTGCCTAGCATTTCGGTGCTGGACTGCCCCAGGGCAGGACAAAGACTGATATGTTTGGGATATTTCTTCTCTGTGAAAGATAGTGAGCTAAAGACTCTGGGTAAGTTTCTCATAACCAGGACTAATGTCTGGCAGAGGGACTCCCAGGACCCCCTTGTTAATCTGCATATTTAAGTAACTTTGGGTCTCAACCTAAGTTACTAGGGGAATCCAGACGTGGACCCCTTGCTCACTATTCTTAGAGAGGGACAGATCCACCATACTGATGAGATCCAACCAGACTGAAACACGTGTCTGGGGTTTCTGTTGGTACTCTTGTTCAGAGGAGAATTGCCTAGCATTTCGGTGCTGGACTGCCCCAGGGCAGGACAAAGACTGATATGTTTGGGATATTTCTTCTCTGTGAAAGATAGTGAGCTAAAGACTCTGGGAAAGTTTCTCATAACCAGGACAGATGTCTCGCAGAGGGACTCCCAGGACCCCCTTGTTAATCTGCATATTTAAGTAACTTTGGGTCTCACCCTAAGTTACTTGGGGAATCCAGATGTGGACCCCTTGCTCACTAGTCTAAGAGAGGCACAGATCCACCCTACTGATAAGATCCAACCAGACCGAAACAAGTGTCTGGGGTTTCTGTTGCTACTCTTGTTCAGAGGAGAATTGCCTAGCATTTCGGTGCTGGACTGCCCCAGGGCAGGACAAAGACTGATATGTTTGGGATATTTCTTCTCTGTGAAAGATAGTGAGCTAAAGACTCTGGGTAAGTTTCTCATAACCAGGACTAATGTCTGGCAGAGGGACTCCCAGGACCCCCTTGTTAATCTGCATATTTAAGTAACTTTGGGTCTCACCCTAAGTTACTAGGGGAATCCAGACGTGGACCCCTTGCTCACTATTCTTAGAGAGGCACAGATCCACCCTACTGATGAGATCCAACCAGACCGAAACACGTGTCTGGGGTTTTTGTTGGTACTCTTGTTCAGAGGAGAATTGCCTAGCATTTCGGTGCTGGACTGCCCCAGGGCAGGACAAAGACTGATATGTTTGGGATATTTCTTCTCTGTGAAAGATAGTGAGCTAAAGACTCTGGGTAAGTTTCTCATAACCAGGACTAATGTCTGGCAGAGGGACTCCCAGGACCCCCTTGTTAATCTGCATATTTAAGCAACTTTGGCTCTCACCGTAAGTTACTAGGGGAATCCAGACGTGGACCCCTTGCTCACTATTCTTAGAGAGGCACAGATCCACCCTACTGATGAGATCCAACCAGACCGAAACACGTGTCTGGGGTTTCTGTTGGTACTCTTGTTCAGAGGAGAATTGCCTAGCATTTCGGTGCTGGACTGCCCCAGGGCAGGACAAAGACTGATATGTTTGGGATATTTCTTCTCTGTGAAAGATAGTGAGCTAAAGACTCTGGGAAAGTTTCTCATAACCAGGACTGATGTCTGGCAGAGGGACTCCCAGGACCCCCTTGTTAATCTGCATATTTAAGTAACTTTGGGTCTCACCCTAAGTTACTTGGGGAATCCAGACGTGGACCCCTTGCTCACTATTCTTAGAGAGGCACAGATCCACCCTACTGATGAGATCCAACCAGACCGAAACAAGTGTCTGGGGTTTCTGTTGCTACTCTTGTTCAGAGGAGAATTGCATAGCATTTCGGTGCTGGACTGCCCCAGGGCAGGACAAAGACTGATATGTTTGGGATATTTCTTCTCTGTGAAAGATAGTGAGCTAAAGACTCTGGGTAAGTTTCTCATAACCAGGACTAATGTCTGACAGAGGGACTCCCAGGACCCCCTTGTTAATCTGCATATTTAAGTAACTTTGGGTCTCACCCTAAATTACTAGGGGAATCCAGACGTGGACCCCTTGCTCACTATTCTTAGAGAGGTGCAGATCCACCCTACTGATGAGATCCAACCAGACCGAAACACGTGTCTGGGGTTTCTGTTGGTACTCTTGTTCAGAGGAGAATTGCCTAGCATTTCGGTGCTGGACTGCCCCAGGGCAGGACAAAGATTGATATGTTTGGGATATTTCTTCTCTGTGAAAGATAGTGAGCTAAAGACTCTGGGTAAGTTTCTCATAACCAGGACTAATGTCTGGCAGAGGGACTCCCAGGACCCCCTTGTTAATCTGCATATTTAAGTAACTTTGGGTCCCACCCTAAGTTACTAGGGGAATCCAGACGTGGACCCCTTGCTCACCATTCTTAGAGAGGCACAGATCCACCCTACTGATGAGATCCAACCAGACCGAAACACGTGTCTGGGGTTTCTGTTGGTACTCTTGTTCAGAGGAGAATTGCCTAGCATTTCGGTGCTGGACTGCCCCAGGGCAGGACAAAGACTGATATGTTTGGGATATTTCTTCTCTGTGAAAGATAGTGAGCTAAAGACTCTGGGTAAGTTTCTCATAACCAGGACTAATGTCTGGCAGAGGGACTCCCAGGACCCCCTTGTTAATCTGCATATTTAAGCAACTTTGGGTCTCACCATAAGTTACTAGGGGAATCCAGACGTGGACCCCTTGCTCACTATTCTTAGAGAGGCACAGATCCACCCTACTGATGAGATCCAACCAGACCGAAACACGTGTCTGGGGTTTCTGTTGGTACTCTTGTTCAGAGGAGAATTGCCTAGCATTTCGGTGCTGGACTGCCCCAGGGCAGGACAAAAACTGATATGTTTGGGATATTTCTTCTCTGTGAAAGATAGTGAGCTAAAGACTCTGGGTAAGTTTCTCATAACCAGGACTAATGTCTGGCAGAGGGACTCCCAGGACCCCCTTGTTAATCTGCATATTTAAGTAATTTTGGGTCTCACCCTAAGTTACTAGGGGAATCCAGACGTGGACCCCTTGCTCACTATTCTTAGAGAGGCACAGATCCACCCTACTGATTAGATCCAACCAGACCGAAACACGTGTCTGGGGTTTCTGTTGGTGCTCTTGTTCAGAGGAGAATTGCCTAGCATTTCGGTGCTGGACTGCCCCAGGGCAGGACAAAAACTGATATGTTTGGGATATTTCTTCTCTGTGAAAGATAGTGAGATAAAGACTCTGGGTACGTTTCTCATAACCAGGACTAATGTCTGGCAGAGGGACTCCCAGGACCCCCTTGTTAATCTGCATATTTAAGTAACTTTGGGTCTCACCCTAAATTACTAGGGGAATCCAGACGTGGACCCCTTGCTCACTATTCTTAGAGAGGCACAGATCTACCCTACTGCTGAGATCCAACGAGACCGAAACACGTGTCTGGGGTTTCTGTTGGTACTCTTGTTCAGAGGAGAATTGCCTAGCATTTCGGTGCTGGACTGCCCCAGGGCAGGACAAAGACTGATATGTTTGGGATATTTCTTCTCTGTGAAAGATAGTGAGCTAAAGACTCTGGGTAAGTTTCTCATAACCAGGACTAATGTCTGGCAGAGGGACTCCCAGGACCCCCTTGTTAATCTGCATATTTAAGTAACTTTGGGTCTCAACCTAAGTTACTAGGGGAATCCAGACGTGGACCCCTTGCTCACTATTCTTAGAGAGGGACAGATCCACCATACTGATGAGATCCAACCAGACTGAAACACGTGTCTGGGGTTTCTGTTGGTACTCTTGTTCAGAGGAGAATTGCCTAGCATTTCGGTGCTGGACTGCCCCAGGGCAGGACAAAGACTGATATGTTTGGGATATTTCTTCTCTGTGAAAGATAGTGAGCTAAAGACTCTGGGAAAGTTTCTCATAACCAGGACAGATGTCTCGCAGAGGGACTCCCAGGACCCCCTTGTTAATCTGCATATTTAAGTAACTTTGGGTCTCACCCTAAGTTACTTGGGGAATCCAGACGTGGACCCCTTGCTCACTAGTCTAAGAGAGGCACAGATCCACCCTACTGATAAGATCCAACCAGACCGAAACAAGTGTCTGGGGTTTCTGTTGCTACTCTTGTTCAGAGGAGAATTGCCTAGCATTTCGGTGCTGGACTGCCCCAGGGCAGGACAAAGACTGATATGTTTGGGATATTTCTTCTCTGTGAAAGATAGTGAGCTAAAGACTCTGGGTAAGTTTCTCATAACCAGGACTAATGTCTGGCAGAGGGACTCCCAGGACCCCCTTGTTAATCTGCATATTTAAGTAACTTTGGGTCTCACCCTAAGTTACTAGGGGAATCCAGACGTGGACCCCTTGCTCACTATTCTTAGAGAGGTGCAGATCCACCCTACTGATGAGATCCAACCAGACCGAAACACGTGTCTGGGGTTTTTGTTGGTACTCTTGTTCAGAGGAGAATTGCCTAGCATTTCGGTGCTGGACTGCCCCAGGGCAGGACAAAGACTGATATGTTTGGGATATTTCTTCTCTGTGAAAGATAGTGAGCTAAAGACTCTGGGTAAGTTTCTCATAACCAGGACTAATGTCTGGCAGAGGGACTCCCAGGACCCCCTTGTTAATCTGCATATTTAAGCAACTTTGGTTTTCACCATAAGTTACTAGGGGAATCCAGACGTGGACCCCTTGCTCACTATTCTTAGAGAGGCACAGATCCACCCTACTGATGAGATCCAATCAGACCGAAACACGTGTCTGGGGTTTCTGTTGGTACTCTTATTCAGAGGAGAATTGCCTAGCATTTCGGTGCTGGACTGCCCCAGGGCAGGACAAAAACTGATACGTTTGGGATATTTCTTCTCTGTGAAAGATAGTATGATAAAGACTCTGGGTAAGTTTCTCATAACCAGGACTAAGGTCTGGCAGAGGGACTCCCAGGACCCCCTTGTTAATCTGCATATTTAAGTAACTTTGTGTCTCACCCTAAATTACTAGGGGAATCCAGACGTGGACCCCTTGCTCACTATTCTTAGAGAGGCACAGATCCACCCTACTGCTGAGATCCAACGAGACCGAAACACGTGTCTGGGGTTTCTGTTGGTACTCTTGTTCAGAGGAGAATTGCCTAGCATTTCGGTGCTGGACTGCCCCAGGGCAGGACAAAGACTGATATGTTTGGGATATTTCTTCTCTGTGAAAGATAGTGAGCTAAAGACTCTGGGTAAGTTTCTCATAACCAGGACTAATGTCTGGCAGAGGGACTCCCAGGACCCGCTTGTTAATCTGCATATTTAAGTAACTTTGGGTCTCAACCTAAGTTACTAGGGGAATCCAGACGTGGACCCCTTGCTCACTATTCTTAGAGAGGGACAGATCCACCATACTGATGAGATCCAACCAGACTGAAACACGTGTCTGGGGTTTCTGTTGGTACTCTTGTTCAGAGGAGAATTGCCTAGCATTTCGGTGCTGGACTGCCCCAGGGCAGGACAAAGACTGATATGTTTGGGATATTTTTTCTCTGTGAAAGATAGTGAGCTAAAGACTCTGGGAAAGTTTCTCATAACCAGGACAGATGTCTGGCAGAGGGACTCCCAGGACCCCCTTGTTAATCTGCATATTTAAGTAACTTTGGGTCTCACCCTAAGTTACTTGGGGAATCCAGACGTGGACCCCTTGCTCACTAGTCTAAGAGAGGCACAGATCCACCCTACTGATGAGATCCAACCAGACCGAAACAAGTGTCTGGGGTTTCTGTTGCTACTCTTGTTCAGAGGAGAATTGCCTAGCATTTCGGTGCTGGACTGCCCCAGGGCAGGACAAAGACTGATATGTTTGGGATAATTCTTCTCTGTGAAAGATAGTGAGCTAAAGACTCTGGGTAAGTTTCTCATAACCAGGACTAATGTCTGGCAGAGGGACTCCCAGGACCACCTTGTTAATCTGCATATTTAAGTAACTTTGGGTCTCACCCTAAGTTACTAGGGGAATCCAGACGTGGACCCCTTGCTCACTATTCTTAGAGAGGCACAGATCCACCCTACTGATGAGATCCAACCAGACCGAAACACGTGTCTGGGGTTTCTGTTGGTACTCTTGTTCAGAGGAGAATTGCCTAGCATTTCGGTGCTGGACTGCCCCAGGGCAGGACAAAGACTGATATGTTTGGGATATTTCTTCTCTGTGAAAGATAGTGAGCTAAAGACTCTGGGTAAGTTTCTCATAACCAGGACTAATGTCTGGCAGAGGGACTCCCAGGACCCCCTTGTTAATCTGCATATTTAAGCAACTTTGGGTCTCACCATAAGTTACTAGGGGAATCCAGACGTGGACCTCTTGCTCACTATTCTTAGAGAGGCACAGATCCACCCTACTGATGAGATCCAACCAGACCGAAACATGTGTCTGGGGTTTCTGTTGGTACTCTTGTTCAGAGGAGAATTGCCTAGCATTTCGGTGCTGGACTGCCCCAGGGCAGGACAAAGACTGATATGTTTGGGATATTTCTTCTCTGTGAAAGATAGTGAGCTAAAGACTCTGGGAAAGTTTCTCATAACCAGGACTGATGTCTGGCAGAGGGACTCCCAGGACCCCCTTGTTAATCTGCATATTTAAGTAACTTTGGGTCTCACCCTAAGTTACTTGGGGAATCCAGACGTGGACCCCTTGCTCACTATTCTTAGAGAGGCACAGATCCACCCTACTGATGAGATCCAACCAGACCGAAACAAGTGTTTGGGGTTTCTGTTGCTACTCTTTTTCAGAGGAGAATTGCCTAGCATTTCGGTGCTGGACTGCCCCAGGGCAGGACAAAGACTGATATGTTTGGGATATTTCTTCTCTGTGAAAGATAGTGAGCTAAAGACTCTGGGTAAGTTTCTCATAACCAGGACTAATGTCTGGCAGAGGGACTCCCAGGACCCCCTTGTTAATCTGCATATATAAGTAATTTTGGGTCTCACCCTAAGTTACTAGGGGAATCCAGACGTGGACCCCTTGCTCACTATTCTTAGAGAGTCACAGATCCACCCTACTGATGAGATCCAACCAGACCGAAACACGTGTCTGGGGTTTCTGTTGGTACTCTTGTTCAGAGGAGAATTGTCTAGCATTTCGGTGCTGGATTGCCCCAGGGCAGGACAAAGACTGATATGTTTGGGATATTTCTTCTCTGTGAAAGATAGTGAGCTAAAGACTCTGGGTAAGTTTCTCATAACCAGGACTAATGTCTGGCAGAGGGACTCCCAGGATCCCCTTGTTAATCTGCATATTTAAGTAACTTTGGGTCTCAACCTAAGTTACTAGGGGAATCCAGACGTGGACCCCTTGCTCACTATTCTTAGAGAGGCACAGATCCACCCTACTGATGAGATCCAACCAGACCGAAACACGTGTCTGGGGTTTCGGTTGGTACTCTTGTTCAGAGGAGAATTGCCTAGCATTTCGGTGCTGGACTGCCCCAGGGCAGGACAAAGACTGATATGTTTGGGATATTTCTTCTCTGTGAAAGATAGTGAGCTAAAGACTCTGGGTAAGTTTCTCTTAACCAGGACTAATGTCTGGCAGAGGGACTCCCAGGAACCCCTTGTTAATCTGCATATTTAAGTAACTTTGGGTCTCACCCTAAGTTACTTGGGGAATCCAGACGTGGACCCCTTGCTCACTATTCTTAGAGAGGCACAGATCCACCCTACTGATGAGATCCAACCAGACCGAAGCACGTGTCTGGGGTTTCTGTTGGTACTCTTGTTCAGAGGAGAATTGCCTAGCATTTCGGTGCTGGACTGCCCCAGGGCAGGACAAAGACTGATATGTTTGGGATATTTCTTCTCTGTGAAAGATAGTGAGCTAAAGACTCTGGGTAAGTTTCTCATAACCAGGACTAATGTCTGGCAGAGGGACTCCCAGGATCCCCTTGTTAATCTGCATATTTAAGTAACTTTGGGTCTCAACCTAAGTTACTAGGGGAATCCAGACGTGGACCCCTTGCTCACTATTCTTAGAGAGGCACAGATCCACCCTACAGATGAGATCCAACCAGACCGAAACACGTGTCTGGGTTTTCGGTTGGTACTCTTGTTCAGAGCAGAATTGCCTAGCATTTCGGTGCTGGACTGCCCCAGGGCAGGACAAAGACTGATATGTTTGGGATATTTCTTCTCTGTGAAAGATAGTGAGCTAAAGACTCTGGGTAAGTTTCTCATAACCAGGACTAATGTCTGGCAGAGGGACTCCCAGGACCCCCTTGTTAATCTGCATATTTAAGTAACTTTGGGTCTCACCCTAAGTTACTTGGGGAATCCAGACGTGGACCCCTTGCTCACTATTCTTAGAGAGGGACAGATCCACCATACTGATGAGATCCAACCAGACTGAAACACGTGTCTGGGGTTTCTGTTGGTACTCTTGTTCAGAGGAGAATTGCCTAGCATTTCGGTACTGGACTGCCCCTTGGCAGGACAAAGACTGATATGTTTGGGATATTTCTTCTCTGTGAAAGATAGTGAGCTAAAGACTCTGGGAAAGTTTCTCATAACCAGGACAGATGTCTGGCAGAGGGACTCCCAGGACCCCCTTGTTAATCTGCATATTTAAGTAACTTTGGGTCTCACCCTAAGTTACTAGGGGAATCCAGACGTGGACCCCTTGCTCACTATTCTTAGAGAGGCGCAGATCCACCCTACTGATGAGATCCAACCAGACCGAAACAAGTGTCTGGGGTTTCTGTTGCTACTCTTGTTCAGAGGAGAATTGCCTAGCATTTCGGTGCTGGACTGCCCCAGGGCAGGACACAGACTGATATGTTTGGGATATTTCTTCTCTGTGAAAGATAGTGAGCTAAAGACTCTGGGTAAGTTTCTCATAACCAGGACTAATGTCTGGCAGAGGGACTCCCAGGACCCCCTTGTTAATCTGCATATTTAAGTAACTTTGGGTCTCACCCTAAGTTACTAGGGGAATCCAGACGTGGACCCCTTGCTCACTATTCTTAGAGAGGCGCAGATCCACCCTACTGATGAGATCCAACCAGACCGAAACACCTGTCTGGGGTTTCTGTTGGTACTCTTGTTCAGAGGAGAATTGCCTAGCATTTCGGTGCTGGACTGCCCCAGGGCAGGACACAGACTGATATGTTTGGGATATTTCTTCTCTGTGAAAGATAGTGAGCTAAAGACTCTGGGTAAGTTTCTCATAACCAGGACTAATGTCTGGCAGAGGGACTCCCAGGACCCCCTTGTTAATCTGCATATTTAAGTAACTTTGGGTCTCACCCTAAGTTACTAGGGGAATCCAGACGTGGACCCCTTGCTCACTATTCTTAGAGAGGCGCAGATCCACCCTACTGATGAGATCCAACCAGACCGAAACACCTGTCTGGGGTTTCTGTTGGTACTCTTGTTCAGAGGAGAATTGCCTAGCATTTCGGTGCTGGACTGCCCCAGGGCAGGACAAAGACGGATATGTTTGGGATATTTCTTCTCTGTGAAAGATAGTGAGCTAAAGACTCTGGGTAAGTTTCTCATAACCAGGACTAATGTCTGGCAGAGGGACTCCCAGGACCCCCTTGTTAATCTGCATATTTAAGTAACTTTGGGTCCCACCCTAAGTTACTAGGGGAATCCAGACGTGGACCCCTTGCTCACTATTCTTAGAGAGGCACAGATCCACCCTACTGATGAGATCCAACCAGACCGAAACACGTGTCTGGGGTTTCTGTTGGTACTCTTGTTCAGAGGAGAATTGCCTAGCATTTCGGTGCTGGACTGCCCCAGGGCAGGACAAAGACTGATATGTTTGGGATATTTCTTCTCTGTGAAAGATAGTGAGCTAAAGACTCTGGGTAAGTTTCTCATAACCAGGACTAATGTCTGGCAGAGGGACTCCCAGGTCCCCCTTGTTAATCTGCATATTTAAGCAACTTTGGGTCTCACCATAAGTTACTAGGGGAATCCAGACGTGGACCCCTTGCTCACTATTCTTAGAGAGGCACAGATCCACCCTACTGATGAGATCCAACCAGACCGAAACACGTGTCTGGGGTTTCTGTTGGTACTCTTGTTCAGAGGAGAATTGCCTAGCATTTCGGTGCTGGACTGCCCCAGGGCAGGACAAAGACTGATATGTTTGGGATATTTCTTCTCTGTGAAAGATAGTGAGCTAAAGACTCTGGGAAAGTTTCTCATAACCAGGACTGATGTCTGGCAGAGGGACTCCCAGGACCCCCTTGTTAATCTGCATATTTAAGTAACTTTGGGTCTCACCCTAAGTTACTTGGGGAATCCAGACGTGGACCCCTTGCTCACTATTCTTAGAGAGCCACAGATCCACCCTACTGATGAGATCCAACCAGACCGAAACAAGTGTCTGGGGTTTCTGTTGCTACTCTTGTTCAGAGGAGAATTGCCTAGCATTTCGGTGCTGGACTGCCCCAGGGCAGGACAAAGACTGATATGTTTGGGATATTTCTTCTCTGTGAAAGATAGTGAGCTAAAGACTCTGGGTAAGTTTCTCATAACCAGGACTAATGTCTGGCAGAGGGACTCCCAGGACCCCCTTGTTAATCTGCATATTTAAGTAACTTTGGGTCTCACCCTAAATTACTAGGGGAATCCAGACGTGGACCCCTTGCTCACTATTCTTAGAGAGGCACAGATCCACCCTACTGCTGAGATCCAACGAGACCGAAACACGTGTCTGGGGTTTCTGTTAGTACTCTTGTTCAGAGGAGAATTGCCTAGCATTTCGGTGCTGGACTGCCCCAGGGCAGGACGAAGACTGATATGTTTGGGATATTTCTTCTCTGCGAAAGATAGTGAGCTAAAGACTCTGGGTAAGTTTCTCATAACCAGGACTAATGTCTGGCAGAGGGACACCCAGGACCCCCTTGTTAATCTGCATATTTAAGTAACTTTGGGTCTCAACCTAAGTTACTAGGGGAATCCAGACGTGGACCCCTTGCTCACTATTCTTAGAGAGGGACAGATCCACCCTACTGATGAGATCCAACCAGACCGAAACACGTGTCTGGGGTTTCTGTTGGTACTCTTGTTCAGAGGAGAATTGCCTAGCATTTCGGTGCTGGACTGCCCCAGGGCAGGACAAAGACTGATATGTTTGGGATATTTCTTCTCTGTGAAAGATAGTGAGCTAAAGACTCTGGGAAAGTTTCTCATAACCAGGACTGATGTCTGGCAGAGGGACTCCCAGGACCCCCTTGTTAATCTGCATATTTAAGTAACTTTGGGTCTCACCCTAAGTTACTTGGGGAATCCAGACGTGGACCCCTTGCTCACTATTCTTAGAGAGGCACAGATCCACCCTACTGATGAGATCCAACCAGACCGAAACAAGTGTCTGGGGTTTCTGTTGCTACTCTTGTTCAGAGGAGAATTGCCTAGCATTTCGGTGCTGGACAGCCCCAGGGCAGGACAAAGACTGATATGTTTGGGATATTTCTTCTCTGTGAAAGATAGTGAGCTAAAGACTCTGGGTAAGTTTCTCATAACCAGGACTAATGTCTGACAGAGGGACTCCCAGGACCCCCTTGTTAATCTGCATATTTAAGTAACTTTGGGTCTCACCCTAAATTACTAGGGGAATCCAGACGTGGACCCCTTGCTCACTATTCTTAGAGAGGCGCAGATCCACCCTACTGATGAGATCCAACCAGACCGAAACACGTGTCTGGGGTTTCTGTTGGTACTCTTGTTCAGAGGAGAATTGCCTAGCATTTCGGTGCTGGACTGCCCCAGGGCAGGACAAAGACTGATATGTTTGGGATATTTCTTCTCTGTGAAAGATAGTGAGCTAAAGACTCTGGGTAAGTTTCTCATAACCAGGACTAATGTCTGGCAGAGGGACTCCCAGGACCCCCTTGTTAATCTGCATATTTAAGTAACTTTGGGTCCCACCCTAAGTTACTAGGGGAATCCAGACGTGGACCCCTTGCTCACTATTCTTAGAGAGGCACAGATCCACCCTACTGATGAGATCCAACCAGACCGAAACACGTGTCTGGGGTTTCTGTTGGTACTCTTGTTCAGAGGAGAATTGCCTAGCATTTCGGTGCTGGACTGCCCCAGGGCAGGACAAAGACTGATATGTTTGGGATATTTCTTCTCTGTGAAAGATAGTGAGCTAAAGACTCTGGGTAAGTTTCTCATAACCAGGACTAATGTCTGGCAGAGGGACTCCCAGGACCCCCTTGTTAATCTGCATATTTAAGTAATTTTGGGTCTCACCCTAAGTTACTAGGGGAATCCAGACGTGGACCCCTTGCTCACTATTCTTAGAGAGGCACAGATCCACCCTACTGATGAGATCCAACCAGACCGAAACACGTGTCTGGGGTTTCTGTTGCTACTCTTGTTCAGAGGAGAATTGCCTAGCATTTCGGTGCTGGACTGCCCCAGGGCAGGACAAAAACTGATATGTTTGGGATATTTCTTCTCTGTGAAAGATAGTGAGCTAAAGACTCTGGGTAAGTTTCTCATAACCAGGACTAATGTCTGGCAGAGGGACTCCCAGGATCCCCTTGTTAATCTGCATATTTCAGTAACTTTGGGTCTCAACCTAAGTTACTAGGGGAATCCAGACGTGGACCCCTTGCTCACTATTCTTAGAGAGGCACAGATCCACCCTACTGATTAAATCCAACCAGACCGAAACACGTGTCTGGGGTTTCTGTTGGTACTCTTGTTCAGAGGAGAATTGCCTAGCATTTCGGTGCTGGACTGCCCCAGGGCAGGACAAAAACTGATATGTTTGGGATATTTCTTCTCTGTGAAAGATAGTGAGATAAAGACTCTGGGTAAGTTTCTCATAACCAGGACTAATGTCTGGCAGAGGGACTCCCAGGACCCCCTTGTTAATCTGCATATTTAAGTAACTTTAGGTCTCACCCTAAATTACTAGGGGAATCCAGACGTGGACCCCTTGCTCACTATTCTTAGAGAGGCACAGATCCACCCTACTGCTGAGATCCAACGAGACCAAAACACGTGTCTGGGGTTTCTGTTGGTACTCTTGTTCAGAGGAGAATTGCCTAGCATTTCGGTGCTGGACTGCCCCAGGGCAGGACAAAGACTGATATGTTTGGGATATTTCTTCTCTGTGAAAAATAGTGAGCTAAAGACTCTGGGTAAGTTTCTCATAACCAGGACTAATGTCTGGCAGAGGGACTCCCAGGACCCCCTTGTTAATCTGCATATTTAAGTAACTTTGGGTCTCACCCTAAGTTACTTGGGGAATCCAGACGTGGACCCCTTGCTCACTAGTCTAAGAGAGGCACAGATCCACCCTACTGATGAGATCCAACCAGACTGAAACACGTGTCTGGGGTTTCTGTTGGTACTCTTGTTCAGAGGAGAATTGCCTAGCATTTCGGTGCTGGACTGCCCCAGGGCAGGACAAAGACTGATATGTTTGGGATATTTCTTCTCTGTGAAAGATAGTGAGCTAAAGACTCTGGGAAAGTTTCTCATAACCAGGACAGATGTCTCGCAGAGGGACTCCCAGGACCCCCTTGTTAATCTGCATATTTAAGTAACTTTGGGTCTCACCCTAAGTTACTTGGGGAATCCAGACGTGGACCCCTTGCTCACTAGTCTAAGAGAGGCACAGATCCACCCTACTGATAAGATCCAACCAGACCGAAACAAGTGTCTGGGGTTTCTGTTGCTACTCTTGTTCAGAGGAGAATTGCCTAGCATTTCGGTGCTGGACTGCCCCAGGGCAGGACAAAAACTGATATGTTTGGGATATTTCTTCTCTGTGAAAGATAGTGAGCTAAAGACTCTGGGTAAGTTTCTCATAACCAGGACTAATGTCTGGCAGAGGGACTCCCAGGACCTCCTTGTTAATCTGCATATATAAGTAATTTTGGGTCTCACCCTAAGTTACTAGGGGAATCCAGACGTGGACCCCTTGCTCACTATTCTTAGAGAGTCACAGATCCACCCTACTGATGAGATCCAACCAGACCGAAACACGTGTCTGGGGTTTCTGTTGGTACTCTTGTTCAGAGGAGAATTGTCTAGCATTTCGGTGCTGGACTGCCCCAGGGCAGGACAAAGACTGATATGTTTGGGATATTTCTTCTCTGTGAAAGATAGTGAGCTAAAGACTCTGGGTAAGTTTCTCATAACCAGGACTAATGTCTGGCAGAGGGACTCCCAGGATCCCCTTGTTAATCTGCATATTTAAGTAACTTTGGGTCTCAACCTAAGTTACTAGGGGAATCCAGACGTGGACCCCTTGCTCACTATTCTTAGAGAGGCACAGATCCACCCTACTGATGAGATCCAACCAGACCAAAACACGTGTCTGGGGTTTCGGTTGGTACTCTTGTTCAGAGGAGAATTGCCTAGCATTTCGGTGCTGGACTGCCCCAGGGCAGGACAAAGACTGATATGTTTGGGATATTTCTTCTCTGTGAAAGATAGTGAGCTAAAGACTCTGGGTAAGTTTCTCATAAAAAGGACTAATGTCTGGCAGAGGGACTCCCAGGAACCCCTTGTTAATCTGCATATTTAAGTAACTTTGGGTCTCACCCTAAGTTACGTGGGGAATCCAGACGTGGACCCCTTGCTCACTATTCTTAAAGAGGCACAGATCCACCCTACTGATGAGATCCAACCAGACCGAAACACGTGTCTGGGGTTTCTGTTGGTACTCTTGTTCAGAGGAGAATTGCCTAGCATTTCGGTGCTGGACTGCCCCAGGGCAGGACAAAGACTGATATGTTTGGGATATTTCTTCTCTGTGAAAGATAGTGAGCTAAAGACTCTGGGAAAGTTTCTCATAACCAGGACAGATGTCTCGCAGAGGGACTCCCAGGACCCCCTTGTTAATCTGCATATTTAAGTAACTTTGGGTCTCACCCTAAGTTACTTGGGGAATCCAGACGTGGACCCCTTGCTCACTAGTCTAAGAGAGGCACAGATCCACCCTACTGATAAGATCCAACCAGACCGAAACAAGTGTCTGGGGTTTCTGTTGCTACTCTTGTTCAGAGGAGAATTGCCTAGCATTTCGGTGCTGGACTGCCCCAGGGCAGGACAAAGACTGATATGTTTGGGATATTTCTTCTCTGTGAAAGATAGTGAGCTAAAGACTCTGGGTAAGTTTCTCATAACCAGGACTAATGTCTGGCAGAGGGACTCCCAGGATCCCCTTGTTAATCTGCATATTTAAGTAACTTTGGGTCTCAACCTAAGTTACTAGGGGAATCCAGACGTGGACCCCTTGCTCACTATTCTTAGAGAGGCACAGATCCACCCTACTGATGAGATCCAACCAGACCAAAACACGTGTCTGGGGTTTCGGTTGGTACTCTTGTTCAGAGGAGAATTGCCTAGCATTTCGGTGCTGGACTGCCCCAGGGCAGGACAAAGACTGATATGTTTGGGATATTTCTTCTCTGTGAAAGATAGTGAGCTAAAGACTCTGGGTAAGTTTCTCATAAAAAGGACTAATGTCTGGCAGAGGGACTCCCAGGAACCCCTTGTTAATCTGCATATTTAAGTAACTTTGGGTCTCACCCTAAGTTACGTGGGGAATCCAGACGTGGACCCCTTGCTCACTATTCTTAAAGAGGCACAGATCCACCCTACTGATGAGATCCAACCAGACCGAAACACGTGTCTGGGGTTTCTGTTGGTACTCTTGTTCAGAGGAGAATTGCCTAGCATTTCGGTGCTGGACTGCCCCAGGGCAGGACAAAGACTGATATGTTTGGGATATTTCTTCTCTGTGAAAGATAGTGAGCTAAAGACTCTGGGAAAGTTTCTCATAACCAGGACAGATGTCTCGCAGAGGGACTCCCAGGACCCCCTTGTTAATCTGCATATTTAAGTAACTTTGGGTCTCACCCTAAGTTACTTGGGGAATCCAGACGTGGACCCCTTGCTCACTAGTCTAAGAGAGGCACAGATCCACCCTACTGATAAGATCCAACCAGACCGAAACAAGTGTCTGGGGTTTCTGTTGCTACTCTTGTTCAGAGGAGAATTGCCTAGCATTTCGGTGCTGGACTGCCCCAGGGCAGGACAAAGACTGATATGTTTGGGATATTTCTTCTCTGTGAAAGATAGTGAGCTAAAGACTCTGGGTAAGTTTCTCATAACCAGGACTAATGTCTGGCAGAGGGACTCCCAGGACCCCCTTGTTAATCTGCATATTTAAGTAACTTTGGGTCTCACCCTAAGTTACTAGGGGAATCCAGACATGGACCCCTTGCTCACTATTCTTAGAGAGGTGCAGATCCACCCTACTGATGAGATCCAACCAGACCGAAACACGTGTCTGGGGTTTTTGTTGGTACTCTTGTTCAGAGGAGAATTCCCTAGCATTTCGGTGCTGGACTGCCCCAGGGCAGGACAAAGACTGATATGTTTGGGATATTTCTTCTCTGTGAAAGATAGTGAGCTAAAGACTCTGGGTAAGTTTCTCATAACCAGGACTAATGTCTGGCAGAGGGACTCCCAGGACCCCCTTGTTAATCTGCATATTTAAGCAACTTTGGTTCTCACCATAAGTTACTAGGGGAATCCAGACGTGGACCCCTTGCTCACTATTCTTAGAGAGGCACAGATCCACCCTACTGATGAGATCCAACCAGACCGAAACACGTGTCTGGGGTTTCTGTTGGTACTCTTGTTCAGAGGAGAATTGCCTAGCATTTCGGTGCTGGACTGCCCCAGGGCAGGACAAAAACTGATACGTTTGGGATATTTCTTCTCTGTGAAAGATAGTATGATAAAGACTCTGGGTAAGTTTCTCATAACCAGGACTAAGGTCTGGCAGAGGGACTCCCAGGACCCCCTTGTTAATCTGCATATTTAAGTAACTTTGTGTCTCACCCTAAATTACTAGGGGAATCCAGACGTGGACCCCTTGCTCACTATTCTTAGAGAGGCACAGATCCACCCTACTGCTGAGATCCAACGAGACCGAAACACGTGTCTGGGGTTTCTGTTGGTACTCTTGTTCAGAGGAGAATTGCCTAGCATTTCGGTGCTGGACTGCCCCAGGGCAGGACAAAGACTGATATGTTTGGGATATTTCTTCTCTGTGAAAGATAGTGAGCTAAAGACTCTGGGTAAGTTTCTCATAACCAGGACTAATGTCTGGCAGAGGGACTCCCAGGACCCGCTTGTTAATCTGCATATTTAAGTAACTTTGGGTCTCAACCTAAGTTACTAGGGGAATCCAGACGTGGACCCCTTGCTCACTATTCTTAGAGAGGGACAGATCCACCATACTGATGAGATCCAACCAGACTGAAACACGTGTCTGGGGTTTCTGTTGGTACTCTTGTTCAGAGGAGAATTGCCTAGCATTTCGGTGCTGGACTGCCCCAGGGCAGGACAAAGACTGATATGTTTGGGATATTTTTTCTCTGTGAAAGATAGTGAGCTAAAGACTCTGGGAAAGTTTCTCATAACCAGGACAGATGTCTGGCAGAGGGACTCCCAGGACCCCCTTGTTAATCTGCATATTTAAGTAACTTTGGGTCTCACCCTAAGTTACTTGGGGAATCCAGACGTGGACCCCTTGCTCACTAGTCTAAGAGAGGCACAGATCCACCCTACTGCTGAGATCCAACGAGACCGAAACACGTGTCTGGGGTTTCTGTTGCTACTCTTGTTCAGAGGAGAATTGCCTAGCATTTCGGTGCTGGACTGCCCCAGGGCAGGACAAAGACTGATATGTTTGGGATATTTCTTCTCTGTGAAAGATAGTGAGCTAAAGACTCTGGGTAAGTTTCTCATAACCAGGACTAATGTCTGGCAGAGGGACTCCCAGGACCACCTTGTTAATCTGCATATTTAAGTAACTTTGGGTCTCACCCTAAGTTACTAGGGGAATCCAGACGTGGACCCCTTGCTCACTATTCTTAGAGAGGCACAGATGCACCCTACTGATGAGATCCAACCAGACCGAAACACGTGTCTGGGGTTTCTGTTGGTACTCTTGTTCAGAGGAGAATTGCCTAGCATTTCGGTGCTGGACTGCCCCAGGGCAGGACAAAGACTGATATGTTTGGGATATTTCTTCTCTGTGAAAGATAGTGAGCTAAAGACTCTGGGTAAGTTTCTCATAACCAGGACTAATGTCTGGCAGAGGGACTCCCAGGACCCCCTTGTTAATCTGCATATTTAAGCAACTTTGGGTCTCACCATAAGTTACTAGGGGAATCCAGACGTGGACCTCTTGCTCACTATTCTTAGAGAGGCACCGCACAGATCCACCCTACTGATGAGATCCAACCAGACCGAAACATGTGTCTGGGGTTTCTGTTGGTACTCTTGTTCAGAGGAGAATTGCCTAGCATTTCGGTGCTGGACTGCCCCAGGGCAGGACAAAGACTGATATGTTTGGGATATTTCTTCTCTGTGAAAGATAGTGAGCTAAAGACTCTGGGAAAGTTTCTCATAACCAGGACTGATGTCTGGCAGAGGGACTCCCAGGACCCCCTTGTTAATCTGCATATTTAAGTAACTTTGGGTCTCACCCTAAGTTACTTGGGGAATCCAGACGTGGACCCCTTGCTCACTATTCTTAGAGAGGCACAGATCCACCCTACTGATGAGATCCAACCAGACCGAAACAAGTGTTTGGGGTTTCTGTTGCTACTCTTTTTCAGAGGAGAATTGCCTAGCATTTCGGTGCTGGACTGCCCCAGGGCAGGACAAAGACTGATATGTTTGGGATATTTCTTCTCTGTGAAAGATAGTGAGCTAAAGACTCTGGGTAAGTTTCTCATAACCAGGACTAATGTCTGGCAGAGGGACTCCCAGGACCCCCTTGTTAATCTGCATATATAAGTAATTTTGGGTCTCACCCTAAGTTACTAGGGGAATCCAGACGTGGACCCCTTGCTCACTATTCTTAGAGAGTCACAGATCCACCCTACTGATGAGATCCAACCAGACCGAAACACGTGTCTGGGGTTTCTGTTGGTACTCTTGTTCAGAGGAGAATTGTCTAGCATTTCGGTGCTGGATTGCCCCAGGGCAGGACAAAGACTGATATGTTTGGGATATTTCTTCTCTGTGAAAGATAGTGAGCTAAAGACTCTGGGTAAGTTTCTCATAACCAGGACTAATGTCTGGCAGAGGGACTCCCAGGATCCCCTTGTTAATCTGCATATTTAAGTAACTTTGGGTCTCAACCTAAGTTACTAGGGGAATCCAGACGTGGACCCCTTGCTCACTATTCTTAGAGAGGCACAGATCCACCCTACTGATGAGATCCAACCAGACCGAAACACGTGTCTGGGGTTTCGGTTGGTACTCTTGTTCAGAGGAGAATTGCCTAGCATTTCGGTGCTGGACTGCCCCAGGGCAGGACAAAGACTGATATGTTTGGGATATTTCTTTTCTGTGAAAGATAGTGAGCTAAAGACTCTGGGAAAGTTTCTCATAACCAGGACAGATGTCTGGCAGAGGGACTCCCAGGACCCCCTTGTTAATCTGCATATTTAAGTAACTTTGGGTCTCACCCTAAGTTACTAGGGGAATCCAGACGTGGACCCCTTGCTCACTATTCTTAGAGAGGCGCAGATCCACCCTACTGATGAGATCCAACCAGACCGAAACAAGTGTCTGGGGTTTCTGTTGCTACTCTTGTTCAGAGGAGAATTGCCTAGCATTTCGGTGCTGGACTGCCCCAGGGCAGGACACAGACTGATATGTTTGGGATATTTCTTCTCTGTGAAAGATAGTGAGCTAAAGACTCTGGGTAAGTTTCTCATAACCAGGACTAATGTCTGGCAGAGGGACTCCCAGGACCCCCTTGTTAATCTGCATATTTAAGTAACTTTGGGTCTCACCCTAAGTTACTAGGGGAATCCAGACGTGGACCCCTTGCTCACTATTCTTAGAGAGGCGCAGATCCACCCTACTGATGAGATCCAACCAGACCGAAACACCTGTCTGGGGTTTCTGTTGGTACTCTTGTTCAGAGGAGAATTGCCTAGCATTTCGGTGCTGGACTGCCCCAGGGCAGGACAAAGACGGATATGTTTGGGATATTTCTTCTCTGTGAAAGATAGTGAGCTAAAGACTCTGGGTAAGTTTCTCATAACCAGGACTAATGTCTGGCAGAGGGACTCCCAGGACCCCCTTGTTAATCTGCATATTTAAGTAACTTTGGGTCCCACCCTAAGTTACTAGGGGAATCCAGACGTGGACCCCTTGCTCACTATTCTTAGAGAGGCACAGATCCACCCTACTGATGAGATCCAACCAGACCGAAACACGTGTCTGGGGTTTCTGTTGGTACTCTTGTTCAGAGGAGAATTGCCTAGCATTTCGGTGCTGGACTGCCCCAGGGCAGGACAAAGACTGATATGTTTGGGATATTTCTTCTCTGTGAAAGATAGTGAGCTAAAGACTCTGGGTAAGTTTCTCATAACCAGGACTAATGTCTGGCAGAGGGACTCCCAGGTCCCCCTTGTTAATCTGCATATTTAAGCAACTTTGGGTCTCACCATAAGTTACTAGGGGAATCCAGACGTGGACCCCTTGCTCACTATTCTTAGAGAGGCACAGATCCACCCTACTGATGAGATCCAACCAGACCGAAACACGTGTCTGGGGTTTCTGTTGGTACTCTTGTTCAGAGGAGAATTGCCTAGCATTTCGGTGCTGGACTGCCCCAGGGCAGGACAAAGACTGATATGTTTGGGATATTTCTTCTCTGTGAAAGATAGTGAGCTAAAGACTCTGGGAAAGTTTCTCATAACCAGGACTGATGTCTGGCAGAGGGACTCCCAGGACCCCCTTGTTAATCTGCATATTTAAGTAACTTTGGGTCTCACCCTAAGTTACTTGGGGAATCCAGACGTGGACCCCTTGCTCACTATTCTTAGAGAGGCACAGATCCACCCTACTGATGAGATCCAACCAGACCGAAACAAGTGTCTGGGGTTTCTGTTGCTACTCTTGTTCAGAGGAGAATTGCCTAGCATTTCGGTGCTGGACTGCCCCAGGGCAGGACAAAGACTGATATGTTTGGGATATTTCTTCTCTGTGAAAGATAGTGAGCTAAAGACTCTGGGTAAGTTTCTCATAACCAGGACTAATGTCTGGCAGAGGGACTCCCAGGACCCCCTTGTTAATCTGCATATTTAAGTAACTTTGGGTCTCACCCTAAATTACTAGGGGAATCCAGACGTGGACCCCTTGCTCACTATTCTTAGAGAGGCACAGATCCACCCTACTGCTGAGATCCAACGAGACCGAAACACGTGTCTGGGGTTTCTGTTAGTACTCTTGTTCAGAGGAGAATTGCCTAGCATTTCGGTGCTGGACTGCCCCAGGGCAGGACGAAGACTGATATGTTTGGGATATTTCTTCTCTGCGAAAGATAGTGAGCTAAAGACTCTGGGTAAGTTTCTCATAACCAGGACTAATGTCTGACAGAGGGACTCCCAGGACCCCCTTGTTAATCTGCATATTTAAGTAACTTTGGGTCTCACCCTAAATTACTAGGGGAATCCAGACGTGGACCCCTTGCTCACTATTCTTAGAGAGGCGCAGATCCACCCTACTGATGAGATCCAACCAGACCGAAACACGTGTCTGGGGTTTCTGTTGGTACTCTTGTTCAGAGGAGAATTGCCTAGCATTTCGGTGCTGGACTGCCCCAGGGCAGGACAAAGACTGATATGTTTGGGATATTTCTTCTCTGTGAAAGATAGTGAGCTAAAGACTCTGGGTAAGTTTCTCATAACCAGGACTAATGTCTGGCAGAGGGACTCCCAGGACCCCCTTGTTAATCTGCATATTTAAGTAACTTTGGGTCCCACCCTAAGTTACTAGGGGAATCCAGACGTGGACCCCTTGCTCACTATTCTTAGAGAGGCACAGATCCACCCTACTGATGAGATCCAACCAGACCGAAACACGTGTCTGGGGTTTCTGTTGGTACTCTTGTTCAGAGGAGAATTGCCTAGCATTTCGGTGCTGGACTGCCCCAGGGCAGGACAAAGACTGATATGTTTGGGATATTTCTTCTCTGTGAAAGATAGTGAGCTAAAGACTCTGGGTAAGTTTCTCATAACCAGGACTAATGTCTGGCAGAGGGACTCCCAGGACCCCCTTGTTAATCTGCATATTTAAGTAATTTTGGGTCTCACCCTAAGTTACTAGGGGAATCCAGACGTGGACCCCTTGCTCACTATTCTTAGAGAGGCACAGATCCACCCTACTGATGAGATCCAACCAGACCGAAACACGTGTCTGGGGTTTCTGTTGCTACTCTTGTTCAGAGGAGAATTGCCTAGCATTTCGGTGCTGGACTGCCCCAGGGCAGGACAAAAACTGATATGTTTGGGATATTTCTTCTCTGTGAAAGATAGTGAGCTAAAGACTCTGGGTAAGTTTCTCATAACCAGGACTAATGT
Organism: Ambystoma mexicanum; assembly: GCF_040938575.1. Taxonomy (NCBI): domain Eukaryota; kingdom Metazoa; phylum Chordata; class Amphibia; order Caudata; family Ambystomatidae; genus Ambystoma; species Ambystoma mexicanum. The sequence goes on from NC_090940.1 coordinate 79,531,647, forward strand.
CTGGCAGAGGGACTCCCAGGATCCCCTTGTTAATCTGCATATTTCAGTAACTTTGGGTCTCAACCTAAGTTACTAGGGGAATCCAGACGTGGACCCCTTGCTCACTATTCTTAGAGAGGCACAGATCCACCCTACTGATTAAATCCAACCAGACCGAAACACGTGTCTGGGGTTTCTGTTGGTACTCTTGTTCAGAGGAGAATTGCCTAGCATTTCGGTGCTGGACTGCCCCAGGGCAGGACAAAAACTGATATGTTTGGGATATTTCTTCTCTGTGAAAGATAGTGAGATAAAGACTCTGGGTAAGTTTCTCATAACCAGGACTAATGTCTGGCAGAGGGACTCCCAGGACCCCCTTGTTAATCTGCATATTTAAGTAACTTTAGGTCTCACCCTAAATTACTAGGGGAATCCAGACGTGGACCCCTTGCTCACTATTCTTAGAGAGGCACAGATCCACCCTACTGCTGAGATCCAACGAGACCAAAACACGTGTCTGGGGTTTCTGTTGGTACTCTTGTTCAGAGGAGAATTGCCTAGCATTTCGGTGCTGGACTGCCCCAGGGCAGGACAAAGACTGATATGTTTGGGATATTTCTTCTCTGTGAAAAATAGTGAGCTAAAGACTCTGGGTAAGTTTCTCATAACCAGGACTAATGTCTGGCAGAGGGACTCCCAGGACCCCCTTGTTAATCTGCATATTTAAGTAACTTTGGGTCTCACCCTAAGTTACTTGGGGAATCCAGACGTGGACCCCTTGCTCACTAGTCTAAGAGAGGCACAGATCCACCCTACTGATGAGATCCAACCAGACTGAAACACGTGTCTGGGGTTTCTGTTGGTACTCTTGTTCAGAGGAGAATTGCCTAGCATTTCGGTGCTGGACTGCCCCAGGGCAGGACAAAGACTGATATGTTTGGGATATTTCTTCTCTGTGAAAGATAGTGAGCTAAAGACTCTGGGAAAGTTTCTCATAACCAGGACAGATGTCTCGCAGAGGGACTCCCAGGACCCCCTTGTTAATCTGCATATTTAAGTAACTTTGGGTCTCACCCTAAGTTACTTGGGGAATCCAGACGTGGACCCCTTGCTCACTAGTCTAAGAGAGGCACAGATCCACCCTACTGATAAGATCCAACCAGACCGAAACAAGTGTCTGGGGTTTCTGTTGCTACTCTTGTTCAGAGGAGAATTGCCTAGCATTTCGGTGCTGGACTGCCCCAGGGCAGGACAAAAACTGATATGTTTGGGATATTTCTTCTCTGTGAAAGATAGTGAGCTAAAGACTCTGGGTAAGTTTCTCATAACCAGGACTAATGTCTGGCAGAGGGACTCCCAGGACCTCCTTGTTAATCTGCATATATAAGTAATTTTGGGTCTCACCCTAAGTTACTAGGGGAATCCAGACGTGGACCCCTTGCTCACTATTCTTAGAGAGTCACAGATCCACCCTACTGATGAGATCCAACCAGACCGAAACACGTGTCTGGGGTTTCTGTTGGTACTCTTGTTCAGAGGAGAATTGTCTAGCATTTCGGTGCTGGACTGCCCCAGGGCAGGACAAAGACTGATATGTTTGGGATATTTCTTCTCTGTGAAAGATAGTGAGCTAAAGACTCTGGGTAAGTTTCTCATAACCAGGACTAATGTCTGGCAGAGGGACTCCCAGGATCCCCTTGTTAATCTGCATATTTAAGTAACTTTGGGTCTCAACCTAAGTTACTAGGGGAATCCAGACGTGGACCCCTTGCTCACTATTCTTAGAGAGGCACAGATCCACCCTACTGATGAGATCCAACCAGACCAAAACACGTGTCTGGGGTTTCGGTTGGTACTCTTGTTCAGAGGAGAATTGCCTAGCATTTCGGTGCTGGACTGCCCCAGGGCAGGACAAAGACTGATATGTTTGGGATATTTCTTCTCTGTGAAAGATAGTGAGCTAAAGACTCTGGGTAAGTTTCTCATAAAAAGGACTAATGTCTGGCAGAGGGACTCCCAGGAACCCCTTGTTAATCTGCATATTTAAGTAACTTTGGGTCTCACCCTAAGTTACGTGGGGAATCCAGACGTGGACCCCTTGCTCACTATTCTTAAAGAGGCACAGATCCACCCTACTGATGAGATCCAACCAGACCGAAACACGTGTCTGGGGTTTCTGTTGGTACTCTTGTTCAGAGGAGAATTGCCTAGCATTTCGGTGCTGGACTGCCCCAGGGCAGGACAAAGACTGATATGTTTGGGATATTTCTTCTCTGTGAAAGATAGTGAGCTAAAGACTCTGGGAAAGTTTCTCATAACCAGGACAGATGTCTCGCAGAGGGACTCCCAGGACCCCCTTGTTAATCTGCATATTTAAGTAACTTTGGGTCTCACCCTAAGTTACTTGGGGAATCCAGACGTGGACCCCTTGCTCACTAGTCTAAGAGAGGCACAGATCCACCCTACTGATAAGATCCAACCAGACCGAAACAAGTGTCTGGGGTTTCTGTTGCTACTCTTGTTCAGAGGAGAATTGCCTAGCATTTCGGTGCTGGACTGCCCCAGGGCAGGACAAAGACTGATATGTTTGGGATATTTCTTCTCTGTGAAAGATAGTGAGCTAAAGACTCTGGGTAAGTTTCTCATAACCAGGACTAATGTCTGGCAGAGGGACTCCCAGGATCCCCTTGTTAATCTGCATATTTAAGTAACTTTGGGTCTCAACCTAAGTTACTAGGGGAATCCAGACGTGGACCCCTTGCTCACTATTCTTAGAGAGGCACAGATCCACCCTACTGATGAGATCCAACCAGACCAAAACACGTGTCTGGGGTTTCGGTTGGTACTCTTGTTCAGAGGAGAATTGCCTAGCATTTCGGTGCTGGACTGCCCCAGGGCAGGACAAAGACTGATATGTTTGGGATATTTCTTCTCTGTGAAAGATAGTGAGCTAAAGACTCTGGGTAAGTTTCTCATAAAAAGGACTAATGTCTGGCAGAGGGACTCCCAGGAACCCCTTGTTAATCTGCATATTTAAGTAACTTTGGGTCTCACCCTAAGTTACGTGGGGAATCCAGACGTGGACCCCTTGCTCACTATTCTTAAAGAGGCACAGATCCACCCTACTGATGAGATCCAACCAGACCGAAACACGTGTCTGGGGTTTCTGTTGGTACTCTTGTTCAGAGGAGAATTGCCTAGCATTTCGGTGCTGGACTGCCCCAGGGCAGGACAAAGACTGATATGTTTGGGATATTTCTTCTCTGTGAAAGATAGTGAGCTAAAGACTCTGGGAAAGTTTCTCATAACCAGGACAGATGTCTCGCAGAGGGACTCCCAGGACCCCCTTGTTAATCTGCATATTTAAGTAACTTTGGGTCTCACCCTAAGTTACTTGGGGAATCCAGACGTGGACCCCTTGCTCACTAGTCTAAGAGAGGCACAGATCCACCCTACTGATAAGATCCAACCAGACCGAAACAAGTGTCTGGGGTTTCTGTTGCTACTCTTGTTCAGAGGAGAATTGCCTAGCATTTCGGTGCTGGACTGCCCCAGGGCAGGACAAAGACTGATATGTTTGGGATATTTCTTCTCTGTGAAAGATAGTGAGCTAAAGACTCTGGGTAAGTTTCTCATAACCAGGACTAATGTCTGGCAGAGGGACTCCCAGGACCCCCTTGTTAATCTGCATATTTAAGTAACTTTGGGTCTCACCCTAAGTTACTAGGGGAATCCAGACATGGACCCCTTGCTCACTATTCTTAGAGAGGTGCAGATCCACCCTACTGATGAGATCCAACCAGACCGAAACACGTGTCTGGGGTTTTTGTTGGTACTCTTGTTCAGAGGAGAATTCCCTAGCATTTCGGTGCTGGACTGCCCCAGGGCAGGACAAAGACTGATATGTTTGGGATATTTCTTCTCTGTGAAAGATAGTGAGCTAAAGACTCTGGGTAAGTTTCTCATAACCAGGACTAATGTCTGGCAGAGGGACTCCCAGGACCCCCTTGTTAATCTGCATATTTAAGCAACTTTGGTTCTCACCATAAGTTACTAGGGGAATCCAGACGTGGACCCCTTGCTCACTATTCTTAGAGAGGCACAGATCCACCCTACTGATGAGATCCAACCAGACCGAAACACGTGTCTGGGGTTTCTGTTGGTACTCTTGTTCAGAGGAGAATTGCCTAGCATTTCGGTGCTGGACTGCCCCAGGGCAGGACAAAAACTGATACGTTTGGGATATTTCTTCTCTGTGAAAGATAGTATGATAAAGACTCTGGGTAAGTTTCTCATAACCAGGACTAAGGTCTGGCAGAGGGACTCCCAGGACCCCCTTGTTAATCTGCATATTTAAGTAACTTTGTGTCTCACCCTAAATTACTAGGGGAATCCAGACGTGGACCCCTTGCTCACTATTCTTAGAGAGGCACAGATCCACCCTACTGCTGAGATCCAACGAGACCGAAACACGTGTCTGGGGTTTCTGTTGGTACTCTTGTTCAGAGGAGAATTGCCTAGCATTTCGGTGCTGGACTGCCCCAGGGCAGGACAAAGACTGATATGTTTGGGATATTTCTTCTCTGTGAAAGATAGTGAGCTAAAGACTCTGGGTAAGTTTCTCATAACCAGGACTAATGTCTGGCAGAGGGACTCCCAGGACCCGCTTGTTAATCTGCATATTTAAGTAACTTTGGGTCTCAACCTAAGTTACTAGGGGAATCCAGACGTGGACCCCTTGCTCACTATTCTTAGAGAGGGACAGATCCACCATACTGATGAGATCCAACCAGACTGAAACACGTGTCTGGGGTTTCTGTTGGTACTCTTGTTCAGAGGAGAATTGCCTAGCATTTCGGTGCTGGACTGCCCCAGGGCAGGACAAAGACTGATATGTTTGGGATATTTTTTCTCTGTGAAAGATAGTGAGCTAAAGACTCTGGGAAAGTTTCTCATAACCAGGACAGATGTCTGGCAGAGGGACTCCCAGGACCCCCTTGTTAATCTGCATATTTAAGTAACTTTGGGTCTCACCCTAAGTTACTTGGGGAATCCAGACGTGGACCCCTTGCTCACTAGTCTAAGAGAGGCACAGATCCACCCTACTGCTGAGATCCAACGAGACCGAAACACGTGTCTGGGGTTTCTGTTGCTACTCTTGTTCAGAGGAGAATTGCCTAGCATTTCGGTGCTGGACTGCCCCAGGGCAGGACAAAGACTGATATGTTTGGGATATTTCTTCTCTGTGAAAGATAGTGAGCTAAAGACTCTGGGTAAGTTTCTCATAACCAGGACTAATGTCTGGCAGAGGGACTCCCAGGACCACCTTGTTAATCTGCATATTTAAGTAACTTTGGGTCTCACCCTAAGTTACTAGGGGAATCCAGACGTGGACCCCTTGCTCACTATTCTTAGAGAGGCACAGATGCACCCTACTGATGAGATCCAACCAGACCGAAACACGTGTCTGGGGTTTCTGTTGGTACTCTTGTTCAGAGGAGAATTGCCTAGCATTTCGGTGCTGGACTGCCCCAGGGCAGGACAAAGACTGATATGTTTGGGATATTTCTTCTCTGTGAAAGATAGTGAGCTAAAGACTCTGGGTAAGTTTCTCATAACCAGGACTAATGTCTGGCAGAGGGACTCCCAGGACCCCCTTGTTAATCTGCATATTTAAGCAACTTTGGGTCTCACCATAAGTTACTAGGGGAATCCAGACGTGGACCTCTTGCTCACTATTCTTAGAGAGGCACAGATCCACCCTACTGATGAGATCCAACCAGACCGAAACATGTGTCTGGGGTTTCTGTTGGTACTCTTGTTCAGAGGAGAATTGCCTAGCATTTCGGTGCTGGACTGCCCCAGGGCAGGACAAAGACTGATATGTTTGGGATATTTCTTCTCTGTGAAAGATAGTGAGCTAAAGACTCTGGGAAAGTTTCTCATAACCAGGACTGATGTCTGGCAGAGGGACTCCCAGGACCCCCTTGTTAATCTGCATATTTAAGTAACTTTGGGTCTCACCCTAAGTTACTTGGGGAATCCAGACGTGGACCCCTTGCTCACTATTCTTAGAGAGGCACAGATCCACCCTACTGATGAGATCCAACCAGACCGAAACAAGTGTTTGGGGTTTCTGTTGCTACTCTTTTTCAGAGGAGAATTGCCTAGCATTTCGGTGCTGGACTGCCCCAGGGCAGGACAAAGACTGATATGTTTGGGATATTTCTTCTCTGTGAAAGATAGTGAGCTAAAGACTCTGGGTAAGTTTCTCATAACCAGGACTAATGTCTGGCAGAGGGACTCCCAGGACCCCCTTGTTAATCTGCATATATAAGTAATTTTGGGTCTCACCCTAAGTTACTAGGGGAATCCAGACGTGGACCCCTTGCTCACTATTCTTAGAGAGTCACAGATCCACCCTACTGATGAGATCCAACCAGACCGAAACACGTGTCTGGGGTTTCTGTTGGTACTCTTGTTCAGAGGAGAATTGTCTAGCATTTCGGTGCTGGATTGCCCCAGGGCAGGACAAAGACTGATATGTTTGGGATATTTCTTCTCTGTGAAAGATAGTGAGCTAAAGACTCTGGGTAAGTTTCTCATAACCAGGACTAATGTCTGGCAGAGGGACTCCCAGGATCCCCTTGTTAATCTGCATATTTAAGTAACTTTGGGTCTCAACCTAAGTTACTAGGGGAATCCAGACGTGGACCCCTTGCTCACTATTCTTAGAGAGGCACAGATCCACCCTACTGATGAGATCCAACCAGACCGAAACACGTGTCTGGGGTTTCGGTTGGTACTCTTGTTCAGAGGAGAATTGCCTAGCATTTCGGTGCTGGACTGCCCCAGGGCAGGACAAAGACTGATATGTTTGGGATATTTCTTCTCTGTGAAAGATAGTGAGCTAAAGACTCTGGGAAAGTTTCTCATAACCAGGACAGATGTCTGGCAGAGGGACTCCCAGGACCCCCTTGTTAATCTGCATATTTAAGTAACTTTGGGTCTCACCCTAAGTTACTAGGGGAATCCAGACGTGGACCCCTTGCTCACTATTCTTAGAGAGGCGCAGATCCACCCTACTGATGAGATCCAACCAGACCGAAACAAGTGTCTGGGGTTTCTGTTGCTACTCTTGTTCAGAGGAGAATTGCCTAGCATTTCGGTGCTGGACTGCCCCAGGGCAGGACACAGACTGATATGTTTGGGATATTTCTTCTCTGTGAAAGATAGTGAGCTAAAGACTCTGGGTAAGTTTCTCATAACCAGGACTAATGTCTGGCAGAGGGACTCCCAGGACCCCCTTGTTAATCTGCATATTTAAGTAACTTTGGGTCTCACCCTAAGTTACTAGGGGAATCCAGACGTGGACCCCTTGCTCACTATTCTTAGAGAGGCGCAGATCCACCCTACTGATGAGATCCAACCAGACCGAAACACCTGTCTGGGGTTTCTGTTGGTACTCTTGTTCAGAGGAGAATTGCCTAGCATTTCGGTGCTGGACTGCCCCAGGGCAGGACAAAGACGGATATGTTTGGGATATTTCTTCTCTGTGAAAGATAGTGAGCTAAAGACTCTGGGTAAGTTTCTCATAACCAGGACTAATGTCTGGCAGAGGGACTCCCAGGACCCCCTTGTTAATCTGCATATTTAAGTAACTTTGGGTCCCACCCTAAGTTACTAGGGGAATCCAGACGTGGACCCCTTGCTCACTATTCTTAGAGAGGCACAGATCCACCCTACTGATGAGATCCAACCAGACCGAAACACGTGTCTGGGGTTTCTGTTGGTACTCTTGTTCAGAGGAGAATTGCCTAGCATTTCGGTGCTGGACTGCCCCAGGGCAGGACAAAGACTGATATGTTTGGGATATTTCTTCTCTGTGAAAGATAGTGAGCTAAAGACTCTGGGTAAGTTTCTCATAACCAGGACTAATGTCTGGCAGAGGGACTCCCAGGTCCCCCTTGTTAATCTGCATATTTAAGCAACTTTGGGTCTCACCATAAGTTACTAGGGGAATCCAGACGTGGACCCCTTGCTCACTATTCTTAGAGAGGCACAGATCCACCCTACTGATGAGATCCAACCAGACCGAAACACGTGTCTGGGGTTTCTGTTGGTACTCTTGTTCAGAGGAGAATTGCCTAGCATTTCGGTGCTGGACTGCCCCAGGGCAGGACAAAGACTGATATGTTTGGGATATTTCTTCTCTGTGAAAGATAGTGAGCTAAAGACTCTGGGAAAGTTTCTCATAACCAGGACTGATGTCTGGCAGAGGGACTCCCAGGACCCCCTTGTTAATCTGCATATTTAAGTAACTTTGGGTCTCACCCTAAGTTACTTGGGGAATCCAGACGTGGACCCCTTGCTCACTATTCTTAGAGAGGCACAGATCCACCCTACTGATGAGATCCAACCAGACCGAAACAAGTGTCTGGGGTTTCTGTTGCTACTCTTGTTCAGAGGAGAATTGCCTAGCATTTCGGTGCTGGACTGCCCCAGGGCAGGACAAAGACTGATATGTTTGGGATATTTCTTCTCTGTGAAAGATAGTGAGCTAAAGACTCTGGGTAAGTTTCTCATAACCAGGACTAATGTCTGGCAGAGGGACTCCCAGGACCCCCTTGTTAATCTGCATATTTAAGTAACTTTGGGTCTCACCCTAAATTACTAGGGGAATCCAGACGTGGACCCCTTGCTCACTATTCTTAGAGAGGCACAGATCCACCCTACTGCTGAGATCCAACGAGACCGAAACACGTGTCTGGGGTTTCTGTTAGTACTCTTGTTCAGAGGAGAATTGCCTAGCATTTCGGTGCTGGACTGCCCCAGGGCAGGACGAAGACTGATATGTTTGGGATATTTCTTCTCTGCGAAAGATAGTGAGCTAAAGACTCTGGGTAAGTTTCTCATAACCAGGACTAATGTCTGGCAGAGGGACACCCAGGACCCCCTTGTTAATCTGCATATTTAAGTAACTTTGGGTCTCAACCTAAGTTACTAGGGGAATCCAGACGTGGACCCCTTGCTCACTATTCTTAGAGAGGGACAGATCCACCCTACTGATGAGATCCAACCAGACCGAAACACGTGTCTGGGGTTTCTGTTGGTACTCTTGTTCAGAGGAGAATTGCCTAGCATTTCGGTGCTGGACTGCCCCAGGGCAGGACAAAGACTGATATGTTTGGGATATTTCTTCTCTGTGAAAGATAGTGAGCTAAAGACTCTGGGAAAGTTTCTCATAACCAGGACTGATGTCTGGCAGAGGGACTCCCAGGACCCCCTTGCTAATCTGCATATTTAAGTAACTTTGGGTCTCACCCTAAGTTACTTGGGGAATCCAGACGTGGACCCCTTGCTCACTATTCTTAGAGAGGCACAGATCCACCCTACTGATGAGATCCAACCAGACCGAAACAAGTGTCTGGGGTTTCTGTTGCTACTCTTGTTCAGAGGAGAATTGCCTAGCATTTCGGTGCTGGACAGCCCCAGGGCAGGACAAAGACTGATATGTTTGGGATATTTCTTCTCTGTGAAAGATAGTGAGCTAAAGACTCTGGGTAAGTTTCTCATAACCAGGACTAATGTCTGACAGAGGGACTCCCAGGACCCCCTTGTTAATCTGCATATTTAAGTAACTTTGGGTCTCACCCTAAATTACTAGGGGAATCCAGACGTGGACCCCTTGCTCACTATTCTTAGAGAGGCGCAGATCCACCCTACTGATGAGATCCAACCAGACCGAAACACGTGTCTGGGGTTTCTGTTGGTACTCTTGTTCAGAGGAGAATTGCCTAGCATTTCGGTGCTGGACTGCCCCAGGGCAGGACTAAGACTGATATGTTTGGGATATTTCTTCTCTGTGAAAGATAGTGAGCTAAAGACTCTGGGTAAGTTTCTCATAACCAGGACTAATGTCTGGCAGAGGGACTCCCAGGACCCCCTTGTTAATCTGCATATTTAAGTAACTTTGGGTCCCACCCTAAGTTACTAGGGGAATCCAGACGTGGACCCCTTGCTCACTATTCTTAGAGAGGCACAGATCCACCCTACTGATGAGATCCAACCAGACCGAAACACGTGTCTGGGGTTTCTGTTGGTACTCTTGTTCAGAGGAGAATTGCCTAGCATTTTGGTGCTGGACTGCCCCAGGGCAGGACAAAGACTGATATGTTTGGGATATTTCTTCTCTGTGAAAGATAGTGAGATAAAGACTCTGGGTAAGTTTCTCATAACCAGGACTAATGTCTGGCAGAGGGACTCCCAGGACCCCCTTGTTAATCTGCATATTTAAGTAACTTTAGGTCTCACCCTAAATTACTAGGGGAATCCAGACGTGGACCCCTTGCTCACTATTCTTAGAGAGGCACAGATCCACCCTACTGCTGAGATCCAACGAGACCAAAACACGTGTCTGGGGTTTCTGTTGGTACTCTTGTTCAGAGGAGAATTGCCTAGCATTTCGGTGCTGGACTGCCCCAGGGCAGGACAAAGACTGATATGTTTGGGATATTTCTTCTCTGTGAAAAATAGTGAGCTAAAGACTCTGGGTAAGTTTCTCATAACCAGGATTAATGTCTGGCAGAGGGACTCCCAGGACCCCCTTGTTAATCTGCATATTTAAGTAACTTTGGGTCTCACCCTAAGTTACTTGGGGAATCCAGACGTGGACCCCTTGCTCACTAGTCTAAGAGAGGCACAGATCCACCCTACTGATGAGATCCAACCAGACTGAAACACGTGTCTGGGGTTTCTGTTGGTACTCTTGTTCAGAGGAGAATTGCCTAGCATTTCGGTGCTGGACTGCCCCAGGGCAGGACAAAGACTGATATGTTTGGGATATTTCTTCTCTGTGAAAGATAGTGAGCTAAAGACTCTGGGAAAGTTTCTCATAACCAGGACAGATGTCTCGCAGAGGGACTCCCAGGACCCCCTTGTTAATCTGCATATTTAAGTAACTTTGGGTCTCACCCTAAGTTACTTGGGGAATCCAGACGTGGACCCCTTGCTCACTAGTCTAAGAGAGGCACAGATCCACCCTACTGATAAGATCCAACCAGACCGAAACAAGTGTCTGGGGTTTCTGTTGCTACTCTTGTTCAGAGGAGAATTGCCTAGCATTTCGGTGCTGGACTGCCCCAGGGCAGGACAAAAACTGATATGTTTGGGATATTTCTTCTCTGTGAAAGATAGTGAGCTAAAGACTCTGGGTAAGTTTCTCATAACCAGGACTAATGTCTGGCAGAGGGACTCCCAGGACCTCCTTGTTAATCTGCATATATAAGTAATTTTGGGTCTCACCCTAAGTTACTAGGGGAATCCAGACGTGGACCCCTTGCTCACTATTCTTAGAGAGTCACAGATCCACCCTACTGATGAGATCCAACCAGACCGAAACACGTGTCTGGGGTTTCTGTTGGTACTCTTGTTCAGAGGAGAATTGTCTAGCATTTCGGTGCTGGACTGCCCCAGGGCAGGACAAAGACTGATATGTTTGGGATATTTCTTCTCTGTGAAAGATAGTGAGCTAAAGACTCTGGGTAAGTTTCTCATAACCAGGACTAATGTCTGGCAGAGGGACTCCCAGGATCCCCTTGTTAATCTGCATATTTAAGTAACTTTGGGTCTCAACCTAAGTTACTAGGGGAATCCAGACGTGGACCCCTTGCTCACTATTCTTAGAGAGGCACAGATCCACCCTACTGATGAGATCCAACCAGACCAAAACACGTGTCTGGGGTTTCGGTTGGTACTCTTGTTCAGAGGAGAATTGCCTAGCATTTCGGTGCTGGACTGCCCCAGGGCAGGACAAAGACTGATATGTTTGGGATATTTCTTCTCTGTGAAAGATAGTGAGCTAAAGACTCTGGGTAAGTTTCTCATAAAAAGGACTAATGTCTGGCAGAGGGACTCCCAGGAACCCCTTGTTAATCTGCATATTTAAGTAACTTTGGGTCTCACCCTAAGTTACGTGGGGAATCCAGACGTGGACCCCTTGCTCACTATTCTTAAAGAGGCACAGATCCACCCTACTGATGAGATCCAACCAGACCGAAACACGTGTCTGGGGTTTCTGTTGGTACTCTTGTTCAGAGGAGAATTGCCTAGCATTTCGGTGCTGGACTGCCCCAGGGCAGGACAAAGACTGATATGTTTGGGATATTTCTTCGCTGTGAAAGATAGTGAGCTAAAGACTCTGGGTAAGTTTCTCATAACCAGGACTAATGTCTGGCAGAGGGACTCCCAGGATCCCCTTGTTAATCTGCATATTTAAGTAACTTTGGGTCTCAACCTAAGTTACTAGGGGAATCCCGACGTGGACCCCTTGTTCACTATTCTTAGAGAGGCACAGATCCACCCTACTGATGAGATCCAACCAGACCGAAACACGTGTCTGGGGTTTCGGTTGGTACTCTTGTTCAGAGGAGAATTGCCTAGCATTTCGGTGCTGGACTGCCCCAGGGCAGGACAAAGACTGATATGTTTGGGATATTTCTTCTCTGTGAAAGATAGTGAGCTAAAGACTCTGGGAAAGTTTCTCATAACCAGGACAGATGTCTGGTAGAGGGACTCCCAGGACCCCCTTGTTAATCTGCATATTTAAGTAACTTTGGGTCTCACCCTAAGTTACTAGGGGAATCCAGACGTGGACCCCTTGCTCACTATTCTTAGAGAGGCGCAGATCCACCCTACTGATGAGATCCAACCAGACCGAAACAAGTGTCTGGGGTTTCTGTTGCTACTCTTGTTCAGAGGAGAATTGCCTAGCATTTCGGTGCTGGACTGCCCCAGGGCGGGACAAAGACTGATATGTTTGGGATATTTCTTCTCTGTGAAAGATAGTGAGCTAAAGACTCTGGGTAAGTTTCTCATAACCAGGACTAATGTCTGGCAGAGGGACTCCCAGGACCTCCTTGTTAATCTGCATATATAAGTAATTTTGGGTCTCACCCTAAGTTACTAGGGGAATCCAGACGTGGACCCCTTGCTCACTATTCTTAGAGAGTCACAGATCCACCCTACTGATGAGATCCAACCAGACCGAAACACGTGTCTGGGGTTTCTGTTGGTACTCTTGTTCAGAGGAGAATTGTCTAGCATTTCGGTGCTGGACTGCCCCAGGGCAGGACAAAGACTGATATGTTTGGGATATTTCTTCTCTGTGAAAGATAGTGAGCTAAAGACTCTGGGTAAGTTTCTCATAAAAAGGACTAATGTCTGGCAGAGGGACTCCCAGGACCCCCTTGTTAATCTGCATATTTAAGTAACTTTGGGTCTCACCCTAAGTTACGTGGGGAATCCAGACGTGGACCCCTTGCTCACTATTCTTAGAGAGGCACAGATCCACCCTACTGATGAGATCCAACCAGACCGAAACACGTGTCTGGGGTTTCTGTTGGTACTCTTGTTCAGAGGAGAATTGCCTAGCATTTCGGTGCTGGACTGCCCAGGGCAGGACAAAGACTGATATGTTTGGGATATTTCTTCGCTGTGAAAGATAGTGAGCTAAAGACTCTGGGTAAGTTTCTCATAACCAGGACTAATGTCTGGCAGAGGGACTCCCAGGATCCCCTTGTTAATCTGCATATTTAAGTAACTTTGGGTCTCAACCTAAGTTACTAGGGGAATCCAGACGTGGACCCCTTGTTCACTATCCTTAGAGAGGCACAGATCCACCCTACTGATGAGATCCAACCAGACCGAAACACGTGTCTGGGGTTTCGGTTGGTACTCTTGTTCAGAGGAGAATTGCCTAGCATTTCGGTGCTGGACTGCCCCAGGGCAGGACAAAGACTGATATGTTTGGGATATTTCTTCTCTGTGAAAGATAGTGAGCTAAAGACTCTGGGAAAGTTTCTCATAACCAGGACAGATGTCTGGTAGAGGGACTCCCAGGACCCCCTTGTTAATCTGCATATTTAAGTAACTTTGGGTCTCACCCTAAGTTACTAGGGGAATCCAGACGTGGACCCCTTGCTCACTATTCTTAGAGAGGCGCAGATCCACCCTACTGATGAGATCCAACCAGACCGAAACAAGTGTCTGGGGTTTCTGTTGCTACTCTTGTTCAGAGGAGAATTGCCTAGCATTTCGGTGCTGGACTGCCCCAGGGCGGGACAAAGACTGATATGTTTGGGATATTTCTTCTCTGTGAAAGATAGTGAGCTAAAGACTCTGGGTAAGTTTCTCATAACCAGGACTAATGTCTGGCAGAGGGGCTCCCAGGACCCCCTTGTTAATCTGCATATTTAAGTAACTTTGGGTCTCACCCTAAGTTACTAGGGGAATCCAGACGTGGACCCCTTGCTCACTATTCTTAGAGAGGCGCAGATCCACCCTACTGATGAGATCCAACCAGACCGAAACACCTGTCTGGGGTTTCTGTTGGTACTCTTGTTCAGAGGAGAATTGCCTAGCATTTTGGTGCTGGACTGCCCCAGGGCAGGACAAAGACGGATATGTTTGGGATATTTCTTCTCTGTGAAAGATAGTGAGCTAAAGACTCTGGGTAAGTTTCTCATAACCAGGACTAATGTCTGGCAGAGGGACTCCCAGGACCCCCTTGTTAATCTGCATATTTAAGTAACTTTGGGTCCCACCCTAAGTTACTAGGGGAATCCAGACGTGGACCCCTTGCTCACTATTCTTAGAGAGGCACAGATCCACCCTACTGATGAGATCCAACCAGACCGAAACACGTGTCTGGGGTTTCTGTTGGTACTCTTGTTCAGAGGAGAATTGCCTAGCATTTCGGTGCTGGACTGCCCCAGGGCAGGACAAAGACTGATATGTTTGGGATATTTCTTCTCTGTGAAAGATAGTGAGCTAAAGACTCTGGGTAAGTTTCTCATAACCAGGACTAATGTCTGACAGAGGGACTCCCAGGACCCCCTTGTTAATCTGCATATTTAAGCAACTTTGGGTCTCACCATAAGTTACTAGGGGAATCCAGACGTGGACCCCTTGCTCACTATTCTTAGAGAGGCACAGATCCACCCTAGTGATGAGATCCAACCAGACCGAAACACGTGTCTGGGGTTTCTGTTGGTACTCTTGTTCAGAGGAGAATTGCCTAGCATTTCGGTGCTGGACTGCCCCAGGGCAGGACAAAGACTGATATGTTTGGGATATTTCTTCTCTGTGAAAGATAGTGAGCTAAAGACTCTGGGAAAGTTTCTCATAACCAGGACTGATGTCTGGCAGAGGGACTCCCAGGACCCCCTTGTTAATCTGCATATTTAAGTAACTTTGGGTCTCACCCTAAGTTACTTGGGGAATCCAGACGTGGACCCCTTGCTCACTATTCTTAGAGAGGCACAGATCCACCCTACTGATGAGATCCAACCAGACCGAAACAAGTGTCTGGGGTTTCTGTTGCTACTCTTATTCAGAGGAGAATTGCCTAGCATTTCGGTGCTGGACTGCCCCAGGGCAGGACAAAGACTGATATGTTTGGGATATTTCTTCTCTGTGAAAGATAGTGAGCTAAAGACTCTGGGTAAGTTTCTCATAACCAGGACTAATGTCTGGCAGAGGGTCTCCCAGGACCCCCTTGTTAATCTGCATATTTAAGTAACTTTGGGTCTCACCCTAAATTACTAGGGGAATCCAGACGTGGACCCCTTGCTCACTATTCTTAGAGAGGCACAGATGCACCCTACTGCTGAGATCCAACGAGACCGAAACACGTGTCTGGGGTTTCTGTTGGTACTCTTGTTCAGAGGAGAATTGCCTAGCATTTCGGTGCTGGACTGCCCCAGGGCAGGACAAAGACTGATATGTTTGGGATATTTCTTCTCTGTGAAAGATAGTGAGCTAAAGACTCTGGGTAAGTTTCTCATAACCAGGACTAATGTCTGGCAGAGGGACTCCCAGGACCCCCTTGTTAATCTGCATATTTAAGTAACTTTGGGTCTCAACCTAAGTTACTAGGGGAATCCAGACGTGGACCCCTTGCTCACTATTCTTAGAGAGGGACAGATCCACCCTACTGATGAGATCCAACTAGACCGAAACACGTGTCTGGGGTTTCTGTTGGTACTCTTGTTCAGAGGAGAATTGCCTAGCATTTTGGTGCTGGACTGCCCCAGGGCAGGACAAAGACTGATATGTTTGGGATATTTCTTCTCTGTGAAAGATAGTGAGCTAAAGACTCTGGGAAAGTTTCTCATAACCAGGACTGATGTCTGGCAGAGGGACTCCCAGGACCCCCTTGTTAATCTGCATATTTAAGTAACTTTGGGTCTCACCCTAAGTTACTTGGGGAATCCAGACGTGGACCCCTTGCTCACTATTCTTAGAGAGGCACAGATCCACCCTACTGATGAGATCCAACCAGACCGAAACAAGTGTCTGGGGTTTCTGTTGCTACTCTTGTTCAGAGGAGAATTGCCTAGCATTTCGGTGCTGGACTGCCCCAGGGCAGGACAAAGACTGATATGTTTGGGATATTTCTTCTCTGTGAAAGATAGTGAGCTAAAGACTCTGGGTAAGTTTCTCATAACCAGGACTAATGTCTGGCAGAGGGACTCCCAGGATCCCCTTGTTAATCTGCATATTTAAGTAACTTTGGGTCTCAACCTAAGTTACTAGGGGAATCCAGACGTGGACCCCTTGTTCACTATTCTTAGAGAGGCACAGATCCACCCTACTGATGAGATCCAACCAGACCGAAACACGTGTCTGGGGTTTCGGTTGGTACTCTTGTTCAGAGGAGAATTGCCTAGCATTTCGGTGCTGGACTGCCCCAGGGCAGGACAAAGACTGATATGTTTGGGATATTTCTTCTCTGTGAAAGATAGTGAGCTAAAGACTCTGGGAAAGTTTCTCATAACCAGGACAGATGTCTGGTAGAGGGACTCCCAGGACCCCCTTGTTAATCTGCATATTTAAGTAACTTTGGGTCTCACCCTAAGTTACTAGGGGAATCCAGACGTGGACCCCTTGCTCACTATTCTTAGAGAGGCGCAGATCCACCCTACTGATGAGATCCAACCAGACCGAAACAAGTGTCTGGGGTTTCTGTTGCTACTCTTGTTCAGAGGAGAATTGCCTAGCATTTCGGTGCTGGACTGCCCCAGGGCGGGACAAAGACTGATATGTTTGGGATATTTCTTCTCTGTGAAAGATAGTGAGCTAAAGACTCTGGGTAAGTTTCTCATAACCAGGACTAATGTCTGGCAGAGGGACTCCCAGGACCTCCTTGTTAATCTGCATATATAAGTAATTTTGGGTCTCACCCTAAGTTACTAGGGGAATCCAGACGTGGACCCCTTGCTCACTATTCTTAGAGAGTCACAGATCCACCCTACTGATGAGATCCAACCAGACCGAAACACGTGTCTGGGGTTTCTGTTGGTACTCTTGTTCAGAGGAGAATTGTCTAGCATTTCGGTGCTGGACTGCCCCAGGGCAGGACAAAGACTGATATGTTTGGGATATTTCTTCTCTGTGAAAGATAGTGAGCTAAAGACTCTGGGTAAGTTTCTCATAAAAAGGACTAATGTCTGGCAGAGGGACTCCCAGGACCCCCTTGTTAATCTGCATATTTAAGTAACTTTGGGTCTCACCCTAAGTTACGTGGGGAATCCAGACGTGGACCCCTTGCTCACTATTCTTAGAGAGGCACAGATCCACCCTACTGATGAGATCCAACCAGACCGAAACACGTGTCTGGGGTTTCTGTTGGTACTCTTGTTCAGAGGAGAATTGCCTAGCATTTCGGTGCTGGACTGCCCAGGGCAGGACAAAGACTGATATGTTTGGGATATTTCTTCGCTGTGAAAGATAGTGAGCTAAAGACTCTGGGTAAGTTTCTCATAACCAGGACTAATGTCTGGCAGAGGGACTCCCAGGATCCCCTTGTTAATCTGCATATTTAAGTAACTTTGGGTCTCAACCTAAGTTACTAGGGGAATCCAGACGTGGACCCCTTGTTCACTATTCTTAGAGAGGCACAGATCCACCCTACTGATGAGATCCAACCAGACCGAAACACGTGTCTGGGGTTTCGGTTGGTACTCTTGTTCAGAGGAGAATTGCCTAGCATTTCGGTGCTGGACTGCCCCAGGGCAGGACAAAGACTGATATGTTTGGGATATTTCTTCTCTGTGAAAGATAGTGAGCTAAAGACTCTGGGAAAGTTTCTCATAACCAGGACAGATGTCTGGTAGAGGGACTCCCAGGACCCCCTTGTTAATCTGCATATTTAAGTAACTTTGGGTCTCACCCTAAGTTACTAGGGGAATCCAGACGTGGACCCCTTGCTCACTATTCTTAGAGAGGCGCAGATCCACCCTACTGATGAGATCCAACCAGACCGAAACAAGTGTCTGGGGTTTCTGTTGCTACTCTTGTTCAGAGGAGAATTGCCTAGCATTTCGGTGCTGGACTGCCCCAGGGCGGGACAAAGACTGATATGTTTGGGATATTTCTTCTCTGTGAAAGATAGTGAGCTAAAGACTCTGGGTAAGTTTCTCATAACCAGGACTAATGTCTGGCAGAGGGGCTCCCAGGACCCCCTTGTTAATCTGCATATTTAAGTAACTTTGGGTCTCACCCTAAGTTACTAGGGGAATCCAGACGTGGACCCCTTGCTCACTATTCTTAGAGAGGCGCAGATCCACCCTACTGATGAGATCCAACCAGACCGAAACACCTGTCTGGGGTTTCTGTTGGTACTCTTGTTCAGAGGAGAATTGCCTAGCATTTTGGTGCTGGACTGCCCCAGGGCAGGACAAAGACGGATATGTTTGGGATATTTCTTCTCTGTGAAAGATAGTGAGCTAAAGACTCTGGGTAAGTTTCTCATAACCAGGACTAATGTCTGGCAGAGGGACTCCCAGGACCCCCTTGTTAATCTGCATATTTAAGTAACTTTGGGTCCCACCCTAAGTTACTAGGGGAATCCAGACGTGGACCCCTTGCTCACTATTCTTAGAGAGGCACAGATCCACCCTACTGATGAGATCCAACCAGACCGAAACACGTGTCTGGGGTTTCTGTTGGTACTCTTGTTCAGAGGAGAATTGCCTAGCATTTCGGTGCTGGACTGCCCCAGGGCAGGACAAAGACTGATATGTTTGGGATATTTCTTCTCTGTGAAAGATAGTGAGCTAAAGACTCTGGGTAAGTTTCTCATAACCAGGACTAATGTCTGACAGAGGGACTCCCAGGACCCCCTTGTTAATCTGCATATTTAAGCAACTTTGGGTCTCACCATAAGTTACTAGGGGAATCCAGACGTGGACCCCTTGCTCACTATTCTTAGAGAGGCACAGATCCACCCTAGTGATGAGATCCAACCAGACCGAAACACGTGTCTGGGGTTTCTGTTGGTACTCTTGTTCAGAGGAGAATTGCCTAGCATTTCGGTGCTGGACTGCCCCAGGGCAGGACAAAGACTGATATGTTTGGGATATTTCTTCTCTGTGAAAGATAGTGAGCTAAAGACTCTGGGAAAGTTTCTCATAACCAGGACTGATGTCTGGCAGAGGGACTCCCAGGACCCCCTTGTTAATCTGCATATTTAAGTAACTTTGGGTCTCACCCTAAGTTACTTGGGGAATCCAGACGTGGACCCCTTGCTCACTATTCTTAGAGAGGCACAGATCCACCCTACTGATGAGATCCAACCAGACCGAAACAAGTGTCTGGGGTTTCTGTTGCTACTCTTATTCAGAGGAGAATTGCCTAGCATTTCGGTGCTGGACTGCCCCAGGGCAGGACAAAGACTGATATGTTTGGGATATTTCTTCTCTGTGAAAGATAGTGAGCTAAAGACTCTGGGTAAGTTTCTCATAACCAGGACTAATGTCTGGCAGAGGGTCTCCCAGGACCCCCTTGTTAATCTGCATATTTAAGTAACTTTGGGTCTCACCCTAAATTACTAGGGGAATCCAGACGTGGACCCCTTGCTCACTATTTTTAGAGAGGCACAGATGCACCCTACTGCTGAGATCCAACGAGACCGAAACACGTGTCTGGGGTTTCTGTTGGTACTCTTGTTCAGAGGAGAATTGCCTAGCATTTCGGTGCTGGACTGCCCCAGGGCAGGACAAAGACTGATATGTTTGGGATATTTCTTCTCTGTGAAAGATAGTGAGCTAAAGACTCTGGGTAAGTTTCTCATAACCAGGACTAATGTCTGGCAGAGGGACTCCCAGGACCCCCTTGTTAATCTGCATATTTAAGTAACTTTGGGTCTCAACCTAAGTTACTAGGGGAATCCAGACGTGGACCCCTTGCTCACTATTCTTAGAGAGGGACAGATCCACCCTACTGATGAGATCCAACTAGACCGAAACACGTGTCTGGGGTTTCTGTTGGTACTCTTGTTCGGAGGAGAATTGCCTAGCATTTTGGTGCTGGACTGCCCCAGGGCAGGACAAAGACTGATATGTTTGGGATATTTCTTCTCTGTGAAAGATAGTGAGCTAAAGACTCTGGGAAAGTTTCTCATAACCAGGACTGATGTCTGGCAGAGGGACTCCCAGGACCCCCTTGTTAATCTGCATATTTAAGTAACTTTGGGTCTCACCCTAAGTTACTTGGGGAATCCAGACGTGGACCCCTTGCTCACTATTCTTAGAGAGGCACAGATCCACCCTACTGATGAGATCCAACCAGACCGAAACAAGTGTCTGGGGTTTCTGTTGCTACTCTTGTTCAGAGGAGAATTGCCTAGCATTTCGGTGCTGGACTGCCCCAGGGCAGGACAAAGACTGATATGTTTGGGATATTTCTTCTCTGTGAAAGATAGTGAGCTAAAGACTCTGGGTAAGTTTCTCATAACCAGGACTAATGTCTGACAGAGGGACTCCCAGGACCCCCTTGTTAATCTGCATATTTAAGTAACTTTGGGTCTCACCCTAAATTACTAGGGGAATCCAGACGTGGACCCCTTGCTCACTATTCTTAGAGAGGTGCAGATCCACCCTACTGATGAGATCCAACCAGACCGAAACACGTGTCTGGGGTTTCTGTTGGTACTCTTGTTCAGAGGAGAATTGCCTAGCATTTCGGTGCTGGACTGCCCCAGGGCAGGACAAAGACTGATATGTTTGGGATATTTCTTCTCTGTGAAAGATAGTGAGCTAAAGACTCTGGGTAAGTTTCTCATAACCAGAACTAATGTCTGGCAGAGGGACTCCCAGGACCCCCTTGTTAATCTGCATATTTAAGTAACTTTGGGTCCCACCCTAAGTTACTAGGGGAATCCAGACGTGGACCCCTTGCTCACCATTCTTAGAGAGGCACAGATCCACCCTACTGATGAGATCCAACCAGACCGAAACACGTGTCTGGGGTTTCTGTTGGTACTCTTGTTCAGAGGAGAATTGCCTAGCATTTCGGTGCTGGACTGCCCCAGGGCAGGACAAAGACTGATATGTTTGGGATATTTCTTCTCTGTGAAAGATAGTGAGCTAAAGACTCTGGGTAAGTTTCTCATAACCAGGACTAATGTCTGGCAGAGGGACTCCCAGGACCCCCTTGTTAATCTGCATATTTAAGCAACTTTGGGTCTCACCATAAGTTACTAGGGGAATCCAGACGTGGACCCCTTGCTCACTATTCTTAGAGAGGCACAGATCCACCCTACTGATGAGATCCAACCAGACCGAAACACGTGTCTGGGGTTTCTGTTGGTACTCTTGTTCAGAGGAGATTTGCCTAGCATTTCGGTGCTGGACTGCCCCAGGGCAGGACAAAAACTGATATGTTTGGGATATTTCTTCTCTGTGAAAGATAGTGAGCTAAAGACTCTGGGTAAGTTTCTCATAATCAGGACTAATGTCTGGCAGAGGGACTCCCAGGACCCCCTTGTTAATCTGCATATTTAAGTAATTTTGGGTCTCACCCTAAGTTACTAGGGGAATCCAGACGTGGACCCCTTGCTCACTATTCTTAGAGAGGCACAGATCCACCCTACTGATTAGATCCAACCAGACCGAAACACGTGTCTGGGGTTTCTGTTGGTGCTCTTGTTCAGAGGAGAATTGCCTAGCATTTCGGTGCTGGACTGCCCCAGGGCAGGACAAAAACTGATATGTTTGGGATATTTCTTCTCTGTGAAAGATAGTGAGATAAAGACTCTGGGTACGTTTCTCATAACCAGGACTAATGTCTGGCAGAGGGACTCCCAGGACCCCCTTGTTAATCTGCATATTTAAGTAACTTTGGGTCTCACCCTAAATTACTAGGGGAATCCAGACGTGGACCCCTTGCTCACTATTCTTAGAGAGGCACAGATCCACCCTACTGCTGAGATCCAACGAGACCGAAACACGTGTCTGGGGTTTCTGTTGGTACTCTTGTTCAGAGGAGAATTGCCTAGCATTTCGGTGCTGGACTGCCCCAGGGCAGGACAAAGACTGATATGTTTGGGATATTTCTTCTCTGTGAAAGATAGTGAGCTAAAGACTCTGGGTAAGTTTCTCATAACCAGGACTAATGTCTGGCAGAGGGACTCCCAGGACCCCCTTGTTAATCTGCATATTTAAGTAACTTTGGGTCTCAACCTAAGTTACTAGGGGAATCCAGACGTGGACCCCTTGCTCACTATTCTTAGAGAGGGACAGATCCACCATACTAATGAGATCCAACCAGACTGAAACACGTGTCTGGGGTTTCTGTTGGTACTCTTGTTCAGAGGAGAATTGCCTAGCATTTCGGTGCTGGACTGCCCCAGGGCAGGACAAAGACTGATATGTTTGGGATATTTCTTCTCTGTGAAAGATAGTGAGCTAAAGACTCTGGGAAAGTTTCTCATAACCAGGACAGATGTCTCGCAGAGGGACTCCCAGGACCCCCTTGTTAATCTGCATATTTAAGTAACTTTGGGTCTCACCCTAAGTTACTTGGGGAATCCAGATGTGGACCCCTTGCTCACTAGTCTAAGAGAGGCACAGATCCACCCTACTGATAAGATCCAACCAGACCGAAACAAGTGTCTGGGGTTTCTGTTGCTACTCTTGTTCAGAGGAGAATTGCCTAGCATTTCGGTGCTGGACTGCCCCAGGGCAGGACAAAGACTGATATGTTTGGGATATTTCTTCTCTGTGAAAGATAGTGAGCTAAAGACTCTGGGTAAGTTTCTCATAACCAGGACTAATGTCTGGCAGAGGGACTCCCAGGACCCCCTTGTTAATCTGCATATTTAAGTAACTTTGGGTCTCACCCTAAGTTACTAGGGGAATCCAGACGTGGACCCCTTGCTCACTATTCTTAGAGAGGTGCAGATCCACCCTACTGATGAGATCCAACCAGACCGAAACACGTGTCTGGGGTTTCTGTTGGTACTCTTGTTCAGAGGAGAATTGCCTAGCATTTCGGTGCTGGACTGCCCCAGGGCAGGACAAAGACGGATATGTTTGGGATATTTCTTCTCTGTGAAAGATAGTGAGCTAAAGACTCTGGGTAAGTTTCTCATAACCACGACTAATGTCTGGCAGAGGGACTCCCAGGACCCCCTTGTTAATCTGCATATTTAAGTAACTTTGGGTCCCACCCTAAGTTACTAGGGGAATCCAGACGTGGACCCCTTGCTCACTATTCTTAGAGAGGCACAGATCCACCCTACTGATGAGATCCAACCAGACCGAAACACGTGTCTGGGGTTTTTGTTGGTACTCTTGTTCAGAGGAGAATTGCCTAGCATTTCGGTGCTGGACTGCCCCAGGGCAGGACAAAGACTGATATGTTTGGGATATTTCTTCTCTGTGAAAGATAGTGAGCTAAAGACTCTGGGTAAGTTTCTCATAACCAGGACTAATGTCTGGCAGAGGGACTCCCAGGACCCCCTTGTTAATCTGCATATTTAAGCAACTTTGGCTCTCACCATAAGTTACTAGGGGAATCCAGACGTGGACCCCTTGCTCACTATTCTTAGAGAGGCACAGATCCACCCTACTGATGAGATCCAACCAGACCGAAACACGTGTCTGGGGTTTCTGTTGGTACTCTTGTTCAGAGGAGAATTGCCTAGCATTTCGGTGCTGGACTGCCCCAGGGCAGGACAAAGACTGATATGTTTGGGATATTTCTTCTCTGTGAAAGATAGTGAGCTAAAGACTCTGGGAAAGTTTCTCATAACCAGGACTGATGTCTGGCAGAGGGACTCCCAGGACCCCCTTGTTAATCTGCATATTTAAGTAACTTTGGGTCTCACCCTAAGTTACTTGGGGAATCCAGACGTGGACCCCTTGCTCACTATTCTTAGAGAGGCACAGATCCACCCTACTGATGAGATCCAACCAGACCGAAACAAGTGTCTGGGGTTTCTGTTGCTACTCTTGTTCAGAGGAGAATTGCCTAGCATTTCGGTGCTGGACTGCCCCAGGGCAGGACAAAGACTGATATGTTTGGGATATTTCTTCTCTGTGAAAGATAGTGAGCTAAAGACTCTGGGTAAGTTTCTCATAACCAGGACTAATGTCTGACAGAGGGACTCCCAGGACCCCCTTGTTAATCTGCATATTTAAGTAACTTTGGGTCTACCCTAAATTACTAGGGGAATCCAGACGTGGACCCCTTGCTCACTATTCTTAGAGAGGTGCAGATCCACCCTACTGATGAGATCCAACCAGACTGAAACACGTGTCTGGGGTTTCTGTTGGTACTCTTGTTCAGAGGAGAATTGCCTAGCATTTCGGTGCTGGACTGCCCCAGGGCAGGACAAAGACTGATATGTTTGGGATATTTCTTCTCTGTGAAAGATAGTGAGCTAAAGACTCTGGGTAAGTTTCTCATAACCAGGACTAATGTCTGGCAGAGGGACTCCCAGGACCCCCTTGTTAATCTGCATATTTAAGTAACTTTGGGTCCCACCCTAAGTTACTAGGGGAATCCAGACGTGGACCCCTTGCTCACCATTCTTAGAGAGGCACAGATCCACCCTACTGATGAGATCCAACCAGACCGAAACACGTGTCTGGGGTTTCTGTTGGTGCTCTTGTTCAGAGGAGAATTGCCTAGCATTTCGGTGCTGGACTGCCCCAGGGCAGGACAAAAACTGATATGTTTGGGATATTTCTTCTCTGTGAAAGATAGTGAGATAAAGACTCTGGGTACGTTTCTCATAACCAGGACTAATGTCTGGCAGAGGGACTCCCAGGACCCCCTTGTTAATCTGCATATTTAAGTAACTTTGGGTCTCACCCTAAATTACTAGGGGAATCCAGACGTGGACCCCTTGCTCACTATTCTTAGAGAGGCACAGATCTACCCTACTGCTGAGATCCAACGAGACCGAAACACGTGTCTGGGGTTTCTGTTGGTACTCTTGTTCAGAGGAGAATTGCCTAGCATTTCGGTGCTGGACTGCCCCAGGGCAGGACAAAGACTGATATGTTTGGGATATTTCTTCTCTGTGAAAGATAGTGAGCTAAAGACTCTGGGTAAGTTTCTCATAACCAGGACTAATGTCTGGCAGAGGGACTCCCAGGACCCCCTTGTTAATCTGCATATTTAAGTAACTTTGGGTCTCAACCTAAGTTACTAGGGGAATCCAGACGTGGACCCCTTGCTCACTATTCTTAGAGAGGGACAGATCCACCATACTGATGAGATCCAACCAGACTGAAACACGTGTCTGGGGTTTCTGTTGGTACTCTTGTTCAGAGGAGAATTGCCTAGCATTTCGGTGCTGGACTGCCCCAGGGCAGGACAAAGACTGATATGTTTGGGATATTTCTTCTCTGTGAAAGATAGTGAGCTAAAGACTCTGGGAAAGTTTCTCATAACCAGGACAGATGTCTCGCAGAGGGACTCCCAGGACCCCCTTGTTAATCTGCATATTTAAGTAACTTTGGGTCTCACCCTAAGTTACTTGGGGAATCCAGACGTGGACCCCTTGCTCACTAGTCTAAGAGAGGCACAGATCCACCCTACTGATAAGATCCAACCAGACCGAAACAAGTGTCTGGGGTTTCTGTTGCTACTCTTGTTCAGAGGAGAATTGCCTAGCATTTCGGTGCTGGACTGCCCCAGGGCAGGACAAAGACTGATATGTTTGGGATATTTCTTCTCTGTGAAAGATAGTGAGCTAAAGACTCTGGGTAAGTTTCTCATAACCAGGACTAATGTCTGGCAGAGGGACTCCCAGGACCCCCTTGTTAATCTGCATATTTAAGTAACTTTGGGTCTCACCCTAAGTTACTAGGGGAATCCAGACGTGGACCCCTTGCTCACTATTCTTAGAGAGGTGCAGATCCACCCTACTGATGAGATCCAACCAGACCGAAACACGTGTCTGGGGTTTCTGTTGGTACTCTTGTTCAGAGGAGAATTGCCTAGCATTTCGGTGCTGGACTGCCCCAGGGCAGGACAAAGACGGATATGTTTGGGATATTTCTTCTCTGTGAAAGATAGTGAGCTAAAGACTCTGGGTAAGTTTCTCATAACCACGACTAATGTCTGGCAGAGGGACTCCCAGGACCCCCTTGTTAATCTGCATATTTAAGTAACTTTGGGTCCCACCCTAAGTTACTAGGGGAATCCAGACGTGGACCCCTTGCTCACTATTCTTAGAGAGGCACAGATCCACCCTACTGATGAGATCCAACCAGACCGAAACACGTGTCTGGGGTTTTTGTTGGTACTCTTGTTCAGAGGAGAATTGCCTAGCATTTCGGTGCTGGACTGCCCCAGGGCAGGACAAAGACTGATATGTTTGGGATATTTCTTCTCTGTGAAAGATAGTGAGCTAAAGACTCTGGGTAAGTTTCTCATAACCAGGACTAATGTCTGGCAGAGGGACTCCCAGGACCCCCTTGTTAATCTGCATATTTAAGCAACTTTGGTTCTCACCATAAATTACTAGGGGAATCCAGACGTGGACCCCTTGCTCACTATTCTTAGAGAGGCACAGATCCACCCTACCGATGAGATCCAACCAGACCGAAACATGTGTCTGGGGTTTCTGTTGGTACTCTTGTTCAGAGGAGTATTGCCTAGCATTTCGGTGCTGGACTGCCCCAGGGCAGGACAAAAACTGATACGTTTGGGATATTTCTTCTCTGTGAAAGATAGTATGATAAAGACTCTGGGTAAGTTTCTCATAACCAGGACTAAGGTCTGGCAGAGGGACTCCCAGGACCCCCTTGTTAATCTGCATATTTAAGTAACTTTGTGTCTCATCCTAAATTACTAGGGGAATCCAGACGTGGACCCCTTGCTCACTATTCTTAGAGAGGCACAGATCCACCCTACTGCTGAGATCCAACGAGACCGAAACACGTGTCTGGGGTTTCTGTTGGTACTCTTGTTCAGAGGAGAATTGCCTAGCATTTCGGTGCTGGACTGCCCCAGGGCAGGACAAAGACTGATATGTTTGGGATATTTCTTCTCTGTGAAAGATAGTGAGCTAAAGACTCTGGGTAAGTTTCTCATAACCAGGACAGATGTCTGGCAGAGGGACTCCCAGGACCCCCTTGTTAATCTGCATATTTAAGTAACTTTGGGTCTCACCCTAAGTTACTTGGGGAATCCAGACGTGGACCCCTTGCTCACTAGTCTAAGAGAGGCACAGATCCACCCTACTGATGAGATCCAACCAGACCGAAACAAGTGTCTGGGGTTTCTGTTGCTACTCTTGTTCAGAGGAGAATTGCCTAGCATTTCGGTGCTGGACTGCCCCAGGGCAGGACAAAGACTGATATGTTTGGGATATTTCTTCTCTGTGAAAGATAGTGAGCTAAAGACTCTGGGTAAGTTTCTCATAACCAGGACTAATGTCTGGCAGAGGGACTCCCAGGACCACCTTGTTAATCTGCATATTTAAGTAACTTTGGGTCTCACCCTAAGTTACTAGGGGAATCCAGACGTGGACCCCTTGCTCACTATTCTTAGAGAGGCACAGATCCACCCTACTGATGAGATCCAACCAGACCGAAACACGTGTCTGGGGTTTCTGTTGGTACTCTTGTTCAGAGGAGAATTGCCTAGCATTTCGGTGCTGGACTGCCCCAGGGCAGGACAAAGACTGATATGTTTGGGATATTTCTTCTCTGTGAAAGATAGTGAGCTAAAGACTCTGGGTAAGTTTCTCATAACCAGGACTAATGTCTGGCAGAGGGACTCCCAGGACCCCCTTGTTAATCTGCATATTTAAGCAACTTTGGGTCTCACCATAAGTTACTAGGGGAATCCAGACGTGGACCTCTTGCTCACTATTCTTAGAGAGGCACAGATCCACCCTACTGATGAGATCCAACCAGACCGAAACATGTGTCTGGGGTTTCTGTTGGTACTCTTGTTCAGAGGAGAATTGCCTAGCATTTCGGTGCTGGACTGCCCCAGGGCAGGACAAAGACTGATATGTTTGGGATATTTCTTCTCTGTGAAAGATAGTGAGCTAAAGACTCTGGGAAAGTTTCTCATAACCAGGACTGATGTCTGGCAGAGGGACTCCCAGGACCCCCTTGTTAATCTGCATATTTAAGTAACTTTGGGTCTCACCCTAAGTTACTTGGGGAATCCAGACGTGGACCCCTTGCTCACTATTCTTAGAGAGGCACAGTTCCACCCTACTGATGAGATCCAACCAGACCGAAACAAGTGTTTGGGGTTTCTGTTGCTACTCTTTTTCAGAGGAGAATTGCCTAGCATTTCGGTGCTGGACTGCCCCAGGGCAGGACAAAGACTGATATGTTTGGGATATTTCTTCTCTGTGAAAGATAGTGAGCTAAAGACTCTGGGTAAGTTTCTCATAACCAGGACTAATGTCTGGCAGAGGGACTCCCAGGACCCCCTTGTTAATCTGCATATATAAGTAATTTTGGGTCTCACCCTAAGTTACTAGGGGAATCCAGACGTGGACCCCTTGCTCACTATTCTTAGAGAGTCACAGATCCACCCTACTGATGAGATCCAACCAGACCGAAACACGTGTCTGGGGTTTCTGTTGGTACTCTTGTTCAGAGGAGAATTGTCTAGCATTTCGGTGCTGGACTGCCCCAGGGCAGGACAAAGACTGATATGTTTGGGATATTTCTTCTCTGTGAAAGATAGTGAGCTAAAGACTCTGGGTAAGTTTCTCATAACCAGGACTAATGTCTGGCAGAGGGACTCCCAGGATCCCCTTGTTAATCTGCATATTTAAGTAACTTTGGGTCTCAACCTAAGTTACTAGGGGAATCCAGACGTGGACCCCTTGCTCACTATTCTTAGAGAGGCACAGATCCACCCTACTGATGAGATCCAACCAGACCGAAGCACGTGTCTGGGGTTTCTGTTGGTACTCTTGTTCAGAGGAGAATTGCCTAGCATTTCGGTGCTGGACTGCCCCAGGGCAGGACAAAGACTGATATGTTTGGGATATTTCTTCTCTGTGAAAGATAGTGAGCTAAAGACTCTGGGTAAGTTTCTCATAACCAGGACTAATGTCTGGCAGAGGGACTCCCAGGATCCCCTTGTTAATCTGCATATTTAAGTAACTTTGTGTCTCAACCTAAGTTACTAGGGGAATCCAGACGTGGACCCCTTGCTCACTATTCTTAGAGAGGCACAGATCCACCCTACAGTTGAGATCCAACCAGACCGAAACACGTGTCTGGGTTTTCGGTTGGTACTCTTGTTCAGAGCAGAATTGCCTAGCATTTCGGTGCTGGACTGCCCCAGGGCAGGACAAAGACTGATATGTTTGGGATATTTCTTCTCTGTGAAAGATAGTGAGCTAAAGACTCTGGGTAAGTTTCTCATAACCAGGACTAATGTCTGGCAGAGGGACTCCCAGGACCCCCTTGTTAATCTGCATATTTAAGTAACTTTGGGTCTCACCCTAAGTTACTTGGGGAATCCAGACGTGGACCCCTTGCTCACTATTCTTAGAGAGGGACAGATCCACCATACTGATGAGATCCAACCAGACTGAAACCTGTGTCTGGGGTTTCCGTTGGTACTCTTGTTCAGAGGAGAATTGCCTAGCATTTCGGTACTGGACTACCCCTTGGCAGGACAAAGAC
The DNA here is from genome assembly GCF_040938575.1 of Ambystoma mexicanum. NCBI lineage: Eukaryota > Metazoa > Chordata > Amphibia > Caudata > Ambystomatidae > Ambystoma > Ambystoma mexicanum. The sequence continues at coordinate 79,561,592 of NC_090940.1, forward strand.
TGATATGTTTGGGATATTTCTTCTCTGTGAAAGATAGTGAGCTAAAGACTCTGGGAAAGTTTCTCATAACCAGGACAGATGTCTGGCAGAGGGACTCCCAGGACCCCCTTGTTAATCTGCATATTTAAGTAACTTTGGGTCTCACCCTAAGTTACTAGGGGAATCCAGACGTGGACCCCTTGCTCACTATTCTTAGAGAGGCGCAGATCCACCCTACTGATGAGATCCAACCAGACCGAAACAAGTGTCTGGGGTTTCTGTTGCTACTCTTGTTCAGAGGAGAATTGCCTAGCATTTCGGTGCTGGACTGCCCCAGGGCAGGACACAGACTGATATGTTTGGGATATTTCTTCTCTGTGAAAGATAGTGAGCTAAAGACTCTGGGTAAGTTTCTCATAACCAGGACTAATGTCTGGCAGAGGGACTCCCAGGACCCCCTTGTTAATCTGCATATTTAAGTAACTTTGGGTCTCAACCTAAGTTACTAGGGGAATCCAGACGTGGACCCCTTGCTCACTATTCTTAGAGAGGGACAGATCCACCCTACTGATGAGATCCAACCAGACCGAAACACGTGTCTGGGGTTTCTGTTGGTACTCTTGTTCAGAGGAGAATTGCCTAGCATTTCGGTGCTGGACTGCCCCAGGGCAGGACAAAGACTGATATGTTTGGGATATTTCTTCTCTGTGAAAGATAGTGAGCTAAAGACTCTGGGAAAGTTTTTCATAACCAGGACTGATGTCTGGCAGAGGGACTCCCAGGACCCCCTTGTTAATCTGCATATTTAAGTAACTTTGGGTCTCACCCTAAATTACTTGGGGAATCCAGACGTGGACCCCTTGCTCACTATTCTTAGAGAGGCACAGATCCACCCTACTGATGAGATCCAACCAGACCGAAACAAGTGTCTGGGGTTTCTGTTGCTACTCTTGTTCAGAGGAGAATTGCCTAGCATTTCGGTGCTGGACAGCCCCAGGGCAGGACAAAGACTGATATGTTTGGGATATTTCTTCTCTGTGAAAGATAGTGAGCTAAAGACTCTGGGTAAGTTTCTCATAACCAGGACTAATGTCTGGCAGAGGGACTCCCAGGACCCCCTTGTTAATCTGCATATTTAAGTAACTTTGGGTCCCACCCTAAGTTACTAGGGGAATCCAGACGTGGACCCCTTGCTCACTATTCTTAGAGAGGCACAGATCCACCCTACTGATGAGATCCAACCAGACCGAAACACGTGTCTGGGGTTTCTGTTGGTACTCTTGTTCAGAGGAGAATTGCCTAGCATTTCGGTGCTGGACTGCCCCAGGGCAGGACAAAGACTGATATGTTTGGGATATTTCTTCTCTGTGAAAGATAGTGAGCTAAAGACTCTGGGTAAGTTTCTCATAACCAGGACTAATGTCTGGCAGAGGGACTCCCAGGACCCCCTTGTTAATCTGCATATTTAAGTAATTTTGGGTCTCACCCTAAGTTACTAGGGGAATCCAGACGTGGACCCCTTGCTCACTATTCTTAGAGAGGCACAGATCCACCCTACTGATGAGATCCAACCAGACCGAAACATGTGTCTGGGGTTTCTGTTGGTACTCTTGTTCAGAGGAGAATTGTCTAGCATTTCGGTGCTGGACTGCCCCAGGGCAGGACAAAGACTGATATGTTTGGGATATTTCTTCTCTGTGAAAGATAGTGAGCTAAAGACTCTGGGAAAGTTTTTCATAACCAGGACTGATGTCTGGCAGAGGGACTCCCAGGACCCCCTTGTTAATCTGCATATTTAAGTAACTTTGGGTCTCACCCTAAGTTACTTGGGGAATCCAGACGTGGACCCCTTGCTCACTATTCTTAGAGAGGCACAGATCCACCCTACTGATGAGATCCAACCAGACCGAAACAAGTGTCTGGGGTTTCTGTTGCTACTCTTGTTCAGAGGAGAATTGCCTAGCATTTCGGTGCTGGACAGCCCCAGGGCAGGACAAAGACTGATATGTTTGGGATATTTCTTCTCTGTGAAAGATAGTGAGCTAAAGACTCTGGGTAAGTTTCTCATAACCAGGACTAATGTCTGGCAGAGGGACTCCCAGGACCCCCTTGTTAATCTGCATATTTAAGTAACTTTGGGTCCCACCCTAAGTTACTAGGGGAATCCAGACGTGGACCCCTTGCTCACTATTCTTAGAGAGGCACAGATCCACCCTACTGATGAGATCCAACCAGACCGAAACACGTGTCTGGGGTTTCTGTTGGTACTCTTGTTCAGAGGAGAATTGCCTAGCATTTCGGTGCTGGACTGCCCCAGGGCAGGACAAAGACTGATATGTTTGGGATATTTCTTCTCTGTGAAAGATAGTGAGCTAAAGACTCTGGGTAAGTTTCTCATAACCAGGACTAATGTCTGGCAGAGGGACTCCCAGGACCCCCTTGTTAATCTGCATATTTAAGTAATTTTGGGTCTCACCCTAAGTTACTAGGGGAATCCAGACGTGGACCCCTTGCTCACTATTCTTAGAGAGGCACAGATCCACCCTACTGATGAGATCCAACCAGACCGAAACATGTGTCTGGGGTTTCTGTTGGTACTCTTGTTCAGAGGAGAATTGTCTAGCATTTCGGTGCTGGACTGCCCCAGGGCAGGACAAAGACTGATATGTTTGGGATATTTCTTCTCTGTGAAAGATAGTGAGCTAAAGACTCTGGGTAAGTTTCTCATAACCAGGACTAATGTCTGGCAGAGGGACTCCCAGGATCCCCTTGTTAATCTGCATATTTAAGTAACTTTGGGTCTCAACCTAAGTTACTAGGGGAATCCAGACGTGGACCCCTTGCTCACTATTCTTAGAGAGGCACAGATCCACCCTACTGATGAGATCCAACCAGACCGAAACACGTGTCTGGGGTTTCGGTTGGTACTCTTGTTCAGAGGAGAATTGCCTAGCATTTCGGTGCTGGACTGCCCCAGGGCAGGACAAAGACTGATATGTTTGGGATATTTCTTTTCTCTGAAAGATAGTGAGCTAAAGACTCTGGGTAAGTTTCTCATAACCAGGACTAATGTCTGGCAGAGGGACTCCCAGGACCCCCTTGTCAATCTGCATATTTAAGTAACTTTGGGTCTCACCCTAAGTTACTTGGGGAATCCAGACGTGGACCCCTTGCTCACTATTCTTAGAGAGGCACAGATCCACCCTACTGATGAGATCCAACCAGACCGAAACACGTGTCTGGGGTTTCTGTTGGTACTCTTGTTCAGAGGAGAATTGCCTAGCATTTCGGTGCTGGACTGCCCCAGGGCAGGACAAAGACTGATATGTTTGGGATATTTCTTCTCTGTGAAAGATAGTGAGCTAAAGACTCTGGGTAAGTTTCTCATAACCAGGACTAATGTCTGGCAGAGGGACTCCCAGGATCCCCTTGTTAATCTGCATATTTAAGTAACTTTGGGTCTCAACCTAAGTTACTAGGGGAATCCAGACGTGGACCCCTTGCTCACTATTCTTAGAGAGGCACAGATCCACCCTACTGATGAGATCCAACCAGACCGAAACACGTGTCTGGGGTTTCGGTTGGTACTCTTGTTCAGAGGAGAATTGCCTAGCATTTCGGTGCTGGACTGCCCCAGGGCAGGACAAAGACTGATATGTTTGGGATATTTCTTCTCTGTGAAAGATAGTGAGCTAAAGACTCTGGGTAAGTTTCTCATAACCAGGACTAATGTCTGGCAGAGGGACTCCCAGGATCCCCTTGTTAATCTGCATATTTAAGTAACTTTGGGTCTCAACCTAAATTACTAGGGGAATCCAGACGTGGACCCCTTGCTCACTATTCTTAGAGAGGCACAGATCCACCCTACTGATGAGATCCAACCAGACCGAAACACGTGTCTGGGGTTTCGGTTGGTACTCTTGTTCAGAGGAGAATTGCCTAGCATTTCGGTGCTGGACTGCCCCAGGGCAGGACAAAGACTGATATGTTTGGGATATTTCTTCTCTGTGAAAGATAGTGAGCTAAAGACTCTGGGTAAGTTTCTCATAACCAGGACTAATGTCTGGCAGAGGGACTCCCAGGACCCCCTTGTTAATCTGCATATTTAAGTAACTTTGGGTCTCACCCTAAGTTACTTGGGGAATCCAGACGTGGACCCCTTGCTCACTATTCTTAGAGAGGCACAGATCCACCCTACTGATGAGATCCAACCAGACCGAAACACGTGTCTGGGGATTCTGTTGGTACTCTTGTTCAGAGGAGAATTGCCTAGCATTTCGGTGCTGGACTGCCCCAGGGCAGGACAAAGACTGATATGTTTGGGATATTTCTTCTCTGTGAAAGATAGTGAGCTAAAGACTCTGGGTAAGTTTCTCATAACCAGGACTAATGTCTGGCAGAGGGACTCCCAGGACCCCCTTGTTAATCTGCATATTTAAGTAACTTTGGGTCTCACCCTAAGTTACTAGGGGAATCCAGACGTGGCCCACTTGCTCACTATTCTTAGAGAGGCACAGATCCACCCTACTGATGAGATCCAACCAGACCGAAACACGTGTCTGGGTTTTCTGTTGGTACTCTTGTTCAGAGGAGAATTGCCTAGCATTTCGGTGCTGGACCGCCCCAGGGCAGGACAAAGACTGATATGTTTGGGATATTTCTTCTCTGTGAAAGATAGTGAGCTAAAGACTCTGGGTAAGTTTCTCATAACCAGGACTAATGTCTGGCAGAGGGACTCCCAGGACCCCCTTGTTAATCTGCATATTTAAGTAACTTTGGGTCTCACCCTAAGTTATTAGGGGAATCCAGACGTGGACCCCTTGCTCACTATTCTTAGAGAGGCACAGATCCACCCTACTGATGAGATCCAACCAGACCGAAACACGTGTCTGGGGTTTCTGTTGGTACTCTTGTTCAGAGGAGAATTGCCCAGCATTTCGGTGCTGGACTGCCCCAGGGCAGGACAAAGACTGATATGTTTGGGATATTTCTTCTCTGTGAAAGATAGTGAGCTAAAGACTCTGGGTAAGTTTCTCATAACCAGGACTAATGTCTGGCAGAGGGACTCCCAGGACCCCCTTGTTAATCTGCATATTTAAGTAACTTTGGGTCTCACCCTAAGTTACTTGGGGAATCCAGACGTGGACCCCTTGCTCACTATTCTTAGAGAGGGACAGATCCACCATACTGATGAGATCCAACCAGACTGAAACACGTGTCTGGGGTTTCTGTTGGTACTCTTGTTCAGAGGAGAATTGCCTAGCATTTCGGTACTGGACTGCCCCTTGGCAGGACAAAGACTGAAATGTTTGGGATATTTCTTCTCTGTGAAAGATAGTGAGCTAAAGACTCTGGGAAAGTTTCTCATAACCAGGACAGATGTCTGGCAGAGGGACTCCCAGGACCCCCTTGTTAATCTGCATATTTAAGTAACTTTGGGTCTCACCCTAAGTTACTAGGGGAATCCAGACGTGGACCCCTTGCTCACTATTCTTAGAGAGGCGCAGATCCACCCTACTGATGAGATCCAACCAGACCGAAACAAGTGTCTGGGGTTTCTGTTGCTACTCTTGTTCAGAGGAGAATTGCCTAGCATTTCGGTGCTGGACTGCCCCAGGGCAGGACACAGACTGATATGTTTGGGATATTTCTTCTCTGTGAAAGATAGTGAGCTAAAGACTCTGGGTAAGTTTCTCATAACCAGGACTAATGTCTGGCAGAGGGACTCCCAGGACCCCCTTGTTAATCTGCATATTTAAGTAACTTTGGGTCTCAACCTAAGTTACTAGGGGAATCCAGACGTGGACCCCTTGCTCACTATTCTTAGAGAGGGACAGATCCACCCTACTGATGAGATCCAACCAGACCGAAACACGTGTCTGGGGTTTCTGTTGGTACTCTTGTTCAGAGGAGAATTGCCTAGCATTTCGGTGCTGGACTGCCCCAGGGCAGGACAAAGACTGATATGTTTGGGATATTTCTTCTCTGTGAAAGATAGTGAGCTAAAGACTCTGGGAAAGTTTCTCATAACCAGGACTGATGTCTGGCAGAGGGACTCCCAGGACCCCCTTGTTAATCTGCATATTTAAGTAACTTTGGGTCTCACCCTAAGTTACTTGGGGAATCCAGACGTGGACCCCTTGCTCACTATTCTTAGAGAGGCACAGATCCACCCTACTGATGAGATCCAACCAGACCGAAACAAGTGTCTGGGGTTTCTGTTGCTACTCTTGTTCAGAGGAGAATTGCCTAGCATTTCGGTGCTGGACAGCCCCAGGGCAGGACAAAGACTGATATGTTTGGGATATTTCTTCTCTGTGAAAGATAGTGAGCTAAAGACTCTGGGTAAGTTTCTCATAACCAGGACTAATGTCTGGCAGAGGGACTCCCAGGACCCCCTTGTTAATCTGCATATTTAAGTAACTTTGGGTCCCACCCTAAGTTACTAGGGGAATCCAGACGTGGACCCCTTGCTCACTATTCTTAGAGAGGCACAGATCCACCCTACTGATGAGATCCAACCAGACCGAAACACGTGTCTGGGGTTTCTGTTGGTACTCTTGTTCAGAGGAGAATTGCCTAGCATTTCGGTGCTGGACTGCCCCAGGGCAGGACAAAGACTGATATGTTTGGGATATTTCTTCTCTGTGAAAGATAGTGAGCTAAAGACTCTGGGTAAGTTTCTCATAACCAGGACTAATGTCTGGCAGAGGGACTCCCAGGACCCCCTTGTTAATCTGCATATTTAAGTAATTTTGGGTCTCACCCTAAGTTACTAGGGGAATCCAGACGTGGACCCCTTGCTCACTATTCTTAGAGAGGCACAGATCCACCCTACTGATGAGATCCAACCAGACCGAAACACGTGTCTGGGGTTTCTGTTGGTACTCTTGTTCAGAGGAGAATTGTCTAGCATTTCGGTGCTGGACTGCCCCAGGGCAGGACAAAGACTGATATGTTTGGGATATTTCTTCTCTGTGAAAGATAGTGAGCTAAAGACTCTGGGTAAGTTTCTCATAACCAGGACTAATGTCTGGCAGAGGGACTCCCAGGATCCCCTTGTTAATCTGCATATTTAAGTAACTTTGGGTCTCAACCTAAGTTACTAGGGGAATCCAGACGTGGACCCCTTGCTCACTATTCTTAGAGAGGCACAGATCCACCCTACTGATGAGATCCAACCAGACCGAAACACGTGTCTGGGGTTTCGGTTGGTACTCTTGTTCAGAGGAGAATTGCCTAGCATTTCGGTGCTGGACTGCCCCAGGGCAGGACAAAGACTGATATGTTTGGGATATTTCTTTTCTCTGAAAGATAGTGAGCTAAAGACTCTGGGTAAGTTTCTCATAACCAGGACTAATGTCTGGCAGAGGGACTCCCAGGACCCCCTTGTCAATCTGCATATTTAAGTAACTTTGGGTCTCACCCTAGGTTACTTGGGGAATCCAGACGTGGACCCCTTGCTCACTATTCTTAGAGAGGCACAGATCCACCCTACTGATGAGATCCAACCAGACCGAAACACGTGTCTGGGGTTTCTGTTGGTACTCTTGTTCAGAGGAGAATTGCCTAGCATTTCGGTGCTGGACTGCCCCAGGGCAGGACAAAGACTGATATGTTTGGGATATTTCTTCTCTGTGAAAGATAGTGAGCTAAAGACTCTGGGTAAGTTTCTCATAACCAGGACTAATGTCTGGCAGAGGGACTCCCAGGATCCCCTTGTTAATCTGCATATTTAAGTAACTTTGGGTCTCAACCTAAGTTACTAGGGGAATCCAGACGTGGACCCCTTGCTCACTATTCTTAGAGAGGCACAGATCCACCCTACTGATGAGATCCAACCAGACCGAAACACGTGTCTGGGGTTTCGGTTGGTACTCTTGTTCAGAGGAGAATTGCCTAGCATTTCGGTGCTGGACTGCCCCAGGGCAGGACAAAGACTGATATGTTTGGGATATTTCTTCTCTGTGAAAGATAGTGAGCTAAAGACTCTGGGTAAGTTTCTCATAACCAGGACTAATGTCTGGCAGAGGGACTCCCAGGATCCCCTTGTTAATCTGCATATTTAAGTAACTTTGGGTCTCAACCTAAGTTACTAGGGGAATCCAGACGTGGACCCCTTGCTCACTATTCTTAGAGAGGCACAGATCCACCCTACTGATGAGATCCAACCAGACCGAAACACGTGTCTGGGGTTTCGGTTGGTACTCTTGTTCAGAGGAGAATTGCCTAGCATTTCGGTGCTGGACTGCCCCAGGGCAGGACAAAGACTGATATGTTTGGGATATTTCTTCTCTGTGAAAGATAGTGAGCTAAAGACTCTGGGTAAGTTTCTCATAACCAGGACTAATGTCTGGCAGAGGGACTCCCAGGACCCCCTTGTTAATCTGCATATTTAAGTAACTTTGGGTCTCACCCTAAGTTACTTGGGGAATCCAGACGTGGACCCCTTGCTCACTATTCTTAGAGAGGCACAGATCCACCCTACTGATGAGATCCAACCAGACCGAAACACGTGTCTGGGGATTCTGTTGGTACTCTTGTTCAGAGGAGAATTGCCTAGCATTTCGGTGCTGGACTGCCCCAGGGCAGGACAAAGACTGATATGTTTGGGATATTTCTTCTCTGTGAAAGATAGTGAGCTAAAGACTCTGGGTAAGTTTCTCATAACCAGGACTAATGTCTGGCAGAGGGACTCCCAGGACCCCCTTGTTAATCTGCATATTTAAGTAACTTTGGGTCTCACCCTAAATTACTAGGGGAATCCAGACGTGGCCCACTTGCTCACTATTCTTAGAGAGGCACAGATCCACCCTACTGATGAGATCCAACCAGACCGAAACACGTGTCTGGGTTTTCTGTTGGTACTCTTGTTCAGAGGAGAATTGCCTAGCATTTCGGTGCTGGACCGCCCCAGGGCAGGACAAAGACTGATATGTTTGGGATATTTCTTCTCTGTGAAAGATAGTGAGCTAAAGACTCTGGGTAAGTTTCTCATAACCAGGACTAATGTCTGGCAGAGGGACTCCCAGGACCCCCTTGTTAATCTGCATATTTAAGTAACTTTGGGTCTCACCCTAAGTTACTAGGGGAATCCAGACGTGGACCCCTTGCTCACTATTCTTAGAGAGGCACAGATCCACCCTACTGATGAGATCCAACCAGACCGAAACACGTGTCTGGGGTTTCTGTTGGTACTCTTGTTCAGAGGAGAATTGCCCAGCATTTCGGTGCTGGACTGCCCCAGGGCAGGACAAAGACTGATATGTTTGGGATATTTCTTCTCTGTGAAAGATAGTGAGCTAAAGACTCTGGGTAAGTTTCTCATAACCAGGACTAATGTCTGGCAGAGGGACTCCCAGGACCCCCTTGTTAATCTGCATATTTAAGTAACTTTGGGTCTCACCCTAAGTTACTAGGGGAATCCAGATGTGGACCCCTTGCTCACTATTCTTAGAGAGGCACAGATCCACCCTACTGATGAGATCCAACCAGACCGAAACACGTGTCTGGGGTTTCTGTTGGTACTCTTGTTCAGAGGAGAATTGCCCAGCATTTCGGTGCTGGACTGCCCCAGGGCAGGACAAAGACTGATATGTTTGGGATATTTCTTCTCTGTGAAAGATAGTGAGCTAAAGACTCTGGGTAAGTTTCTCATAACCAGGACTAATGTCTGGCAGAGGGACTCCCAGGGCCCCCTTGTTAATCTGCATATTTAAGTAACTTTGGGTCTCACCCTAAGTTACTTGGGGAATCCAGACGTGGACCCCTTGCTCACTATTCTTAGAGAGGGACAGATCCACCATACTGATGAGATCCAACCAGACTGAAACACGTGTCTGGGGTTTCTGTTGGTACTCTTGTTCAGAGGAGAATTGCCTAGCATTTCGGTACTGGACTGCCCCTTGGCAGGACAAAGACTGATATGTTTGGGATATTTCTTCTCTGTGAAAGATAGTGAGCTAAAGACTCTGGGAAAGTTTCTCATAACCAGGACAGATGTCTGGCAGAGGGACTCCCAGTACCCCCTTGTTAATCTGCATATTTAAGTAACTTTGGGTCTCACCCTAAGTTACTAGGGGAATCCAGACGTGGACCCCTTGCTCACTATTCTTAGAGAGGCGCAGATCCACCTTACTGATGAGATCCAACCAGACCGAAACAAGTGTCTGGGGTTTCTGTTGCTACTCTTGTTCAGAGGAGAATTGCCTAGCATTTCGGTGCTGGACTGCCCCAGGGCAGGACACAGACTGATATGTTTGGGATATTTCTTCTCTGTGAAAGATAGTGAGCTAAAGACTCTGGGTAAGTTTCTCATAACCAGGACTAATGTCTGGCAGAGGGACTCCCAGGACCCCCTTGTTAATCTGCATATTTAAGTAACTTTGGGTCTCAACCTAAGTTACTAGGGGAATCCAGACGTGGACCCCTTGCTCACTATTCTTAGAGAGGGACAGATCCACCCTACTGATGAGATCCAACCAGACCGAAACACGTGTCTGGGGTTTCTGTTGGTACTCTTGTTCAGAGGAGAATTGCCTAGCATTTCGGTGCTGGACTGCCCCAGGGCAGGACAAAGACTGATATGTTTGGGATATTTCTTCTCTGTGAAAGATAGTGAGCTAAAGACTCTGGGAAAGTTTCTCATAACCAGGACTGATGTCTGGCAGAGGGACTCCCAGGACCCCCTTGTTAATCTGCATATTTAAGTAACTTTGGGTCTCACCCTAAGTTACTTGGGGAATCCAGACGTGGACCCCTTGCTCACTATTCTTAGAGAGGCACAGATCCACCCTACTGATGAGATCCAACCAGACCGAAACAAGTGTCTGGGGTTTCTGTTGCTACTCTTGTTCAGAGGAGAATTGCCTAGCATTTCGGTGCTGGACAGCCCCAGGGCAGGACAAAGACTGATATGTTTGGGATATTTCTTCTCTGTGAAAGATAGTGAGCTAAAGACTCTGGGTAAGTTTCTCATAACCAGGACTAATGTCTGGCAGAGGGACTCCCAGGACCCCCTTGTTAATCTGCATATTTAAGTAACTTTGGGTCCCACCCTAAGTTACTAGGGGAATCCAGACATGGACCCCTTGCTCACTATTCTTAGAGAGGCACAGATCCACCCTACTGATGAGATCCAACCAGACCGAAACACGTGTCTGGGGTTTCTGTTGGTACTCTTGTTCAGAGGAGAATTGCCTAGCATTTCGGTGCTGGACTGCCCCAGGGCAGGACAAAGACTGATATGTTTGGGATATTTCTTCTCTGTGAAAGATAGTGAGCTAAAGACTCTGGGTAAGTTTCTCATAACCAGGACTAATGTCTGGCAGAGGGACTCCCAGGACCCCCTTGTTAATCTGCATATTTAAGTAATTTTGGGTCTCACCCTAAGTTACTAGGGGAATCCAGACGTGGACCCCTTGCTCACTATTCTTAGAGAGGCACAGATCCACCCTACTGATGAGATCCAACCAGACCGAAACACGTGTCTGGGGTTTCTGTTGGTACTCTTGTTCAGAGGAGAATTGTCTAGCATTTCGGTGCTGGACTGCCCCAGGGCAGGACAAAGACTGATATGTTTGGGATATTTCTTCTCTGTGAAAGATAGTGAGCTAAAGACTCTGGGTAAGTTTCTCATAACCAGGACTAATGTCTGGCAGAGGGACTCCCAGGATCCCCTTGTTAATCTGCATATTTAAGTAACTTTGGGTCTCAACCTAAGTTACTAGGGGAATCCAGACGTGGACCCCTTGCTCACTATTCTTAGAGAGGCACAGATCCACCCTACTGATGAGATCCAACCAGACCGAAACACGTGTCTGGGGTTTCGGTTGGTACTCTTGTTCAGAGGAGAATTGCCTAGCATTTCGGTGCTGGACTGCCCCAGGGCAGGACAAAGACTGATATGTTTGGGATATTTCTTTTCTCTGAAAGATAGTGAGCTAAAGACTCTGGGTAAGTTTCTCATAACCAGGACTAATGTCTGGCAGAGGGACTCCCAGGACCCCCTTGTCAATCTGCATATTTAAGTAACTTTGGGTCTCACCCTAAGTTACTTGGGGAATCCAGACGTGGACCCCTTGCTCACTATTCTTAGAGAGGCACAGATCCACCCTACTGATGAGATCCAACCAGACCGAAACACGTGTCTGGGGTTTCTGTTGGTACTCTTGTTCAGAGGAGAATTGCCTAGCATTTCGGTGCTGGACTGCCCCAGGGCAGGACAAAGACTGATATGTTTGGGATATTTCTTCTCTGTGAAAGATAGTGAGCTAAAGACTCTGGGTAAGTTTCTCATAACCAGGACTAATGTCTGGCAGAGGGACTCCCAGGATCCCCTTGTTAATCTGCATATTTAAGTAACTTTGGGTCTCAACCTAAGTTACTAGGGGAATCCAGACGTGGACCCCTTGCTCACTATTCTTAGAGAGGCACAGATCCACCCTACTGATGAGATCCAACCAGACCGAAACACGTGTCTGGGGTTTCGGTTGGTACTCTTGTTCAGAGGAGAATTGCCTAGCATTTCGGTGCTGGACTGCCCCAGGGCAGGACAAAGACTGATATGTTTGGGATATTTCTTCTCTGTGAAAGATAGTGAGCTAAAGACTCTGGGTAAGTTTCTCATAACCAGGACTAATGTCTGGCAGAGGGACTCCCAGGATCCCCTTGTTAATCTGCATATTTAAGTAACTTTGGGTCTCAACCTAAGTTACTAGGGGAATCCAGACGTGGACCCCTTGCTCACTATTCTTAGAGAGGCACAGATCCACCCTACTGATGAGATCCAACCAGACCGAAACACGTGTCTGGGGTTTCGGTTGGTACTCTTGTTCAGAGGAGAATTGCCTAGCATTTCGGTGCTGGACTGCCCCAGGGCAGGACAAAGACTGATATGTTTGGGATATTTCTTCTCTGTGAAAGATAGTGAGCTAAAGACTCTGGGTAAGTTTCTCATAACCAGGACTAATGTCTGGCAGAGGGACTCCCAGGACCCCCTTGTTAATCTGCATATTTAAGTAACTTTGGGTCTCACCCTAAGTTACTTGGGGAATCCAGACGTGGACCCCTTGCTCACTATTCTTAGAGAGGCACAGATCCACCCTACTGATGAGATCCAACCAGACCGAAACACGTGTCTGGGGATTCTGTTGGTACTCTTGTTCAGAGGAGAATTGCCTAGCATTTCGGTGCTGGACTGCCCCAGGGCAGGACAAAGACTGATATGTTTGGGATATTTCTTCTCTGTGAAAGATAGTGAGCTAAAGACTCTGGGTAAGTTTCTCATAACCAGGACTAATGTCTGGCAGAGGGACTCCCAGGACCCCCTTGTTAATCTGCATATTTAAGTAACTTTGGGTCTCACCCTAAGTTACTAGGGGAATCCAGACGTGGCCCACTTGCTCACTATTCTTAGAGAGGCACAGATCCACCCTACTGATGAGATCCAACCAGACCGAAACACGTGTCTGGGTTTTCTGTTGGTACTCTTGTTCAGAGGAGAATTGCCTAGCATTTCGGTGCTGGACCGCCCCAGGGCAGGACAAAGACTGATATGTTTGGGATATTTCTTCTCTGTGAAAGATAGTGAGCTAAAGACTCTGGGTAAGTTTCTCATAACCAGGACTAATGTCTGGCAGAGGGACTCCCAGGACCCCCTTGTTAATCTGCATATTTAAGTAACTTTGGGTCTCACCCTAAGTTACTAGGGGAATCCAGACGTGGACCCCTTGCTCACTATTCTTAGAGAGGCACAGATCCACCCTACTGATGAGATCCAACCAGACCGAAACACGTGTCTGGGGTTTCTGTTGGTACTCTTGTTCAGAGGAGAATTGCCCAGCATTTCGGTGCTGGACTGCCCCAGGGCAGGACAAAGACTGATATGTTTGGGATATTTCTTCTCTGTGAAAGATAGTGAGCTAAAGACTCTGGGTAAGTTTCTCATAACCAGGACTAATGTCTGGCAGAGGGACTCCCAGGACCCCCTTGTTAATCTGCATATTTAAGTAACTTTGGGTCTCACCCTAAGTTACTAGGGGAATCCAGACGTGGACCCCTTGCTCACTATTCTTAGAGAGGCACAGATCCACCCTACTGATGAGATCCAACCAGACCGAAACACGTGTCTGGGGTTTCTGTTGGTACTCTTGTTCAGAGGAGAATTGCCTAGCATTTCGGTGCTGGACTGCCCCAGGGCAGGACAAAGACTGATATGTTTGGGATATTTCTTCTCTGTGAAAGATAGTGAGCTAAAGACTCTGGGTAAGTTTCTCATAACCAGGACTAATGTCTGGCAGAGGGACTCCCAGGAGCCCCTTGTTAATCTGCATATTTAAGTAACTTTGGTCTCACCCTAAGTTACTAGGGGAATCCAGACGTGGATCCCTTGCTCACTATTCTTAGAGAGGCACAGATCCATCCTACTGATGAGATCCAACCAGACCGAAACACGTGTCTGGGGTTTCTGTTGGTATTCTTGTTCAGAGGAGAATTGCCTAGCATTTCGGTGCTGGACTGCCCCAGGGCAGGACAAAGACTGATATGTTTGGGATATTTCTTCTCTGTGAAAGATAGTGAGCTAAAGACTCTGGGTAAGTTTCTCATAACCAGGACTAATGTCTGGCAGAGGGACTCCCAGGACCCCCTTGTTAATCTGCATATTTAAGTAACTTTGGGTCTCACCCTAAGTTACTAGGGGAATCCAGACGTGGACCCCTTGCTCACTATTCTTAGAGAGGCACAGATCCATCCTACTGATGAGATCCAACCAGACCGAAACACGTGTCTGGGGTTTCTGTTGGTACTCTTGTTCAGAGGAGAATTGCCTAGCATTTCGGTGCTGCACTGCCCCAGGGCAGGACAAAAACTGATATGTTTGGGATATTTCTTCTCTGTGAAAGATAGTGAGCTAAAGACTCTGGGTACGTTTCTCATAACCAGGACTAATGTCTGGCAGAGGGACTCCCAGGACCCCCTTGTTAATCTGCATATTTAAGTAACTTTGGGTCTCACCCTAAGTTACTAGGGGAATCCAGACGTGGACCCCTTGCTCACTATTCTTAGAGAGGCACAGATCCACCCTACTGATGAGATCCAACCAGAACGAAACACGTGTCTGGGGTTTCTGTTGGTACTCTTGTTCAGAGGAGAATTGCCTAGCATTTCGGTGCTGGACTGCCCCAGGGCAGGACAAAGACTGATATGTTTGGGATATTTCTTCTCTGTGAAAGATAGTGAGCTAAAGACTCTGGGTAAGTTTCTCATAACCAGGACTAATGTCTGGCAGAGGGACTCCCAGGAGCCCCTTGTTAATCTGCATATTTAAGTAACTTTGGTCTCACCCTAAGTTACTAGGGGAATCCAGACGTGGATCCCTTGCTCACTATTCTTAGAGAGGCACAGATCCATCCTACTGATGAGATCCAACCGGACCGAAACACGTGTCTGGGGTTTCTGTTGGTACTCTTGTTCAGAGGAGAATTGCCTAGCATTTCGGTGCTGGACTGCCCCAGGGCAGGACAAAGACTGATATGTTTGGGGTATTTCTTCTCTGTGAAAGATAGTGAGCTAAAGACTCTGGGTAAGTTTCTCATAATCAGGACTAATGTCTGGCAGAGGGACTCCCAGGACCCCCTTGTTAATCTGCATATTTAAGTAACTTTGGGTCTCACCATAAGTTACTAGGGGAATCCAGACGTGGACCCCTTGCTCACTATTCTTAGAGAGGCACAGATCCACCCTACTGATGAGATCCAACCAGACCGAAACACGTGTCTGGGGTTTCTGTTGGTACTCTTGTTCAATTGCCTAGCATTTCGGTGCTGGACTGCCCCAGGGCAGGACAAAAACTGATATGTTTGGGATATTTCTTCTCTCTGAAAGATAGTGAGCTAAAGACTCTGGGTAAGTTTCTCATAACCAGGACTAATGTCTGGCAGAGGGACTCCCAGGACCCCCTTGTTAATCTGCATATTTAAGTAACTTTGGGTCTCACCCTAAGTTACTAGGGGAATCCAGACGTGGACCCCTTGCTCACTATTCTTAGAGAGGCACAGATCCATCCTACTGATGAGATCCAACCAGACCGAAACACGTGTCTGGGGTTTCTGTTGGTACTCTTGTTCAGAGGAGAATTGCCTAGCATTTCGGTGCTGCACTGCCCGAGGGCAGGACAAAGACTGATATGTTTGGGATATTTCTTCTCTGTGAAAGATAGTGAGCTAAAGACTCTGGGTACGTTTGTCATAACCAGGACTAATGTCTGGCAGAGGGACTCCCAGGACCCCCTTGTTAATCTGCATATTTAAGTAACTTTGGGTCTCACCCTAAGTTACTAGGGGAATCCAGACGTGGACCCCTTGCTCACTATTCTTAGAGAGGCACAGATCCACCCTACTGATGAGATCCAACCAGACCGAAACACGTGTCTGGGGTTTCTGTTGGTACTCTTGTTCAGAGAAGAATTGCTTAGCATTTCGGTGCTGGACTGCCCCAGGGCAGGACAAAGACTGATATGTTTGGGATATTTCTTCTCTGTGAAAGATAGTGAGCTAAAGACTCTGGGTAAGTTTCTCATAACCAGGACTAATGCCTGGCAGAGAGACTCCCAGGACCCCCTTGTTAATCTGCATATTTAAGTAACTTTGGGTCTCACCCTAAGTTACTAGGGGAATCCAGACGTGGACCCCTTGCTCACTATTCTTAGAGAGGCACAGATCCACCCTACTGATGAGATCCAACTAGACCGAAACACGTGTCTGGGGTTTCTGTTGGTACTCTTGTTCAGAGGAGAATTGCCTAGCATTTCGGTGCTGGACTGCCCCAGGGCAGGACAAAGACTGATATGTTTGGGATATTTCTTCTCTGTGAAAGATAGTGAGCTAAAGACTCTGGGTAAGTTTCTCATAACCAGGACTAATGTCTGGCAGAGGGACTCCCAGGACCCCCTTGTTAATCTGCATATTTAAGTAACTTTGGGTCTCACCCTAAATTACTAGGGGAATCCAGACGTGGACCCCTTGCTCACTATTCTTAGAGAGGCACAGATCCACCCTACTGATGAGATCCAACCAGACCTAAACACGTGTCTGGGGTTTCTGTTGGTACTCTTGTTCAGAGGAGAATTGCCTAGCATTTCGGTGCTGGACTGCCCCAGGGCAGGACAAAGACTGATATGTTTGGGATATTTCTTCTCTGTGAAAGATAGTGAGCTAAAGACTCTGGGTAAATTTCTCATAACCAAGACTAGTGTCTGGCAGAGGGACTCCCAGGACCCCCTTGTTAATCTGCATATTTAAGTAACTTTGGGTCTCACCCTAAGTTACTAGGGGAATCCAGACGTGGACCCCTTGCTCACTATTCTTAGAGAGGCACAGATCCACCCTATTGATGAGATCCAACCAGACCGAAACACGTGTCTGGGGTTTCTGTTGGTACTCTTGTTCAGAGGAGAATTGCCTAGCATTTCGGTGCTGGACTGCCCCAGGGCAGGACAAAGACTGATATGTTTGGGATATTTCTTCTCTGTGAAAGATAGTGAGCTAAAGACTCTGGGTAAGTTTCTCATAACCAGGACTAATGTCTGGCAGAGGGACTCCCAGGACCCCCTTGTTAATCTGCATATTTAAGTAACTTTGGGTCTCACCCTAAGTTACTAGGGGAATCCAGACGAGGACCCCTTGCTCACTATTCTTAGAGAGGCACAGATCTACCCTACTGATGAGATCCAACCAGACCGAAACACGTGTCTGGGGTGTCTGTTGGTACTCTTGTTCAGAGGAGAATTGCCTAGCATTTCGGTGCTGGACTGCCCCAGGGCAGGACAAAGACTGATATGTTTGGGATATTTCTTCTCTGTGAAAGATAGTGAGCTAAAGACTCTGGGTAAGTTTCTCATAACCAGGACTAATGTCTGGCAGAGGGACTCCCAGGACCCCCTTGTTAATCTGCATATTTAAGTAACTTTGGGTCTCACCCTAAGTTACTAGGGGAATCCAGACGTGGACCCCTTGCTCACTATTCTTAGAGAGGCACAGATCCATCCTACTGATGAGATCCAACCAGACCGAAACACGTGTCTGGGGTTTCTGTTGGTACTCTTGTTCAGAGGAGAATTGCCTAGCATTTCGGTGCTGCACTGCCCGAGGGCAGGACAAAGACTGATATGTTTGGGATATTTCTTCTCTGTGAAAGATAGTGAGCTAAAGACTCTGGGTACGTTTCTCATAACCAGGACTAATGTCTGGCAGAGGGACTCCCAGGACCCGCTTGTTAATCTGCATATTTAAGTAACTTTGGGTCTCACCCTAAGTTACTAGGGGAATCCAGACGTGGACCCCTTGCTCACTATTCTTAGAGAGGCACAGATCCACCCTACTGATGAGATCCAACCAGACCGAAACACGTGTCTGGGGTTTCTGTTGGTACTCTTGTTCAGAGAAGAATTGCTTAGCATTTCGGTGCTGGACTGCCCCAGGGCAGGACAAAGACTGATATGTTTGGGATATTTCTTCTCTGTGAAAGATAGTGAGCTAAAGACTCTGGGTAAGTTTCTCATAACCAGGACCCCCTTGTTAATCTGCATATTTAAGTAACTTTGGGTCTCACCCTAAGTTACTAGGGGAATCCAGACGTGGACCCCTTGCTCACTATTCTTAGAGAGGCACAGATCCACCCTACTGATGAGATCCAACTAGACCGAAACACGTGTCTGGGGTTTCTGTTGGTACTCTTGTTCAGAGGAGAATTGCCTAGCATTTCGGTGCTGGACTGCCCCAGGGCAGGACAAAGACTGATATGTTTGGGATATTTCTTCTCTGTGAAAGATAGTGAGCTAAAGACTCTGGGTAAGTTTCTCATAACCAGGACTAATGTCTGGCAGAGGGACTCCCAGGACCCCCTTGTTAATCTGCATATTTAAGTAACTTTGGGTCTCATCCTAAATTACTAGGGGAATCCAGACGTGGACCCCTTGCTCACTATTCTTAGAGAGGCACAGATCCACCCTACTGATGAGATCCAACCAGACCGAAACACGTGTCTGGGGTTTCTGTTGGTACTCTTGTTCAGAGGAGAATTGCCTAGCATTTCGGTGCTGGACTGCCCCAGGGCAGGACAAAGACTGTTATGTTTGGGATATTTCTTCTCTGTGAAAGATAGTGAGCTAAAGACTCTGGGTAAATTTCTCATAACCAAGACTAATGTCTGGCAGAGGGACTCCCAGGACCCCCTTGTTAATCTGCATATTTAAGTAACTTTGGGTCTCACCCTAAGTTACTAGGGGAATCCAGACGAGGACCCCTTGCTCACTATTCTTAGAGAGGCACAGACCTACCCTACTGATGAGATCCAACCAGACCGAAACACGTGTCTGGGGTGTCTGTTGGTACTCTTGTTCAGAGGAGAATTGCCTAGCATTTCGGTGCTGGACTGCCCCAGGGCAGGACAAAGACTGATATGTTTGGGATATTTCTTCTCTGTGAAAGATAGTGAGCTAAAGACTCTGGGTAAGTTTCTCATAACCAGGACTAATGTCTGGCAGAGGGACTCCCAGGACCCCCTTGTTAATCTGCATATTTAAGTAACTTTGGGTCTCACCCTAAGTTACTAGGGGAATCCATACGTGGACCCCTTGCTCACTATTCTTAGAGAGACACAGATCCACCCTACTGATGAGATCCAACCAGACCGAAACACGTGTCTGGGGTTTCTGTTGGTACTCTTGTTCAGAGGAGAATTGCCTAGCATTTCGGTGCTGGACTGCCCCAGGGCAGGACAAAAACTGATATGTTTGGGATATTTCTTCTCTGTGAAAGATAGTGAGCTAAAGACTCTGGGTAAGTTTCTCATAACCAGGACTAATGTCTGGCAGAGGGACTCCCAGGACCCCCTTGTTAATCTGCATATTTAAGTAACTTTGGGTCTCACCCTAAGTTACTAGGGGAATCCAGACGTGGACCCCTTGCTCACTATTCTTAGAGAGGCACAGATCCACCCTACTGATGAGATCCAACCAGACCGAAACACGTGTCTGGGGTTTCTGTTGGTACTCTTGTTCAGAGGAGAATTGCCTAGCATTTCGGTGCTGGATTGCCCCAGGGCAGGACAAAGACGGATATGTTTGGGATATTTCTTCTCTGTGAAAGATAGTGAGCTAAAGACTCTGGGTAAGTTTCTCATAACCAGGACTAATGTCTTGCAGAGGGACTCCCAGGACCCCCTTGTTAATCTGCATATTTAAGTAATTTTGGGTCTCACCCTAAGTTACTAGGGGAATCCAGACGTGGACCCCTTGCTCACTATTCTTAGAGAGACACAGATTCACCCTACTGATGAGATCCAACCAGACCGAAACACGTGTCTGGGGTTTCTGTTGGTACTCTCGTTCAGAGGAGAATTGCCTAGCATTTCGGTGCCGGACTGCCCCAGGGCAGGACAAAAACTGATATGTTTGGGATATTTCTTCTCTGTGAAAGATAGTGAGCTAAAGACTCTGGGTAAGTTTCTCATAACCAGGACTAACGTCTGGCAGAGGGACTCCCAGGACCCCCTTGTTAATCTGGACCCTCATTCATGACAGCTTTGGTAGCTGTTTCATAATGAAAAATATTTTCCATTTTGGAAAGGGAACCCAATAGCTTGATGGGTAGAGTATTGGTGTCCAGGTGCACAAAAGTAGTAAGCCAAAAGACCTAACAGAAAGCAATTGACTAGTGCCATGAGTGGCCACAAATAACACAACATGCACATTAGAATTAGCTATACTCTTAATAAATAGAAGAAATTCCACTCTCAAACACGGTACCCTAACACGTGACCCCGAAGAACAAGTTACTTACCCCTGGTAACGTTCTTTCGACTTGATGGTCCTCCCACGTATTCCTCATCTTTGATATTCGAAATCCAGCTTCAGCTGCTTCGGAAAAAAACATTTTCGGCAGAGGGTGCTGCGCGTCGATGGCGCCGACTCAATGTCCCTCAAGGAACTCTGTCTCAAGGATGATGTCATCGAAAAGCATATATAGCACGTGCAGCGCACGTTGGCTTCTGTTCTGTTTTTTCTTACAGTAAAAATACCTGCATAACCACTGGAATGACCGCACTCAGCCTTGAAGGAACGAAAACTGTAATAGCCTGGGAAATTCTACTGTGGGCTAAGTTGGGAGGGCGATGAGGAATACGTGGAAGGAACATCCAGTCTAAAGAACGTTACCAGGGGTAAGTAATTAGTTCTTCGAATGGATTGTGCGCTCCCACCTATTCTTCATCTTTGATAGACTCCCAAAGCAGTATTAGATTTGGTGGAGGGAGTAAGAATTTCAGTTTCGTAAAGGTTTTCATGAACCGAATGCAAGACTGCTTTTCCAAAGCTCCCAGCCGCCCTCCGGGAGTGAGCTCAGCAGGCGTCGGGGCCGCCTGAGGTTTTGGTGCCGTTCGTTCAGTTGAGGCGGCCCCTGAAGATCCGGAGGGTGCGCGGGACAGGGCCCGCGTGGAGTGGACCCCTCATCTGGGACGGCACAATAGGGGGAAGCGGGAGTACGTCTCACCTCCTCCCAGCGAGGAAGAGTTGCGACCAGAGGAGGAGGAGGTGGCATCAATCAGCCGGCCCCGGGAGTGCAGTGGGGACCGGGCGAAAACTGTGAGTAGGACCTGCGGCGGCGGGCTCCCCCGTGGGTCCCGACTGGTGGCATTGGGGACGGCTGCGCAGCTCAGGGAAAGGGCTCTCCCCCTCGGTGTGCGCCAACCTTGCGGGGGCGCCCCGTGCGGTGGGACCGGTGTGGCAGTTGCCTGGATTCGTCCCCGGGTGGGGGCTGAACTAAGACTGTACTCTGTGCCGCAGGAGGGTAGGCACCTGAGTGTGACGCCCCCGGGCTGGGACTCGCTCTGGGGTCCGCCCACGGGGGTGTTGGAGCCCTGGATTTCTACCCGCGGGGACGGCTCTTCCGCTTGAGCCGGTCCGCTTAATAATCTGACTGCGCAGGAGGGCCCGGCCTTGTGTGCGATCCCAGGTTAATAAGATTCCCCCAGCCCGCGGAGGAGCTCCGGGGTGGGGTCGGGGCCCTCAGGCATTCCCTGCTGCGACAGGTGTTTTGGATCTCCTTCCCAGGCACAGTAGGAGCCACTCCTGGGCCCAACATGGATGTCTACCAGACCCAAGCGGAAATCTGGTAAGGCCAGGTCCTCTTCCAAGGCGCCCCAGTATTCGCTATCATTTCTTTGGCCCACAATGGGGAGCAAAGACACTAACAAAGTGATTGGCGGCCAACCCAAGGAGAGCAGGAGAGCGGTGGCAGAGGAGGACGGAGAGCGGATGACGAGACAGGACCTCAGGGGGGAAATGAAAGCCCTGAGAGAGTCCCTAGCGCAAACCTTCCAGGATCAGTTTCAGCTTATGCGATCCGACCTCAATGTGGCGCTGGGTGAAATCCGGCATGAAGTAGCCCAACTCGGGAAAGGACTGATTTGCTGGAAAGGGGTCTCCAGGACACAGTGAGGACACAGTGAGGGACACCACGGCCATCAGCGAGGCTATAGATCGGCTGGACATTGCGACAAGGAACATGTCAGGCTCAAAGGGGACCCCTCAAGGAAAGCATATAGGGAGTACAGGCTGGCAGAGGGGCAATTGAGAATCCTAAGGACTAAGAAAGCGGAGGGCACGTTGTTGAGGGTCAGACAGAAGTTCTACGCTAAGGCTAACAAGGCGGACTTGTTGCTGGCGCGCCTACTGAGGGGTAGCAGGGAACGAAACACGATTGTGGCCTTGAGGGGTGAAGGGGGGGGAAAGGATACCGGATCGGAGGAAATCAGGAACCGGCTAACCAGGTTCTATGAAGCCCTGTACACATCTCAGGGCCCTGTAACTCAGCTACAGAAGAATTTCTTGGATGCCCTGCCTCTTCCGCGTCTTTCCGGGGAAGTGGGGGAAGTTCTGGGAAGGGCTATCAGAGAGGATTAGGTGCAGGCCGTCATTGCTGCGCTCCCTAGTAATAAAGCTCCAGGCCCCGACGGCTTCCCGGTCTCCTTTTATAAGTCCTATTCTGCCATACTGGTCCCATACCTGACTCAACTTTTCAACTCTTTTGACTCCTCGGGCGGTATCACCCCTTCTATGGAGGAGGCCAAAATCACACTCTTACACAAGGTGGACAAGGATCCGGAGGAATGTACCTCCTATAGGCCTATTGCTCTCATAAATTCGGACGCAAAGATTTACACCAAAATTTTGGCTAAGCGATTGGAGGCGCACCTTCCTGAGCTGGTCCACCAAGACCAGACTGGGTTCGTGCGGGCACGGCAAACGGCCAATAACATTAGGAGAATCGCCCACTTGGCCAAGAAGGCACAGAGGACCCCCACTCCGGCGATTCTTTTAGCCTTGGATGCCGAGAAGGCTTTCGACCGGGTGGAGTGGTCCTTTCTGTTTCAGGTTATGGAGCGAATGGGTATAGGCAAAAGTTAATTGACATGATTCGGGCGAATTACAGAGCCCCCACCTCGTGGTTACTTATAAATGGAGCAATATCCCGGCCCTTCAGGCTCGGACGCAACACGAAACAGGGTGTCCTCTTTCCCCGCTCCTGTTCGCCCTATATCTAGAGCCCCTGCTCGTGGCGATACAGGAGGCGGAGGACATCCAGAGAATTCCCTTTGGGGGGATTCAGCATAAGGTGGCGGCTTTCGCCGACGACATGCTCTTCATCCTGACGAACCCAACGGTGTCCATAGAGGCGTGCACAGCTTTGTTGTCCAACTTTGGGGAGGTCTCTGGCTTGCGGGTGAACGTGCATAAGTCCAAAATAATGAATCTGTTGCTGCAGGGTGATGAGTTAAGGGCTTTGAGGGCTTCCTCTCCATTTAAGTGGAGTCCTGGTGGGATACGGTATCTGAAGGTCAGGGTTACTCCTCAGCTGTCGGGTTGGTACGGGGCAAACTATATCCAGACTGAACAACGAACAAGACCCCTCGTCAAGTGATATAGACCGAGAAGAAGACAGCTCCCACTCCACAGGCATTAGAGAGCTCCTTCTCAACCTAAAAACCGGGATAGGGAACCTCAAAAACAAAATGGACGGCCTCTCCTCCAAAGTCGACCAGCTCCAACACAGGCTGGATAACCACACCGAGTGCCTACAAGAGGTAGAAACAACACGTTCCTGGCTTAGATGATGGCGCAGCAAGCATGATAGCCAGAGTGACATCACTAGAGGCACAAATGAAAGCGGCTAATGCGCGGAGCGAAGATTTGGAGGGCCAATCAAGGAGAAACAGCATTAGGATCGTTGGAGTGAGAGAACACCAACCGCAGGCAAAAATTGAAGAGTACATAGAAGAAATGTGTATCAAACTCTTCAGGTCCGAAGCCTTCTCACGCATGTTTGTAATAGAAAGAGCTCACAGGATCCCAACGACAAAACCCATTCCGGAGCCCCGGCTCGCCCAATTATTGCAAAGTTGCTCAATTACCGGGATTGCGACACAATACTTCGCCTCGCTAGAGAAAAGGGGAACCTGCAGCTCGATGGGGATCAAATTCATTATTACCCAGACTTTTCGCCCACAGTACAAGCCCAAAGAAGATCTTTTATGAATATTAAGCAAAGGTTCAGAGACAACCAGATAACATACTCAATGCTCTTCCCGGCACGACTAAGGATACAAAATAATGGAAGACTCCAATCTTTCAAACAGCCGAAGAAGCCAATTCATATCTTGACCAAGCTGGATGCAGCATACCGGCTAACCAACCACGCCCCCAGAGAGACAGATCCCAAAGAAATCCGCCGTAGATAACCAATGGATAATGCAAAATCTCAAACACTCGCTGACAGTCCCAGCGGAACACACGAACTGAAATTAAGGCCGCAGGGCCGCGCACCTTGGGAGGCTCCCAGGGCCCCTTGCACAGCAAAGTTAACATTCACCAGTTAAGGTTAATGGGGGGGAAAAAGAGAAACGAGCAAGTTGGGAGTTGCTCCTGTGTTGGGAGGGATCCAGTTGTTTATGTTGTCCGATGTCAAGCCAGGAGAAGCCCACCACCTTATACATGTCCCGGCTGTGGCCACACCGGCCCGCACGAGACCCCACCCTGCGCCTCCTCATCGAAACTCTCAAGTCAGATACCTGGTCGACTCCACAGGACTGGGAGCTTGAAGGCCCACCTTAAATCCAGTAAACACAGAACCATAGCGATTGCAAGTTCAAAGTAGCTACGTGGAATATCAAAGGCGGCAATCGACCAGCCAAAGTGCGGCAGATGACGCAATACCTGCGCCGCCACAAAGTCGACATAGCCCTTATTCAAGAAACACATTTGCAACCCTCCTCTGGGAATCGCTGGGCCAAAGACTGGGGATGCCATAGATACTTTGCATCTTTCTCATCCTACGCTAGAGGGGTAGCGATCCTGATTAGTAAAACGATACATTTCAAACTTATCTCAACACAGAAAGACTCAGAAGGAAGATCCATACTAGTGCATGGAATGGTCAACGGAGCAGAAATACTCCTTGTGAACTCATATGGACCTAATGTAGATGGCACCAACACTTTTGACTGGGTAACAACACATCTAGAAACAGGACGATGGCCCACATCATATGGGGAGTTGATCTTAATACACCTCTTGATCCCAACAAAGACAAATCACACAGCAACGGACTCCCATGCTCCAAAGCGAGCTAACAAGTTAAAGAAATATGTAGAGCATATCACCTCACGGATATATGGAGAGAAAAACATCAGGACACCCGCGATTATACCTTCTTCTCCTGGGTCCACAAATCGAGCTCAAGATTGGACTATCTCCTGGTGTCAAAAGAAGCTCACTCACAATGGGGTGACTGCCAGATTCTTCCCAGATCCCTCTCAGATCACTCGGCCGTGACCCTGGAATACATTCCGACTCGAACAACTAATGTCAGACCACAATGGAGATTCAAGCCTAGAGCGTTACAAGATCAAGTTTTCGCAGATGAGCTGTCGGAAGAACTAACATCCTTCATAGAGACCAATCAGGGTTCGGTGGCCTCGGCAGGGACGCTTTGGGAGACCCTAAAGTGCTTCAAAAGACAGGTCTGCTTAACTAAGGAGAATGGCATTCTTAAGTTAATACGGAGAGAACTTGACTCAAGCGAGACACGGCTCAAAGATCTTGAACATTCACTCACTCTTGCAGACGACCCTCAAACACATGCAAAAGTAAAAGAGGAGTTGGGGACATTCAGGGCAGCCGCCGAGAGGGAAATTAAATTCCTGACTAACAACTACCAAATCCAACAATATGGAGAGGGGCAAAAGCCTGGCTCGCTCTTAGCCAGGCTTATTTCTGCTGACAGAAAACCTACAGTGGTTGAATCGATCAAGGACCACGAGGGCAGACCCATCTACGAATCCGAAGAGATTGTTGAAACATTCCGGCAATACTACCAGAAACTATACGACTCATGCTTCACGGCAGATCCTCTAGAACTGAAGCACTATCTAGATTCCATTGAGCTGTACTAGGTGAATGCAGGACTTAGGGAACCACTTAATGCATCCATTACCCTTGAAGAAATCCTCGAGGCGATCAAAGAACTCCCTACTACAAAAGCACCATGCCCAGATGGGCTAACAGGAGAATTCTATAAACACTTTGCAAACCTTCTTGCCCCAATACTACTACAAGTGTATGATGAAGCTTTAGAAAAAGAACAGCTACCATCCACACTGTACATGGCCAACATAATTCTTCTTCATAAACCAGATAAACCCAAAGACGAATGTGCATCATATAGACCAATATCACTAATAAACCTTGACAATAAAATTCTGGCCAAAATATTAACCAAACGTCAGATCCCGCTGATGCCCACCCTGGTCCTAGCAGACCAAGCAGGGTTCATTCCAGGAAGAAACACCACCTTTGGAATAAGGAGAATGTTTAGAGTAATCGAAGCCCTTGACCCAGAACAACAAGCAGCCGCAATACTATTAGATGGAGAAAAGGCATTCGACTCAGTCGAATGGCCCTTCCTCTATGCAATCCTGGAACGAATGGGCCTAGGCAAGAGATTTATAAAACTAGTCTCCATTCTGTACAAAGCCCCCACATCTAATATTCTCCTGGGAGCAAATCATTCGACGAGCATACACTTGCGTAGAGGAACGCGGCAGGGATGCCCGCAATCTGCCCTGTTGTTCGCCCTGGCGATGGAACCCCTGGCGTCAGACCTCAGACTGCAACACATCCACCGAGGCCTGACCTTCGGCCCACACAAGCTGGTCATATCGCTCTATGCTGATGATGTCGCACTCTTTCTCTGAGATTCCAGTGAAAACCTAAGCCCACTGATGCGCACAGTACTAAAATTTGGTCACTACACAGGACTGAAAATTAATAATTCAAAATCAATAATATTCCCCTAACCGCCGCAACCAAAGAGCTTGAGGACGATTTCGCTTCCGATGGCAGCACACAAAAGTCTGGTACCTGGGTATCTTCATGTCAAGATCCAGCTGAGATATCCTACGTGACAACTATGAGACAGTCATAGACACTCTACAACACAAATTAAACAGATGGAAATCACTCTCGCTCACACTCTGGGGAAGAGTGTCACTGCAGACACATGCAAACTCATCAGAGCTAGCAAACAATTCCTCTCCACAGACAGTTGCATTACGCTTGCCAGAGCCCTTATACTTTCCAAATTGGATTACTGTAATGGACTCTACATTGGAGCGAACAAACAGACCATCCATAAAATTCAGGTCCTCCAGAACAATGCCTTGAGAGCAGCTCTTAAGATCAACAGAAATGAGCATATATCTTTTGTAAGAAGAGAATACAAATGGCTATCCACTTTTGATAAAATTCAACTTAAGATCACCTCCCTCGCTCACAAGTGTTTCAACAATAAAGCACCTCCCTACCTCACGGACAGGTTATGTAAAAGAACGTCGTCCAGACCAACAAGAACAGCCAACACGAACTGCCTCCAAGTTCCGCGATTCAAACTCTCAACTATAGGAGGACATAGCCTCCCAGTCAAGGCTGCGCAGCTCTGGAACTCCCTAACCCCTGGCATTAGAGAACCTCAGCCTTTCTCTAAATTCAGACAGAATTTGACCAAGTGGCTAAGAGCAAATGATATATAACTACCCTGACCTGCACCTCTCTCTGGACGCACCTCTCTTGGCGCCCACACTCAGTTCCCAAACTCGTTTATTATGTGCTTGTAGTACTGCGCGCACCCCATTACTATGATACTTGAACTTGTTTTTGAAATGTAATGATCTTGGTGCCACTCGACCACTTAAGTCACACTGTATATAACTGTATATTGTAATCCCATGACTATCCTGTACACAGGCACCCTGTAATCATGGGTTTCTTTCTTTGATTCTGCCTTGTATATACTTGTCTACTGTAACAGTTCTAATGTCCCTGTACCTGTAACTAAGTCGAACATATTCCTGTCTTTTGCGCCCTGATGCCCCAGGGTCTGGTGCGCACTATAAATAATAAACTAAACTAAACTAAACTTGTGAAGATGGTCATCTTGCCAAAACTACTGTATCTCTTCACAAATATCCCGCTGATTCTGATGCAGAGATTCCTGAGACACATCAAGAGCATGATCCTGGACCTAATCTGGGCGGGAAAGGTGGCAAGGGTAGCTTACAACATCCTAACCCTTCCGGTGAGACAAGGAGGCCTAGCACTACCAGACATGGAACACTACTACTGGGCCGCCAAGGCTCAATTCCTTAGCCACTGGTATACCAAGGACTTTGTCAGGCCTCATGTCCAAATTGAAAGAGCTTTAGCAACCCCACACTTACTGCGAGCTGTCATCCTGGGCACGTTCCCAACGCCCGAACACCGCTGAATGTGGTAAATGCGACACTCTCCATCTGGAAGAAAATGGCGAAAGCAGGAGCAATACGGACCAGATACTCCCCACTCTTACCTGCGAAGTTCATCCCCGGAATCCCCATCACAGGGGAAAAAGTCTACCAACAATGGACATAAAAACTATGCATACAATGGATGCATGATCTATTCCCAGAGGGAGAGTTTCTCTCATTACAGCAGGCAAAGGACAGGGGCGGCAACAATGCACTAAATACATTCATCTACTTAAGGACAAAGCAGGCACTACAAGCTTTCTTTCCTACGTTCCCGCAGCAACCCCCAGCATGGCCACTCTTGGACAACATGATTCAAGCCCAGGGCGAAGGACGCCTAACAACCAATATCTATAAATCGCTACAATCAACCTCAGGCTCATATAACAAGAAAGCCAAAATAAGATGGGAAAAGACGCTAAATACCGAGCTTACCGAAGAGGAATGGAACTATATACTGAATCTTACCCAAAAAGTAGCGATAAATACCAAATTTAAGCAAACTCACTTTAACTACCTTCATCAACTACACCACACACCAGCGAAACTCCATTCCATGCATGAATCGGTCTCAGCTGAATGCAGCCGATGCAAATACCCAGAAGCTGACTTCTTACATCTGGCATGGAACTGCCCCACACTCACTACATTCTGGAACACAGTCTTAGAAAAAACATCCGCAATAATCGACGTGGTGTTGCCCCCGACCCGAAGTTGACAATGCTGGGATTGACCAGAGACCTCCCAGCTACTACCCGGAAACTAACAGACCTTTTGTTAATCCTTGCCACACGAAGGATCGCATGCAGCTGGGGGAGAATCCCACCACCAAACTTACAACGCTGGTTAAAAGACATGACATACTGCCAGGACACAGAAACCAGCTACATAAAAACACTACCTCTTCATGCGCGACCTCCGGACATCTGGGGACCATATGTCGCTTACCTAATATCATCCGTGGATGAGGCTGGCTCACAAGCATCATCCCAGACAAATAGTCAAAATCCCATATCAGAGTAAAGACCTACAAAACCTGTGATTACAGGTACTGGATCTTCTGACCAGGCACCAACTACTAGCCAGATGACAGGACGACGCGGGGAGGGAGGGGGATCAGAAGGGGAAAATGCCGGATGGCACATGGGACTGGCTTGCATTTTCTTTTCTTTTACTGTTCCTTTTCATTTCTACTCGAACTGTATGTCCAAATACTTGTGTTGTTTTAATAATCAAAATGCCAATAAAGAAAGTTAATAAAAAAAAAGAGTAGTGGTCCACCTGCTGTAAAGCAGGCTACCAGTGATCCAGTACCGTACCCCGCACTCCTGGCACTTGTTGGGACTGTGGGGCTCTGGATCACAAGAAGGGTGACCTCACGTGTAAAAGTAAGGCACTTGGAGTCCAGGCTGTCAACCTGAGCTACCCTTACCCCATGTCTGTGGTGGAGGCCACTGTCCTCCCCTCCTCTACAGGGATCACATTCGGTGCTCCCGTAGAGATTTCCCTAGTGTCCCTTGGGGCCTGGGACCAGTACGCAGAAGTACTGGCGACAATCCCACAGAACACCCATAGGTTTTTGAGAAGTGTCCTCTTGAATGGCCAGCCTTCTACTGGTTTGAGAGACACTGGGGCAAGTATGACAGTGGTGGACAGGACCCTGCTCAAGCCAGAGGACTATGTAGGTGCTCCTCTGAGAACCACCAGGTTAGCTGGTGGGCCTCCCAAATTATTGCCTGTACCCTTAGTCACACTCATGATTGGAGACAAGACAGCAAAGCTTCCTGTCCTGGTTCAGGACAATGCCCCTGCTAACATTCTGTTTGGAAATGATCTAGCAGAGTTGGGGTTGATCAGGGATGGTCTCCCCAGGACTGCTGCTGCAGTCACTAGGTAACAGGCGACACTGTGTCTGGCTGTGAGTCAGGTACCCGAGCCAAAGGAGAGGCCTAAGGCATGAAGACGGAAGAACAAGAAGGCCACCTCTGTGAAGGGGCTCCTTCTCTTCCTGTTGTTCTTACAGCACCCATTAGGATCCATGCTCCAGACAGGCTGGGTCAAGTGGAAAATCCAAACTCAACTCCTGAGGGAGAAGAGGCAGGAGACCCTTGTGCGGGAGAGGTGCTCATACCCGGAGGACCACCCCGACATTCAATGCCTGTTGGCTGAAGGGGGACTCTCCCGGGTAGACTTCTGTAAGGGTCAGAGAGAGTGTCAACCTCTCGAGGGTCTGAGGAAATAGGCCCTGCCCAGGCACAAGGAGAAGTGCTGAGGACATTCCGGATCTATTGGGAGGGTCAGCTCCTTGTTAGTGAGCCCACTAAGCCTCAACCTGGTGCCCTCAAGAGGTTGGGGGTAGCCCAGGTTTACAGGCCCTTCCTACCGCAGATGGCGCATGAGGTGCCCTTAGCTGGTCATCTTGGTACCAAGAAGACAAAGCAGAGGCTGTCTGCCCATTTCTATTGGCCTCGGATGGGAGTAGAAGTGGAGTCCCACTGCAGAACCTGCCCAACTTGTCAGTTGTCTGGAAAGACTGGAGGCAGTGTCATTGCCCCACTGCAGCCGTTGCCAATGGTTGGCACACTGTTTGAGAGGGTGGGCATCGACATTGTTGGTCCCCTTGACCCTCCCACTTCTGGTGGACATCGGTTCATCCTGGTCTTGGTTGATCATGCCACCAGGTACACTGAGGCTATACCCCTTTGGACTGTTACTGCCAAGGTGGATGCCAGGGCTCTCCTGGGCATTTTCACTCGGGTTGGTTTCCCAGAGGAGGTTGGTTGTCCCTGACAGAGGATTCAACTTCATGTCTAGTTACATGAAAAACATGTGGAAAGAGTGCGGGGTAACCTACAAGTTCTCCACCTCTTACCATCCCCAGACCAATGGTCTGGTCGAGAGATTTAATAAAACTCTCAAGGGCATGCTAGGTGCTTTGGAAGAGCCCCTAAGGAGGAAATGGGATCTCCTCCTGCCATGCTTGCAGTTTGCTTACAGAGAAGTACCTCAAGAGGGTGTTGGTTTCAGCCCGTTTGAGTTACTCTTTGGACATCCCGTGAGGGGGCCCCTTGCCTTGATCAGAGAAGGTTTCGAAACCACACCTCCAGGTCCTGCCAAGCAAGTGGGGTAATATGTGTTAGGCCTCAGACGGAGGATGACACAGATGATGGGTCAGGCAACAGCGAATCTCAAGGCCAGCATGGAATTAAATAAGTTCTGGCATGACCTTAAAGCCTTGCAAGTGGATTGGACTCCAGGCCAGGAGATCCTTGTGATGGAGCCTACCAAGCCTCGAGCTTTGGCAGACAAATGGACTGGACCCTTCAGGATAATCTCCAAGATGGGCAAAGTCAATTATCTGGTTGACATGGAAGTCTCTGGGGTAGCCCCTAAAGTATTCCACGTCAACAAGCTCAAGCCTTTCCATAGGCGAGTGGAGGTCTCATGTCTCTTGCTAACTTCAGAGCAAGAATCTCTCTCCAGATCTGACGACAGAGCAGCAAAGGGCCTGCAGGGCTTTGCTCCGACAGCATGCCTCTCTGTTCTCACTGACACCAGGCCTTACACCATGGTGTAGGCACGAAATTGACACTGGTGACAGTGTGCCTGTCAAAAGCAGGTGCTATCGTATGTCAGATAGCGTTAAGAACCATATCCAGGCTGAGGCCGCCAAGATGTTGGATCTGTGTGTTATTGAACCCTCAACCAGTCCCTGGTCCAGTCCCATGGTCCTTGTCCCCAAGGCAAGTTCCCAGGCAGGTACCAAGGATTGGAGGTTCTTTGTGGACTATCGAGGAGTCAATGCCGTCACCAAAACTGACACGCACCCATTGCCCAGGGCTGATGAGCTTGTGGACACCATAGGTGCTGCCTAATTTGTGAGCACCTTTGACCTTAACTCAGGCTATTGGCAAATAGCTCTGACGGACCATGCCAAGGAAAAGACAGCGTTCTACCAGTACTAGTACCAGGACTCTACCAGTTTAGGGTCATGCCTTTTGGGTTGAAGAATGCCCCTGTCACCTTCCAGAGATTGGTCAATCATGCACTCAGTGGGCTGGAGGCCTTCTGTGTGGCCTACTTAGACGACATTGCTGTCTACAGTTCCACCTGGGAAGAGCATTTGACACATCTGGATAAAGTGTTGCAGGCCTTGAAAAGGGCTAACCTCAGTATCAAGGCCACTAAGTGCCAGATAGCTCAGGGGAAAGTCACCTATCTTGGTCATGAGGTAGGAGGGGGTCAAATCCAACCTCTCACCAGTAAAGTACAAAAGTACAGGATGTACATGACTGGAAGACTCCCACTACTCAAACCCAGGTGAGAGCCGTTTTGCGCCTCACTGGGTATTATCTCATTTTCATGGCGGAATATGGAACCATAGCTGCGCCTCTGACAGCTCTAACTTCACCCAAACACCCTAGGAAGGTTAACTGGCCCGAAGACTGTCAGAGGGCCTTTGATGGCTTGAAAGAAAGTCTGTGTAAGGCACCTGTGTTGTGTGCGCCTGACTACAGCCGACCCTTTATCGTCCAGACGGATGCCTGCGACACCAGAATTGGAGCTGTCTTGTCCCAGTTAGATGACACAGGGAGGGAACATCCGATCATATTCATCAGTAGACAACTCAAGGGTAGAGAACTTAGGTGGGCTTCTGTTGAAAAGGAATGTTTTAGCATAGTTTGGAGCCTTAGGCTTTTTAGGCCGTACCTTACGGGGTCTACCTTCAAGGTCCAAACAGATCATAAGACCTTGAAGTGGCTCATGCAGATCAAGGGTGAGAACCCGAAACTGCTCAGGTGGTCCATTAGCCTGCAAGGGCTAGACTTCACCATAGAGCGTAGACCAGGGAAGAGTCATGATAATGCAGATGGCCTTTCCAAAAGGTATGTTGACCGTCTGGATGAGGGTGTCTATCTCGTGGGAGATTAGGCACCCTAACCTCAGTCTGGGGGGGGCACTGTGATGCTGGAAATGCACTGGAGGGGCAAGGCCTCCGTATTGTTGTCCTTTACTGCTTTTTATCGTGTGTTCTGTCGTGTTTTCCGTGCAGGAGTTTATGTGGGACTCCTGGCGGTGCAGCTCTCTCTTTTGGTTTGGTGTACAGACCCATGGGATACCCTTACGGCACCCATTGGTGGAGGTACAACCCTGTGCCCCTAGTGTATGTTTTTGGGCACCTATGTGTGGCCCACAGAGCAGGGTATGGGCTGGTGGCAGCTCCATGCTGACTTTGACAGGTGCTCTGAGTATCCGCCATTTTGGGATACCCCGGCCCTGTCATTGGAATCAGTTGATTCCTGATGGAAACAAGATGGTCCCCATGGCCTCTTGCCTTCCATCGCCTGATACCTTGGTTTTTCCGAAGTCCTGGGAATCCCCGACTCTGCCCCTTCCCCCTGACTGGCTTTTGGGTGGAAGTTCCATATATGGTAGTATGGGGAAGTGCTGACCAGACTGGCTGGAGCCTTCCCAACGACTGTATGTTGTGGGTACTGTCTGGATGGAGAAGAATGGCCTGAATGCACTGTGCGCCTGATTGGCTGACTGACTGCGTGAATGCCCTACTAAGTGATTGGTTGCCTGAGTGTGACCCAGCAGAATGAATGGGAGATCAACAGTATATCTGGGGTCCTCTCACTGCTAGAATTCATTCAGAAGCTGGAGTTGAAACTGACATTGAAACTGAAGCTTAACCTTGAAGCCCTGCTGGAAGAGAAGTATTGCTGTTGCTCTACTTCATCATTCTGAAAGCTGCTGTGTCTTCAAGAACTGATCCAGAGAGGACCTGGTTAGGCACCCTCTTCCCGAGCTAGGAAGGACCATCGTGCACTGTTAACCTTCGCCGAAGCACCCTGGAAGTCAGCCTACGAAAGACTGTCAGCCGGAGACGGGGACTGCCAACGAGAAACTAAGAGAAGCACCGGACAGCTGTCCACCCTCATCGAGCAGGGTTTGCAGGTTTGCTATAACCGCTGGAGGCCCGTCGAAGTTAGTTTCCCAGAAGCGGGGACTGCATGACGCTGTGCCATGGACAACCAGAGCCGCAACGCTCCATTGATTAAGACATTTGATTACCGGACGCGCTCATCCGCACCCCCGACTACCTTATCCTGGAGGGGAAGGCCAGGCCATCGATGCACCGAGGAGCATCCACCAGTGGGTTTCCCTCTACCCAAAGACCGTAGAGACGCCGGACGACTCGACACCCTTGCTGGGCCACAGTTCTTCACAAACGCTTTGCGGCCCTGAACTATGGACATCGAGGTGCCCCGCATGCCTCATCCTTGCAGGACGTCTTCGACTCGTCGACAAGCTCTGTCAGGACCGAAGCTGCTGCCTCAACGCCAAGTTCACCTTCTTCGAGGCCCATCAGCGATCCATGGCTCTAGCTTCAAAGGGAGTCACTCAAAAAGGATCCATCGACGCCTCCTCGAGGAATTCTGCTATTCCAGGTACATTGGGGTGGTAGAAACACTTTAGAAGGAAATAACCCTCATTGAACAATATATGGACTGGGCTTGAGGTATATCTTTATCTTACAGGTTGCCCAGGTGGGGGAATCTCCAC
The DNA here is from genome assembly GCF_040938575.1 of Ambystoma mexicanum. Classification (NCBI taxonomy): domain Eukaryota; kingdom Metazoa; phylum Chordata; class Amphibia; order Caudata; family Ambystomatidae; genus Ambystoma; species Ambystoma mexicanum. Next base: position 79,597,037 of record NC_090940.1, read on the forward strand.
ACAGAACTGTATCTAGCGGTAGGGGGCAGCATTCTGCCAATTGTTCTAACCAACTGCTTTCCTCCTATATCTATTGTTGGTTACCTTTATTAATTGATTTGTGTGACATTTGACCAGAGTACAGTTGGTGCACTTTAATGAAATCTGATAATAATTGTGGTACCACTTAGAACTATATATATTTTCTATTGTAGATTAACTGAGCACAAAGTGAGTTATTGTGATTGTGTATATAACCTTGAACCTAATACAGTGTGCGGACATTCCTTTGTGGGTGCTTAGCGACTACACTGTACTTAAGAAAAAGCCTGCATCACCTCCTGAGAAGCTAGGCCTGATTGGTTGTCCATTGCTACCAACAATAGAGAATCTTGGCTGGGGTCCTCTGTGCCTCTCCTCTACCATATAGAGAGCAGAAGTACAGTCACCCCCCTCCAGTCTTTACACCCGCCACAAAGAAACACGCTGACTCTGATATATAGAGTTCAATGGTGTTTATTAAAATTCCTTGTAGATGGGATAGTTGCATCTCTTATTTCAAGGGTGTCTGGTTCTAGCAGGGCTTGGGATATTTGGCGCTAGGGCTGGCCCTCTCTTTCTGGTCTACCCCGCCTCCCTAACCCAGGCGTCCCTATCAGCGATGTTAGTAGCACTAGGAACAGTAACCCCTTAAGAGCTCTTTAAATTTCACAATAAGGCTGTAAACTACATCCTCAGTATACATACTGATATCAAAATTAGCTTTCACCGACAATAGAGAAGGTTCAGGCAAGCTTGAGCAATAAAATGTTCTTGCAATGTGTTCATGCCAAGAAGATTCCTCAATGATGTGTATCTGCAGTTTATCTTGAGGAGTTAATTGTGTGTTAAGGAGATACCACAACGTTTGAAAATCATTGGTAGCCAAAGTTCTAGCGATGAGCCACCACTGCACATTCTTAGTTGAGATTCAATGAATTTGAAACAAACTCTTGTGATTAATTTTACATTAATTAATTGTTGCAGTAATCTGTACAGTATTCATAGTGCAATCTCTTCTGTACACCCAAATTAGGCATCTCAAATAATGTTTTTGCTTCTCTGCATCAGAGCAAACCAGAGCCCTGAGAAACAACACTGTGAATCATGTGCCGGCCACAAAGTCCGTATTTATCTCTTAGGCTATACATCCAATCAGATATTTTCTCAGGTGTATCCACATCTTCAAAATCGAAGTTGGTGTCCATCTTTAGGGTTATATGTTTATGGACTGCGTCTATATATTAGCTTACGTCAATCAAATTCGGTTTCACTGTAGGTTAATACAGGTTGCTTGAACCTTTAATTTTAGCTGAACAGGTGTATCTATGTTCAGTGTGAGAAGCAAAATAGCATGGTTACTCTAAGCATTATGTTTAACTTCCAATTTGACTTTGGCAAAATCTTTACTTCCAATAAAGAAATAATGAAGGATTGCCTCATTGCCCCCCATTTTCCAAGTGACCATTCCAGTCATCAAGTTATCTGTCATACATTCAAGCCATGTAATCCCCTGCACAATAGCCCATGGGTACAATAGACACACTTAGGAATCAAAGTAGGGACTACATGCTTTAATAGATAACTATCATAAGGATCCGCACAGCGAGCATTGAAGTCTCCACCAATTTACATGATGACATTTTTAGTAATATATTGATATACTGTGAATACATCCTCAATATAGGACATGATTTCAGCAGTGTACAACCCACCGGGGGTGGGCGGGGTGGGGGGGCACTGATATTGATTGATAGTTTGTTTGTTTTTAGGGTCACTAAAGCCATCTTAATGTATGGAGATATTTTACAGGTGTTTATTTCTGCAACCTTAAAGCAAGTGACCCCAATTATTAAACTGCCGAAGAGAAGTCACAGTTTCCCTTTAACAGTGGTGCAGGTCAGTATCATATAACCATCCAAATGATGACATTTAAATGTCAACCTGCTCTCTTGGATCCAACAATTATCACAGCTAGAAAGTATGTTAATACCTTTATTAGTGCTGATCAGATGCCTATGCCCATAGGTGTTCTATGACATCTTTCGAACTAGGGTTACGGTCTCTTTTTGAGATCAGGCTGCAATTTGCAAGGTAGCCATGCCCAATTTCCATTGTCACTAAGGGGTCTCACACTAGAACCTCCTACTTCATCCCATACAACTTGTCTGCCGACTTGAGTACATACTCTTTTAACATAAGGGCATTCAACTCTATTCATTATTGATAATATGGGCCTCATTACGAGGTCGGCGGTAAGGGGTTAACGGCAACGGTAAGGGTACCGTTGCCGTTAACCCCTTACCACCGCATTACGAGGTCCCTTAGCAGGAGCCGCTAAGGGACCAGAGAGCTATTAGAGGGCCCGTTATTAGCTCCATCCCCATTCCCATTGAGCCCTATGGGGGCTCAAATGGGAATGGGGAATGGTTCTCAGAATGGGGACTTACCGGGTCCTCCAAGGTTGGAATTACCCGGTAAGTCCCCATTTCGAGAACCTGGACGCGGAATGCAGTAAGGGGGTAGCCATGGTGCTAATGGCACCATTGCTACCTCCAACCTCGTAATGAGGCCCCATATCTTGAATACTAAAGTCATATCCTAGCCAAAGAAATGTAGGCGCAAATGTAAGAATGAAATTAACTATATATGCACTCTTAAAGTGGAAGAAAGTATAGCAAACCAAGATCTAAAAATTCAATGTATGCTATCTGTCTTTATACTATTCGCAGGAGCAAGACGAATGTTCGCAGCATTACTATCGACTACTTGTTCAGAGTGCTAGAAAGTATTTTGCTCTACTGCATTCAAAAATGATATTTGCTGAATAACACGCAAGTCCAATAGCTCCACTGTTTTAGGTTGCTTCAGGATCCAGTTATCCAAATTTGTGCCAAGGATCCCCTTAATTTCCGGTCTCTTTTCCTAGTCTTTTTATTGGAGTTCTCAACTAAGGAGAACCGGCTAGAGGTAGTTTTAATCAGCTCATGTAGTTCGGTACTTTGAACATAGCTTTTTCAATTGTTCCATGTCTTCTTATGTTTGCATTTATTCAGTGTATTTGTACTTTCTGTGAACTTAAAGGTATCGATATATTTGTCTACTAATAGACTTGTTTCAATTTTTAGTTGTCAAAGAAGTGCCATGTGTGCTAGAATTCCGTGTATGGCTTAGTCCATGTATGATGTCTGATTCATGAGGAGCTTTATTCAAAGCAGCAATGTTAGTTTCCCTTTTGACTGTACTTTCTTCCACTTCAGGACTTTTGTCAAACAATATGTTCGAGCTGTTACTACACTGCACATTAGCAATTGAAATATACATTTGGTTACTAAAAAGTCCTGCGACTCAGGTATACTTTGCAAATTAAAGCGCAAAGTAAATGTAAAATCGGGCAATAGCCCGTTGATTCTCCCTAAAATGGCACGTTGTTCTTTTTTGTACATTGCAAATATCTTTATAAACCGTAATCATGGTATTTAAAACAAGCTCATACACCAAGGGAGTCAACACCCCTAAGTTATCCTTGTAGGAGGGAGTAGATGAAATAAGGCTATCATTTTCTGCAAAGATCGATGTGCTCGGAGTAGTCTTGCATTTCTCGTTATCATATCATTTGAGTTCGTTTTATCAAAAAAGTGCATACGTGATATTTTTATCAGCCCAAGTGTAAGGATTAACCATGGCTCCTTTATCCCATTTATCTCCCGTTGCAAACTATAACAGAGATGAAGCAGGGAATTGTTATCGATTTCCATGAGAGAAGAATGCGAGGGGTCAATCTCTTTGCTTGTGGTCATTTGACTGCTCTCTGCTACAGGCTTTTCAGCTGCTCCATAAAATGCTGTTCATCTGTTACTTAATGGCTGGTTTGTTTGAAACTGAGAATTGGCCTCATTCAGTTCCATTTCAGTGATACAGTGTACAATATTATCATGTCAAGTCTGTTTGAAGTTGAAGTAGGTAGCGCTTTGCTGCGTAGATTACATAGCATTTACTAAATTGTTATGTTCGAGTTGAAAATAGTTAGTCACTTTTCACAGCAGAAGTTAGTCAAATAAATCACAGATGGAAATACTTTAGGTTTAACATAAGTAAGTTAATCAGGAATTAATTTCGTAAAAATGTACACTGACCACCAACGACCGACTGCAAACCACAACTCACTTGACAGCTCACCTCACACGAGTGCTATGTGCGCGGCTGCAGTGCTTATATTTTTCAAGTGCACAAAGGTGGAGCCTAAGAGGTACCCGGAAAAAAGGTGAGATAGCATCACAGACCACTGTAGTCTGCAATTCGCATTCTTCACCACTCTACCTTTGTGGATTGGCAAGTGCAGGAACCCTAGAAAATGAAATCAGCATATCAGAGAAAGCTCTGACTTCTGCTGATTGATCAGGAACTCCAGACCCAAGATACAGTCCAATGCTAAAAGAAAGTGAGGAGAGCTTCAATGCTTTTTGGGGCATGAAGGTCGTGTCATTCAGGTATAATCACCAACCAAACCCCTTACAACCACAGCAATGCATTAGGAAGCAAGGACAAGGGGAGTGGAGACTTGCAAAATCCTAGATTCGACCCCTCCACCTGAACTGGTGAAACCGTATATGGGGACAAAAAATGGCAATTGTCAGGCCTGTATCCTTCAGATAAAGGCACTTCAGGCAGTCCCATTACTGTAAATTTTCCATGATCATATGGATCCCCTTTTGGATGTCGAAGACTTTCAAATGTGCATGGCTCTTACAGACCACCGCAGGACCAATTCGATTCAACGTTCATGTTCACTCTCGCTTAATTCACTTTCGCTTTATAGCTTCAAACAATGTACCTTTCACAGAGACTTTCGAATGGGCTACTTCCTTTCACCGGACCACTGCATAACTTAGAATCGCTGATCTCACAGCTGCCTTTTCCTTCAAAGTTCATTCACGGATCTGCCTTTCTTCGCATCTCATCCACACGTGTGCAGCCTTCACCTGTGATATGATGTTGCTACTTCATTCGCTTTTACATACACCAGTCTCGCAGGTTGCTTGCCAACTCAACGGCGGTGTGCGTTTCTTTCTTGTTTTGCTATATCCAATTCACGAGTCAAGGTCAGTACCACATGCTTGGCCTCGTCTCCCCAACTCTGGCAGGCCCCAAGGGACGCATTTAAAATGTACTGCCAGGTTTTCACCCAGAGAGCCTTAGAATTCCTATGATCCCACCTCGTGCTTACCTTTCTCGTATTCCTGAAAAAGCTCATTGTTCTCGTCCTTCTCTGCATGTTCAGACTGCGTTGAACTGGGCATTGTGGTTGTCCCACCATGGTGACCAGTCTTCTAGACAAAATAGGCTTAGCTTGGCCTTTTGAGGATGATGTAGAAAACAACACTGATAGCCTGATTCACAGACAATTAAAGGGCAACAAAGCTGACTCCTTGAGAGGGAGCCTCAGTGTGCTCCGAAGTGGCGTCTGGGGAAACCGAAAGCAGCTGTGTAAGGATTGTGATGTGGTCATGCATGCTTCTGCAGGTGACATCAAAATACTACCGAAGTACAAGCATACACAACAGGACAATGACCTATAGCATGCCCCAGCCAAAAATGTAAAGTGCTGCTGTACATTGTCTGTCTGCACTGCAGCAGCAAGCCAACCTAATCCTCTAACACGTGCAACAGTATAGAAGCAGAAAGTGGGCGGGAATGGTACAGAAAAATCAGCTCACTCCAGGGCTGTCAGGCATGCACTAGCGAACTCCTCAGGTTGCACCAAGAAATGGGCGGATATTGCCTGTGCAGTATGTGTGGAAGACAGAACCTTCCAGTTCAAGTAAGTAAATCATATTTTCTATACAAGATGTCAAATATGGGATTCAGCACGGGAGGATAGCTCACGGGCATCGTGCTCGTCTTGGAAGCAAGACGACACAGAGAAACACAGAGTCGATCCCCGGTCCGCGCTTAGAAACCTCTGAATATTAAGCACATGTAAGCACAATAAATAAATGTAAAATAGGGAACACGTTAAAGTTGAACTTCTATGCAGAAAGAACGGCAAAGAAAGGGGTAGTGGACAAGGCAGGGAAATAGTTTGAAGGATTGACTAGTGAGGCCTGTGATTCCAATGTTATAAAACTGCTCAGGTTCCAAGGTTTTTCTGGGAGGTGTAGGTTATATTTACAATGTTTGATTTTCTGCAAGTTTCTAGGAAATATAATGAAGCATAAAACATCCCCAGCCCGTCTTGGTAAAGAATTTACAACCAAACGTTTGTGTAACCACAAATTAAAGCTGTTTTCTTCTGTATTTTTCTGGGAAAAACAAAACACGATGTTAATAAATAGGATAAAAACTATAACACAGTCAACATATTACGAAAGCTAAATGGTTGCAATGTGATAAGTGAAACACACTTCTAATTGTTAAAAATATTCCAACCCTTTGCTGCAGCAAGGCTCATCCCAGCTCTACGAGTCAAAGTATCATCGAGCCCATTAAAACATATCCATTTCTCCAAATAAAGGCATAACGCTAGATCAACATTTTAAGACTAACAGAAAAGCAAAATAACCATGAGAATGCCCTGTAACATCCCAAATATCATCTCACGGAACATCCCCAACCACGCTGTGCACTCTGCATAAATAAGACCAGACTTAGTTCATAACAAATCTGCGATTGCTAGGGCCAACACATAAGAAATTCAACCTTGGATTCAAGATGGCTGCTGGAGGGAGAAGGACGTGAGTGGTGAAGCTCTGTCGTCACCGGGCCCTAATTAAGCTAAACAATAAAGCAGAACACTGATACAAGAACCGGAAAGCCTTTTGAGAACCCGCTATCACGCCCGGACACACAAAAGTTTGGGGACGGAGCAGTAACGGGACCACAGAACGCACTGGAGAAGGTGAAAGGCAAAGGCTGGACAGAGCCCATTCACAAGGCGGCGGCTCGCCACAAGAAGCGGGCCTGCATACTCGGCATTCACAGGGTGGCAAATTCAAGCTCACATCCCAGGCAAGCGAGAGTTGAACCCCTATTTTCAAGTGGATCCTGGAACTGCAGCGGCAGCATTGGACTAACCCTCGCTGAGGCAACGGAGAAGAGAGGTGACCCAGGCCGGGTGTCACGCCCACCAGCAGTGAAGGTACTGGGGTCCTGAGCGGCCCACCTCACTACAGGGAACGGTATGGGTGTAGGCTCAGTACCAGTTTAGAGGATCGGAAGACTCCACAAAAGGGCAGCTGCTGACCACACACAGCACTAGGCCGCAGCAAAGAGCGCAGGAGAGGTACCCACAGTCCCAGGCCCCCTGCATATAAAGTGCCCCGGTTAGAACTCGTATGAGCACTGGTGCCAGACCACAATTGCAAGGAACATAAGTCCTCCACAGAAGCAGGCCATGTTGTCAAGGAGGCGGGCATGGATCATGCCCCGACAAGCGCAAGGACTGCAGGCTCTCTGATGAGAGGCGGTGAACGGCTCACTGAGGGCGCGCACCTGTAGAAGGGAATGCTGCATGAGCTTTAGTATGCTGGATCACCTACATGTCAGCGGGCCTGGAACTAGGCTGGCGGTGAGCAGGAGGGGACTCCATAGCATAGATGCTGGGGACACAACCCCACCACGGCAGTAGGGAAAGGAGGAAGCAGAAAATGAGTGAAACCCTAAGATAAACAGCCTTAGGGGCGATAGAGATGCCCTAAGTGGACTGTTATTTCCAAATGTATTATTTTCATTTCTATCCTTAATTACAAGAATTCTATAAGGATTTAATGAGTTGTTCTGATTCACAACAGTTTTAATATTTTCAGATTGTAAGATGTTAATATTTGGAGATTTGTTTTTACCATGCCCCTGTAGATTAAAGGGACTTTCACTATCATATCTGAGGATGGTTTTATTGGAGGTGTTCTTATTTCCAATAGGTGATGGATTATGACATTTTCCATCAACATCAAAATATTTTGCTTTGGCAAAGAGATCTTCCTTCTGACAACAGGCCATTACATATTCTGGCAGCCCATACATTTCTTCCTTTGAGGAAGACACATACTGCATCACTCCCAACTGAGTCCTCCTGTCCCCCTAGGGCCCTTCATTTCCCAGGTGATCCTCCCGGCTAATACCACCCCCAGGGTTAGGATCAGATAGCGGATGCATGACCCCCCCCCCTGTAGTGGGTACTGGTACCTCAAGACACCAAAACAGCATGCCTAATGTCAAATGGTAAGGGGAAAGCATTGGCAGCCAAGCAAACCCCTCTGCCCCCAAGGAAGCAAGCAGGCGGCATATTGAGATATTAGGGGCAAGAAGTGAGTCAACAAAGCATTGTGGGAGCAGAGAGCCATGACACAGAACAGCAGGGCGATGACGGGGAACTAGACATGGCGGTCCGAAAGGAGGACATAAAATAATGCATTAAGGAATTTCAAAACACTCTTACAGAAACATTCCAGAACCTGTTCGCTCTGATGACAACATAAATGAAACGGTCTATATAAGAGCTGAGAGCTGATATGGCCAAATTGGAGGAGAGGGCGGACATTATGCAAAGGGCCCTGCAAGAGATGGTGGACGACACAAAGAAAAATGAGGAGCACTTGGAAACCTCTACCGACTATCTCAAAATCTCTAACTGTAATGTGAGGATTTAGAGAACCGCTCAGGAGATCGAACATTTGCATTAAGACCCTGCCGCTGACGGTCGAGGACAAGGATCAGAAGAGCACTATACAACAACTCTTTGTCAACCTATTGGCTGAGCACCACGAGGGGGCTGTGAGGAATTCGACCTCCGCATGGCAAGTGTGCACTCGCCTGGGCTTTTTTGATATTTTTTAAAGAAATTGAATGATTTGAGATCAACCTCGGAAAACGTGTGGGGCTAAACCGCACACCTTTTCCTATGCTCACCGCACAACAAACATATAGTCCCATGTTCTCTGGGTGGACACAGCCTACAAGTGCAGTCCCCTGTCATGTTCAGCTGGAATGTGACAGCCACGGGTACATCAAAACACCTCAGGAAGTGGGAAGGCAACACCTTCCTCCTGCCATGGCCAGCCTAATTAAATATCAAAGGCTCCATGGATCCACCCTGTTTATTGTCAAAGTTCAGCTGGGGGCGGGGCATACTGATGATAGTTCATTGAAACAGGCCTGCGAAAAGCCTGATCGCAGGACTGACAAAAGGGAACAGGAAACCAACACCTCTTTGATATGCAATGTGTCAACTAGAAGCTATCTCCCACCCCTCTGTATGTAGGGCAGTGAATGTCATGTCTGGGACAACAGTTTACAGTAGGCAACCCCTGCAGGGGAACCACCTTTCAAAGAGAAGAAGTATGTGATTTGATGGAGACAGAAATACTGTTCTCCCCACAAACTTCAAGGGAGACCTGCACTTTGATCAGGAGCCACAGAAAGCTCAATTAACCAGAGAGACATGTTGATCCACAACAGACAGGAAGATGGGTGGGACTTAGTAGTACATGTTGTCACCCCTTACCTTTCCAGTTGCAAAGCACTCTGGTTATGACCTCACACATAACAGAAGGTTGTTGGTGGGGACCCAGGATTGGTTCAGTAAGGTAGGCTTAGCCTGCACCAATCACTGGGACCCTTTAAGCTTTAAAAGAGGGTTGAGGCCCTCTTTTGGCCGATCATCTGATGACTTTGAAAGGAGTATGAAGAAGGACTCATTGGGACCCTGACTGAAGGTACAGTCTGCCTTACAGCTTCCGCTAGTGAAGGAAGGCCAGAATGTCCAAGAGGGAAGCAAGATCCATCTCCTAAACATCTCCCAGGGAACAGAGGCAGATACCAAATTCAGAGGACCCATCCAGCAGCTCCAGAACCGGTACCCAGCCAGCACACAGCGTGTCCTGCTAGGTTCTGCCAGCAAGCTTCCTAGGTGAGAAGTGCCAGAGAGCCTCTGACCAAAGGACAAGGCTGCAAACACTTGCCTTAGCTTTGGGCCGTCCGCTTTAAAGGACGACACGTGCCCAGCAAAGAAGCTAGGAGGAGTGCCAAAACAAGCATCTTTTAAGGACATTCTCGAGGCAGTCCTGCCCTCGAAGCATGTCCAGCTGCACCACTGACTGTTGTCACGCTACAGTCACCAAAGTTGTCTGATACGCCTCGACAAGCGTTCCAGATCCACCAACCAGCACAGAGACAATGAGTCTTGACCCTGCGCCGCTGTGTAGGACAGGCTGTAGCCGCCTGTCCAGCCCCGCTTGCCAAACTGTCTGCCGCCTGATACCTGCAGCTGTCTCCCATCTTGAACTCTGCCGCAGGAGCTGCAAAGCGTGCTGGAACCGACTCAACGCTGTCGAGCATCAAGATAATCTCAAGCACCAGGTACACTGTGGTCCTGGCCCACTGGTCCTTCTCCAAAGGCCTCTAGTGGGATTTATGACCCCTTTCTCCCTCGGTGCTGAAATCAAATAACCTTCAACAGTTAAGACTGATTGCTTTATCGACTATCCTCCTGTCAGTATTCAGAGTGCATCCCTTTCCTTTGTGAAACTGTCTGTCCTTTGTGTTCCTTTACAGGATGGATTGTATTTTGTAGTGTGCTAGAACTGTCTGTTGTAATAATGATAAAGTAGGTATTTTTATACAACCTTGACCGGACAGTCCCTTTTATCGTTGAGTAATAATTGTATTTTTGCTGTGTTGAAACTACCACCGATACACGACCTTGTGGAGATAAGCCTGCCGTTCCGTCCACGTTACCAAAATTGGACAAGGAGGTTTATAATTTACTTGTGTTTCAAATCTGTTCGGATCCCATCTGGTGTACTAGAGGCATGGGGCTGATTGATGGTTTAGAAACCGATATTCATCCCTGGACCACGGGTGCCCCGAAAGTTGATTCATCACATTGGTGGTAAGTGGTCGGATCACTTAGAGCCTTGCACACAGCTTAGTCACGCAACAATAAAAGTACTGTTGCAGGCAACGTTTAGTCACTGCTAGGTATTAGACATAGTCATGGATCTTGACATGGAGACTGTAAAAGGCATGACCAAGGATGTCCTGCGCAGCCTATGTCAAGAGAAGGGACTTCCCCACAGCACTAAGGTTAATAAACCTGAGTTGCTGACCAGCCTCCAAGCTTGGGTAGAAGCCAGTGTGGCTGGGGAGAGGACCCCAGGGGTTGGGCTAGGCCGTGTGTACCTGAACGGACAAGACCTTCCGGAGGGGGAAAAAGATGAGGACGACCGCATGAGCAGAGTTTCTCGCCAATCATCCCACCGGGGGGCAAGTGTGGTTTTTCAAAACTCGAGAGTATCAGTGAGGACAGGGACTAGTGCGCCTTCCCACAAGTCCCAGGCCTCAGCACAGTCTCTAAGTGGGCCAGTAATTGTTCTGGCTGTTAATGAGGTATCAGATAGAAAGCTCCTGCTCAAGGAGAGGAGACTAGCGCTAGAGGAACAGAAACAGCGGGACAAGGTCACCATAGAGCTGCGCAAGCCGGCGCTTGAAGAGAAGAAGGAGGCCAACAGATCAACCTCTACCTTGCTGACTTATATTGTGTCTGGGAAGGGGGCACTACCAATTCTGTAAAGCTGGGCTCGGTTTCATTAGACTGCATTGTCTTTGCAGACGGTGTGGTCTTGTTTGATCTGACACCTATGCGGCCACAGAGGAATCTGACTCTATTCTTTGAATATGCTGTTAAGAACAACTTGAGAGTAAATGGTCAAAAGTCGAAAGTTATCCTTTTTTCAAACAAGAGACACCCAAAAACCATGAAGTGGAGGGTAAGAGGCATCCCGCTAGAAAGGGTGGACTCTATCAGATATATTACAGCTTCCACCAGTGAAGAGAGAAGCAAGATCCCTCCCCTAAACATCTCCCAGGAAACAGAGGGAGTTACCAAACTCGGAGGACTTGTCCAGCATCTCCAGACCCGGTACCCAGACATCACACAGAATGCCCTGCTAGGTTCTGCCAGCAAGCTTCCTAGGTGGGAATGGTATGGTATGGTATGGTAATATTTATTTTTAAAGCGCCTATAAACAAGGCAAGTGTTACAAAGTGCTCAAGGAGGGCGGGAACAGGGGGAAAAACAACAGTAAGTGCATATAATACAATTAACAGTGGAGATAACCACAAATAGGTCTGAACGACGATTCTGCAGTTTTTCCAAATGCATTAAGGTACCACCATGAAGACAAGGGGGAACAGACAGACGATCCAGAGGCATGGTGAAATCAGATTGCGCAAGTGCACAGGCGGTTCCAGGGGAGGGGAAGGTGGAACAGAGGGGACAGATACTGGAGGCGTGGGGGGCTTTCAAGTACAACCAGTCGGTGGAGGCTGGGGTAAGTGCAGAGAGATGCCATTCTCTTGGGTCATTGTCCAAGTGCAGTGATGAGGCGAGTGCAAGGTCCAGAGGCAAGTGGAAGAGGACTGGCAGGGGTGCAAGGGACCTGTGAGACTCTGAGGTACACCAGGCGGCCAGTCAGCAAGCTGTACAGTAAAAGGTGGGAGAGAGGGAGGGAAGTGCCTGAGAGTCTCTGACCAAAGGACAAGGCTGTTGCCTGCAAACACTCTCCTCAGCTTTGGACCATCCGCCTTAAAGGATGACAAATGCCCAGCGAAGAAGCGAGGAGGAGGGTCACAACAAGCATCAACCAGCATCCATCTTTTAAGGACATTTGATGTAGTCGAGCCCTCAAACCCGGACCGGCTGCACCACTGACTGTTGTCACGCTGCAGTCACTAAAACTGTCCAAGACGCCTCGACCAGCGTTCCAGATCTGCCAACCAGAACAGAGACAACGATTCTTTATCCCAAGCAACTGTGTAGGCCAGCCTGCAGCCGTCCGTCCAGCCTTTCTTGCCAAACTGCCTGCCGCCTGATACCCACAGCTGTCTCCTGTCTTGAACTCTGTCGCAGGAGCTGCAAAGTGTCCTGGAACCGACTCAACGCTGTTGAGCATCAAGATCATCTCAAGCAACAAGTACATTGTGGTTCTGTCCCCCTGGTCCTTCTCCAAAAGGCCCCTAGTGATATTTACAACCCCTTGCTCCCTTGGTGCTGAAACCCAATAACCTTGAACAGTTAAGACTGATTGCTTTACCGACTATCGTGTCAGTATCCACAGTGCATCCCTTTCCTTCGTGAAGCTGTCTGTCCTCTGTGTTCTTTTACAAGGTGGGTTATATTTTGTAGTGTGCTCCAACCGTCTGTTGTAATAATAATAAAGTAGATATTTGTATACAACCTTGACTGGACAGTCCCTTTTATCATTTGGTAATAATTGTATTTTTTCTGTGTTGCAACTAACCAATGATCCACGACCTTGCAGAGATAAGCCTGTGGGGGACACCCACGCGGTTCTACGTTATTTCTCTGCGGTATTTTTCATTGCAGGTTTTTTCATCATTTTAACCACCCCAAACCCCCCCTTTTTTTTTATTCCCTTACACCCACAACCATATATTTAATTTTTTAACCCCCCCCAAAAAAACAAAAAACGATTCGTTTTTTTTCGAAATGAAAACGGCGATGAAAAAACACGCGATGAAAAATACTGCGGTGAAATGCGTGTATACCCACCCATGCAACCCCCACTCACAATATAGTGAACAAGGATGCAGGGGACACCCCCGCAGCCAGTGCAGCCTTAGCACCGAATGGAAGATTGGTCAAACTTTTCAGCCGTTTGCACCTGTGTCGCTATTCCCGGACGCTCCGTCTGGGACCCAAGGTGGCACCCTCTGGTGCTACCACCCGCGACATGGTTGCATTTTTCTGTGCATCCACAAACTGACATTTGTTGGACTGGGCCCAGTCTATTTCCTTTGCTTATTTGCGCATGTCCCTATTTAGTATGTTTTCACTTGATTAGTAATTTCCTTTTGTCCATGCTTTGACCTCTGAGCATCCACTTACCTTTCCTGCACATATATATTTCATAAGATTGGTATCCTTTGTGTTTTCACCTGATTAGTATTTCTTTTATGTCCATGTTTCCATTGTATTTTTCCTTTGTCTTCATTTTTCTATTATTCCTGTATGACCTATAGCAGTCATCATAAATGCTTACTTTTATCATTATTCGCCTCATTATCATGTGTGTAGTGTCCCTTTCGAACGACCCGCAACGTGCCTTTTCATGGACGCGATGCAGTCACGTGTCTATATTTAGAATTGTTACCCTAGCAATGCCTTCACTCGGCGATGCTCAGCGGCGTTCCCTCGGCAGCCGCAGCTCCCGTTTGGTGATCACAGGTATGCCCGCGGGCAGCTCCCGACATTTCCTGACAGCTCCTCTTTTCTTGACACCATTTATTGAATATATTTATTGAATATGGCCTTTAACCCACAGATTGCCAGCTCTCGATCGTGTGTTTCTTGTTGACCGCCATTGAAGATCACACGCCTGATTTAAACTCAGCAACATTACCTCTTTTGGCTTTACACTTCTCGAGAGGTAACTCTTCCATTTTGCTACCAGATATTGTATTACAGCTTATTTTCCACACTACCTCATGATTTTTCCTATTCTTGTGTTTTTTCCTTTTCTATGCCCCATCATGATTTGAATTCTCCCACGTTCTGGTATGTGATTATTTTATATCTATTGTAATGTGTATGTGTTACTTGCATTATTACACTCACGTTCTGGCACACAACCACTTGATATGTCATGTTTAAATTTGTTGTTGTTATTATTACATTATATTAGTACAGACTTGCCCTGACGAAGGAGACAAATTCTCAGAAATGCATTGGCACTTAAAGTCTACTCACATTATGAGATGTGTTAGCCACGTCCTCACTAAGATTGAATTAGTGACTATTTTTTGTAACTGTTTTTTTGATAAACAACTATTTCTCTAACTAAGACTTGGATTCTATTTGTGAATTTTTGTGAAATTTCTACTACTCAAGAAGTGAATATTTATAATTTTGAAGAACTTTTTTTCTGGAATTGCATTACCCATTTTGGGTTTAAACGGAGAGCGGCTGTGTGACTAGGTTTGTCATCTAGTCTTCCGCTTCCCTTGCTGGCTGCGCCATAGGGAACCAAGCTCCACCTCACTGAGGAGGCCGAACAAGGCTGAAACATGTCTGGGGTTGCTTGTGTTTCTGTGTAGATGGGACTTGGCCTAGCAGTTCGGGCTGGGCTGCTCTCATTGGTGGCAGTACCTAACCGATTTGCATATGGCTGGACCCCTTTTGCAATGGCGCAGATGGGATAACAAACAGTGGTGTGGAAGGTTGCCCAGAGCAATGCCAGTGGTTCAGATTAATTAAAAACCTTCCACCCATCACTTTGTGGTGTCATGATTCCTGCCCCTCATGTCCCCAGCCCTCCATGATGTCAGGCTGGAGCTTGGCTACGATCACCTACATGGCCCTCAAGGGCCTCTCCATCCCTTCAAAGACCCACTTGGAGTCAGACTTGGCACGTGTGGCACCAGACTCACTCACTCCCATAGGATAACATTGGGGATTGGACTTGTAGTGCATTGATGGGGACAAGATGGATGCCCCCACATATTTCGGTTCCCAGAACTGCATGTGCGGTCTAGTCTTTTGGGTGTGATTCAGCACGGAGACACCTGGGATTCCCAGAGACTATTTAAGCCACACCCAGGCTGAGAAACATGCTTTGCGTTTTCTGCACCTGCAGCGTGACACTCACCGTGTTCGGACCGGTCTCCAGTAGGCCTGCATCTTTCTTCTACGCTCAGCTCCTGCAAGAACAAGAACACTGTTAGGAACAGCACCTTGCGGCGCTTCTGCCCATCATTCATCGCTCCTTCTGTTCTGCGGGCATCTTCGGCGGTGTCATTCCCATCCCGGCACGCCGCTTCCTAAGGAAAAGGGAAAAGAACAGAAAAAAGGCATTAGTAAGCATTCTGCAAATCTTCGCTTATTTTTAAATACTGTACGAGCTTCAAACGCTTACCTGAATCCCAGCCGCTCTGGGGGAACTCTGTCTCCGGAACTTCTCATCCATCTGCAAGAGGGAAAGGACACTCCAGGTTAGCGTGGAAACATCTAGAGGCGCTGCATACCGCGCTTACCCACGGCATTTGTTCTTCATAACCTGCATCCATGCTGAAAACGTCGCAGCACCTAAAAGACACAGAAAAAGAACTCAGTTCATTGCAAATACGAAAGGGGTGCATCGCACATTGAGCTCTCACTCACCTTCAGTGCTACTCATCTCAGCAGCACGCCGCCATCCCCGGGCGCCAGCCTTCATCTAAGGAAGGAAAGGAACGAAGTTAGAGAGAACTGTTCAAAAGACTCATTATACTTACCTGTCGGACTCTTGCCAGTGAAGTAACTAGGCAGCAACGAGCCCGCATCAATCAACACGCCCCTGCGCTGAAAGCAGGACGGAGAGCACAATACCCAAGAAAACAAGCTGAGCTGTGGATCAAAGGGAAGGGTTGGACCCCGGGGAAGAAGGGGTTCAAGCACACAGAGACAATAGGGAGTTAAACTCTACCAATCCTGTGTTTCAGGCCCAGTCTCCTGTCGAATAGCTTCCAGGGAAGGGTTCGAGGTCGTAAGAGGTCAGAACAGGCTGAGTGACGTCCCCGGGGATACCAGGTGAGCGTTACAGAGTTTATAGTTTGTCTCACTATGTGACAGACGGTATACCCAGACGTGGGTCCCTTGCTCGCTGCGCCATAGGGAACCAAGCTGCAT
Organism: Ambystoma mexicanum; assembly: GCF_040938575.1. NCBI lineage: Eukaryota > Metazoa > Chordata > Amphibia > Caudata > Ambystomatidae > Ambystoma > Ambystoma mexicanum. Next base: position 79,613,739 of record NC_090940.1, read on the forward strand.
CTCACTGAGGAAGCCCAACAAGGCTGAAACATGTCAGGGGTTGCTTGTGTTTCCGTGAAGAGGGGACCTGGCCTAGCAGTTCGGGCTGGGCTGCTACCACTGGCGGCAGTACCTGACTGATTTGCATATGACTGGACCCCTTTTACAGTGGCAGTGACGGGCTAAAAAACAGTCCATTGGAAGGTTGCCCAGAGCAATGCCAGTGGTTCAAATTCATTTAAAACCTTCCACCCATCACTTTTGTGGTTACTCTAGGCAGGTTGGACATCGGATCCCACTGCCTTTCCTGATCCGCCGTACTACGGTTGATTACCTTGTCTGCATGCTGCTGCCTTTTCTTGTTTTTTTGTGCTCTTCTTTTTTCTTTCTCTTTTTTTTCTGACTGTAAGCATAAATGTCCAAATGGCCACATGTAACCAGTTCCCGCAACAGCGCCTTGATGCCTCCGGGTTTTGTGCACTTTACAAATGAACACATAAATAAATAGTAGTCAATGTAATGGACATACAACTATACCAAGACCTGGCCCAAAGCACCCTGCAAAAAGAAGAGCAATGGGCCCGGTAGTGAGGTTGCTCGCCCAAAAAGAACCTGAGATACCTTCCCCTTTGAATTGTTCACCTGGGAAAGCCTTCAACACAGGGTCACAATGTGCGAGGGTGGGGCAAATATTCTGCATTTGCAGGAGAAGCAAGGAGAGAGCCAAGAACGGAACTCCAACAGTGAGCAGTCCAGAAGGAAGCCCTAGGAACATAAGACGGTGCAGAAGCAAGGACGGCGAAAGGAGGCCACAGGAGACTGTCCAACGGGCCCGATCCACCAAATGATATTGACCACAAGGCAAGGAAGTGCCGGCTGGTGGGATAAGGACTGAGTCTGGTGGGCTCCAGCATGAGAGGTAACTGGGGAGTTGTCAAGGTGTTTTTTAACATAGCAGCCATGGTGAGGCCCGCTATCTGGTGGGTGGTCGATTGGATCTAAGGGTTCGGGCTTTAGCATGCCCTACAAATGGAGCTCTGGGAGTGTAGAAGGGTCAAGGCATGGACCTTGCATCCAGGATTCAATAGGAACTCTGACTCTCCCCATGGCAGTTGGGGGTGGGAGAGGACATTGGGGGTTATTTTTGGGGTACAGAGGAATAAGGGGAGTTGGGGGAGGGGCCGGGGGCAGGAGGGAAGAACTTAAGGTGGCCAGGGGACTGCGAAGGATGAGATGGGAAGGACTGATGTACAGCAAATATGACTTTCACTGTCACCACGGATAATGTACAGGGTAGGAATACCCTGGTGAAAAAGAAAAAAGTAGAGGCATTCCTGTACAAGGAGAGGCGGGACATGGTGATGTACCAAGAGACACGCATTAGGAAAAGAGATAAGCAGGGACTAAAGCTTTGGGGATCCTCCCAGGTCCAACAATCCAACACACTCGATACAACAGCAGGGGGTGTTAATAACAATCAAGAACTCGCCAGATGTGCAAGTCTTGGACACACAGGCTGATCCAGCAGGGAGATACATTTTCCTCCAGGTCCACATAGATCGCGAGTCATATACACTGGCAAATGTTTACGCTCCTGACACTGGCCAAGTTGACTTCCTAAAGGGTGGTCTTTGCAAGACTAGAAGGGTTTTTGCAAGGAGAAATAATTCTGGCTGCAGATTTAATTTTGGACTGGGCCCCATAGGTGGATAGGAGTAAAGGGTCATCTCAGAGCATACAGGCTCCATCTAAAGCACTGAAGCAGAGGATAGAGATGCTGGGGCTCCAATGTGTCTGGAGGTGGTTTAGAGGGAAAGCACAGGGGTTCAATTGTTACTCCCATGTCCACTCCTCTCTAGAATAGACTATGCATGGGCTTCAACTAGATTAATGGGGAGGGTAAAAGAAGTAGAACTAAGGGCTATATCCTTATCATCTCATGCCCCAAAAAAAGTGAAGATAGACGTAACACGAAATATTGGGGGTCACGGAAATGGGGGTTCTTGTTGGATCTCCTACAGGAACAGGTTCTGGCAGAGATCATTAGCGACAATATAGACACATATTTCACGGAAAACACAAACCCGGGAATGGCACTGGAGTTGGTGTGGGGCGCGTTCAAAGAGATGCTGCAAAGAGAGTTAATAACAATGATGGCCACAAGTGAGAAACAGAGAGAGCAGATGGAAAGGGACTTGGAAAGTCAGTTGGTAGAGCTCTTGCAGAGCATAGCAATGCACCTGACCAGAGCATCAAAGAAGAGACTTAAGCATATCCAGGGTCAGCTAGAACTACACCGCACCAAGCACGCAGGGAAAGCTTTACTATTCACGAAACAGCTGTTCTATGTTGGGGCAAATAAGGCTGGTCGCTTGCTTGCGAGACAACTTAAGAGTAAAATAGTGGCCCATACAATCCTATACATAAAAACCTGGGATGGTGTTCTCATCACGGAGAACAAAGCCATCCTTAAGGTATTTGAGGACTACTAGTGTGAAATATACTCCTCAGAGAATAATGAGGGAGACAAACAAGGGGGATACATAAGTGCGGTCCCACGCCCTAAAATTACCAGCTTAGAAAGGGAAAACTTCAAAAGGAAGATCCAAGAATGCGAAGTGGCAGAGGCGATTAAAACTCTTCCATTGAACAAATCCCCTTGCCCGGATGGCTACCCAGCATGTTTCTATAAAAAATGTAAGCAGCACCTAATCCTGTGGCTCACCAAATGATAAAATGTGTTCCAGACCAAGGGGATGATTGCGCCAACGATGGATGAGGCTAAAGTTGTGGTCTTCCCTAAGCCAAACAAAGATCTGACACTCTCAGGGTCCTATAGACCCACTGCATTAATAAACCTTGATGCAAAGATATACACTAAAATATTAGCTAACAGGCTGTCTGCAGTACTGCCAAAACTCATTGGGCCAGATCACTCTGGGTTTATACCGGGGAGACAGACCCATGACAACATATGCAGGGTTTACCACCTGATTGAAAAAACCTCAATTACAAAAAAGACGCAACTTTTGCTTTCACTGGATGCAGAGAAAGCATTCAACTGAGTAGAATGGTATTTCCTCTTTTGCGTCTTAGAAGGCGTATGGTTTGGGCCAGGGTTTCTCCAAACAGTGGGGCAAAATTATCATTCCCACTCAATTTGGCTCTCAATTAATGGAAACTTATCACAACGAACAGACATTCGGAGGGGCACAAAACAAGGGGGTCTGCTATCACCATTAATGTATGCCCTGTACCTAGAACCCTTATTAGCCAAACTCTGCACATCAGAACAAGTCAATGGGATACCCATGGCAGGGGAGGAGCACACAATTATGGCCGTCGTTGATGACATGTTGCTGACTGAAGTGGGCCCGGACAGCTCACTTCCCGCACTAATAAGGGAGCATGCGGCATTTGGGGAGGTGGCGGGTTTAAAAATCAAAATGAAAAAATCTGAAATGCTAAGCCTATCTGTCTACCCAGATCAGGTGGAATGGATCCGGTCCCAAACCGAGCTTAAAATGGCACCGCAAGGGATCTCTTATCTAGAGGTTACCATAACCAAGACCCACGAAGGACTCTATGGAGCAAACTACCCTCAGCTACTGCAGAAAGTTAAAGCCGAACTGCTGAGATGGTCCCCCCCTCTCCATATCATGGCTAGGGAGAATAACCATGGTGAAAATTGTAGCATTACCGATAATTCTATATTATTTTCAGGCGCTCCCTACTTCACTCCCTAAATCATTTTTCAGATGCCTAAACAAGATGATTTCAGCATATCTCTGACAGAATAAACTTAATCGGGCTGCGATGAAAACCCTGACACCACCAAGAAATCAGGGAGGACGAGGGCTACCGAATTTCTGCAAATAAAAAGAGGCAGGACAATTACAGGTGGTGAAAGAATGGTTCTCGGGTGACACGCAGAAAATGTGTCTGCAACAGGATTGGGCGGTTGCAGGGACACCTCTGTCAGGAGTATTATGGCTCAGAAAAACACATAGACCATCTAATAGACATATTGGTAAAATTGTGCGCCTGGTAGTAGACACCTGCGATGCACTGGTGACAAAAGGACCCCTTTCCAGCATACCTGCCCCATTTACGTCCCTATTTCCCAATCCGAATTTTACCCCGGGGTTGGAGCAAGGATCCTTTAAGACATGGTGGAATATGATGCAAGGGCAGGAAATCATGTTGTTTGAAGTTTGTAAATAACTGGTGGGGGTGGGGGAGGGGGATAGACTTCCCTACTGGTTATCGATCCGCACATTAAAGCCCTAGCCGAAAGACAATTGAGAAATATGTAACGACACAGTCAGGGTGCAAGAAACTTGTTTCGTCCCTCTATAAACTACTTTTGGAGAGTCCGGCACCCGTGCATTAGCAATACATGAGTAGATGGGAGAGTTCGCTGGGTATCGAAATTTTACAGGAAAGGTGGGACTATTTGTGAGGCAATACATCTAAGCTGACGCGCTCTATTTAACTTAGGGAAATGTGGTACAAAATAATGCAACAGTGGTATTATACCCGGTGAGAATGCATCCCATGTATCCTAAAATAGTGTCAGACTGTTGGAGGAGTTACAAAGTTAGGGGAGATTGGGCCCATGTGTGGTTGGGGGGCCCAGTTATCAAACCATTTTGGGAGGGGGTGTGGACCCAGATGAGAGAATTGTTCCCTGGGGCAAAGACACAGACATGGAAGTATGAACATGCGGATTGTGGGACCCCACTGCCAGGACCCTGACAAAAAAGCAACTGAGGGGATAAATGGTTCTTCTCATAGCAGGTTGGCTTGTCATTGCGCAGAAGTGGAAACAGAAAACATGCCCGACTGAGTTTGAATGGTTGCAAAAAGTATGGATCTTTGTAGCTCTGGAGTGGGTCACCTATAGATTGCAAGGGACCGGGACACTTTCCAGCCAGACTGGGGACAAGTACTATCATACCTCAAAAATGACTATAAGATGCAATGGTGCCCACACCGCCTGAGAATTTTGGATATATTGTGATTGAACCTGGCTTACGTTTTGTTTGCGATGAAGAGGCAAGTCTGTTCCTCCAGCGAATCAAGGGGTGTGGGCGGGGCATAGGGAAGTGGGGATCAGTTCTCCCATTCTAAGATATTAGCTCACTCAATGGGCATTCCCCTAACAACCAGACTAGAGGGGTTCGAAACGACCTGGATGGTAAAGTGCTATGTGACGATCTGGACAGAGTTACTGAATTCCTTGAGAAATACCGAGAAAGCATTCAATGTTTTCTACGCAAGCAGCTTCCTTTCTCTGTTACTAGTTTTAACACCTGTATCACTGCCCCACTTCTTACTTGGTTCCTGCACTTGTCTTGATTCAATTACCAGTGTGCCATACAGCTTAAACTTGAAAACACAACTTACATTATCAAGGTCATCTAAGGTGGTAACTTTGGCACTCTGCAAAGCCTTGACATTGTGAAACAGTTTGGTGTTTCAGAGCAACTCCAAATACATCACTAATTGTGGAAAAAATAGATGTTCCACTGGATGTGTGCCTTTCCAAGCAGAACATTTTAACATATTAATGAGCTTGCCTTAGTGTTTCTTTTGGAAAAAGAGTTAACCGTTCAGTTTGTCTTTCCAGCAGATTATTAGAATTAATGGATGCAGATAACCTATTCAGAAAGAACAAGACAGTGAAACTCGCCATCGAGATTAATGTCCCATCGCACATTACAAGCACCCACTGTAACATGGGTAGACATTAGTATAATTAAAGTTGTACAGTGGGCAATGCAGCTATGAAAATATTGCTTTGTTTGTTAACTATTTTGTTTCTTTCCCTTATCCTAACTAACTAACTAAATAGTTTCTTATATAGCACAACACTAACCCAACGCTCTCAGGGCGCTCCTACAGTTCGATTGTCAGGAGATTACCGCCTGTCCCAGTTAGATGACTGTACTGAAGTGGTGGGTGCTCTCATTGTGTACAATGACAACTTAAGTACATTTGGACCTTAGTGGCCATGGATCGCTTGGCCTGGAGGTCACGGAAGTATAACAACTTTATTGGCTTTTCAGAACGGAGAAGGTTTTTTCATTCACAGAATTATATTTTGGACTATGCCAAAATTTGGGGCCTAGCGAAGAGATATGTCTATAATCTTTGCCTATACAGATTGTTGCAACATTGTCAAAAGACTACAGGTTTAGAGACTCAAAGCCTTCACTCAATATGCCTCCCAAACTGGACGGAATTCTATCCCTTCAAACCACAAACAAGTGCAATAAAAAGGAGATGTTTAGTCCGATGGCTCCTCACTAGGTGCACTACCCCTTCAAGATCTGTCTTTAGACAATAAGAAATATCCACCCTTATATAATATAATGTCTGTTTCCATACTTTAATTGTGTTAGTCACCAGGGTCCAATTTTTGCCCTTTGATGTGTGGGGTAAAGCTAAATACGATACAAGATTTTAGGGAGAGCAATGGGTTCTTTTATGTACATATGTGGGGCATATTGTCACTATACGACCATCGGACTGCTTGCTAAGTTTGTGGTGAAAGCGAGCAACCATACATGTCTGATATACCTATGCTCCCTCTCATAAGCAGGGGTGACGTGCTAACCGTGCTTGCCGCCACCCCCCAGTGAGCTTATTCATTGGTTGCTTACAACACAATGGCAAATGCATCTGGGCAATTGCAATGCGCCCTGCTCTAAATATAGGAAGGTTTAGTCATTGAGATATCTAAGCTCCTTGTTGATCTAGTAGTTGTGCTATGTTGTATTGTATATTATCCTTTGCAATATGGAGTTGCAATTGAAATTCTTAAATCGGTATAACCCCATTTAACAATTTCAATTGCAACTCCATAGGAGAGCTAAACGAGAGCACACCTAGGATCAGATTAGTTCCTGATTCCTTCTTTTCTCAGTCATTATCAACCTTGTGCCAAGGCCTCAAGGTGTGTTACGATATTTACAACTTTGTAACTAACGAACTTTGAAAAACCAGCGGTGCCCACCCTTGATCACCCAGATAATAACTTGGTTTAATGCCTTCTGTGGGTCAGGCAACTATAGCGATATGTCATCAGCATAGAAAGAGCTAAATGATTTTATGACTCGTATCACGACTCCCATACAATCCATGTCAGATCTCACTTTTTTGGGCCAGTGCTTCCACCACCAGCACGAGTAGCCCTCATGGCTACCCCACCCTTCAACCCAAGAATCAGCCAGGAGAATTTGTCAAAATGTCCAGGCCCTACCTGCAACTGAATGCTACCAAGAGGTCATTTCTACTGAACAGTAACAACAACAAACACTCCCAGATCCAGACATGCCTGCCTGCCACAAACCTCAAGGGCTTCACGTCTCAGCTGGCATCCTGTGGTAAGTGTTTGAGATTCCATATAGACGGCCATCTATCCTTCATAAAATACAGCAAAGAAATCATAGACAGAACAGAACAGAACCAACTATTCCACCTTCGGACAATGAAGACCTTCATTTATTTTAAAATATTTTTATTGGAATTTCCAATTACATTAGGAGAAATCAAATTACAAATAACATTTGTGGGTAGAGGGAGAGTAGAGAGGAGTAAGAGGGGGTAGAGGGAAGGGAGGAGAGGGGGAAGGGAATACATAAGTAATAACATAACTTTAAACAAACAACGAAGGTCGTCACAGTCTCATGGCTGCTTCTAGAGGCAATCCGGCAATAGGGCGGAGCAAGTGTGTGGTCTGCTCAGGGGGGTATTGAATTTTCTGGATGGGGCAAATCGGGTTATCTCAGGGTTTAGTTCCCGTTGTATTTCCATTTTTTGTGAGTGGATTGGCATCATTCACGGAGGTTTGTCATCGGATGGATGGAACATGTCCCATGTCAGGGATTTACCAGGCTTCGTAGGTCATGACCGGGCCTTCCCCAGTCTTGGCTATTCCTTCTCCCGATAGCCTAGTTTCTGCTTCTGACCAGTGTTCTAGTTCCTTGAGCCATTTGGCGTAGCGGGGGCCAGTTGAAGATTTCCATGTCATGGCAATTGCTCTTTTGGCCAGTATACAGGCCATGTCCATAAATTTGGCAATGTGCCTGATCTTGCTTATCTGCGGATAGGACCCCAGCAAACATTCCATCGGTGTCCACTCATAGTGAGTCAGGCCAGCTTTCCTGCACGCTTGTTTGATTTTGGCCCATAAATTCTGTATTTTTGAGCAACTCCAGAACATGTGAGCCATTCCTGCATCCTCTGAGTTGCACCGGGGGCAGAGCGGGGTTGGGGTCTGCTGAATTTACCGATTCTGCTGGGGGTCATGTATGTCCTATTGAGAACGTTTAGCTGAATTAGTCTGAATCTCGCGTTTCTTGATACTTCTCTAGGATATTGTAGGATTCTTCCCCATTCCTATTCTGTGATGCTTGTTCCCAAGTCTGTATCCCATGAGCTCTTTAGGGAGTCGCTCTTGGGGTTAGGCCTGTCTGTAAACTGAACATATATCCTGGAGGTTCGTTTCCAGCTGTCTCCCAGGTTGTGAATTAGGGTTAAGGTCAGGTTCAGTTCCGGTTCGTCCGGCCTTTCACTCCAATTGTGTTTAGCCACTTCTCTGATTTTTCGGTAACAAAGGTGTTGGCTCTGGGGAGTCCTTTGTTCGTTTCCAAGGAGTCAAACTCTCAGAAGGAGCCATCTTCGTACATGTCTCCCCAGGTGTAGATGCCATGCCTTTCCCATAGTCTTATGAGCGCCAGTTCGTCTCTGTTGGAGCAGGTGTTGGCGATCAATGGTGTTTCCGAGGAATATGGATTCTCCATGCCCTGCAGCTTCAGTGTTCTATCCCATATTTTCTGGCCCAGCTAGATAAGCTGGGGGACTTTTGCTGGGTGCTTCCATCAGATCCAGAGGATTTCTATCAGTCGCGCCAGCGCTATTAACGGGCTCAGGAGATCGGTCTCCGAGGTGGGGTCATCTGAGATCCATTTGGCCACGAATGTGAGTTGGGCGGCCAGGAAGTATCTTTCCAGATCAGGGAGCGGAACTCCGCCCGCTTTATATGGTAGCATTAGTGTGCCTAGGGCGAGCTTATGTCTGGAGCTCCCGCACACCAAATCCTTTAGTAATGTGCCCAGCAGCCGGCCGGAATGTAGTAGTGGATATTTTTAAAGAAGTACAGGAAGCGTGGTAGCAGTATCATCTTGGAGATGGCCACTCGGCCCATCATCGACAATGGGAGCCTGGTCCAGAACCTCAAGGATTTTTTAAGCCTTTGTACTGCCACCAGGGTGTTGCCCCATGTGTCCGTTCGGGGGTGTGCCAAATGTTGATGCCTAGGTATCGAAATGTGTGTGGTTCCCAACTTATTCCAACCTCTGGGATCGTTGATTTACTGGTCCCAACCAGTCCTGCCAGTGGGAATATGCAGGACTTTCCTGGATTGAATGATATCCCTGATACTCTTGCAAAATTTCTCAGTACCTCCGGGATTGTGGGTATGTTAAGTTGTGGGTCCCTTAAGTAAAGTAGGACGTCATCCGCATATAGCGAGATCACGAGGTATAAACCCCCAACTTTTATGCCTGCATCGAAAAACTGTTTCCTAATATATATATATATATATATGTATATATATATATATATATGGTGCTTCTAGTCCGAGGATATATAACATTGGGGAAAGGGGGCATCCCTGCCTGGTGCCTCTTTGTATATCCCATGGTGCTGACACCATTCTCCCGGTTTTAACCCTGGCCCTCGGTGTTTTATATAGGATCTCGATCCAGTGGATAAAGTATCTGCCCAGGCCAAATTGTTTCAGGGTGGCTAGGAGCAACTCCCAGTATATGGAGTCAAACGCTTTGATAGCGTCTAGAGAGACTACTGCATAGGGTTCCTGTGAGCCTGTTGTTTATACTATAATATGCTGTAGTCTTCGTAGGTTTGCTGTTGTGCTGCGGCTGGGGACAAACCCATTCTGATCACAGTGTACTAGGGTTCCAGTAACTCTTGTTACTATGGATTTTTATGTCATAATTAAGGATGGCTATTGGTCTGTAAGAGCCATACTCAGCTGTAGGTTTCCCGGGTTTAGGAATGGGGGATCACTAGGGTCTCATTCATACTGCCTGGAAGTATCCCAGACTCAAAGGCCTCCTTGTGGACCTCATGTAAGATTGGAATTAGCTCAACTGCGAATGTTTTATAGAACTCAGGGGGTAGCCCGTCGCTCCCAGGGGTTTTACAGGTGGACAGTGCTTTAATAGCCTCCTGTATATCTTCACTTGTTAGCTCTTGATTTAGTGTGTCTCTTTGGGCTTCTTCTAGTGTGGAGAGGCCTATCTCTTCAAGCGTATCATAGATGTCATCCTGGGGTACAATGGAGTCGTGGCTATATAGGTGGGAGTAGAAGCATTTGAAGGTCTCATTGACCCCTGTTTGCGTGGTGTGTATGGTGCCTGTCTAGTCTTGGATTTCAAGGATTGGAAGTTTAAGGGTTTCTTTTTTACACAGCCACAAGAGTAACCTGCCTGGTTTGTCCTCCTCCGAGTGGGCCCTGGTGGTTTTCATGATATAATCAAATTTAGCTAAACTGGCCCAGGCTTCCTGGCAGTCTCTCCTTGTTGCAGACATTTCCTTTTTGAGTTATTGGACTTGTTGGCCGTGGCCTCCAATCGTCTGATCTTCTCCTCACCGCCCTCCAGTTCTTTCCTGAGTGTTTTCCGGATCCCGCCGGCACTGGCTATGACCTCCCCTCTTATTACTACCTTCAAGGCTTCCCAAATGGTGCTCCATTTTTTCACACTTCCCACGTTGTTGTCCATGTATTCTGTTATTTTGTCCCAGAGCTTCTCTTTAAATGCTCCATCTGTTAGGGAGTCCGTTGGCATCCGCCACATCATTATGGGTGGTCTAGGGCTTTTTGGTTTCCATACCATTAGGAGCGGAGTGTGGCCTGATATGGTTCTGCCTAGGTAGAAGGCGGATTCTATTTGAGGGAGGTGCACTTTGTCTATTAGTAGGTAGTCTATACGGGTGTATACCTTGTGTGGAGATGAGTAGTATGAGAATTCCCTACCTTGAGGATGTAGGTCCCACCACACCTCCCACAGGTCAATTTCTTGTATGGTTCTTCGTAAGGCAGAGGAAAGCTGGTTAGTCGGTTGCGTCGGCGGAGCGGATCTGTCACGAACACAGTTGAAGTCGCCTCCCCATATGAAGAAGCAGTCTCTGTAGGGGGGATACGTGTTGATTAGGCACACTTCTGTTTGTTCGATGCTTCCACGGAGTATAAGGAATCTGCCCTCGGGGTCTGCCTCCTTGGACCAGAGTTTGAAAGGTACATTACCACTTATCCATGTATGGGCTCCTCGGGCGTATTTGGAGTATGTCGCTCCAAAGCCCTGTGCGACCCACCATTCAGGGATTCGAGAGTCGATTTCCGCAATAAGGTGTGTTTCTTGGAGCATAGCAATAGAGACATGTTTTCTTCTCAGGAAAACCGACAGGTGTTGAAGTTCTGAGAACCAGAGCCTGGCCGTTCCACCACGGGGCTATGAGCAGAAGAGAACAGTTCACCGTGTTCTTCAGCTTGTAAATCGTCCGATGAATCAGAGGCAGGGGTGGGAAAGCATAGGCCCTCATGTTGTGCCAAGGAATCTTGAGCACATCCCCCATCGAGGAGGCTCCCAGACCATTTCTGGAGGCATACAGAGGAAGTTTCTTGTTTGCCGCTGTTGCGAAGAGGTCCACCTCTGGAGTGCCCCAAAGCAGGAAAATCCATGAGAGGATCTCCACCTTCAGTTCCCACTCGTAGCTGACCATCGTCCGCCGACTGAGGGCATCTGCCGTGACGTTCAGCTGGCCCGGAATGTGTACTGCTACTAGCCAAACACCATGTAGAACCGCCCACTCCAAAATCTGGATGGACAGGTCCACGAGAGGGGGAAGCTTGGTGCCCCCTTGCTTGTTGATGTAATACATTGACACCACATTGTCCGTGCGGATACGGACCACCTTGTTGGCAATGATCGGTCTGAATGCCTTGAGCACTAGGAAAATCGCCAGAAGCTCCAGATGATTTATGTGGAGGAACTTGTCCTGAGGTGACCAAAGGTCCGAGACCTGAAGAAGATCCAACGTCGCACCCCACCCCAGAAGGGAGGAGTCCGTCGTGACCGTTACCATCGGGGCTGGGTCCTGAAAACCCACACCCACAGATAGGTTGCTGAGAGACGACCACCACTCCAGGTCCGCTCTCATGAAAGCCGGAATCAATATCAACTTGGAGTCCGGATCCACAGCCTGATGCCAAAAGCTTCGAAGAGCCATCTGAGCCTGCCTCATCTTGAGACGAGCGAGAGGTAGAGCCAAAACACACGGGGCCATGAGGCCCAGAAGCCTCTGGAACCACCAGGCCGACATACTCTCCGACTGCGCAAACATCTGACACGTGGCCAACAGATCCGCCATTCTGTCCCCGGTCAGGTCAACTCTGCAGTCGATCGTGTTCCAGTGAAAAACCCAGGAAAATCAAGTCCTGAGAGACCGGCATGTAAGATTTCCACCAGTTCACTGACAGCCCAAGATGGAGCAGGAGCTGGAGGAGAGACTGAAGATTGCACGCAGCTTTCAACGGGCAAGGGCTGCGTAAGAGCCAGTCGTCCAAATACGGATACACATGGATACCTTGCAGACGAAGATATACCGCGATCACTGACATCATCTACGTAAAGACACGCAGCGTCGAGCTGAGGCCAAAAGGAAGCACTAGTAACAGGAAGTGCTCCTCTCCCACAGAGAAACGGAGATATCTCCTGTGTGGATTCCAGATCAGAATATGCACGTATGCATTCTGAAGGTTGGGTTTGGGCACCATAAACAGTCGGGAGTAGACACAATAGAAGCCCTCCCCTTGCTCCCCTAGGGGAACGGGTTCCACAGCTCTGAGGTCCAGCAGTTTCTGAACCTCAGCTTTTAGGGAGGGTGACCCCGAGTGCTGGAAAGGAGGGTTGAAGGGTGGGGTCGGGGGTAAGGGTAAGCGGAAGCCCGCCCGAGTGACTGACAAGACCCACCGGTCCTCGGTGATGGTCTGCTACGCCTCCCAATGAGACTCAATGCGTCCTCCCACCGGGGTCTCGTGCAAGCGCGGGGAACCCTCATTTGGCGGGTTTTTCAGTGGTGTTACCACCTGAACATGAGGAGGAGGCTGAGGAGTGGGAGAAAAACCAAGTCTGTTGCTGCCTTCGGCGGGAATTTCCCAAAGGGGTATCCACTCTGCGGGATTTCCAATCTAGAAACCCCCTGAAACCAGAGGAGGGCCGGCTTTGCGACAACGGTCTCTGGGTCCTAAAAGGAGTTTTAACCAAGACAGACAAGGATCTGGCCGTCTGGGTGCTGTCCTTAGTTTTGGTGAGCTCTACATCCGTCGGGAAATGAAAAAGCTCCTTACCGTCAAACGGCAGGTCCAACACTTTGTCCTGCACCTCCTTTGAGAACTTGGTGGCGAGCAACAAAGCCTGCTGAGAGGTATCAATCCCAAGCATAAGGCCCCGAGCCGAAGTGTGAACGTGATGAGCAGTGGCCACCAGTAGATTCTTGAACTCCGCCAGACCTTTCCACATCTTCACATTCGCCCCCGCTAACACCAGTTCTGCATTGGCCTGCCGCAGCTGCAGGGCCGAGTTAGCAAAAATCTTCCTCCCAAGGGAGTCGAGAAGCTTGTCCTCTTTCCCCAGGACCTGAGTAGCCGTCGTAGAAGAGGGTGCTGCAGGCCTGGACTGTAAAGTGGCCGCAGCCACCACCGTGAAGGAGGGGGTGAACAAGATGCTAGAACCACCTCTTCTGAAGATGCAGCCTGTAGCGTGCGTCAATTTTCTTATTGACGAGAAGTCCAGAGTGAGGCTTTTCCCAGACTCTACGGACCTCGGCCAAAACGTCCTTCTGTAAGAAAAGGCTGGTACGCTCCGAAGGAGACAAGGTGAACGCCCCCGAAAGCACACCCTCCTGCGGAACTGGTGCCTCGGGCACTGGAACATCCAATAAGCACATCATGTCCAACACCCGGTTGTGAAAAGCTCTAATAGAGCGGGGCTGGTCTTCGCTGTCCTGCTCACCATACGCATCATCCAACAGGTCAGGGTCCTGCTGAACCATGTCGGGCACCGCCTTGTCCACAGGGGACAAAAGAGGCAAGGGCGGAAGTGTAGGGGGAGGCACCGTAGGCAAAGGCGGCGCTTGCGGAACCACCGGAGGCACGGGTGGAGCCGGAGGCGCAGGCGGGCATATCTCTCTAAAAAGACCCTTGAAATACTCCCTCATGGGGTCGGTACGCATGAGTACCTGAAACTTGCTGAAAAAAGCGTCCTCCAGAGAAAGCTTTGGAGCTGCCGGAGAAGGCCTCTCATGAGGGGGATAGTTCCAAGGACGCAGAGGGGAGGGTTACCAAGCAGGCCCATCCCCGGAGGTATCCACATAAATCAAGGGTGCTGAACCCACAGGCAGCGAGATGTTGTGCGCAAGGGGCATCCGAGCGTTCCAGTCGTAAACTGGACGAAACGGGTGCGCACAAGGAAACTTATGTTCACCTACAGAACCACTCCCCACACCTGAGGCCGATGGCGTAGTTGTAGGAGAAGTGCCCAAAATGGCTGCCATGGTCGTGGCGGGAACGGCTGCCATTTTGCCATCACCTGAGGGGAACTGCGGCATGTGTGGTAGTGAGGCAGGGGTCCCCACCGGTGGATCAAGGGTCTTCATTTTAGCCTTTACACAAGGAACCTCGGCCAAGCCAGTACTATGCGGCCTGGAATGTTTCTGCGACATACCAATAGCCAAACTAGCCTTCACAGGAAGGACCTTGACACTGCTGGTAAAGGAGGAACTTCGGTTCGAACACTCACTCCTTGTCCTCTCAACAGTTCTGGCATCGCCACAAGAGCAGGAACGGTGAGAAACACCTTTCACCGATAAGGCCTTCTCAGGACTCTCAGAACTGTTGGTTTCCTTAGCCCTGTATGAGGGACCTCGGACCCAAGTCCGGTCGCAGCCTTTCCACAGCGGGCCTCGAACATACGTTTGGTTTCACCAAGCCCAGCGGAGGCGTCAGGACGCACCCCAGTACTTTTGAGAGAAGCCGAAGAGAAGGCCTCGGAGCGTGCTCCGGTACACCACGACTCAGTAGAACTAGGTCTACAAGCAGCCCCCACAGGAGGGGCCTCGGAGTGTACTCCGGTATCCACAGGCCCCTTACGGAGACCCTCAGAGATAACTCCGGTACACTTTTTAGGCCCAGACGGCACCTCTGGGCAAGCCCCGTTGGCAGAGCAGTTTGACGCTCCTCCAGGACCGGGAAGACCCCGGGCAGGCATCTCCCGGCCGGGGTGTTCTAAAAAGTAAAGTACTCACCGGGCGTTTCTTCTTTTCGTCGATGAAGGATTGAAAATGCATTGGAGGAGTACGCTGGAACACCTCCTCCCACCGCTCTAACCGACGTTGAAGTGCCCGGACCGAAAGGGAATCACAATAGAAACTCCACAATGGTGATCGGGACCCAAACACTCTAAACAAAGAGGATGGGGATACGCCCTCGCGAATCGTAGCTGACACTAGGAACAATTTGGAAAGTCTAGTTTAAACGACATAGACAGACTAGTACGCGATCGCTAGCGAGAGCCAGAGAGGAGGAAAAAGGAAGAAATTCTTCCACAGATGCAAGTGCGCCCAGTCCCGAACGAGCGGAGAAAAGGACTGATGGGTGATGCGTGGGCGGAGCCAAGATGGGCGGGCTTACGGCTGCGTGCTGTACCCCGTGTAGAAAGAGAGGAAGGACTAAAAATGTTGCACATTTTTTTGGATGCTTTTACAAAGTGCTCCGGTCCCGTCCCACAGGACGGAGGAATGTCCCATAGGTATGGAGGAAAGGGGACGGGACGTAGTAGTATATCCTATTTCTGTGCATGTAGGTGCCCATCCCTCTGACATCCATTCCATGTCAGCACTTTGATGTCATCAGCCACATTTATAGGATTGGACCCCTGGCCCATTGTGTTGTGTCTTTTGACTCAAAAGGATGATTATGTTGAAGACTGTGGGACCTTTTAATCGTGAACAATGTGGCTTCTTCCTCTTTGACTTCTCCTGTTCCTTGGCAGATGAATCTGCCTGTACCTTTTTTTTGTGTGATGTATTTTCCTAGACAAGCTACAATGCTTGCTGTCCGATCTTTCAAATGCTGCTGGTACTGTACGGATAGAAGAGACTACTATCCACTAATAGATACCGTAAGAGCCAACTCACTGATCATTCAGAGTCTTCTGCAGGAATGCAAGGCTTATCTCGAGTCTCCAGGTACATGGTCGTGATGTAGACAGTACATATACACTTTGAGTGGATCACAAAGACAAACTTTCTTTTACCCACATGTTTTAAAGTCCTTCAACAAGGATTTCTTGGCCCCAGGTTTCACAGTCCTTAACCAAGTATTTCTTGGTCTTGTATACTCAGTTTATGTTCTGCTACTTCAAATGCAAGTACTGTTGGGTGGTAACACATTGGCATATTAAACTGCCCCTGGCATATATCAACTGCAAAGAAAGGAATATAAGTGCTCAACAGCAAAACCTCAAGAGGGACCGAGAGTAGATAGATAAATGCAAAGGAAATCCCTATTTTACATGAATTGCATACAACAATATAACAAAAAACAAATATAAAGATAACTTAATTAAGTTGTCTGCATTGTCACACAACAGACAAATATCTGAATATAAAAATACAATGGTATAGCCGAAGGTAACACATCAATATTTCTATGGTGAAAAGACAGAAAAGACAGAAGCACAAGCAGCCCCAGACATGTTTCGGTCTCATTGGGCATCATCAGTGAGCTATAGCTTGGGTCTCTAGACCCAGCAGGCTGAGTACCCATGTATGGGCACACCCGTCCCACTCCGGGTGTCTATAGCAAAACAAAAGAGGTGATGGCTGAGAGCAGGCTGCTTATTTTTCTGGGATTCCCTCCCAGCTTTGGTGAGTTTTGTTCCAACCGGGGTCAGGGAGGATCTCTGGGTCTCCCCATGTTCAATCAAAATAAACATAACATACTTTGAGGATCCAAGAATGAGAAGCGGACACCGAGGATTTATGTCTTTGGCTATAGACTTTAATTACATAATAAAGGGGTTGGAAAAATAGCTTGCTATCTCTAATCTATTTCCCTAATTCAACCCAAACTAAGGGTCTGTCCTATGTCAAGATGTCCAAAGCAAAAATGTCCTGTGTCAAAAATCCAATTCTAGTCCTCACACTCTGAAAGTAACTCTAAGGTGTAAAGGATATTTTGGCCTGGAGTGGAGGATTTGCCTCCAGTAAAATCCTGGCGGTAAATCCTCCAAATCACCACCGAAAAATCAGTAGAATCAGCGGAATTACTGCAGCATAAATTATGCTGCTATAATTCTGCCCAAAAAGCCCCACTGAGTCCAATGGACTCAAATTAAATGGGGAATTGTACCGCCACCACCACTTGTAATCCGGCGGAAATTCCACCGGACCAAGTGACGGTAATGGTTATTTGTTTGGGCAGTATTCTGGTGGATTTACCACCAGGATACTGTCCAACTCATAATGAGGCCCATTGCCTTTGGCCTTTGAAATCCAACAAAAGGGTATAAATCCAACAAATGTATCAACTAGTTAATATTCACTGTTCCAGGGAACAACTCCCCTGGCCAGGTTTCGTCTCCACCAAAACAGAAGTTACAAAAAAATAATCAAGTTCTTCATAGACCAAGAGAATAGCTCCCTCCTCCTTGGTGTCGCAATCCACTCCTCGGGAAATTACTCCCTTACCCAGGTTTCTTTCCTAACTCAATGTAATTCACAATGCTAAGGGCATGCGTCTTCCTTGGGATTCACTCTTCACAATACTACAACTTGGATGCAGGTCCCAGACTCGCAGAATGCCTGGCATACTCAGTCTTCCTTGGGATATTCTTATGCAGTTCATTCCCCACACTTGGGTTTGCCTGGTATACTCTACTGCCAGGCCCTTTCATGCAATTCCCTTCACACACTTGGCTTTGGCTGGTATACACTCCTGCCAGGACTTTCTTATGCAGTTTACTTCATACACTTGGCTGTGCCTGGTATACTCTCCTTCCAGGACTTTCTTTTACAGTTTACTTCATACACTTGGCTGTGCCTGTAATACTCTCCTGCCAGGACTTTCTTATGTAGTTCACTTCACACATTGGGCTTTTCCCAGTATACTCTCCTGCCAGGATTTCGTATGCAGTTTACTTCATACACTTGGTTTTGCCTGGTATACTCTCCTGCCAGTGTGAGTTCCAGTCTTATAGGGCGCCTGATATATTCTCTTGTCAGGACTTCTCACATGAGGTTCTTTACAAAGCGTGTGCCAGTTCTCTTAACTTGTTCATTCACTTTGATACACAAGAATACATGGTATACTCTCCTGACAGGTCTTAATACACATTGTCCCTCTGGTTTTCCCTTCTTGGTCTTCCCCAAGTTCGTACTGTGGGTCCCAGACCCCAGTCCCACTGTCTAGGGCTTCTGATACTTTGCCCGACAGTGCATCGGTGTCTCAACCCTTTCTCTGGGCTCACCATTTCTTCTTCTGGAGTCTCTGTGCACTCCCGACTCTGAATTTGGTGCTTCTCTGGCTATCTCTAACCCGGCAGGCACCTCCGGCAGGCGTTCGGTCGTCGGTTGGCATCCCAGATCCCTCAACTGTCAGGAAGCACGGCTTGCTTCCTTCTGCTTTGCCACAGCCTCCAATGTGTTTCCCTGAGCGCGTCACTCACGATTCACCAGACTGCCTTCTCGCTCTGTCTGGTGGCCCCTTCTTCTGCATTGCCGCTGGTCACTGCACTCCCAGTTTCTCCAGTTGCCTCACAACGTGACAGCTTGGGTTTCCCGGCAACACCTAGCCGGTCGGATCTCCTGTTCTTTCGGCATCCTCGATCTACACAGGATGAAGAAGACAAACTCTGTACTTCTCTTCCTGACATGGTTTTAAACCATGTTAGGCCAATAAGATTCTTCCACCTACTAGACTGCTGGTGTTGGTTCTTATTGGGAGTAAACATCATTGCTCCTTGCCTCTTCCTCGTCTCAGCTTTTGTCAACTTGTTTGTTATCTGATATTGAAGAATACTGACAGTAGGCTTGGAAAGTTGTTGAAGGGAATTATGGCAGTGTGCCATCAAGGCATGAGGAATGTAGGGAATATGCCTAAAAGGTAAAGGGAGATAACATGTGCCACCTAATGATGTCATGCCATTCCGCCGAGGGTCGCCTGACCCATGTGGTCCTACTGCAAAAAGCCACTCTCAGGGTCAGGATCCGGTAGCGGCTGCTGCTCCCTACCCACATGGGGAGAGGCTATCCCCGGGAGAGGAGTGACGGCATCATCAGATTCATCACAATACACATCACAATTTCTTGAAAGTTGATAAAATTAGATTGAGATTAAAATTATTTTTTATGGGATTCAGTTAATCTACATTTCTCTCTGTTGAAATGCATACCAGAGATGTATTAGTAGAGTCCAAGCTATCAATTGTGAGTCTGCACATAAAAGAAAAAGTAATGTCAGTCTACATTGTCTAAAAGATATTCCTTCCCTGTAGGAGTGGTAATAAAGTTGATGACCGTTTGCCTGAACAAATAGGATTCAAGAAAATGAAGTGCATCAAGGTATCAGTGGGTGCATTACGTAGGAGACAATTCACATTGTTCACATTTGGTATATCGCTTGTCTGCCATCTACCTATGAAAGCTCTGAGAAGCAGTACGTTGAACCTAGCCCTATTGATCAGTGCTCACTCATACTTAAAATTGGTCCATAATAAATAGTCAGAAATCTTATTGACATGCTAAGTTATAAAGCCCTTTTTAGTTCCCTCTGTTCAAATTCAGTAACAAAACACTGCCTTAGATTCATAATGATATTATGCCTACTGGATTTGTTATTGTCAGTGGGTTATCAAAACTGCCTTATCATCAGCCCATATTTTAAGCCAGTGTTTCATGGGTTCACAGTTCAAATCGTCTTCTAAATGTAGACACCCGACTTCCTTGTGTACCGAGTATGTTAAAGCCGAGAATGGTAACCCAAGCAAGGTCTTGCAAATAGGCATTTTCCACTAGCTGTAGGCACAATGCCCTCAACAATCCCCATAGGTGTACATTCTCAGTAGAGTTTCAATAGGCTGGGCTTTCAATTGCCTGGCAAATCTTTTGATGTCACCTATTGACAATAGTGTTATTGTACCCAACTTCCACATTTGCTGTGTGACTTTTAGTCTGGATGCAAAACTAAAACTTAAATATTTGTATGACTGGCAAACTTTTATAACCTCATCGCCAGCTTTAAAAGTGGGAAGCTTAAGAAATGTCTATCTGGTTTGACAGACCGTTAAGGCTGATTTGGAAGCATTAGTTCCCAAATACAAATTTCCCATATGGTCAACATATGCAGATATACATTTGTGCATTTCTAGCAGTGTTTGGGCTATCAAGACAGTATCACCTGTGTACGGTAACATGGGATAGATATTCCCCCTATACATGGTACATCACAAGAACAGTCAAGCAAATGTTGATAGAGATCATTGCTATCGAGAGAGAACAAAAGGGGGGCTAGCATGCAGCCCTGTCTGACACCAGTTTGCACAAGGATCCACGGAGTGCAGTGACATAGGCCACATTATCTTGGTGCAGGAAGAACAACATGCTGATTAGATCAGCATTATACACGTCTTTCCAGGGCCGTACACATGTAATTCTCGGCCAACCAGCAAACCATCTGAGGACGGTCCGAGGACCCCCACAACAAAGCAATAACTTTCTTTATTAGTCCCACAGTGACAGCCAGAAATATCTTCTCGTACATAGAAAGCCCCCCCTCTCCCCATATCCCAAGTATTGCACATTACGGGTCCCTAGGGACTTCCACATTCAATACATTTGACAACTTGCGTAAACATTTCCCCCACAGTAGTTGAGCCTGAGGACATTCCCATAGGGTGTGATAAAACGTGCTCTCAGGCCTCCCGAAATGTAAGCAACAATCATTGTCAGCCCGCCTCCACCCACACAGCTTGTTGTGGGAAGAGTAGACCCGATACAGAATCTTATACTGAATAAGGCGGAGTCTGGGAGACATACCAATCTCCAGAGGAAACACCAACGCCCGCACCCATTCCTTGGGCTCCATTGGGCATACATCCCTTTCCCACCTGTCTTTGAGGCGGAACAATTCCTGAGCCACATAGGCAGATATTACTTGATACAACCTTGACGGGACCGTTGTCTCAATTCACACTAGGAGTAGGTTTGTCTCTAAGGGGGAGTACTGTGGGATCTCCCTCAAGACGGGAAACTGGGCTCTCGCAGCATGTGGCAGCTAGATATACCTAAAGCGTTCGCTCGAAACAGCAAAGGGCAAGCCTCTCCTGCAGTGACTCAAAGGGAAGGAGACCATCCTCCTTTACCATATCCACCAGGTTCAAAATTCCAACTCTCCCAATGTCTAAAGCAGGGGTGCACAACTGATTTTGACAGAGGGCGAAAGTACCCTACATGATGGCTATAGTGGGCCGAAAAGTAAATGTGGGTGGGGCGGTAGGCGCGGTGGGGTGTGGGGTGGAAGGAGGCTTTTTCAACCCCTAATTTTTATTAAACACTATGCCCCACAGCCCCCACCCCTCAAGCAAACACAATGCCCCATGGCCCCCACTCCACAACCAAACACTATGCCCCATGGCCCCCACCCCTCATGCAAACACTAGGCCCCAAGACACCCACCCCTCCTGCAAACACTATGTCCCATGGCCCCCACTCCCCAACCAAACACTATGCCCCATGACACCCACCCCTCATGCAAACACTATGCCCCAAGACACCCACCCCTTATGCAAACACTATGCCCCATGACACCCACCCCTCATGCAAACACTATGCCCCAAGACCTCCACCCCTCATGCAAACACTATGCCCCAAGACACCCACCCCTCAAGCAAACACTATGCCCCATGCCACCAAGCATGCACCATGCATACATACTCATACAGACCCAAACCCCCCCACCCCTGCATACAAACTAACAAGCATACATCATGCACCCATACAGACCCGAACCCCCCCACCCCCAACTCAGCACACAAACCCACAAGCATACACCATGCACCCATACAGACCCGAACCCCCCACCCCCAACTCAGCACACAAACCCACAAGCATACACCATGCACCCATACAGACCCGAACCCCCCACCCCCAACTCAGCACACAAACCCACAAGCATACACCATGCACCCATGCAGACCACACCCCCAACTCACCATACAAACTCACATGCATACACCATGCATCCATACAGACCTGAACCCCCCACCCCCCAACTCACCAAACAAACTCACAAGCATGCACGAATACAGACCCGGACCCCCCACCCCCACATCTCAACATACACTGAACGTGCACACAACAACAACAAACATTCAAGCAGACCCAACCCCTCCAACCCCCCCAGCATCTCAACATACACTTCACTTGCACACAAACACATTCAGGCAGACCCGACACAAACACCACCCCCGCATCTCAACACACACTGCACTTGCACACCAACACATTCAAGCAGACCCGACACACACCCCACCCCCGCATCTCAACATACACTGAACTTGCCCACAAACACATTCAGGCAGACCCGACCCCACACCACCTCCGCATCTCAACACACACTGCACTTGCACACCAACACATTCAAGCAGACCCGACACACACCCCACCCCCGCATCTCAACATACACTGAACTTGCACACAAACACATTCAGGCAGACCCGACCCCCAGACCCCCTCCGCATCTCAACACACACTGCACTTGCACACAAACACATTCAAGCAGACCCGACACACACCCCACCCCCACATCTCAACATACACTGAACTTGCACTCAAACACATTCAGGCAGACCCGACACACACACACCCCCTCCGCATCTCAACACACACTGCACTTGCACACAAACACATTCAAGCAGACCCGACACACCCCCCACCCCCGCATCTCAACATACACTGCAGACATACAAATACAAACACACCCATACACACCCGACACACCCCCCCACCTCCGCATCTCAACATACATACAAAAACAAAAAACACAGTCAGGACGGACCCGAGACAGACAGACACACACACACACACACACACACACACACAAACATACAGCCCCCCCCACCATGTACTTACCCAGTGTCATGACTACTGGGTTTCCCCTCACAAGGTCTTCCAAAGTTTCTTGGCTAACTGCATATAGGTCCTGGGCTAAGGTAAAGTAAGACCTTGGCTATGCTGTTCGACACTTCCTCATCCTCCAACATGGCTCCCAGGGAAATTCCTTGCATTGGGCTGTGCAGCCTAGTTGTCCTCACGCTTTCAGTATTTAAACCCCTCCCCCTTTACGTTCCGCGCTTCGCGTCTGTTTTCTTTGCTTGGACGCTTACCGCGGATCGAAGTTCCCTTCAAGATTCAACTCAGCACCCTTTCATAGTTTCATGGTTTTTGGTCCCTGGTCCTGACCCCCAACTCAGCACACAAACCCACAAGCATACACCATGCACCCATACAGACCCGAACCCCCCACCCCCAACTCAGCACACAAACCCACAAGCATACACCATGCACCCATACAGACCCGAACCCTCCACCCCCAACTCAGCACACAAACCCACAAGCATACACCATGCACCCATACAGACCCGAACTCCCCCACCCCCAATTCAGCACACAAACTCACAAGCATACACCATGCACCCATGCAGACCACACCCCCAACTCACCATACAAACTCACATGCATACACCATGCATCCATACAGACCTGAACCCCCCACCCCCCAACTCACCAAACAAACTCACAAGCATGCACGAATACAGACCCGGACCCCCCACCCCCACATCTCAACATACACTGAACGTGCACACAACAACAACAAACATTCAAGCAGACCCAACCCCTCCAACCCCCCCCCAGCATCTCAACATACACTTCACTTGCACACAAACACATTCAGGCAGACCCGACACAAACACCACCCCCGCATCTCAACACACACTGCACTTGCACACCAACACATTCAAGCAGACCCGACACACACCCCACCCCCGCATCTCAACATACACTGAACTTGCCCACAAACACATTCAGGTAGACCCAACCCCCACACCACCTCCGCATCTCAACACACACTGCACTTGCACACCAACACATTCAAGCAGACCCGACACACACCCCACCCCCGCATCTCAACATACACTGAACTTGCACACAAACACATTCAGGCAGACCCGACCCCCAGATCCCCTCCGCATCTCAACACACACTGCACTTGCACACAAACACATTCAAGCAGACCCGACACACACCCCACCCCCACATCTCAACATACACTGAACTTGCACTCAAACACATTCAGGCAGACCCGACACACACACACCCCCTCCGCATCTCAACACACACTGCACTTGCACACAAACACATTCAAGCAGACCCGACACACCCTCCACCCCCGCATCTCAACATACACTGCAGACATACAAATACAAACACACCCATACACACCCGACACACACCCCCACCTCTGCATCTCAACATACATACAAAAACAAAAAACACAGTCAGGACGGACCCGAGACAGACAGACACACACACACACACACACACACACACAAACATACAGCCCCCCACCATGTACTTACCCAGTGTCATGACTACTGGGTTTCCCCTCACAAGGTCTTCCAAAGTTTCTTGGCTAACTGCATATAGGTCCTGGGCTAAGGTAAAGTAAGACCTTGGCTATGCTGTTCGACACTTCCTCATCCTCCAACATGGCTCTCAGGGAAATTCCTTGCATTGGGCTGTGCAGCCTAGTTGTCCTCACGCTTTCAGTATTTAAACCCCTCCCCATTTATGTTCCGCGCTTCGCGTCTGTTTTCTTTGCTTGGACGCTTACCGCGGATCGAAGTTCCCTTCAAGATTCAACTCAGCACCCTTTCATAGTTTCATGGTTTTTGGTCCCTGGTCCTGTGCCCCACGTTATTAGTTGTTTCCCTTTACCCTGTTCATTGCTGTAATGCGCCTTCAGTGATCCGCAATACTTTTGTGGTGAAAACTTCCATTTGAAGTAAGTCAGCGGCAACGTTCCTTCGTGCCCTCTAAGCCGCCAGTATATTCCTTGCATGTTCATTTAGTGGTGGCTAGAGCGCTTGTGCGTTGCGCACATTGGTATTTCCTGTCAGGTATCGAGTGTCGGGGCTCCGGCACTCGAACGCATGTGAGGAGTGTGGTTGTTTAATCACTTCACAGAAGGCTAGCGTGTGTATAGTAGGCATACCTTGTTTAGGAAATTCTGTCATAGAACACAAAAAGGAGTCTGTCAATAATATTACTGGGGTTTTTAGGTTCCAATAGCTGTGACATTTGAGTGAAAATTTTGGAGGAACTGTTACACATCTTTTGAATCCGCAATTGTTTGAAAACTGCATTTCATTATCATTATTTATTTTGGAATACGGAGTCATTAGGAATTCCTGTGGCATTCAAAATGAGTGACCCTTTTTGGTTTCTCCTCAGGTTGTGTTTAGTCATGCGTCACACGTCACCTTATGGTTCCACTCTAGTCCAGTTCTAGGGTTTAGGAGTCATTCCATCTTGAATTAGAGTTGTGGGTGGATTATTCATACAGTTGCCTTTAGTGGTTCCATCTCCAGTTCTCTTGTGCACACACTCCACTGTAGCCCTTCCTCCATAAGTCCCTATCTCCCCCCCCTTCTTCAGAACTCGCGCCCCTGCGCAGAAGCAGGATGGATAGCCCACCATATACCAATCTAAGGTAAGAGTAGTGAGGTTTCAAGGAAGGGTTAGAGAAGGATTGTAGTCAGTCCCAGGCAACCTTGGGGAGTTATATATTGATCTGTGTCCCTGTGTTTACTCTTAGATTCCAAGTCTAAAGAATCTTTGGGGTACAGGAAGTGAAAAGGTGAGAACAACGCACTCTGAGAAGAGAGTTAGAACTATAGGGAGTGGTGTCCCCGCAGAGTCAGGTAAGCGTTACAGAACACGAAGCCGTACTGAAAAATACTCTGCCTGGACATCATGGGATCTTCTGAGGTAGATCAGCTCACCCAACTATTGGGAGAATTAAGACCCGAAGTCCTTGCAGCCCGGTCTGAAACTAGTGCTCTTAGAAGAGAACTAGGAATAAATAGAGAACGGACTGAAGAACTAGCTCGTCAACTGTTACAGAAGCAAGCAGGGCAGGTGCCTTTACCCCATGGTAGTGACCAGGCTTCTTCCTCCACTTCGCCCCCAGTTCCTGTTCAGGTGGTTATTCCAGGGAATATACCCTTGGCTCCTCCGGAGCGCTTTACAGGGGACCCAAAAAGGTTCGCAGTGTTTTTAAATATAGTGCAGATTACACTTTCTGTGCAGGCCAGGAGTATTTCCCAATGACCAATCGAAGGTAGCCTTTGTGTTGTCCTATCTGGGAGGTGTTGCGGCGGATTGGTCCATTCCCCTGGTAAATAGGGATGATCCAGTATTACAAAACTTCACAGAATTTCAACGAGAGTTAGAGAAACTGTTTGCTCGTCACACGCAAGGACAAGCTCTGGACAATGAGTTGCTGTCTTTAAAGCAGGGCAACCAAGAGCTGCTTGCATATGTTGCTACTTTTAATAGGCTGGTGGCAGAAACCAATTGGCCTACAGAAAAGAGAACAACACTATTCTATCGTGGTCTATGCAGTGAATTGAAAGATGTTTTGGCTCAAGTCGTAAACCCACCTGAAGGCATTACGGATTTCATAGATTTAACTATCCAATTGGATCATCGTCTTCGGGACAGGAGAACAGATCGAGCTCATCAAGACAATCGACCCTTTCTGGTCCGTCCCAGAGAACCAGTGGTTAATTCGGGAGTGGATGCTCATTCGGAACCCATGCAGTTGGGTGGAATCAAAGGCCCAATATCTCAAGCTGAGCGAGAGAAGAGACGACAATTGCAGTTGTGTTATATTGTGGCAAGGCTGGTCACTTTTTGAAATATTGTCCAGTGAAACCTGCTCGAAAACCCCTAGGAGGCATTAATCAGGACAAAAAAGAACAGATGGCGGAAAACTCCAGTGCCCGACAAGTCTAGAGGTCCGCTTGTCGAGCATGGAAAGGGTTGCAGCGACCTCACACTTTGTGTTTCCTATTGTCCTTTTTAATACAGAAAATCCCACCGAAAGGCATGCATTAATGGCATACATTGACTGTGGGGCAGTTGGCAATTACATGGATCAGCATCTGGCAAGCATATTGGGATTCTCTTTAAGGAACAAGTTGGAAGCCGAGAATGTTTCCGGGGTCGATGGCACTCCATTGGTGTCAGGACCTGTTACACAGTGCACCAACCCACTCACTATGCTTTGCCAGGAAGGACACAAGGAGAGGATCTCTTTTGACCTAATTCGAGCTCCACAATTCCGAGTCCTCTTGGCTATACCCTGGCTGGAGAAGCATAACCCTTGATTGGTGTGCCCGGACCCTGACCTTCCCCTCTAAGTGTCAGAGTGTGTGTTTTTCAACAGAAGGATCACAAGTTACAAGACAACCTGATGCATCTACTCAATCTACCTTGGGTCTAATAGGTTCATTGCCAGGTGAATATCAAAGATTCCAGGATATATTTCAAGAAGAAAGACAAGCAGAAGTATTACCTCCACATACACCTTATGACTGTCAAATTGACCTCATTCCAGGAGCTCAGCTTCCGTGCAGTAGAATTTATGCCCTCACAGAAAAAGAGAATGCACACTTGAAGTCTTATCTGGACCAGTACTTAGCCAATGGGTTTATTAGGCCATCCAAGTCACCAGCGGCATCCCCTCTTTTTTTGTGCCCAAGAAAGAGGGTGATTTAAGAACATGTATTGATTACAGAGCCTTAAACCAAATTACTGTGAAGAATCGATATCCTCTCCCCCTTATTTCAACTTTACTGGAGCAGGTGAAACAGGCATGAGTATTCACTAAGCTTGATCTGAGAAGTGCCTATCACCTTATCCGTATTAAGGAAGGTGAGGAGTGGAAAACAGCCTTTCGAACACGGTTTGGGCTCTTCGAATATCAGGTTATGCCCTTTGGGCTTTGCAATGCTCCAGCAGCCTTTCAGTCTTTTATGAATGACATCCTTAGAGAATTGTTGGACATCTGTGTGGTGGTTTATGTGGATGACATTCTCATCTTCTCTGCAAACCATTCGGATCATGTGAAGCATGTAACATCAGTGCTGCAAATACTGAAGGATAACTCTTTGTACGTTAAATTAGAGAAATGTCAGTTCCATGTCCCGGAAGTGGAGTTTTTGGGTTTTATTCTGTCTGCACGAGGAATTAAGATGGACAACAGAAAGGTTGATGCCATTCTATCTTGGCCCGCCCCTACTTCAGTCAAAGGAATTCAGAGTTTTCTTGGATTTGCCAATTTTTATAGGCGATTTGTTTCTGATTTTTCTCACCTAGTTCATCCCATTACCTCGTTACTCAGAAAAAATAGAAAATTTGATTGGACTAAGGAAGCAGATGAAGCTTTAAAAAAATTAAAGGAGCGATTCACCGCCGCACCAGTTCTCCAACATCCAAGACCTGACCTTCCGTTTGTGGTTGAAACGGATGCCTCAAATGTTGCCATGGGAGCTGTTTTGTCTCAGCGCAATCCTGACACCCAAGAACTGCACCCAGTGGCCTTTTGGTCTAAGAAATTCTCTGCTGCTGAACTGAACTATACCATCACAGATAAAGAGCTTTTGGCAATAAAGTGTGCACTAAAAGAATGGAGGCACCATCTGCTCGGAGCAAGACACACTGTGACCATTTTCACTGACCATCGCAACTTGCAATATTTGCGCTCTGCAAAGGCACAATCCTCGAGACAGTTGCGATGGGCCCTCTTTTTTGCTGAATATGATTTCATTACCTTCAGACCAGGAGTGCGAAATGGTAAGGCGGATGCCTTATCGCGTATCGGGAAAGGTGATGGAGCTTATGTGCCTGTGAATCCAGTGGAAATCATTTCCGGAGAGAAGGTACTTGGAGTTATGGACACTGCTGATTCGACATTTGAAGAACTACGAAATGAGATTAGAACCAGCATGCCTAAGGACGAGTTGATGAGATGGGAGTCGAAAGGAGAACGTTTCACTATGTTGGATGGCGTACCTTTCTATCAGGAACGTCTGTACTTACCCACACTGAAACTGCAAGAACAAGTCATTGCTAATTATCATGGAGCCCTGCTGGAAGGTCATCCCGGAATCACTAAGACTTTGGAAAAGGTAAAGAGATCGTACTGGTAGCCAACTTGGAGAAAAGATGTCATTCAGTATTTGAAAACATGTGGCAACTGCGCTCAAAATAAAACTCAAAAAAGGAAACCAGCTGGTCTTCTTCAGCCATTGAGTGTGCCCCCTGCCCCCTGGCACACAATTTCGATGGACTTCATCACAGATTTACCGAATTGTGAAGGTTATGATACCATTTTAGTGGTAGTAGACTTATTCTCAAAGATGGCGCATTTTATCGCATTGAAAGGACTCCCTTCAGCTGTGGTGTTGGCAAAGACTTTTCTGGAGAATATCGTGAAGTTGCATGGCTTCCCCATAATAGTGGTTTCAGATCGGGGAAGTCAATTTGTCTCTAAATTTTGGAAGAAGTGTTGCGAGTTGGCAAAAATTGATGTACGCCTGTCCACGAGCCATCATCCCCAAACTGATGGCCATACTGAGCGAACCAACCAAACCCTGGAGCAGTATCTCAGATGCATGCTACATCAACTTGAAGACACCTGGCTAAACGTTTTATGGATTGCAGAATATGCATATAATAACTCAGTGCATACCTCCACTGGATTGAGTCCTTTCTACACCCTGCACGGCAGGCATCCTCGTACATCAGCCTACGACCCACCGGAATCTTTGGAAATGCCAGCAGTTAAATGTCTGCATGAAAAAATCACAACAGCCATTGCTCAAGCAAAGGAAAACTTATCTTTGGCTAAAGAGTCCCAGAAGAAAGAAGAAATTTTGGTGTGGTTATCCACTCGGAATTTGGCCTTAAAGGGATCGTGAAAATTCCTTCCACGATTCCTGGGACCCTTTGCCATTGAGAAAGTAATCAATCCCGTAGCCATGAAACTCATCCTTCCAAGAACCATGAAGATCCACCCAGTGTTTCATGTTTCCCTTTTAAAACCAGTTTATCCAAACACCCGAATCCAAGAGGCTCCAGCTCCGGTGGAAGTGGAGAATGATGAGCTGGAGTATGAAGTTAAGGCCATCTTGGACTCAAAGATTGTGCATAATAAACTGTACTACTTAGTGGATTGGAAAGGTTACGGTCCTCAGGACAGAACATGGGAACCTTTTGAAAACCTTCACGCCCCTAGGTTGCTAAAAACATTTCACCGAAATAACCCGTGCAAACCTGGGAGGGGGAGTTCCAGTCTCGGAGGGGCTTTGGGGGAGAGTACTGTCATGACTACTGGGTTTCCCCTCACAAGGTCTTCCAAAATTTCTTGGCTAACTGCTTATAGGTCCCGGGCTAAGGTAAAGTAGGACCTTGGCTATGCTGTTCGACACTTCCTCATCCTCCAACATGGCTCCCAGGGAAATTCCTTGCATTGGGCTGTGCAGCCTAGTTGTCCTCACGCTTTCAGTATTTAAACCCCTCCCCCTTTACGTTCCGCGCTTCGCGTCTGTTTTCTTTGCTTGGACACTTACCGCGGATCGAGGTTCCCTTCAAGATTCACCTCAGCACCCTTTCATAGTTTCATGGTTTTTGGTCCCTGGTCCTGTGCCCCCGTTATTAGTTGTTTCCCTTTACCCTGTTCATTGCTGTAATGCGCCTTCAGTGATCCGTGATACTTTTGTGGTGAAAACTTCCATTTGAAGTAAGTCAGCGGCAACGTTCCTTCGTGCCCTCTAAGCCCTCTAAGCCGACAGTATATTCCTTGCATGTTCATTTAGTGGTGGCTAGAGCGCTTGTGCGTTGCACACATTGGTATTTCCTGTCAGGTATCGAGGAGTGTGGTTTTTTAATCACTTCACAGAAGGCTAGCGTGTGTATAGTAGGCATACCTTGTTTAGGGTTTAGGAAATTCTGTCATAGGACACAAAAAGGAGTCTGTCAATAATATTACTGGGGTTTTTAGGTTCCAATAGCTGTGACATTTGAGTGAAAATTTTGGAGGAACTGTTACACATCTTTTGAATCCGCAATTGTTTGAAAACTGCATTTCATTATCATTATTTATTTTGGAATACGGAGTCATTAGGAATTCATGTGGCATTCAAAAATTAGTGCACCTTTTTGGTTGTGTTTAGTCATGCGTCACACCTCACCTTATGGTTCCACTCTAGTCCAGTTCTAGGGTTTAGGAGTCATTCCATCTTGAATTAGAGTTGTGGGTGGATTATTCATACAGTTGCCTTTAGTGGTTCCATCTCCAGTTCTCTTGTGCAAACACTCCACTGTAGCCCTTCCTCCATAAGTCCCTATCCCCCCCCTTCTTCAGAACTCGCGTCCCTGCGCAGAAGCAGGATGGATAGCCCACCATATACCAATCTAAGGTAAGAGTAGTGAGGTTTCAAGGAAGGGTTAGAGAAGGATTGTAGTCAGTCCCAGGCAACCTTGGGGAGTTATATATTGATCGGTGTCCCTGTGTTTACTCTTAGATTCCAAGTCTAAAAAATGTTTGGGGTACAGGAAGTGAAAAGGTGAGAACAACGCACTCTGAGAAGAGAGTTAGAACTATAGGGAGGGGTGTCCCCGCAGAGTCAAGTAAGCGTTACACCCAGACGTGCTGGAATGCTGGCGAGGCTTCTGGCACTACGGCTGGCGTGGCAAGCAAGGCTGAAATGCCTTCCGGCATCAAGCCTTACTGGCCACGCCAGCCGTAGTGCTGGCACTCCATTGGTGCAGCACACACGCACTACGTGGCTCGTAGGAGCTGCGTGGTTCGTGTGCACTGAACCAATGAGGGCCAGTGTTTTGTCTGGCCCGGAAGACAACAAAGACTTTCCTAATGGAGGGCGGCCGATGCTGCTTACGGGCCGCCCTCCATTAGGAAAGTCTTTGTTGCTGGCGGGCCGGACAAAACGGCATGGCGGGCCGCAACTGGCACGCGGGCCGTATGTTGTGCACCCATGTCTAAAGTGACCCATCTTGAGGAGCTCAGGGGGATGTGAGTTACGGAGACCGTAAATTACGGTCACCAAAAAAAAAAGGAACCAGAAATTACGACATCGCACAGGAACGGGAAGGAGAACGGCGGCCATCTTCAAAAACACAATCCATTGCCATCCGCAGCTGCCAGCAGCCCTGTGAGGAAACTAAAGTTGGGAACCGGACCAGGCACCGCAGGACATGCCGAAAGCACCAAAAAGGGCGGCGGATCGCATCCGCAAGCAGAGATTCTGCCCCGATGAACTCCAGGCCATGGTGGACTACTTGGCAGAGCATGCCGATGTAGTCTTCAGCAGCGACATGCGAAGGGAGTCGACCCGCCGCAAGAAGACCATCTGGGCGGAACTGGCACAGAGGGTGAGCGTTGTTGGCAACACCCCCCGCACCCCCAGGGACTGCCGCAAGCGGTGGGACGACCTGCGGGTGCGGGTGCAGGGCCTCCTCTCCAGCAACCGCAGCCAGGCCCTGCAGACGGGAGGTGGCCCAAGTACCGCAGTCCAGCTTGAGCCGTGGGAGGAGACCTGTGCGGAGCTCATTGGCAGTGAATCCATTGAGGGCGTGGGGACCATGGAGTGCGGGGGAACGACTTCTGGAGAAGGAGGTGAGTGTCGACAGTGTACACTGGCAATGTCCATTGCATGATGTAAACTGACCCAGGGGCCATCGAAGGCACCCTCTCGTGTTGCCCCCCCCATCCAACGCATCCCCCCATCCAACAAATGCTGAGGCAAGTGCCGCCTAATGCTGGCCCAAGTCCGAGTACATAACGCACATCAACCATAGTGCATTGACTTGCACAGCCCATCATGCACACTGTCCAGCGTGATAGGCATAGTACTAGCCAAAATGTACATGACCAGGGCACAACGAGTCACTCCCAAACATGTGTATATGCCATCACCATGCACATGTACCACTGCCATAGCTACCCCCCAAACAGAACAAACCGTAAATGACCGAAATGTCCATGCAACCATGTATGCAAATAGGACATTGCACATACACTAATGTTGTCCCTCTCTTCTACCCCCACAGGCACAGACCATGACAGCACAGAGCCCCAGGGAAGCCGGGCAAGCACCTCCGCGGGTACTGGCAGGGTCAGGCCGAAGCCAGCAGCAAAAAAAAACACCCCCCAGCCTACGGAAAGGCCACTTGAAGCTGGCAGACCAGCAACCCACACAGCATCTGCGGCAGGAACTGTGCAAACCCCTAGCTCGGCACAGTCGAGCGTCTCAGGGGAGGTTGCTGCCACCTCACCGGATGAGTGGGAGCCCAGCCCGCCACCCATCCAGGGGCCCATGTCGGAGGACGACCAAGACAGTATGCACAGGCCAGAGCCATGCCTCATGGCCCTGGCGTCATGCAGTGACTCCGGGGATGAACCGTCACCTGTGCACAGACTGGAACTTGACCCGCAGGGGTATGACGCCGTTCCCCCCAGTCCACCCATACCACCCCCTGCGGAGCATGCTGGTGCAAG
The DNA here is from genome assembly GCF_040938575.1 of Ambystoma mexicanum. NCBI lineage: Eukaryota > Metazoa > Chordata > Amphibia > Caudata > Ambystomatidae > Ambystoma > Ambystoma mexicanum. The sequence continues at coordinate 79,647,514 of NC_090940.1, forward strand.
TGGATCCTCAGATGGTCTCCCTCCACTTGACCAGCACCGAGTGCACCAGTTGACTGATCTAATTGAGAACTACATTGAGGACAATCGCCAGGCCAGGGCAGAACTGCATGAAGAACTTAACCAAATGCGGCAGTCCCTCACCGACTGCACCACCAGATTGTGCGACTCTATGACGGACAGCACGACCCGGCTATGCCATGTCCTCAATCGCATAGCAAATGCCCTTGAGGCAGGGCATCAAAATCCCGAGCCACAGCAGGAGGACACGGCCGCGACCAGTGAGGCCACGCAATGCAGCCCAAAGAGACGCACTCGGCGTTCCTTGCGTCAACGGGATTTGCCTCCCCCAGACAAGGGGGGCAAGAGACATTAGGCGTTCCTGCCACATGTGGGCCCCACATCTTACATGGGACGACTGCTCTGGAGTTGGGGGGAGGGGGTTGATGGTGTGTTCTGGAGTTGGGGGGAGGGGGTAGGGGGATGATGGTGTGTTCTGGAGTTGGGGGAGGGGGCATGGGCAGTTGCTGATGTGAGCACTATTTTTTATTTATCACAATACACAATTGGTGTTGCAAACTTCAACCGTTGTGGACATTCATCATTGCACATTTGTTCATTGACTACTGCCAGTGCATGGTGTACAAGTATGCACAAGTCCGTTGCCCTGTGTGCCCATGTCATGACACCCTCTACTGACTCGTGTCCTGGAGACCTTGTCCACTGTAAGTACAGAGCATTACATGTCCATCAAGTGCACAGCCTCATTGAACCATTGTTGGCACTACACCCTCCGCCTTCACCGCATCGTCCTGTGGTTGTAGCAGTACCATGTCAGTGGTGATAGCCGCTCACGTAGGGATGCACTTTTTGTCCATCTGCACATATGGCATGGGCCCATTCGACACCAGATATCAGTGGAGGGGTCAGACACCAGTCCTGGTTCGCTGGCACATATGTGCATCACGCAAGCCTGGTGACTGCTTCATCTACACGCTTGCACGGGTATGGCCATAGTCTGGTTGCCCCATGGGCCTGTTCAGGGGGTTCATGACTGGGGTCATGTGGCTTGCTGTCATGGGACAGCCAACAACAGCTGCATGTGTCGCCAAATGAGGTGGGTGTGTGGACTGTCATGGTGGAGAACAGTACTTGGCTGTCATGGCAGGGTTTCAATGATGGCCATCTGGACATGTCCATGGATGTATTGGGCATGATCAGGGACACAAATATGTGTCCGATGCAATGTAATGCAGTGGGGTGCTGTGTCTACATGATGGTCCGTGAACGATGGTGTGGACATCTTGGGGTACATGTTTCTTTGTTGGATGCTGCTGTCCTGATGTCAGATCATTGTGGTGCTGTGCACTGTGTACATTCTTATTTGGGTGTGATGGCTGTAGTCTGTGGATCATGGTCATCATCCTGCTCTGATCCATTCTATGGTGATTCCCAACACTCCTATGGGGGTGCCATGCCGGTGACGTGATATTGTACCCCTGCTGCCCTCCGTGAATTCCACTCCCAGGGATGGGTCTCCAATGTGGTGCCAGGCTGGGGGATGCCACATTGTGCATGTGCAGTGTGTCCTCCGATATGCGCTTACGGTTGTGGTGTCCGCCAATGAGTGGTGCTGGTGTAGTGTGCTTAGCCCTTGTCAGTTGGTGGAGATGTAGTGTGATGTGGATGCCTTATTCTGGCAAAGTGGGAATCTGTTCATATGTGCCGGTGCACTGGTTCTGTGGCAGGTTTGTTGTCGGGGTGAACACCGTACAATGGCTTCATCGTTTCAACCCAGTTGGTTCATGCAGGCACCCACCCCGTGGCACCAGTGCACTTGCATGACACAGTCAGACGACTCAACAGCCAGCCAGACAGGTCATCCTGCAGGTTGGGCCATGTGGCGCGGTAGCGTGGTGATCAGCTGGCCCTTTGAGTCATGTGTAGTTGTTTGTTGTCGGGCCCACCCATGTGTGCTGTTCTTGGTAGCGTTGGATTCCATCTGCACGTAGGGGGAGTGGTATTGTTTGCAGTTGCTGTCCGCAACGTGAATGCCAGGCTGGTCCGCATACGACCTGTGGGTGCTGTCAGGGGCACCATTGTCATTTGGCATGCCTCCATTTGCATTAGGTCCAGCTTCACTTTTGTGTATCTCATGGGTGGTCCATGTTGGGGATTGGTGGACCCTTGTGTGCTTGGGGAGGTGTAACGGCACTTGTATATGTGGCCGCATAATGGACGGTTGTGACATGCCACTATGTGCTGGTGGGTGCCTTTGGCATGGGTGTGGGGCACAGGCAACACCATCACTTGTGCCGGGTTGGCACTGTACATTTGTATGGTGCTCGCTTTTCTTGTGTCTGTGGCGCAATATGGTGGTGACGGTGTCACAGTCTAGGTGGTCAGGGGTGTCTATCTGGTAGGACTTCTCCTAGAGTGGCCGAACATGCTGCGTGTGCATGGGGGCTGCTGGAGTGGTAACGGAGGCTGCACTGGTGCTGCATGCAGGGCCTGTCTCCCCCCTCCTTCTACCCCTGTGTCTCCTCAGTGGGGGGTGTGGTGTTGTTGCAGGGGTTTGTGTGGTTGTGGCCTTGCTTGTTCGATTGGTGTCATCTTGGTGTGGGAGGGGGGTGGTGTGTGGGTGTGTTCCTTTTCTGCTGTGGCAGACTCCTGGCCTCCGTCTGTGTTGCATGTGTGCACCTGTGGCTCAGGGTCCCACTGCTCAGGGTTCTTTACTCCTTCTCTGAGATGCCTGTATGTACTCCATGCCGGTAAGGTACTTTACGGCCTTGGGGAGGCTGTAATTTATGTGTGCTCCTTACTTGAGATCAGCTCTGGTTTACGCCATGCCGTTAATTTCGGCATGGTGGGGCGCGCACGCGACACAAGAACGTAAATTACGGCATTGTAGTTTACGGTGCCGTAAATTACGGTCTGAGGGGTCGGAATGGCATGGAGCGGAAAACCATGCCGGTAAATCATTACCGGCATGGTTTGTACCTTACCTCCATGCTCGGAATGACCCCCAGTGTCTTTTTAAACAATCTTTCACTGTGAACATCCCTCAGCCGGGTTAACTTTTGTAAACACAATTTTCACGGGGTTATTGCACTTCATCCCGTTTTGCAGATATCCCTTAGCCGGGTTCACATTTGCTAGTTACACAGTTAACTTTACTCCACACAATGCAGGATTTACTTCCCTTAGCTTTTCTCTTGGTTACGGGTCAGAGACTTTCAATTGTACAAGGGGTTTGACTCGACCCTTGTATGATATGATAGGTTATTTATAACGTGCTTAATACCCAGAGGTTTCTAAGCGCGGACCCGGGGATCGAACCTGTGGTGCTCTGTGTCATCTTGCTTCCAAGGCGAGCATGTTGCCCCTGAGCTATCCTGCAGGGACCACTTTGACCTCTTGAGTCGGCTCTCCTAGGGCCTCCAGGGATCTGTAGTTTTAACAAACGGGGGCCAGTCAGAGTCTTTTGAATGAGTGCCCATGTGGTGCCGGACCCCTGGGTTGTTTGACAGTTCTGCAACACACAAAGGCTTTGTTGTTTAAATAGAAATTGTACACTGTAGCGCGCTCTACCCTGAATTAATATTCTTTAACACGAGAAATTCAATCCGTATTGTTGGAAGTAAAGGTTCTAATTTAATTTGACATCTTCATATAGAGTCAGCCGACACGTGTTTCGACCATAGGTTGTCGTCAAGGCACGTTTGTATGAATGTAGTTGAAAAAAAAAACGAAGAGAACTTGTCACTGCAATTTCTCGTGTTAAAGAATATTAATTCAGGGTAGAGCGCGCTACAGTGTACATTTTCTATTTATTCTATTCATTTACTGGGCGATTGGTGGGAACCCAGTATAAGGACACGTGTAACGCGGCTCAACGTACCCAATTGAGTTCAGTGAGCATAGCGCACATTCAAGCCTTTACCCACCCAAATCCCTTATCTGCTTTGTTGTTTTATTCACATTGTGTTGTCATTTGCAACCTTCGCTCATGTTACGCTCATCTGGTCTCTGCGGAGGCGTTGGGGCACAGTTGCAGCCCTCCCTGGACTTGAATCATCTCCCTTCAGGCCTCTCCCTCAGTAGAAAATCTGTGAGCGGTGGTACGTGGTGAGACTTCTCCTGTGAATGATGGAAGATAAGCTCTCCGTCCTGCTACTTCTGGCATGGGCGCGTCGAATGGGATCTAGTTCCTTCACTGATCCCTAATAAGGATTAGTCCAGTCAAGCTGCGACTATGCTTCTAAGATTGGTAAGTCTTTCTTGAGCTCTTGTGATGCTGTTCGTTCTGTTTAATGTCATTATATGTTGTTCCTAATTATGTACACAATAATATCTCTCTTCTGTTTTCTCCCTTAGATGGAAACGCAGCCTAGATGCAGCTGTGAGACGTCAGACGCGGCCGGAGGGAAGATGGAGGCTACCGCAATGTTCGACAGCAGGTAAGCAAAGGTTTAAGGTAAAGCGCGAGGTATAGCGAAGCACAACCTTAAACTGACTGTTTTTTCAATGTCTAACCTTGTCTTCTGTTTCTCCTTGCAGGCACTGCTGTCGACAATGGAGGGTGTTGTGCTGCGGTGCCAAGATGAAGATTTCAGCGTTCTGGAAAGTGTAAAGATGAATACTTGGCTCGCCGAAGAGGTGTACAGGTAAGAACAGCTTCCCCCAGTTGGTAAGTATGCTGGCAGGAAGCACGATGTCCAGGAAACAGGATCTTCAAAGGTAAGTCTGACCTCAGGCGACGGTGAGCGTTACGCTGCTTGCAAGTGCAGAATAACATGAAGCACTGGCCTTAAGGATGAGCAACTTATATAGCTGAGCTTCTGAAGCCACACCCACCAGGTTCAGCCTGCCTGCCACACCCAATGACAATCCATTAGCAGCCACACCCGAGAATACACTTGGGGCTGCTTAATGAATAGAATGTTCAGGTTAATGCATTCTACTTAATGGATGGAATGTTCAAGGTTAATGCATCTGCTTAATGGATGGGATGTTCAAGGTTAATGCATCTGCTTAACGAATGGAATGTTCAACGTTAATGCATCTGGAGTGCTATGTCCATAATAAAGGCTTTTGGTGTCAATTGGATGTTCTTGTTTACCTTTGTTCATGAGCCTGGCACCAGAGGCGCCAGGACAGTGTCCACCCAGGTCTCCTGTGCATGTGACCCCTGCATGCCTGTGCCCCTGACTTCATGACCATGACAGCTCAACACAGTTCCGTTCACTATTGGTTCTCCCTCTGACCCGTCAGCTGTGATGAACCACTTGGTATTTCTTGTCTTTGGAGTCAAGGACAGTACCACAGTAGCAAGCGTCTCTCCCCGACTTGGTTATTTTTTTTATTTTTTTTTATTTTTGTTATTTGTGTATGTTCATAAGAACTTTACAAAAGAGGTAGGTAAGCAGAGAAAAACAAGAAAGTGCAGTGACTTCACAAGGGTGGGACCCTCATCTTTCTATCCTCGTCAGAGTAGTTTGGAGTATTTTGATGATTGCTAGGAGCCAGGAGGTTCGGTCTCCTCCGATCAGTCTTTGCCAGCAGGTATCTTCGTCCCACCCACATTCTTCTGGGCTGAAGTGCTTTATGTAGGCCAATCTCAAGTCCAGAGTTTTCGGGCATGTCAGTGCCTGATGGTTTCTGACTTGGCTTTGCACAGACGACACGTGCTGGAGTCTGATAGGCCTCTGATGTTTAAAATTTCGTTGGTTTCGAGCAGGTTCAACCTAGTCCTTATTAGAAAAAGTTGGATGAACACATCCAGCTAAGTCCGGCGCTCTCCGTTGGAGCTCTTCTGGAGCTCACTGTTCAGATTGTGTTTGTTTTAATGTTTAATAAGCTTATAGTTCATCGCTCATGGATATCTAAAATCGTATTTAGAGCCACTTTATAAAAGTTTCAAGAGTATAATCCTGAATCTGAGGAGCATCAACAGCTGGGTGTTTTGCTAAATAAGAAGCAGACTTGTTTCATTTTGTGTACGGTTGTTTTAATGCCAATGCATTTCGGAGCGTATCGCCTTCTTCAGGGCGTTAACCATACCACTTATTGTAAATTCTTACATAATTATAATACGAGAATAAATGAAAATGTTTCAATCCACATCATGTGAAAATTCCAAATCAAAACAAGATTATATTTCCAATCAATAGTTTGAGAGTAAATAACCAATATTAACATAGTTCACCATAGTTGAGTACACAAATCAACAAATGCATAAAATTAATAATTGAAAAACATACATACCCAGTAAAGGTAATTCGTTAAAGATGGAAGATTAGGCGGTGGGGGGGAAGAAAACAACAACAACATAGAGCCCTTGTTAGGTAAAAGTAGGTACATGTTTGCGCACATTCATTTCTAAATCCAAAATAAATCCCATACATGACTATCATGTTTTCAAAATTACCTTAATCATTTTTCTGTGGTGTCTAGCACCCTTCTTTAAAGAACAACTTCTTACGTACAGCACTCCAGCCGTCTGTATTCTAAATTTAAAGAAAAGTAATACTAACAATGATGTATACTGTAATCATTGTTCTATATGTATACAAATGTTATACCTAATTCTTCTTAAATGTGGGGCACAGACTCACCCGTAGTGTTGTTTAAAAGTCTGGATGAGCTTCTGTCTAACGCTTCACTCGCGCTCTGCCTGTGTTGCATATACGCTGGTCCACGGGGAGCCGCGTTCCAAGCAAAAAAGGTGAAAAATGGCTTCTAAGTGGTTGCTGAGGTAACCACGTACGTTGTGCGTGGTCACCTGACCACTATTCAGAACTACGTCGTCACGCGTCCCGTGTTTCCATGGAAACCAGGAACTCGGACGATAAATATACAGAAAAAGTGCCGGCGCATACTGCACTCCTGTCAGGTATTTCAGATAACGATTGCTGCGTGCAGGTTTCAATGGAGACTTATAATGACTCGGTGATGCTATTAAACAAAAATCAATGTAACTGCCCCCCAATTGAGCGTACGCTCGCGCCTGGCTGATGGCCTGCGTGGCGACGCCTTGGGTCCCGTGTCCCCATGGAGACGGGGAGACGGGATGTTGGGGGTAATTACATTCAATTATACTGCTGCATATATGTTTATGTTTCCCATACGATTACTTATTAACCGATGTCATTACGTAAGCCTCAGACGTGCTAAGTTATATTCTAACTTCTGTCTACATGTTCGTTAAGAGTGTGTTACACTAAGCATAAACTGAATATTAATTTGTACATACAAAATCACGTAAACAGGTGAAGTTAAATGATGACTGATATTCTGCACTATCCGTAATGCTTGCGCCCAAAAATGTTATGTACGTTACTCTGTACGTGTAGTTTACAATAATGATGATAGCTTGTGCATGTTCTATCAGGCATGTATATTGCATTGTGTGTAGCAACCATCTGTCTGGATCTGGTTGTCGGACCCAAAATGCCTAGGTCTCATCCTTGCACCGCTTTTCTTTTTATGTATCCACAACTGTTATTTAGCCACAATAGATATGTCCATGTTGGTGTTTCCCTCCCCATCCTTTTACATAAACACTAGCATGTTTATAAGAAACATGCCCAGTTTATCTCTTCATTCATTCCTCTCGGGGTGAGACAGCCCAGCGTTTCAATCCAATAGCATTCCCTTCTGTCTAATTTGTTTTGTATGTTTTCATGAGGATCATTACTCCAGACAACCTCCAGCACCATGAATCGAATCTGTGTCAAATTATCTCTCCCTTTGATCCAGTGTCTTGCGACCGCAGAGTTTAGATTCTTGTTCTGTATACACGAGCGATGCTCGTTCCATGGAAGTTTTGCTTTTCTTTGAGACTGTCCCACATAAAACTGTCCACAGGGACACTTAATACCGTAAATAATGTGAGTGGTGTCACAAGTTGCAAATGATTTCAGCATGATTTTTCTTCCTGTATGTGGATGGTTGATAGTTGATCCTTTTTGCACATAGCTATAGTTACTACATTGTAGACAGGGAAACGTTCCAACACGTTTCGTCTCAGGTCGTTTCTTGCGTTGTCTTGTCTGTACCAAACTGTCACGAAAGTTCCTGCTTCGTTGGTAAACAAATATAGGTGGTTCTTTGAAAAGATCCTCGGTCTTCTGATCGCAAGATAATACTTGCCAATGTCAACCTAGTCCTTAGCATAAAGTTGCGTGCCCCCCTGTTTGGGAATTTTTGGAGGTACTGCATCGGCTCGTTTAGTTTGGAGAACAAAGGAGGTAGGTGAAGAAGGAGTTTGTTTCTAGTTGCTGGGTCTTGAGTTTGGATCCAGTCTGTTTCTTTCATCTTCTTGTAAACTCTCAACGGGTTTGTAATGAGATCAGCTTCCGAGCACGTAACTTAATCAAGAAGGGACATGTTTTTATCCTTCCAGTTTGTTAGCATTTTGATTTTGCCCGACTGTAGTTCTTTGTTCAACAGGCCAAAGATTTGCTCACTGTCGTCCATGATGCATTTCCTAAATAGCCTGATTGAGTTTAGGTTGACTGTTGCTGTTAGTGACAATAGGCTTAGCTCCCGGCGGATTGCAGCAATAGATGTAGAATTTGGCAGAACCCAGGACCGTTTTCCAGAACCTACTTTCCAATTTTTGCCAGGTTTTTTCTGGGATCGTTGGCATCGCCTCGGCTCCGTAGGTGATCGAAGGGACGACTTTTTTCTTGTAGAATTCTATAACAGGAATGCAAGAACATTTTCCGAATTCTGAATCGATAGCCTTTCCTTGAGAGGCTAATTTCTTTAGCTTGATTTGGAGGGCGTTCTGCATGGATACCTGCATGGATACCTCATTTTTCAAGGAGTCGATCTGGCCGCCTAGGTATTTGTAATCAGTGACCCTCTCGATCACATTTTTCTCGAGGAACCATTTGAATTTTTCTGAGGATTTGTTCTTCTTCTGGCCCGCTTCCAGTATCATGATTTTTGGTTTCTCTTGGTTTATTTTTAGGTTGTTTTCAGCAGTGTAACTCAAGAGGTTGGATAGCTGTCTCTGGAGGCCGATCTGGGTTTGATCCAGTAGAATTAAATCGTCAGCATATAGCAGATGGCTTATTTTCGAGGATGCAAGTGACGGTGGGAAAGTATGCTCCAAATCTTCTGAGGCCCCGTAGTCGCCAATGTATGCAAGAAACAGTGCAGGAGCTAGAGGGCAGCCCTGTTTTACCCCCCGTCCTATCTGGATTTCATCTGATAGGGTACCTCTTTGGGAAAGGCGAACCCTGAGGGTGGTGTCGGTGTGGAGGTCTTTAATTGGTTGTAGTATTTCCTGTGGGCAGTTCCAACCCTCCAATTTTTTCCACAAGCGAGACCTGTCAACAAGGTCGAAAGCCTGGGAGTGATCGATGAAGGCAATAAAGATCCGAGATTTTCTTTCCCAAGCTTTGCTTTCCGGGGTACTGATCGCTAAAATGTTTGCTGCCGTGCCCATGTTTTTCTTGAAGCCCGATTGGAATTTGTCGTTGCATGGGGCTGATTCAGCCCAAGATTGAAAACGGTTCAGCAGCAAACTCCCGAAGACTTTTCCAATGCAGTCTAACAGTGCTATGGGACGATAATTTAGAGGGTCCGTGATGTCCCCCTTTTTTAACATTGGGACAATGATGGCTTTTGTCCATGATGGCGGCAAAGATTTCTGCTCAGAGCATTTCTGGAAGATAGACGCTATCAGCGCGGACCATTCCGGTCGGTTTGCTTTTAGATCGATGTTTGAGATCCCATCTGGGCCCGCTGCTCTGGAGAGCTTCAGTTTTTTGATGTGATTGCTGATTTCTTGTTGGTCATCCAGTTTGAGCCAGGCTGTCGTCTGAGATGTGTTGTTCAGGAGGGCGGTTGGAACAGGGGCTTGGAAGACCGTGGTGAAGTGTGTGATCCATTTGTGCTCCGGCATAGCGTTGATTGTCGAATTGTTGTATGAAGGCGCCACAGATTTCAGCAGGGACAAAAATTCTTTGACTTTGTTGCCACAGATGGCTTTTAACATGGATTCCGCGTCTTGTTGATATAGTCGGTGTCGATGTTCTTTCACCCATGATTTGTAGGTTGAGACTGCTGATTTTAGTTTTTCTTTGTTCGACGGAAGGTTTCCCAACTGTCTTTTAAGTTTACGGAGTTCCCGACATTTTGTCACCAGGATGCTGTCATAAGTGTGATTTGGAGAGATAAAGGACGGGACTTTCTGTTTTGATTTCACCACATGTTTTAGCAACAGAGGCACATAGTCCAGACAGTTGGCCCCCTCGGGGCTTCCTTCCCCGGTGTAATTTGCCAGCAAAGATGTGACTGCTCGAGTTGTCAAGTTTAGGCGGTTTCCACGGGCGTTTGGTTCCACTTCCATGACGTACGATGTAGACTCCTTGAAGTGATTTGCCAGAGGCATCGTCAGCTGGTTGTTGTCGCTGGCTGTGGTCTTTCGAACTTCAAAGGTATTTACTTTGCTCAGGAGGGGTCTGGATACGTAGATGTAATCTATAGTCGCGTTTAGTGATCCTTGTTCCCAAATCGGCAAACGCTGATCGTTTGGGAAAGCGAAATTCAGGTTATCGAACTTTCTGGAGGACATCAGAGAGGACCATAGACACCTCTTTTCACTGCTGTTGTTGTTTGAGAGGTTGCATCCAGCATTCGCGACTCATTGGAGCATTTGGCGTTCAAGTCCCCACAGATTATGATTGAAGGGACTTGGTGTATTGCTTGAATTTCATCAACCAGGTTTTCCATCATTGATAGGTAGGTCTGGTGGTTGATGGCGGCTGGGTTCCAGTAGGTGTTTATCAGCGCAATTTGTGATGGGTTGGAAAGAGGTTTTTCAGCCCAGTCGAGTAAAACTGCTAGTATTGAAACTGCTAGTATTGAGAGGTTTGATTGAAGAGTGGACTTGAGTGTCAGCCCGATACCCTGTCGGCAGGCCAGGAGGAGACCTGATGTCGGGCGACGCAAGACCCCTTTATTGGCTGGGGCCAAGATAGTGTCGTAGTCATCCATGGCCAGGGTTTGCCTAAGCCAGGTCTCTTGGAGACAGATGATGTCAAATGCGGCTAGGTTCGTGTCGCCCGTTGTTGTAAGGTGTAAGTGCCCTCTCGTGTTCCATGAGCAGAGGTGTAGTGAAGATGTGAAGTGGTCGACTTTCCGTGTTCCCATGGGCTCAGCAAGCCGACCTGCGGATTGCTATTTTGTCGCTTGGGACAGAGCCTTTGGGAGCCAGGCCCACAGCCCCTGTAGTTTAGCAGCTGGTTTTGAGGACGTATTAACACTCTCTTTTGGAGCTCTGGTGGTTGACCTGTTTCTCTGCGCCGTGAGCACGGTCGTGGTCAAGATAGGTAGATCAGCGTGTTGCTGTTTGGTCTTCGGGGGCTTCGATGGACTTTGTCGGCTTGTTGCGCCTGGGTTTTTCTTGTGTATTTCCACAGGGGCTCGCCTGTGGCTTAGATTGTAAGTTTACCACTGTTCGAGTGAATTCCGAGGTTCTTCGATGGTCCGCTCTCTTCTCTTTGTCTGGGGTTTTGTCCATACGGGCCGATTTCCTTTCCGAGCAAGCCTTCTCCAGATGTTGGCTTTTTTGAGGATCCCTTTGCACAATGTATCCTAGCGCAGCCAAGTCATTTGTTGCTCCTGCAATTACCGTCTTGGTGCGCTTTGACGCTACGTGGATATATGCTTTGGCTCTTTCGTTTGAGTGATATGGGTCGACTATTTTTAAGTCTGAGGACTTTATTTCCCTGAGGGCTGGGATCAGGCTGAATAGCGTGAGTATCCCTCTTCTATTCAGTATTATGGGCCTCATTACGACCCAGGCGTTAAGGGTTAACACCGTCGTTAACCCTTAACGCCTATTCTGATTTTAACGGCTGCTCTTAGCTGCCGTTAAAATCCATGGCGCTAACCTGCCATGATGCTAATTACGCCACCGTAATTTACGGTGGCGTAATTAGCGCCTTCCCCACTCCCATTATGCCCTATGGGGCAAAAATGGGAATGGGGAAGGGAAAATGGGAAATGGGGATTTACCGCCCCACTCACCTTGGAATGGGGCGGTAAATCCGCCATCCACCATGGTGTAAACGTAGTTTACACCATGGTGGTAAAGTTGGCGCAATTAGCGCCTGAGTCGTAATGACCCCCAATGTCATCGTCGTTTTCAGAGTGCTGTTCGAGCTTGATGGGAAATTCCCTAAAGGAGTCATGACTTTTACTGTGTTGCTCAGTCCTTGAGGTAAAGTGGGGTTGCGAGTGTTGCCCCCTTTTGTCGGGTTTCTTTAAATCCGAAGATGGACCTCCTTTAGGCTTTGAGTGGTGGTCCTGATTTCGTCTTGTGGACTGTTTAAAATGATGGACGCCAGAGGCTGATTTGTTACCGCTCGTAGGCTGATGGAGATATGAACGACACCACACGAGAACTCGGAGGGCTACAGGCGCTAGGAAGTTTCCGACGTTGGAGGATTTTCCTACGCTCTTCCAGAGTGGTGAATTTGTGTGCAAAGTCCTCTTCAGACGATTCCTCAGAGGATTCTTTCTCAGCTCTTTGTTCACATTCGAGTGAAGAGGCCTGCGGGTTGGATGGTTGGGGCTTTTTTCCGCTTTTGTCCGGTGGTATATCTTGAGTGACGTGTAAGTGTTGAGAGATGTTCATCAAGACCTCGTCTGCCAGGAAATCTTCTGGTGTTCTGGGGGAGGCGTTTGATGCCTTTGATGGTTCTGGGCTTGCGGCCGGGCTCTGGGCCAAGTTTCGTACTTTCTCTTTTCTTTTGGATGAACATGTACTTTATTGCTTGGCTGAGATTAGTTTCTGGGGTTTGGCTTTTCCCCCGGAAGCTGATTTTTCTGGTCTCGGACCTGTGAACAGGGGGTACGAGAGGTCTTCCACCCTCACTGGCGGATCCAGAGGAAGCGGGGCATTGGCAGTATCGTCTGTAATGTCAATCACCTTGTGCGTTTCGGAAATTGGCAGGCCGAAGTTCAATGACTGGTGGGCGACGGCACCGGAAGGAGGAGATAAAAATTTCACTGAAGTGTTTGAGCCTCCCAGTTTGATCCCTGAGAGGGATGTAGTGAAAAGGTTCGCAAGATTTTATGTCCTTGTTCCACGTCCAGCTTTAGGCCTTTGAATTTATCGTCTAAGGCTGTGATGTATCCTTCCAGGAAAGTTAGTTTCGACAGCATTGTTGCTTGGATCAAGATGTTGTCTTTCAAGTTTTCGTTAATACCTTCGTAAAGTTTGGTAAATGGATTCATTGAAATGGTAACTGCTGACATTATTGATAGAAGGTCTCTCTTGTGTTGCGCTGGAGAATCCGTATGGGCGCCCTGGGGGAGGGGGCGCTGAGTGGGAGCTGGAGAAGAAGAGTAGGACTCGTTTAGGAGCCGTCTTACTACCTGCGAAGATGGAAGGTCAGATAGGCCACCGCTGAGTCGCCCCGGAGTCTGTGGTTTGAGTAGAAGGATGGTTGGAGCGCCTTCCTGCCGGGTGCCGACTGGTCGATCTTTGTTCGTCCAGGGTGAGCCTGCGTTGTGTGTGGGAGTTTCAGGTTTTTGTCCATTTGACGGTAGTTTAGTTTAGTTTATTATTTGTATAGCGCCGCCTGGCCCTAGGGCATCCAGGCGCTTGCGATGAATACAACAAGAATAATGAATACAACAAGAATAATGCAGCAGAAATGTACAAATCGATTACATATTTACAAATTTACAGTCTTGGTGCATGCTAGTGAGGTAGGGCTAGGCAGTTTCTTTGGATAGAAGCCAAGTTTTGGTGTTGTGTCTAAATCTGTGAAAGGACGGTTCTGATCTCAGCTCGAGTGGAAGTGAATTCCAAAGTTTGGAGGCAAGCACGGGGAAGCTGGAGCCACCTGCTTTTTGGAGCTTAAATCTTGGGATATTTAAGCAGTGTGTTTGAGCTGATCTGGTAGGGCGCGCTGGGGTGTGGTGCTTGAGGTTGTCGGATAGGTATCTGGGTGCTTGGTTAGCTAGGCATTTGTGTGTGAGTGAGATGGTTTTATATTCAATTCTTTGTGGTATGGATAGCCAATGGCAGGTGCGTCTGGCGTCCGAGATGTGTTCATGTTTGGGTATGTTCAGGGCTGCTCGCAAGGCGTTGTTTTGTATGACTTGTAGTTTGTTGATGTTCTTCTGACTGGTTCCCAAGTATAGCGCATTGCAGTAGTCAACTTTGGAAAGGACTAGCGCTCTGGCTAAGGTGATGCAGTTGGATGGTGAGAGGTAAGGTCTGCTGGCATTGATGAGTTTACAAGTGTAAGCAGTGGCTGATGAGATGGAATTGATCTGTCTTGTCAGTGTGAGGGAGGAGTCGAGGTAGATTCCTAGGGTTTTGACGCTGTTAGAGACGATGATGTTATTGCCGTCTATAGTGAATGCTTGATAGAGTTTGTCGAGTTTATTAAGTCTGGGTTGGGAACCTAGGAGAAGAAGCTCGGTCTTGTCGTCATTAAGGCATAGGCCATGCTTGGCCATCCATTCTTGGATAATGGAATAAATGTTGTTGAGAGCAGTGAGGTCGGTGGAGTAGTCGCCTGTTAAAAGGATCAGTATTTGGGTGTCATCTGCGTAGTTGGTGTAGATGACACCCAAGCGGTCCAGTATGTCAAAGAGGGGTTTCGTGAATACATTGTATAGAGTGGGGGAGACGCAGGAGCCCTGGGGGACACCGCAAGTGACTGGGGCTGGGATGGCAGAGGCTGTGGGTCCGAAGACTCTCATGGATCTGTTGTTAAGGAAGGAATGGATCCTTGCGTTGGCGTTATCTGAAAATTTGGCTGCTGAGGATAGATGTTTGCAGAGGATGTCGTGGTTGACCAGGTCGAAGGCGGCCGATAAGTCAAGGAGGAGAAGGAGGGCTAGTTTACCATTGTCTTTAATGTTGTCCATCTGTGTCTTAAGGTCAATCAGGGCGGTCTCAGTGCCGTGTTTGGGGCGGAATCCTGATTGTCTGAGTCCTAGTAAGTTATTTTTCTCAAGGTGGTTCTGTATCTGTAGATAGGCAGCTCTGTCGAGGATTTTTAGTAGGAAGGGTACAGTCGTTATGGGTCTGTAGTTGGTGGGGACATTAGGGTCAAGGGTGGGCTTCTTAAGTAAAGGAAGAACCCAGGAGTCCTTGAGGTTGTTGGGCACTATGTTGGAGGTGAAAGATGCGTTGATGAGGGAGGTGATGAAGGGAGCAAGTTGTTTGGCTGCATCTTTAATGATAGGGGCTGGGCAAGTGTCGCCTTGGCATTTGGATGGTTTAAGAGAGTAGATTATTTCTTCAACCTCTTTAATGGTTATGGTGGAAAACTCAAAGAGGTTATTGTCATCATTTTGGGGGGTGGTGTGGGTGTGTGTAGAGGGGGTGATGTTATCGGAGAGGGTGAGGCTTTCTTTCTTTGTCAGGATTTTGGCTTGTAGCGTGGCAATTTTGCCTAGGAGTGCTTCCTGGATGTTCGTGCACCAGTGGATGTCTTTGTTGCAAGTGTCTGGAATGGGGGAGGGTGATTCGAGTTCTCTCAGGATATTGAAGAGCTCTTTGGTATTAGATTTGGCGTTGCTGATTCTTTCATTGTACATGTTTTTTTTAGACTGGATGATGGCTGATTTATAGATGTTCGATGCCAGTGCGTAGGATGTCTTATTAATAGTGGATGGTGACTGTTTCCATGCTAATTCAGCTTGTCTTTTGGCTTTGCGGAGTGTTTTTAGTTTGGGGGTGAACCAGGAATTGAGGTGTGCTCGTGGTTTGGCTTTCCGAAGCTTGAGTGGTGCTATGGTGTTTATGGCCTTAAGGATAGTTGTGTTGTATAAATCTACTAATTCAGTAGGGTTGGTCATGGTGGGTGAGAAGTCGATGATGGGTTGGAGTAGCGGGAGGAGTTTCTCTAGTGTGATATTTTTGTTGTTTCTTGTGAGTGTGGGTGGGGCATTGGAGGAGGGCACTGGTGTTTGAGTGCCTTTGTTGATGGTGAAGGTAATAAGGTGGTGATCGGTCCAGGCGCATGGAGTGTTGGAGAGGATGGTAGTGTTGCAATTGAGGTCAGCTATCCAGTCAAGGATGCGGCCTTTGTTGTGTGTGGGTTGTGCGATATGGTGGGTGAGTCCTAATTCTGAAATAGTGTTGGCGATAGTGTGAGCTTTGTCATCTTTCTCATCATTGAGACCTAGATTAAAGTCTCCTAGGATGAGTAGTCGAGAGTTAGGTTTGATATTGTTAGAGAGTAGAAGGGCTATGTCGTCATTAAAGGATAGTATGGGGCCTGGCGGTCTGTAAATGAGGTGGATGGTGATAGTGCTTGTGTGCGTTGTGGATAGTTTGAGGGTGAGTAATTCCGCTGATGTCAGTGATTGGTTTTGTATGTGTCTAATGTTGATGGAACTTTTTGCAATAACGGCTACTCCACCACCTTTAGCTGTTTGTCTGTCTGCACGGTAGATGGTATAGTCATTGGGTATAGCAAGTGATAGAGAGGGGCCAGATGCTGGGTGGAGCCAGGTCTCTGTAATAGCTATGAAGTCGAGATCATTGACGGTAATAATGTCGGCAATGTCTAAGGCATGGGCGACTACAGATCTCGCATTGATGAGTGCACCTTTAATGGTTTCGGTGGTGATGCATGATTTTTTGGTGTGGGTGCGGGGGGAGGGTGCGATCAGGCCGTGTGATATCTGGTCTGTCGGAAGTGTAGGGCGTGTGCAGTGAGGGGCAGATTTGGTTAAGGTTATGTTTTGTTTGTTGCCTAGATTGGGGAAGGATGCGGGTGTGTGTGTTCTGGATCTGAGTCGGGTGAGTCTCGATAATCCTGAGCAGGGATAGGATCTGCTGGTAGTGAGGTTCGTGATAGTGGGTTGGCCGATGGGAGTAGTTTGTGATGCTTCTTGGGGGCTGGGGGTGTCTGCTATGCGATGAGAGTCAATGGAGGAGGTAGGCTGGAAGGGGTTGATGTTGGGTAGGAAGGGGGTGGGGCAGGGTATGGGATAATGTCTGGGGCAGGCTAGTCTGCTGAGGCCGTTGGGGTGTAAGCGAAAGTGTGACCCTGTACAAGGGGTGTCATGGGGGACCAGGCAGAATGGGAACATAATGAGGAAGGTCCAGGTTATCATGTCTGAGTTTAGAGGGACTGACGCACAAAATCGTCAGAGAGAAGCTAGTGCGCAATGTTAGTACACAATGGTGCTGCAGTGAGGGTACTAGCGCAGAGAATCGGAGAAATGCTAGTGCACAGTGCTGATACCCAGTACTAATACACAGTGTACTCTAAGCGACCATAAGGCATTACACAGTGTCACAGTAGTCTCTAAGCGACCATAAGGCACTACACAATGTCACAGTAGTCTCTAAGCGACCATAAGGCACAACACAAGTGGTCACAGTGGTCTCTACGCGACCATAAGGCACTACACAATGTTGCAGTGGTCTCTACGCGACCATAAGGCACTTACACAATGTCACAGTAGTCTCTAAGCGACCATAAGGCACTACACAATGTCACAGTAGTCTCTAAGCGACCATAAGGCACAACACAAGTGGTCACAGTGGTCTCTACGCGACCATAAGGCACTACACAATGTTGCAGTGGTCTCTACGCGACCATAAGGCACTTACACAATGTCACAGTAGTCTCTAAGCGACCATAAGGCACTACACAATGTCACAGTAGTCTCTAAGCGACCATAAGGCACAACACAAGTGGTCACAGTGGTCTCTACGCGACCATAAGGCACTACACAATGTTACAGTGGTCTCTAAGCGACCATAAGGCACTACACAATGTCACAGTAGTCTCTAAGCGACCATAAGGCACTACACAATGTCACAGTAGTCTCTAAGCGACCATAAGGCACAACACAAGTGGTCACAGTGGTCTCTACGCGACCATAAGGCACTACACAATGTTACAGTGGTCTCTAAGCGACCATAAGGCACTACACAATGTCACAGTAGTCTCTAGGCGACCATAAGGCACAACACAAGTGGTCACAGTGGTCTCTAAGCGACCATAAGGCACTACACAATGTGAGCAGTAGTCTGTGTTATACCGTACTGCGAGAACAGGGTTCAGTGAAGGCTTGAAACAGTTCAGGTTGCTGGCTGGAACAGTTGAAAAAAGGTTGCTGTAAGGGGCGGTATGTTTACCCCAGAGGAGATGGGCAGGGGATCTAGCCCTATGCTCGGTGGCGTATACAGGCTAGAGATAGGCACAGTGCACAGTGCCTTCGAGGTGGGCTGGTTCGGAACCTGCTGGCTTGTGGTTGGCTCCCAATAGAGGAGAGGGGCCAATCACGATGTTTGCAGGGTTGCGGGGCCGGATGGAGGGCTAAAGATGCGGCGGACAGCCATCTTTAAATGGTGTGGACCTCGGGGCTTCGATTGGTGGCTGGATGCACTTTGAGTGCATTAATGGGGCAGATCCTGGCAGGAAAGGCCGCACTGGGCAACGCTGGAGCAGTGCGGATATTACTAAATAATTTGCCGCGTGTTGCCTTCAAGACGCACGCTCGTGCTGTAGCTAGGGACTCGTGACATACCTGGTGTCAGCAGCTCCAGCAGTAGATGGAAGGAGCTCCTGCTCATGGTGGCTCTGGATTGGTAAGGCCAGAGTTTCTGGCCCCTGGCTCCAAACAGGCACCCAACAGGCCTTAGAATGGCCTTCGAGCTGGCCGCCGGCGTAATCCGCCTGCCGGCGGTTCCAGCTGATGAAATTGAGGCTCAGCCTCGGTTTCACGCCGCGCTGCGCCCGGCATGGGCGAGTCAGGCGCCGTGTGGGGACAGGGTCAGGCAGGCCCTGTCCGAGTTCCCCGCTCGGCGCGTGGTTCCTCTGCTGGGCTGGTGGTGCTGGGGGGGCTCCTGCCCTCGCCCCACGATGAGGAAGGGTGGAGTGGGGGGTTAGCAGGCACCCAACAGGCCTTAGAATGGCCTTCGAGCTGGCCGCCAGCGTAATCCGCCTGCCGGCGGTTCCAGCTGATGAAATTGAGGCTCAGCCTCGGTTTCACGCCGCGCTGCGCCCGGCATGGGCGAGTCAGGCGCCGTGTGGGGACAGGGTCAGGCAGGCCCTGTCCGAGTTCCCCGCTCGGCGCGTGGTTCCTCTGCTGGGCTGGTGGTGCTGGGGGGGCTCCTGCCCTCGCCCCACGATGAGGAAGGGTGGAGTGGGTAGTGTTGGGCTCTGGGTTTCTGAGCCTTGTTCCTGAGGCAACTGTGTCCCTGCCTGCCCTGAGGTTGCAGGGAAGGTTTTAGATTTCGGCAGGGTTGATTTTAGGGAACCTTCAATGTGAGTTTGAGTGGCTTTAATTTTGACAAGCGCAGGAATTTTCAAAGGAGAGGCTATTGGCGTCACGCCGGTGAGCTTGTCCGTGGATAGGATATCTAGGACAGTTTCTGGTATTTGTTTTGGCGGTTTCTCCTTTTCAGATACAATCAGAGGCCCCAAATCAAGATGTGGGGTCGAGTCAATTTGCTTTAATGGTTTCTCCTGCGGAGGCCGTTTTGGGGAAGGAGGAGGTTGTTTGTCGTTTGTAGAAATTTGGGGTTGAGTACGCAGGTCTCTCGATGAGCCTATTTTTCTCACTTTTTCTGAAGGTTGACAGATTTTAATTGCTTCCAGGATTTCCTCATCGGTAAGGTCAGTTTGCCTGGAATGAGGATCTGGTGCGAATGCGTGGAAGAAGTCAGTTACGAGGCTTGCTACCGATGGCTTTATGGATTCTGAGGTCCCTGGTTTTTTTGGTGGTTGACCATTTGTTTTGTTTTTTGGCATCTGTAGCCTATTTGAGCGTTTTTGTGTTTTGTTGACAGTTTTTGGGGGTACTTTCTTCCTGGAGGCTCTGGTGGTTCCTATATCGGCGGACTCTGCCTCTTTCCTACTGCGTTTTTTTTTATTTATCAGGCCTGCCAAAGGGTTAGGCAAGGGGGTCGTAGGCTTTCCCAGGCCAGAGACCTGGACTTCGTTTCCTGGGGTCTCCGAGACCCTGCATTCGTCTGCCGAATGGCAAGGAAAAACTTTAGGTGGCATGCTAGAATGCACTTGGGCAACTATTTGTAGCGACACATTGGTGGCTGGGTTTGCCGTAGTGGGAACTGAGTGCTTTTCAAGGCCTCTTTCCTCCCCAGAGGGCTCTTTCGGTCCGTTTGGATGCGGGGATACTGAATGCGAGTCCTCCTCGGCGGGGAGCGTGGCCCTCTTACCACCGTGCCTATCCGAGTACTGGTCGCGTCCTGCAGGGGGAGGAGAGATGGGGCCAAGCTCCTCCCCCTGAAAGGCCCGCGGCTGCGTGGCCTCACTCGGGACCATTTGCGGGGCAGCCATTGCCGAGAGCGGAGGTGCCGAACTTCGCTCAGACAGGCTCGTGGCATCTGCTCCGCGCTCCCTTCAGGTGCGTGCTCCCCCCGCTCACGGTCCTCGATCCTCCCTCCAGAGGCCAATCGGGTCCCGGAGCTGTGAGGGTGGGGGTCGCGGGCGAGGGAGCGCTGGCCGGGAGCCGGCAAGGTCCGTATCCGAAGCGGAGTGCAGGGGCACAGGAACGAATTGACGCAGGCGAGGGAGCGCTGGTGAGGCTCTGTCGAGGTCCGGATCCGACATTGAAGGCGAGGGACCAGGTACATGTTGATGCGGGTCCTCTGCTTCTGTTAGACTTGTTTTTGGCTCCGACTCTGGAGGCGAGGGACCAGGTACATGTTGATGCGGGTCCTCTGCTTCTGTTAGACTTGGTTTTGGCAAGTTTATTGAGGGTTTGGAAGTTTTTGCCGCGGCTTGTTCAAAAAAGTCTCGTTTTGAGCGGGCGTTTACTGTTGTTGCTGCTGGGGTTTTTAGATGTTTTTGTGACAGACTCAGCAGATGGTGTGGTTGAGCACTCCGATGTTGTAGGGCTTTCGCAGCGGGGCGTAGGCACGCGCTCCTCAGCAGGCGGCCCTCCTCTAATTCCACGGGTTCGTGATCCATGGCCATGGAGGGTGGGCGCACTGGCGTTGGGGCCAATTCAGCCACTTCAGCCATGCACAGACTGCCACAGACTGCAGCTCTGCAGCCAACTCCGCGGCCGCTCCGCGGCTGAGTGAGGTTTTTATGGGTCCACCCACAGAATGAAGACTGGAAACTGTAGAGAGACTCCGGTCTCTGAGAGGAATGGAGTGACTGCCACAGACTGCAACTCTGCAGCCAACTCCGCGGCCGCTCCGCCGCTGAGTGAGGTTTTTATGGGTCCACCCACAGAATGAAGACTGGAAACTGTAGAGAGACTCTGGTCTCTGAGAGGAATGGAGTGACTGCCACAGACTGCAACTCTGCAGCTAACTCCGACTTGGTTATCAGAGCAGGAGGTCTCTGTGCACCGTTGACATCTGCTACACCACAAGCTTGCTGTTGTTCCCGGCCTTATGATTCCTTTCACAGAGGCTTCACAGGTCTGGATCAAAAAGGGCAAAGGCACTTCCCTCCCTGTAGTCCTTTCGGTTTTCGCCACCTTTCTACTCCTCTTGAACTGCTGTCCTGGAAAAGCTGCCTCGTTGTGCAGTCTGCCTTGCTCAAGGTGTGCTCTCGTGCTCCGCCTTTAATCCATGTGAGGAAGGAAAAGGGCCATCAGTTGTGCATAGTTATTGTCAATTGCCTGACTCTGCCTGACCCTTGAGTTGGTACATGTCAGGTTAACTGCCCTGGTGTTAGTCTGTTCGGGGTGTAAGAAAGTGTTTGTGTCGGAAAAGGGGAGGGGTAGAACTTCTAAGTATCCTATGGGGTAGGATGGTGAAAAGGTGTCATAAGTAATGGGGTACCATGTCTCACCCGTTGGTGTCCCACTTCCACTCCCCGAGGACCCCTCATCCAGGTGATCATACAGCACTTGTCCACCACCAGCAACTGGATCCAATAGTGATGGCCGTGTCCTGGCCATCTGGATGACAGATCCATGGGGACTAGCAGGTGAGACACCTTCAGGTTTCTCACACTCCTCATGGCCACATGAGAAAAGTGCAAAATCCCCTTGCCTAGAAATTGTGCCGAGAGCAGCCTATGGCTATTGCCCAGTGGGATGAAAAAATAGTTCAACAAGGACAAGTAAGAGTGAGCCCCAGAGAAGAAAGAGTACCCAGTCTCCCCGGCATGCCAGCATTTCCAAGTATACAACCAACCCATCACCGTAGCTACTGCCTATGTGAGACCTATCTAGGTCTGTGTCCATCACATCATTGAAATCCCCTCCCAGGATCCATGTATCCACCTCACCCAGCACTATGAGCTTCTGAAGATCCTGCGTGAGGAGGGGAGGTGCATACAACACTACAATACCCCATGTGGAACCCCAATTCCCCCCGGATCAACACAAACCTTCCCCTAGGGTCCGTTTGCAACTCAATGACCAAGAATGGCACCCTTTTGTGTATATGTATCATGGTACCTCCCGCCCCTCTGGTGAAGCCGGCATGAAAGGCCACTCTGTAGTTTGTGTACATAAAAAAATTAAAGCGACCACACCAGGTGGGTTTTGGTGAAGAGGGCTAAATCTGGTGAGTGCCTATTGAGAAACTGCAGTATTAGCCTTCTTTTGATGACCAAACACATCCCATTTACGTTCAATTTTAACAACATGATTCCCTTATCTTGTGCCATCCTTCGCTAGGTGCCATATACAGGGCCATTGCCCTTGTGGGTCCCCCCCCCCATAGTTCCCAAGTAAGGGGCAACACAAGGACCCATTAAGCAGATATCCTCCCGCCCCAGCCAAGCAATGTGAAACCAACAATTGAAAAATTCCGAACCCCCCCACCCTGCACTTCCCTCAACTGAAGCACCTGTCTCCCAAGGCCAATGCAAAACGAGCAAGGTCCAAATAACTCAACCATAAGCGGAGCGGCTGCTAGTTCAGCAAAACCCAACGTGGGTTTGTCCCCCAACCTCCTGCGACCTACAGGCCAATTTCTTAAAGTTGCTTGACCATGAAATTTACAAATGTCCAGCTACACCGGTGTCTGGTGCCACCTGTTGACCCAAGTTCATCCATCATCCTCCAGGTCCGGGGTCCTGCCAGTGTCCTCTAGGGATATCGTTCCTGCTAGTATAGGGGGGGCAAACAAAGGCACTGGTTCTGACACTGGCCGCTGCATCTCCTTCCGCGGCATGCAGGCCATTGCCGGCTGAATGGTGGTTTCATACCACTCCCACGCCACCTGTGGAGTGCTAAAGAGGAGTACCTTCGTCCCATGGTATACATGCAGTTGTGAGGGGAAAAAGAGGGCATTTTTGATGCCGGTGGAGAGCAGCTTTTGTTTCATAGAATCATAGGACTGTCGCGCCCCCGCTGCAACTCGCTTGCGCAGTCGGGCAATAACCCAATGCATGTGCCGTTGTATGTGATCAGGCCAGTTGCCCTTGCCATTTGTAGGAGGGCATATCTATCTCTGAAATTCAAGAGCCTTGGGATGACATTGCATGGGTGGGCTTCCGGCACAAGCCTCCCCGTGGGCACACGATGGGCCCTTTGTACAGAAAAGAAGTTGGAAAGTTTTCTCGGCGCCATAAGCTCTGCAAGCCATTGCCCTAGGAAGAGTTCCATACTGGGTCCCTCCACTTTCTCCGGCAACCCAAGGATGCAGAGATTATTTCAACTCAATCTCCCCTCACTATACTCTGCTCTGCTCTCCAAGACCTTTAGTTTCTGAGATACTACAATTCATTGTTTCTCCATCTTCTTTACAGCATCTTCTGTGTCCGATATTTGCTGCTCTGCCTCTCCTGCCCTCTGAGACAACTTGTGGATGTCCTGCCGCAGAAAACAATCGCTGAAGCCAGCCCATCAATCTTTTCTCCTATCGAGGATCGGGACTCTCCAAAGGCCCCCCCCTCCATGATGTCACTTAGCGAGGTGGCCGAGTCCTGGGACGAATTCTCCATCTAGGCGCTGCCCTTTGTAATGGGCTGCACTGCAGCAGGGTTAATGACCGAAAATTGATCGATCTTGATCTGCTGCAAGGCTTTCTGGCCTTTCTCTTTCGACATTTTGTGGTGTGGGGGACCCTCTCTGGCAGAGTACCCCCCATACTCCCACTCCACCATCCAGTAGCAAGCCACCTGGCACACAGTTGCTTTTGTAGGTCCTCCTGTACCACTCGACCCACACTTAGGCTTCTCTCCACCGGCAGGAAGCAGTTGTTGTTGCAGCTCTTCTCTCTCCCCCTGACAAGCCTCTATTGCCATATCTCCCTTTCTTGCCCCCTGTCTAGGCAAGGTAAGCACTCCCCAAAAGGTACTTCAGCTTGACACGTGCTGACCACCAAGGGACTCTGCTGATAGTGCCCTGGCTATTACTCCTGGATCCACTGTCCCACTTCTCCTCACTACTGCTTACTGGTCCCTTCCCAGGGGTCCATGGTCTGAAAGGCCCACGCCTCAAGCAAGGATGTATACCACAGCAGGTGTGTCACTGCACTCCAGGTGCCCCCCAGCTCACCAGACAGGCAGTGGGCCTGCCCCACGGAACAAACAGTGTCAGTCAAGAAGTCCCACCAAACACACCTGTTGCCTCTGGGGCCCTGCCGCTGCCTAGGCATGCCCCTGTTGTATGTATGCAGTCCTACTAGTGGTGACAAGGGGGGATAGCTCAGGGGCAACGTGATCGCCTTGGAAGCAAAACAACACAGAGCACCACAGGTTCGATCCCCGGGTCCGCGCTTAGAAACCTCTGGGTATTAAGTGCGTTATAAATAACCCATCATCATATCATTCAGAACCCTGAGTGCACTCCCACCTCATCTCTGTGCTGCCTGGGGGTTTCTGTCCACTTCTAACAGGTCCTCCATGGTCCGGGAGCACAACCCGCTCAGGAGGAGGGACTCACAGGTGTTGCACCACACTCTCTCTCTTCGGTGGCTTGCTGATCCCTTTGAACAACAGGTCTGCCATCGCTGGGATGCTCCAGCAAGTTAAAGCATCCCCTGCTGCTAGCGCGCACCGCCAGGCTCCGGGCTCACGTGCTCTTGTGCGTCCTTGCAGCCCTGCTGCCAGTGTGCACCATCGGGCTCCGGGCTATCCTTCGTGCCGCTCCGATGCTCTCTGCCCGCAGTCTCAGCTGACTATAGCCTTCAGCCAGTGTCTGTGTCCCGGCACCGCCTCACCGGTATTCGCTGGGCCCTCCATTGCCTGCAACTGCGGTCGCCTTGTTTTCCCACTTCCTGGCCTCAGTCTACTCGGGCAATGCTCGGGGGGTCGCTGGCAGTTTCCCCCCCAACAAGCTTTCCAGCAAATTTAGACAGGATATTTAGTCAGGATAATTTCAGCCACTCGACGCGCCGGATACCTACTTCTGCATCAGCTGCTGCTCAGCAGCATCCCTGTTGGCTTCCACATCTTGAAGAAATCTGATGAGACCAACTTCCTTCATTGTTAAAAGAATATGTAATGTCTCCATGTGTGGTTTCAGAATTAAGTATTTTATTAATTAGAGATAAGTGGGTGTAGATGAAATGGTGTTGTAGTGACTTCTTATTCCCTGAATCCCATCTGATAAGTCTGCATGAGCGAGCTATTGTTAAAGCTTCTATTAAAAGGTTATTATCCTGTTGACCGCTATTGGCAGTCTACCTGATCTTTACTACGATCTTTGGACTTTATCTTGCCTTGCTAGAACACAAAAGTTGTGTTTGTTTGTTTACTTCTTTTTCTTTACATATTTGAATGTGTGTAATTTCTCTCTTTTTTCTATTTATTTTCTATCTTTTAACCATACAGTAATATGTCACCTCTTAATGTGTTAGCTTTGACTATACCATTGTATTTTATCATCAAATGTTTGTCTCATGTGTGACATATAGGAAATTTCATTAAATTGTCTTTGAACAATGGGGATTTTTTAAAAATGTACCTGGCAGAAATTATTCATGCGAATGTTGTGACATTAGTAAAGGAGAGTACTTATTTACTTATTGAACAAGTTAAGCTGAGTTTTTAGAGACTCCTAAGGAGTATTGTGTTGTTAGGGTAAATTCTGGGGTCGGCAGAGCCGTACCTAGGGTCCGCGGACCTCCAGCTTGCGGGAGGCCCTAACTCCTTCCAAGTCCAAAAGAAGTCGAGGTCCCACAAAGAGCAAAGGGTTACTGCTGTTTTATTAGCAGGGATAACATACATGGAGCAAAAATCCAGTCCAGGCACATCTCATCGATCTTGGGCTCGCAGGCCCCTTTTGTATCATTGTGACATCATATTTAGCTTCACTTACCAAAATCCGTCCCCGTACCTAACGCCACTCTGGGTTGGCTCCCAGAGTGGTCGTCCAGTATAGGGACATATATACGGTGCATGGTTATTGGTGGCCACTGTGTCAGGTGGTGTGCATGGATCGTCCCTAAAAATAGTTACCTGAGAAATGTTACATTAGAACCCCTTATGATTGGCTGGAGATTCCGGCCGTCAGCCCCTATCCCCCAGTGTCCTCATTGGTCAGGCCTCAGGCCCCCAAGCCTGGGACCGCTGTCGTTCCCAGCCCGCAAGACACCTGCATTCATACAATGTGTATCAACAAGCTGTGACTATGTGACAGTGTGTAACAATGGGGGTCTTACTAATGCAATGAGAGCGGTCCAGTCCAAGCGCATGTTGGGGATGGATTGTTGCGATTTTTTTGTACGCTCAGTCCCAACCATGAGACGGCTGCAGCTTCCCAGCTTTCAGGCCTTGACATCATGTCAGGTCGGCCGGATCACATGTGAGGAGACGGCTGGTGAGGCTAAATTACTTTGATTTGATTTGTATTTTAGCTTGGGGTATTCTCTCCTGTAGCTGGGCTCATTGTGGCATAGTGAGTGAGGAATGTCACTTGCAACATCGTGGCCTTGGCGGTGGCAGTCCCTGCCAGGGCTTTTCTGGTTGCTCAGCAGCTTGCAGCTTCGGGATCTCTGCGAGACGATTCCATGTGCTGCATTTGTCTGAGGCCTACTTCAGATCTGGTTATACTTTCGACATAATTGTCCATAGGTTAAAGGCATGTCGGGTAGCATCTGCAAGCATATAGACGAGCTCTTCTGGCGTCTTGCGTTTCTGCGGTGCGGTACTGAGCCTATGTGTCAAAATAACAAACATGCAGACGGTAGGTGTGTGTCGCCGTCATCTAGCTCATAGGACTGTACTCGGATGTTCTTTGTGTGGGTTGGTGTGTGGATGTCCCGGTTGCGCAGGGTGCATGTGTACTTCCTGTCTAACGCAGCTATGTCGTCATGGAGTCTGTAATGACCTGCAGCATGGCTTGTGGGAACGTCAATCGATTTGATCCATATAATTGCCTCCAGCTCGGTCTTGGTTGTCGTTGCTTGAATTGGATAGAGCTCGTGCCATCGCAGGGTTGTATGGTTGAATGGCTGGGTGCCGTTCGTGATGTGTGCTTACGCTAGGAGTGAGGAGATCGGGTGCAATCTTGTATGGTCGATGATTATTTTGTCGGGGGTGCTTCTTCCAGTTGGGGGTCCCATCGAAAGGGAAGGGACTCTCGGATTTTCCCTCTTCAGTCCCGCCTCTGGTCGATCACAAAATTGTTGCTCCTCTTATCATCTCTCAGGCACCAAACCTTCGTAATCCCAGGCAGGTGTCCATAGTGGTTTACATGATCCTCGAATGACCAGTACATATACACGCACCACCCTCCATGTTTGCAATAAACCCATTTTCCAACATAAATCTTAGGATTCCTTGGATTCTCCAATTTCATTGATGGTGGATACATGTCTGATTCCTTTAGCTGTTGTCTTAGTCTCTATCGTTCCATACGTATTATGTCTGTGTGTTGGTCATCCTCTGCAGGCAGAAGTAGCTTCATCCCGATCATCTCTTCTGCAGTTGTTTTAGATTTGGTCATGCATGCTTTTATCCCAAGTAGTGAGGCCAACCCCAGGATCAGGCCTCCCGCCACCATTTTTAAACCATCTGCAAGCCAGGATGGCATCCAGGACGAGAGGGATGAGAACCAGCTTCCGTCTTTCTTCGTGCCTTTGGATTGTTTTTCCATCTTAGCGTGCATCCTTGCCAATTGTGACACCGATTCTGATAATGTCCCGTTATCTTCATCGTTTGCTGTATGAACGTGCAGCAGGAACTTCCTATCTTCGCGCATACTCCTCCTTCTATAGCTGTAAGCAGGTCCAGGACATATCTGTTCTGTAAGGCCACTAACCATATAGCTCTGAGCTCTTCTTTTATTGCGTTGAACCCGTTCACTGTTTAGTTTATTGTCATCATTAGCTCCCATCGTGTTATCTGGAGCCATTTTGCATTTGGGTGTGTCTGGAACCCTGGGTGTATTATTGCCAAGAAGAACATGACAGTCCTGCTGAACAGCCGATGTGATGGTGATACTTCGTCGATCGCAGTTTCTGATTTACCCCATGGGTAATTTCCTTGTCGTTTTACTCTCCGTAATGTGGCATCTTTGGTGATGTCATGACCAGGTGGTAGTGTGGTAGGTGCATTTATTACCTTCATCCATTTTCGGGAAGTTGTCCATTTTGACATGTTTTTGAGGGACTACTAGCGTGGGTACGTTGACATGCGCCAGGGTGCAAATCCCCCTCAGTTAGGTGGTAGTTTATCGTATGCTTTCGACCCACATGCCCAATAATTGTCCATCAGTACAGCTGTGCCTGATCCCATGTTTGCTATCCTCTCTATCCTCCTGCATCCCTTGTTTGTCCCCACTTCAATGTCCCCATCGTACTGGTAACATAGAGTTGGTGTTGTAAGAGGGATGATTGTTAGTTGTCCATCTTCGTTATCAAGCCATGTCAGCAAACTTGCACTTGTGGCCTATTCTTTGAGGCATTTGTCAATGTTAATGGCTTGCTTCCCACCACTCCATCCACCCATCCTTCTTTAGTATATACTTTGCCAAACACCAACATCTGGGGGCGTTCCCATCAACCAAGTTTTCCGCCTGTTTCTCTGGCGTTCCATTTGCATGGCAGATAGTCTAACGTCACCTCCGTTTTTTCTCCTTTCTCTGGTCCGTCAGTTATATACCAGAGTGCTTGAGTGTGTTGCCAGTAGTTGTCGAACATAGGTAATGCCTTGATGAGGCTATCCTCGTATGCGTATGTTGCCTTTGATCTCCACCGGAGAGTTGCTGTTTTCCCTTGGAATCTCCATCGCATCTGGAACGAGGTATAGGAGGCATTGTGCCGTTGTTGCTGGTACTTGTGTAGTTACAAAGGTTCTGGAAGCGCTCATGGCATATAGGATCAATGAGCAGATGTAGCAGCTGTCCCTTGTGTCCTTACCAATTTTTGACATGTGCTTGTACATGTTGTTTGTGATGTGTGCTGTAACAGTTCGATATGTGTCAACCCCATCAACATCAGTACCAACACTACGCTTACCTCTCCTTACCTTCCCGTCTGTGCTTGGCGTACTACCTGACACAGTGCTCCTTGTAGTTTGGGTAGGGGGAACGTTAGTATTGGAAGTTGCAGAGACAAGCAATACTGAATACAACTGCCAAACGACAGCGGCTAGCAATCCGGTGGTTAACATGAGCCATACTGTTGTCAGAACGAGTTTTATTAGCCTAGCCATATACCTATACACTTCTTACCACCTTTGTCCAGTTGTTTGATGAGTTGATAAAGTTGCCCGCTTGAAAATGGCGATAAAAGGCGTTATTTTATGTTAGTATTTGTAAGTACTTCAAGCCCGATTTACTAAATAATCATTTAAGGCCCATGCAAATAATTCTTCCCAGATCTTTTGTATTGATCTATTTCTAAGTATGGGTAAGGTGTCGTGGAGTTGTGGGTACGTTTGGGCTACATATTCTATAAATGCTGTATAATACATGTGTGGTGGCCTTGGTCCGGAGTGTGCGGGACTTTGTATTGCATGGATATATTGGTGAGACAGTGCTTAAGGGTGTTCGATGGGGGGTAACATCTGAATCAATTTTCCACCCTACTCCTAACATTTATCCGTACACATTTTACTTAGACGCAGAACACTGCATGTGCGGAAAAAAGAGAATATGCTAAGATAGTGTTAACACAGTGTATTCTTAATGAGTGTGTGCGTGCGGTATAGGCATGTTTACATCAAAGCATCATACATTGTCCGGTGGGTGGTTCTTTTGCAGTTCTGTATTGTTTACTAAATGATATTCAGTTTATTATTTCAATTAAAGGGATCAAGTGCTTGTGAGCATCTAGACATTGAATGATGGGCATGCTCTTGTTCATCTGTGCTCATAGAGTTATCTATGTTTGATGTTATTGCTAGTGGGGCACTGTTACTATCTTGTGCGTTTGTCGTTGCTGTAGCGTTGTCCCTGTCGCTTGTGCTCTGGGGTGAGGTCGATGTTTGATAGAGTTTTACATCGTGAAGATGATTCCAGACAGTCTTGCCTTCGAGCTTGATGGCCCTGTCTACAACTGCCTCAACTACGTATGGTCCTGTAAACCTGGGTGAATTCCATTTGCGTAGGAAATTCCTGAGCAGCACTTGATCTCCCCTTTTAATTGGCCTCTCTGCAGTAGGCTCTTGGATGCTGTCTGTGGTCCTCATTACACAGATGGCCCTAAGGGATTACCGGCACCGGTAAGGGCACCGGTGCCAGTAATCCCTTAGCGCCATACTACGAGGTCCCTCAGCAGGTCCCATCCATAACGTGTGGCCAGACCACACGTTAAGGAAGGGACCCGCTGAGGGACTTCAGGGCAAATAACGGTACCGGTAATAGCGGTACCGTTATTTGCTCCTTGCCCATTCCCATTGAGCCCTATGGGGGCTCAAATGGGAATGGGGAAGGGCCTTGGTGAATGGGGAATTACTGCCCCGCCAAACTTGGAATGGGGCGGTAATTCCCCCATTCACCAAGACGGAATCAGTAAAATACCAATGTCAACCATGGCGCTAATAGCGCCATGGTTACCGCCATCCGTGTAATGAGGCCCTGTGTCTTGTATCTCGTTCTCCAACCTCGCTTGTGTCCGTTGGGTCTTTTGAGAAATAAAAGAAGCGCTATAAATAAGTGAATTAACATACTCATACATTTCATTTCTGAACACTTCAGCAGTCTCTTCACAATCTTTGGTGGCCCTTGTGGGGGATGCTAACGGGAGGTGCATTTGGCGTCCAGTCACCACCTCATGGGGTGTGAGGTGGTGATCTGACCCAGGTTTATTCCGCAGCTGAAACAGAGCCAGGGGTAGGCAGTGCAGCCAATTTTTCTTCTTACTTTGCTGTGTCTTGGCTATGCACTCCTTGATTAGGCCGTTTAGGCGTTCGCAGACACCATTGGCCTGTAGGTGGTATGCACACTACAATTTATGTTTGATCTCTAGCAATGTGGTAATATGCTGAATGAGTTAATTTACAAAATGGGGACTGTTGTCAGACCGAAGGACTCAGCAGACGTCCCATCTTGGGAACACCTCTCTAACCAAAAATGTGGCTGCCCTTAGGGCATCCGAGTGCGAACATGGCCCGCTTCTATGCACCTTGAAAAGGGGCATACCACCACAATCATGTACCGGTAGCCTTGGCATACGTTTATGATATCGACGTAGTCGATATGGAGGTGTAAGTAGGGACCTTTGGGCCGGGGTATTACTTCTTTGATTACCTTAAGTGCGTGGCCGGCAATGAACTGCTGGCAGGTGAGGCAATTACTGATAACATTTTTTTTTAAACTTCTTTTTATTATAAAGCGTGGTAGCAAAACACAGACGAACAGCGTCAGGCAGTTACAGTATGAAAACAGTGTACATAAAGTAGGTGCGCAGAGGTTACTACACATGATGGAACAATCAAAGAACACAGTCACAGCGTGGAGAGGGCAACAGGAAACTATGATAGGGGTGAGGACCCAAGCTGGTGGGGGGGAGGCATCCGGTGTCTCGACGAGATCGGACATGTAAGAGCGGAACCTGAGCCAAATATTTCTAGGCCTGGAGTGGGTGGGTTGCATATGGGACCAGGCTTCCTCAGAATCTGAGGCCCACGTGACCACTCTCAGCCATTGGGCGTGCGTGGGAGGTGAGGGGCGAAGCCAAAGAGGCATACCACCGGGGAGGGGGCAATGGGATGGTCGATCACAGCGGATACTGTCAAGCAAACAGCCTCCCAAAACTGTAAGAGGCGGGGGCAGGACTAGATCATGTGGATATAGTCGGCATCGTCCTGGCCGCATCTGGGGCAGCTGGCAGGGTGATCACCGGACATGCGATGTAGTCTGATCGGGGTGTAGTGAAACCTATACAGTACTTTGAACTGAATGAGTTTAAACCGGGAGTTGAAGGAAACTCGATGTGTGCGTTCGCATAGGTGTGCCCAGCGCTCAACCGACATCTCAACACCGAGGTCTGCCTCCCAAGCACGCTTCAGTTTAGCAAAGTCTGGGACAGATCTGGATTGTAACATAGTATATAACCTAGAGATCTTGCCCCTCGTGGGCCCGGGGGAGGAGAGCTCCTCAATGGCAGGGTTGTCCGGTGGCAATGCAGGGAACGCTTGGTAATTACGCTTAAGGGTCCTACGGAGGGATGTGTATTGGAGCCATACACTCTGGTCGCTTCTCAAGGGCAAGGGGAGATCGGGCCATTCAACAAATATACCCTGGTCAAACACGTCTCGTAGGAGCTCGTAGCCCGCGTCCGCCCAGCGGCGAACCGTGCCTGGTGGAACCCGCGGGACCCCCGGGAGAAAATTCCAAAGAGGGAGGTTACCGTGGAAGGCGTAGGCAGTTCCAGTCAGCTTCCACATTTTCGCTAATGCGATGGCTGTGCAGGCGACCGGGCTCTGTGCGTCCTGTACCAAGGGAGTGGGTTGTAACACCAAGGAGCGGATGACCCGGTCAAAAACCGCAAGCTTCTCAAGTCGGACATGCGGGGGGGATCCGTAGTATGAGAAGTATATTGGATTTGGGACACCAGCCAGTATTTAAGAAAGTCAGGGGCACCGAAGCCCCTGTTAGACATGGGAGTGGAAAGGGTATCGATTTTAAGGCGAACCGCACCCGAGTGCCAAAGAAAGGAATTCACAGTGCGGGTCAAATCACAAAAGAAGCCCACCCCTGGCCACAAGGGTACGTTAGTGAACCTGTAAAGCAACTGGGGCAACACCACCATCTTCAACAGACCTATCCTACCTGCCAAAGAAATCGGGAGTTTATCCCAGACCCGGATCTTAGCTGTCAAGTGTGTGAGATACTTCTGATAGTTTTCCTGGAAGGTCAGCGCCCGCTGGCGCGTTACCACTATCCCCAAGTAAGTAAATGTGGATTGGGCCCATGTGAAACCGAGGGTGTCGGGGAGAGGGAGAGTGCATTCCGTGAGTGGGAAAAGAGTGGATTTTGAGCAATTCACTTTAAGGCCCGAAATTCGACCAAACCGAATGATGTCCTCTAGTATTAGGGGTAAGTTGGTGGAGGGAGAGCGCACAAACAACAACGCGTCATCCGCATATAGGGACACTATGTCCGTCTGTCCCGCAGAGCGGAGGCCCCTATGAGCGTGGAATTGGCGGAGCATGTCGGCAAAA
The DNA here is from genome assembly GCF_040938575.1 of Ambystoma mexicanum. Lineage (NCBI taxonomy): Eukaryota > Metazoa > Chordata > Amphibia > Caudata > Ambystomatidae > Ambystoma > Ambystoma mexicanum. Next base: position 79,681,011 of record NC_090940.1, read on the forward strand.
GGCTCAATTGCTATAGCGAAAACCAAGGGAGAGAAGGGGCACCCCTGTCTCGTCCCCCTGGCGATCTTAAAAAGGGGGGAGCAACGGTCGCCGGTGCGGACCCTGGCAACAGGAGCGGAGTAAAGCAGTCTGACCCAGGAGAGAAAGGAGGGGCCGAATTTGCAACCATCGAGGACCCGCCACAGATACCTCCACGAAACCGAGTCAAACGCCTTTTGCATGTCAAGGGTGACAGCCACTGCGTGCGTCTCGGGACTGATTCTGTTAATGATGTTAAATAGACGCCTCAGGTTCAGGGAGGTGGAGCGACCTGGGATGAAACCAGCCTGGTCCGGGTGGATGATAGATGGCAGGAAGGGAGCCAACCGGAGAGCCAGAGCCTTGGCGTATATCTTGACATCACAATTTATAAGTGAGAGCGGGCGATACGAACCGCACTGCAAAGGGGCTTTACCAGATTTAAGTAGTACTGTGATTGTAGCCTCACGGAGTGAAGGGGGGAATACTCTGGCCTCCACGGACTCCTCCCAAAGAGCCAGCAATTGAGGGAGCAGTTGTGACTTGAAATGTTTGTAAAATTCGACTGGGATACCGTCCGAGCCAGGGGCACGACCCGAGGATAGGGAATCAATAGCGTCCGACAGCTCCTCCCGCGTGACTGGGGAGTCAAGGCAACCCACGGTCTCCGGAGACACAGTTGACAGAGGAAGGGCATCGAGAAAGGAGTCGATCTCCGCCACCGACACCTCATCAGTGTTAAAATATAGGGTTTCGTAGAATGTGAAAAATTCCCTGTTGACGTCCTGCGAAGAGACAGCCATAGAGCCGTCAGGCCTCTCAATACCAAGTATGTGTGGGGACCCCGTCTCGTGCCGGATCAACCGAGCCAGAAATCGGCCGGGGCACTCGCCCTCCCCATACCTCCTCGCCATGCCAAGGCTATCCAAGAACCTTTGCTCACGGTCCGCAAGGGAACGGAACTTGTCCAATTCCATCCCAATGTCAGCCAGGTTGCCCGGGGTAGAGTGAAGTGAGCGTGTGGCTTCTAGGGTTGATAGTCTGGATTCGCTGGCGGCAAGATCTCTCCGGATCGACTTAAGGACCCCATTCTCCTTGGACAATGCAATCCCTCTAATATAAACCTTGAAGGACTCCCATAGAGTGGCCTGAGACGCTACTGAGCCCGTGTTGGTCTCGAAGAACTCCTCAATCGACAGCTCGAGCTCGGAACAGAACTCCGGGTCCAGTAAGGAGAGGGGTTTCAATTTCCAGTTGCGAGTTCGGCCAGGATCAAGACCCCAGTCGACGGTAACAGTGACAGGAGAGTGGTCAGACAGGGTTCTGGGAAGGATCATTAACTGTATTACATTCTTAACCAATTCGTTGGAGATCACCCATCTGTCGATGCGGGAATAGGAATCATGAACAGAGGAGTAGAAAGAGTAGATGCGAAAATCCGGGTAGAAGAATCTCCATGCATCCACCATGGCCAGACGGGGTAGGGAGGACAGTGCAGCGTAGGCTGCCCTGGAGAAGTGACGGGGCTTGGACCCGGATCTATCGAGAGCTACATCGAAGATCGTGTTGAAGTCTCCACCCCAAAGGATAGGAACAAGGGGGAAGCCATCGAGGAGGGAGGTGACCTGCACATAAAATTCCGGGTCATCTAGGTTAGGGCCATAGATGTTCAGAAGAACCACTTCCTTGTGGTGTAGCATGGCATGGAGCAGTACATATCTGCCTTGGGGGTCGATTATCGAGGAAATGAGGGTGAAATGGAGACTCTTGTGGAAGAGGGTCATGACTCCCCGGCTTTGAGTGGAGAAGTCGGTGAAAAACCTATGGGGGCCCCAGGTCTTGGCGAAACGCATGCATTGTTCGGAGCGGGCATGAGTCTCTTGTAAAAAGAGAATCTTGGATCCATGGCGCTCGGCCTGCAACTGGAGCTGCCTCATCTTTTTATAATTACCCAACCCCCGTACGTTCCAGCTCATAAAGGTCAGGGCACTCCCAATCACAGTGTGGTGGCGTTTGGAACAAAGAGAATGTCAATGACCAAAGGGTCAGATTCGCGGTCCTACGGCAACAGTTCCTGGGTGCCACAGCACAGTCCGCCTTCGCTGCCAGCGCTAACTTTTCAATAACAAAACCCAAAACATGTCCCACCCCCACCCACACCCCCCCGCCCCAAACAGAGGGATGACAAACCCCACCCCTCTCAGACAAAACCAAACCAAAGGCATCAGCGCCTGGGGGCCTGTAGGCCTGACTGGCCGTGTCGCTCCGGGCTGTAGCAGATCCAGTAGAACAAAAGATGCCCACAATAGAAGTCGCATGTAGCTTGGGCAAAGTACTTCCACATGGTGATCCGGGAGGACTCTGTAAGTTGAACTGAACAAGCAGATTGCGGGATGGAGGATCAGCGGGGCCCCGATGCGGGAAGGCGGAAGGGCCCGGGCGCTCCCCGCCGGGAACCTAGGGTAACTGCTGAACCGTGGTCAGAGGAGAGGGATCAGCCAGGAAAGTGTTTGTCAATGAATTTGGAGGCCTCCTCTGGAATCGTAAAGAAGAACACCTGGTTGGCGTGTTCTATGCAGAGCTTGGCAGGGTAGAGCATAGCATATTTGATTGAGTGGTCTCGCAGCCTACGTTTCACCGCTTGGAAAGTCTTGCGTTCCCGTTGGACGCCTGTTGAAAAGTCCGGGTAAAGGTGAATCCTTGCGCCGCCCAGTAGTAGCTCGCCCTTGAGCCTTGCGGCCCTGAGGAGGGCGTCACGGTCGCGGTAGTTCAGCACACGAGCTATGATGGGCCGGGGTGGAGCGCCGGGCCTAGGCTTAGCCGCCAGAGCGCGGTGTGCCCGCTCAATTGCGAAGTGTGGGGAAAGCTTGGGCTCGTCGAGGAGCGACAGCAGTGTGCGCTGAACAAAGTCTTCTATTGGCTCGTGGACTTCATCCTCGGGAACCCTGATGATGCGGAGATTGTTGCGCCTCGAGCGGGATTCCAAATCCTCGTTTTTCTTCTCCACCTCGAGGACTTGGTTGGAGTGAGCGGCGACCTCAGAACGCAGAGCACCCAGCGCATCCTCAGCGGAGCCGACCCGCGTCTCAACCTCCGACACCCGGCTGTCAGTCCTCTCAATGTGGGCCTTAATAGAAGATATAGTGCCGTTCATGTCGTCTAATTTTGAGTGAAGTGCGGTGAAGCCCTCCCGAATAAAGTCCATCATATTTTGGGATTCCGGGGCTGCGTCGGACGAGGCAGCAGGGGCCTGCTCGGTAGCCTCCTCCGGCGATCTCACCGTAGCCTTCGCAAACATGTTGATGGAGCTTGGTTTCCTCGTGCCCCCCTTGGTCATTCTGGCAGTATCGGAGGTCGAGGGAAAGGAAGGGGGGGTACGGACCCCGCACCTCGCAACACAGTGTATAAGATATGGGTAGGAACAGGAAGCAACCAAAGGCCGTGGATCAAAGAGTGTAAGGTGTTGCGGCAGCCCGGGGAGATATGAGAGCTTGATATTAGCGCAAGGCCCGCTCCCCAGATCGCAAGGCCCGATGCATGAACATAGTCAGTGAAGGCGTGGGGCAACTGATGGGCTCACCGATAGCCCGAGTAGTGAGGAGTTGAAGAGGCTATGATCCCTCAGAGGCTGACGAGCAGACGTCGCTGAAATTGGTGGCGAGGGGGGTCAGCAGGAGGGGGGCTGGTGGGCCGCCCGTGTAAGGCCAAGCGTAACCAGGCGATGGAAGACACAGCGGTAGGTGCGGTTCTCCAGTTGAGCCCGTGGGGGCATTAGTGTAAACCAGGAGGTGCGTGGTGCCAGGTCTCAGCAGTACCGGGATGCAGGCAACAACAGGGTATGTTGCAGTGGGGGATGTATCGTGGTACGGCGGGTCTTGGTGTTCAGGGCCCCCCAACCGGCCTCAGGTGGGGGCAGCGATGTCAAGCAGGTAAGCGGGACCCAGGCAGGCATCGGGCCCAGCGGCAGCGCCGGCCCGTGTGCGCCGGATCAGCAGGGAGACCTCTCCCGAGGCAGAAGAGAGAGTGATCCTCCGGTCTGCGAAAGGCGACCTCAGGGGTAACAGTAGCCAGGCACACCCTCCTCCCTCACGCCCCCTACCTTACTGCACTCCGGTGTCGTTGTCCGTGTGGAGGAGCGGCGGGGGTGGGGGGAGGGAAAGCGGGAGCCAGGTCCGCCACTGGAGCGCCACAGGATACGGCGCGGGGGCGCGGAGCCAGCCGGAGCTGGGGGCCGCCGGGCGAGGTGGAAGGGCCAGCAGCCACCGACGTCCCGGGTCGGGTCGTGAAGAAATGTGGAGAAGCTCAACCAGCCGCGATGGTCCGGTGCGCCCCACCGGGCGGGCGCCCCTCCCCCAAGGCGGCCCGCAGTGCCGCAGTCTCAGGCGGGTGGGCGAGCCGATGCCGCCGAAGCCGCAGGGCAGGGAGAGCAGGAGGCCACAGCCGCAGTCAGGGGAAGGAGGCGCAGCCCCGTCCTCGGGGTGCGCAGAGGCTCCAAACTTCGCACGCCCACAGCAGGAAGGCTCACAGAGGATTGTAGGTAGCCCTGCAGGGTTACATGCAGCGTCGGGTGGTGTAAATGAGGATCAATTGCTCTGCCAGTCCGGAGCGTAACGCTTAAGCGGCCATCTTGCTTCAGCGCAACAGCGCCCCCCCAATTACTGATAACATTTGAAACATGGGCATTTACTTCAGGGCAGAACCATGATTCCCTAATGCGTGCCACAATTACCTCTTTTCCTGTGTGTGCAGGATGGTGTAGTTGTGTTAATGCTATTTCTAATAATGCAAGAGTCATAACTACTTTCCCTGTATTTGTTTGTCTCCACAGGGCATCTGTAGGGGACATTGAGCACTCTCTTTTTACCCAGAGTTCCTTTTTGGTTATTGGGGCTGCTGCCTGCAGCTCCATTACCTGTGTCTGTGGTAGGTGGCTGTAACCTTCTTTCATTAGCATCTGTCTTGCCTCACCCCTCTCTTTTTGTTTTTCTTGGAGGTCTCATAATTTGCCAAAATATGAGGCATGTTCTGCATAGAAATCTGCTGCTTCATTTCCGTTTGATATCGGGTCTTCCCCATTGGTATGTGCGTGGCACTTCACTAACGCGAGCTCTGTTGGGTGTGTTACAACCTCTATTAGTTCCCCTAGGAGGAGAGCCTGCTGTACTGGTGTGCCATCTGCCCGTCTAAACCCTCTTCTCAACCATCTTGCTAAGCCAGAATGTACTGTTGATGTCACGTAGGCACTATCTGAATAGATAGTGACTCGTTTCCCTTCACTCTCGCTAACGGCTAATATCAGTACCACTAGTTCTGCTGCTTGGGCCAAATATTGGGGAGGCAGTTTAACACATTTTACTGCCTCGCGTGTCCAGTCTTCTCTTAGTCTTACCACTGCCGCCCCTGTTCTTCTCACTCCAACACCTTGGTCCATTGTTGATGACCCGTCAATGTACAGCACTTCTCCCCTCTCAAGTGCATCCTTCTCTACTTTGCTTGTTTCTGAGTATTATTTGATAGCTTTTGTACAATCATGGACATATTCCCCTTCTTCGACTTCTTCTGCCAAGAAGTGTGCTGGGTTGACAATTTTTGCACCTCACTATTTTTAGTTCTGGTTTTGAGAGGACAATTTCGTAGCCAGTTGCTCTCTGTGTTGTCAGTGTGCTTTTTGGCATGTGCAGAATTGTGAAGAGGGTGTGTTCCACATACACCGTTGTGGAACATCCCATAGTTATTGATGCTGCTTTTTCTACAGCGAATGCTGCAGCAGCCAAGTGTTGTTCGCAAGGAAAATGCCCTGTCATTACTGGGTCTAATTGCCCACTGTAGTATATAATTGGTTTGTGGCCCATGCTTGTTTTTTTGTGTGAGTACTGCTTTCATTACCACCCCATCAGATTATGAGAATATAAAAAACTCATTCTTATAATCAGGGGTACCCGGGACTGGTGATGTTGATATCGCTTCTTTTAATTCATTGAATGCATCTGTGATTTCCTGTGTCCACCCCAGCTTCTTCTCTCCCCTTTGGGCTTCCCTGAGGGCTGTGAGCAGCGGTCCTGTGTATGTGCTGTAATCAAACACCCATGCTCTACAATAGTTGCAAAGACTGAGGAACTGTTGTAATTCTCATACTGTCTGTGGTTGTGCGGTGTTTAGTATTGTTTATGCCCTCTGTGGCGCTATGTGTCTGCCCTTTTGAGATATCAGTTGGCCTATGTACAGAACCTCCTCCTGGCAGTATTGCAATATTGCCTTGTCTACCTTGTATCCCTTCTCTGATAATACAGTGAGCATTTTAACTGAGTCCTTCCTGCACTCAGCTTCCGTGGTGCTGCAGATGAGGATGTCGTCCACATATTGTAGGATCGTACTCTCTGTCTCAATGTTCCCTAGATCCACCTGGATCACCCTGTTGAAAATGGATGATGACTCGCAGTACCTTTGGGGCAGTCTTGTATGTTTCCACTTTGTATTGCGATACACAAAGCTTGTTAAGTCTTGATAATCTGGGTGTAGTGGTATCGAGAAAAAGGCGTCTTTAAGGTCAATCACAGTGAACTGTGTAGCCTCGGCTGGAATGCCGCAGAGTATAGTGGCCGGATTAGCCGCTACTGGGTATTCTGCTTCCGCAATGTGGTTTAGGGGTCTGAAATCTTGTATGAAACACCATGAACCCCCGTTTGCCTTGCAGACGGGGTATACACAGCAGTATTGCAAGGGGATTCTGATGGGACCAGGATGCTTCTTTCAATGGGGGCGCTTATCCTCTCATAAATGCCCTCATCTGCTTCCTTTAACAGTGGCTATTGTCTAACTCTGGGCAGTATTGCTCCTTTCTTCAGTTTTATTTTCACTCCCCCTATGCTTTTGATTCACCCTACATCATAGGGACTTGTTGTCCATAATGAAGTTGGTACTTTTGCTAAGTCCTCTTCGCAAAAGGGGGGTGGTGCTGGGAGGGGTGCTTCTAATGCCATTGCCATTTTCTCGGCCACCTCTCTATATGTTAAACGTAGTCAAAGGTACACACTCATCCCCACCATCATCTCACTTGTTCTGTTTTCTTGTGAGAAAGGTTCCTCATCGGATACTTGCGTCAATCTACAACCTTCTACCAGTGCTATTACTGCTCTCCATGCCTTCCCTTTATCATCTAGGGCGTGCACTGCAATTCAATCTTCTCGTGCCACTATTCCTTCTATGTCTATTGACACAAACGCTCCTTCCTTCTCGTCGGTGGGCATCTTTGGCCTAAAAAGGTACTCACCTGGTCCTCTCCATACTTTCCCTGCGATCCTTGGTAGCCATGCCAATGCCATGTCTGTCCCATACTGAAATACTTCGGGGTCTACCAGCTCCCCCCACGCTTTTACCACAATATGCCTGAAGTATTTGCCTTGCCGTGAGCATGTGTATGCCTGGTGTGGAGCACACTATACCTTTGTCTGTGAAGGAGATGGTCATGTTCAATATACTCATTATATCACGCCCCAAGATATTTACAGGCGCATGTTTAGAATATAGTAGGGGTATCGATAGATCATGATCTCCAATAGATAAGGAGATGTTATCAGTGAATGGAACCACTTTCTCAAGCCCCAGAAAATCCTTGAGTGTTCATGGCATCGCCTGACAAAGTGTATTTCCCCTCCCGTACGCATGACCTGGTGGCCCCGGTATCAACCAGGAAGGAAAAAGTCTTGCCACCTATTGCCACCTTTATGCGAGGGTCCTCCGCAGGGTTAGGTGTTATCGATAGGATGGGACACAATAAGGTAGTCTGTGGGCTGTCCTATTGCGGGGACAGGGATTGTCCCTTGCCAGTGTATGTCATGATGCCTACCCCCGGGCATCCGGATCGAGTCCATCAGCTGCGGGAGCAGGCATCCAGATACTCATTAAAACCCCAACAGCCCCGGCTGGGGGCTGTTTGGATTCAGTCCTGGCGCCTTACGCGCCAGGCTCATCATAGAAATCAGTCCTGGCGCCATAGGCGCCAGGCTCATAGACTTACTTACCTTATGCAGACCATGCTGCAAATGAGTCCAAGCCAACGTGAGGCCTGGATGGGACTATTTTATTACAGGGACTATTTTTTACTCGGGTGTGGTTCTGGGGAACTTCTTACCTGGGACTACTTTGCAGGCTATTTAAACCACGCCCAAACAGCAGCCCATGCTTCATGATATTCTGCATCCAGCAGCGTGACGCTCACCGTGTCTGCAAGTCAGCATCCAGCCTTCTGCCACGCCCGCCTCGAATCCGGAGCTCCTAGACAAAAGGAAAAGAAAGGAGAAGAGGTTAGATCACGGACATTATTTGATTCCTTACCTGATTCCGGACCCAGCACATCTCCGAGCCTGGAAAGGACATTATTTCAGCACGCGTCATTTCGCCAGTAGCAGCGCCGCGTTATACTCACCAGTCCACCGCATCTTTCGACTCGGCGCTGCCTCCATCATTTTCTTCGTCGAAACCCAGCACCTGGGAGGCAAACAAAAGGAATAACAAGGTAAACCGAGAAAACAGACAAAGACAATCTCTTGCCACCATAGGCTTACCTGCTTTACCACCGGAGATATTATTCTTTAATTCGCTGCATCTTCCTATGCCGCACCTATAAAGGGAGAGAAAACAGCAAGTTAAACTCATGCAACTTTTACCGGACAGTGTTTGGTAATACAGACTCTTACCTGAACGCCATAAGCTGCCTCCAGGCAATATTCTTTTGGACCCAGCTGCAACCTAACGAGGGAATGGAACAAGAGTAAACATCGGACATGTTGAACTCTTTGAACTTTCTAGACACTGGAGTCAATATTCCTGCGGAACGCCTCCAGTACCTTCAACCCAGTGAAGTAACTGGTATCTATGCGCCCCTACATGCCATGTAGGATGGAGAGCTCATCATTTAAAAACATAAGGTGAGGTTACCAAAAGGGGATATCAGAGGTGATTAGTGGGGAGAACGAGAACTGTTGGGGGGCCATCACTAAAGTCCACGGGTGGCTAAATCCCTTTCTCCACTTGCAGGAGAATACTTCTACGAGTCCAGCAGACAAGATTAAGCCAGTCCAGACTGTCATCTCTTCACTACGCATCACGTTGGTGGAGACCGCAGCTGTCCGGGTCCGACCGACGCCCCTGTGGGAACCAGGTGAGCGTAACAGTGTAAGGGTTGTGCCCCATTATTGTCACCCCTCCCATTCTTGTGACTGGCACTACTGCCGCATCCATTGGTTGTTGTAAGTCGTCTTGTAGTTGTGTCAGTTGTGTGTGTTGTTGTTGTTGCTGTTGTGTTTGCTGTTGTTGGGGTTGTAATGCCCTGGATACTGTTTGGAGTTGCGCTATGGCGGGGGTATGCCTTGCTGTTGCCCTGTGGGCAGTTGTCCTGCCTGTTGATAATACCTGTTCTGGCCCCCTTTGTAGCTTTGTTGCCCTTGCTCATCCCACCCTTGTTGTGCTGCTCTGTATCTGCAGGTGCGGGAAATGTGGCCTACTAGTCCGCACGTCCAACATTGGGGCGGTTCTCGCGCCTGCCATGGAAATCCTCCTCATTCCTCCCCATGGCCTTTAAATCCCTGTTGCGCAGAGCCCCGGAATCCCCCTCTGGGATGGTGTGCTTGTGGGCCAAAGCCCCACCCCCTTGTATACCCTTCCCTTGCTCTAAAAGTTTGCTGTTACCCGCCCATACCCATGTATCACCCGCAATTGGTGGTTGGTACTGCTGGGCTGTGTTGTATTGTGGCAGCTGCTGTGGCAGCTGTTGTTGGAGTTGTGGTTGGGACACTGCTATCTGAGTTGGTGGTGCAGGGTTGGTGTCACGATCCGTGCCCCTGAACCCCTCAGGTATAACAGCCCACTGGCAGCAGTGGGGCTAAAGCCCTTCACACTGGCCCCAAGGGCCTTAAAACTCCATCAGAAACATACATGGAGTCAGTCCTTGCGCCTTTGGCGTCAGGCTCATTATCAGGAATAAAGCAATACCAGTTTTGGACCTTAATCCAACATGGAGGCATATTACACAGCTCAGTTCTTTAGAACCAAGCCATGCGGTCTAGTGTTTTGGGTGTGGCTGAGCCTAGAACTTCTTGGCTTGGAACTACTTTGCCTGGGCTATTTAAAACACACCCAAACAGCAGAACACGCTTTGCATTATTCTGCACTCCTGCAGCGTAACGCTCACCAAGTACAGCTCCTGCTCATCTGCTTCTCCGGCGGCCCGATCCTGAAGCCCTAGATCCGGATTCCATTAATAACCTGGAAGAACAAGAACAGCATTAGCGAGCAAGAACACTTACCTGTGAAGTAACCGGTCTTGAATCCATCCTGCGCTTCGCTTACCTCGCCCATCTCCGGAGTTCGCCACAACCTGCAAAGGTAAAGAAACAAGGACAGTATTAATAACAATTCTGACCTGGGCAAGCAGTGAGTCCTGGCAGCACCCTGCGCTTCTCTTACCTCGCCCATCTCCGGGTTTCACCGCAACCTGCAAGGGAGAAGAAACAAGGTCAGCATTAACAAAGCACTTACCTGGGCAAGCAGCGCTTCGATCGCTCATCACTCCAAAACATCACCGCAACCTGTACAAAGAGAAGAGAACACAGGTTAGCAATTTACACCAATAAACAGCGCAGCGCTCCACGCATCAATAACTCACGTGGTCTTCCAATGACATTATAACTCACCTGGAAGACAGAAAGCAGAGTCGGAGTCACAGCCGGTCTGGACCCGACATAAGGGCACAGGGACCAGTCAAGCAACTAGGTCCACGGAACGCCCGCACCAACCACGCACCACTGCACAGAGACGCAGGGCGGAGAGTTCAACCCACAAAAACCACACATTGGCACATAACCAAGCAGAGAGGGGTCTGGGATAGCGCTTAGACCTCCATCCAGTATCGTGTGGCACCCCTGTGGATACCAGGTGAGTGTAACAGCTAGTTATTACTGCTCCCTCTAAGGTATTTTGACAACTTCTTCTGCACAAATGTAGCTTTGTCCGCTTTTCTATCCTCCGCCTTATGTTTCATCTTTTCCTGCCATAGTCTACAATGGTGCATTATTGTTATTTGTATTTCTGACTATGCTTTAGCCTCCATTCCCACTAATTTCTTCAGTTGTCTCTGCACAAGTTCTGGCAACCCTTGTATTAAGATGTGGTAGAAGCTAGCTATTGTTTTGTCCCACGGCTCTCAAGTTTCGAGGCGCCAAAGCTCTTGAATCTCTTGAATGTAGTTAACAGGATCTGCATCGTCACGCATCCTGCGTGACGTAATTGCCCCTATGTCTGAAGTGTCAGTGTATTGTGTCCTTAGTGCTTGCCATACCGCACGCCTGCAATTCTCAAATGGGCACCCATCATGTTTTGTGTTTTGTGTTGTCACCCCTGGGAACCCCGCCCTCCTCCAGATGTCATCTGCTCCGTCACCCAGTATTGATACTAGCAGCCCTTTCACGTTCCCCACTGCCAGCCTGTGCCCCGCTGTCTGTTTTTCCATTTCATATATCCACTTCCCTGCTCCTCCACTGAGAGATGGCAACCTGTTCTTAACGTTCTCCCGGTCTGCGTGCTTCCAGGGTATATATTGTGGCCTAATCCCCACTCTTTCTAATAATGGCATTTGTGAATATAAAGCCCTTTCTTCCGTTGACCGTCTATACTGCCGTATCTGGATAAATCCTCTCTCATCTTCCGTGTCTGCTCCGATGTCTGTGATGTCTATATTGTGTGACCTGCGTGGGGCATCCCGTGTCCCCGAGTGCCCGCCCCGCTGACATGTGTGTCCTTTGTTGTGTGATACCACTTCCCCATCCATTCTGCACCCGAGGAGGTCTCGGAGCCTATTCGTGTAGTGTGTGTGCGGTGCTTCTGGTGCTGCCGTGTCTTCATTTGTTTTGCAGTATGCTGTCCTCCACTCTTTTCATCTTGAGTCCGACATTCCCATGACATCCCTGTGCCTGTTCGTGTAATGTAAAATTTACTTAGCCCTTTCTTTCCTGCATCATTGCTATCTTCGTCTTCCTCACTACAGAATCCGTCTGAGAATGTCAATTTACGTGGGAGTGGGTAACGCACCGTTACGCTTTCAAGATCAATGTTTGTAAAATGTGCTGCATTCGATACTCCTCTTCCTGTTGCGCTCTGTGGTACGGACTCTGTCTGGTGCACCCCAGCCGTTCCCATGCTACTCCCTGTGTGTCCCGTCGGTACCCTTCGAGGCTGTTGCCCTTCTCGTTCTGCCTCATCCACCCTTGTCTGATCTATTTCTTTCATTATTTCTTCACTTACCTTCCGTAGGGCTTCTTCGTCTTTATCTCTCTGATTCCACGCTCCCCCTGCCAGTGCTAACCTTAACTCCTTCAGCCTGCTTTCCTCATACTTACGTGTGCTTTCCAACAATATATTTTTCGTCTCCAAAATGCCATTTCTCGTTCAGCTTCAATCCTTTCCTTTTCTTGTGTTCTGCTTCCCTTCGCTTCCGTACTCACCTTGCTCCTTCCTCCTGTTGTTGTCCTCCCCATCATTTCTATGCGCTCAGACATTGATAGCCTGGAGGCACTTCGTAGCTACACTGTCTGGGTCTGCGCAGACTGGCCTAGAAGATGATGGTTGCTCGGGGGAGAGGAGGAAGGGGAGGTGGTGGACGCTGCATGGAAACTGTACAAGAGACTTAAAATGTATAATTGTTGTCCACTGTCTAGTTTTTTTTGGTTCGTTTTGTTTGTTGAAATTAGTAAAAATAGTTTAAAAAAAATAAAATAATTTCTCTCCGCTCCTTCTCCATTAATACCCCACGTTCCCTATTTTCTCGCTGCCCTTCTCCTGCCTTTCTAATTCTAGCTTCACTTGCCGTTCCTGTTCCTTCTGTTCTAGTTGGTGCACTAACGCGTTCCCTTTCTCCTTCAACTCTGCCATTCTTGACTCTAGCTTTGCCTTCTCCTCTTCTCGTAACTGCTCCTCTTTCGCGTCGTTCATTGGCTTGCCCCTACATCCTTTCCCCAGCTCCAATTCCTCTATTCCTTTTGTTGCCCCTTCAATAGTACTTGTGCTGCTATCCATTCATCTGGGCCTATTCCTGTAATTTCGTTCTTCGCTTGCCTCAGCCCTCCCTCATCAGAGCATAGGCTACCTGCCTCTGCCCGTGGGGCATGTGTATTCGGGGCATACGGGGTGGTTTGAATGTGGGGTTTGAGTAGCCCTCAGCTGCAGTTAATTCCCGGGGCTCCACAGCTTCCTTTAGCTCTCGGAGAGGGTATAATCCCTGCTCCTCCTCCTCCTCCACATCGTCCGAGACAACGCTGGGGGATTCAGGAGGTGGAGCACAGGAGTCCCCTAACTCTTCATTTACCTCCTGTATGCTCAACATTCCAGGGTAATATCCCTGGAACATCCACCACAACTCGAATATTTCCATACGGGTCGCTAACTTCTTTCCCTTTTATGTGTTGTGTAGGTACGTGAGTAGTGACTGTAATACATCCTTCAAGAAACTGCCGTTAGGCGGCCATGGTACCGCTATTTTCCCATCTGTACCCGTAGTCCATTCTACACTGTATTTTACTATTTTGTCTCTATAAGTGGGCAGTGTCTTACAGATGTGTTGGATTGGGGTCATTACCGTACCGTGTGCCCCATATGGTACTCCTCCCCAACCCCATGGTACACTACTGCTTTTTATTCGTAGATCTTACCTCACCTCAAATTGAGGGTTTTGACTTTCCGCTGTCAGGACAAGGGTAGAAAATTTCAGCAGTGCCTCCAACTTGTTATGGTAAATTCTGGGGTCAGCAGAGCCGTACCTAGGGTCCGTGGACCTCCAGCTTGAGGAAGGCCCTAACTCCTTCCAAGTCCCAAAGAAGTCGAGGTCCACACAAAGAGCAAAGGGTTACTGTTGTTTTATTATATCAAATGAGCAGGGATAACATAGATGGAGCAAAAATCCAGTCCAGGCACATCTCATCGATCTTGGGCTCGCAGGCCCCTTTTGTATCACTGTGACGTCACATTTAGCGTCACTTACCAAAATCCGTCCCCGAACCTAAAGCCACTCTGGGTTGGCTCCCAGAGTGGTAGGTCCAGTATAGGGACATATGTACGGTGCACGGTTATTGGTGGCACTGTGTCAGGTGGTGTGCTTGGATCGTCCCTAAAAATTGTTACCTGGGAAATGTTACCTGATGATTGGCTGGAGATTCACACGGCCAGCCCCTATCCCCCAGTGTCCTCATTGGTCAGGCAGCGGGCCCCCAAGCCTGGGACCGCTGTTGTTCCCAGCCCGCAAGAAACCTGCATTCGTACAATGTGTATCAACAAGGTGTGACTATGTGACAATGTGTAACAATGGGGGTCTTACTAATGCAATGAGAGCGGTCCAGTCCCAGTGCATGTTGTGGATGGATTGTTGTGATTTTGAGGCACGCTCAGTCCCAACCGTGAGACCGCTGCAGCTTCCCAGCTTCCAGGCCTTGGCATCATGTCAGGTCGGCCGGATCACGTGTGAGGAGACAGCTGGTGAGGCCGAATTACTTTGATTTGATTTGTATTTTAGCTTGGGGTATTCTCTCCTGTAGCTGGGCTCATCGTGGCATAGTGAGTTAGGAATGTCACTTGCAACATTGTGGCCTTGGCGGTGGCAGTCCCTGCCAGGGCTATTCTGGTTGCTCAGCAGCTTGCAGCTTTGGGATCTCTGTGAGACGATTCTAGTGTGCTGGATTTGTCTGAGGCCTACTTCAGCTCTGGTTATACTTTCGACATAATTGTCCATAGGTTAAAAGCATGTCATGGGTAGTTAGGTCCCTTGAGTCCTCCTGTCCATCCATAGGGCTAATAGCGGGTAGCATCTGCAAGCATATACACAAGCTCTTCTGTCGTCTTGCGTTTTGGCGGTGCGGTAGAGAGCCTATGTGGCAAAATAACAAACATGCAGACGGTAGGTGTGTGTCACCGTCATCTAGCTCATAGGACTGTACGCGGATGTTCTTCGTGTGGGTTGGTGTGTGAATGTTCCAGTTGTGCAGGCTGCACATGTGCTTCCTGTCTAACGCAGCGATGTCGTCATGGAGTCTCTAACGACCTGCAGCATGGCTTGTGGGAACGTCAATCGATTTGATCCATATAATCGCCTCCAGCTCGGTCTTGGTTGTCTTTGCTTGAATTGGATAGAGCTCGTGCCATCGCGGGGTTGTATGATCGAATGGCTGGGTGCCGTTCGTGATGTGTGCTTATGCTCGGAAAGTGGTGGGACCTCATGCAATCTCGTATGGTTGATGATTATTTTGTCAGGGGTGCTTCTTCAGGTTGGGGGTCCCATCGAGAGGGAAGGGACTCTCAGATATTCCCTCTTCAGTGTGATCACTGTGGAATCCCTTTTCAGTTGTCCTTTAAGTTGTTCTGGTTTTCATAATACCCCACTTGCCAGAGCCTAACCCACACACCTTTCAGGGAGTCAAGTGCCCACCCGGGGCTGTGTCAAGTTTCACAGCAGAGAACAATGCAATAACCGCTGCAAGGCTCCAGAGAGAATTGCATGTTTGCACTTCTGACAAGCGAAACCGCTATCCTGAGCACCTGACAGATTTGTGTTGGACTGCAAAATTGTTGTGTGCCTATCCCAAGGACATATAGGAACCAATTTATATTACTCTTGCAAAAATGATTAACATTGGATCTCATCAATACCTTTCCTGTACAGCTTCATCACTAACACAACAAACATTTACACATGCAGTATAGATCCTCTTCTTTCTAATAAATAGAAACACAAAATAATGCTCTCCCACTTTTATTTAGTATTTATTTATATGTATTCTCTTGTAGGGATAGTATATGAGCATTAAAAATAGAATAGACAAACAATATACAACTCCCCATATTAGCAATAATGTACTTGAATATAGTTGTAGCATCTAACTCGTCTACTTCTCACTTCTACGTGTATAAAGCATACAGGCAATCAACAACTTGCAAAGTTATCGTACATATGGCACAGTAAAACTTGAGAATATACTCAAATTAGTTTGATTAAGATTTACGAACCAGTAGTCATTTGATGCTACTACAGATACTGTGACCCCATTTAATGGGAGGGTAGAAAAACTCCTTCAGAAGCAAATGGCTTCTAAGCACAATATCATCAAAGCAATCTAAAGCCATGGGTAACATACATAGGCAAAACAGTAGAAATCTACATGTTGGAATCTTCCCTTCTGATCACCAATGCATGTATGAGTCCACCTATCCTTCCCAGACGAGGTACAAATCTTAACAAATGTTTTGATGTCCAACTTAGTCAAAACGTGTACCTCATCCCTTGTGTAGACATCAGTTGATAGTGAAGAGCTATCCTTACAAACATACATCATGGCTACTCTTGGTTTTCAGCATCCATGCTAAACAAACAAATGGTATTAAAAGTCGAATTCAAGCTTCATAAATATTGAAACAAGAAAAAAAAGACATTTGGAAAAATTGGCAAAACCCTGATAATTTTAGAGCTATGGTGTATATGGAAAAATCTATCTGCAAACCTTCATGCCCCATCTACTCTTGTGGCAGTAGTTATGTCAAGCTGTGCCCTGCATGGAATCTGCTTGTCAGGTGATCAACAAGATTTGTCTAACCACACCCCATTTGGCGTGCTTTATATAGAGTGAAATCAGGCGTATCTAATTTCACATGCCGTCTAAAAGCCAAACTTTTCCCGCTTTGTGTAATCTTAATCTCCGCCCATTGACCCAAAACAGCTACTTGAGAGGATGCGTGATACTGATCTTAAACTGGTATTTTACTTTATGCCAAGGATCTGTTATTGTAACTATAAACATGATACATTCAGTGGTGAAATGTGATGTCAAAACATACAGGGGCTCATTTTTTTTGAGTTCCCCATAATTTGCCGGCAGGGACCCGTTATATGCATGTAGACATACACGTAGGCGGGTCGCCTGTGACTATTTTTGGTAATTTGAACGGAAGAGTGCAGGGCAAAAGGTAGCATACAAGTGTGTATGCCCCCTTATGCCCTGCACGTATGCACTTCGACTTGCAAATGAAGTAAACACTGCCTGTCATTTATGCATGGCAAGCAGCGTTTACAATGGATCCCCAAGGCGACAGCCTGCTTTTTGCTGGCGCATAAATCTGACAGACCCCATAGGAATCACCAGCATTCGTGCCGGCATGAAAATGCATGCCGGTGCAAATGTTGGAGTGTTCGTAGGGCGGAGAGGAAAAGAGGCAGAAGGGAATGCAATTTGCGTTCTACCCCTCCTCTATGCCATTCAACGAAAATTAGATGTCACGTGAATGCATGCTTTTCTCCACACATTTACGTTACGGCTCAGTAGAAATTGAGCTCCACAATGATATTCATTCTTGATACACAGACAGAATTGTTTTGTAATTTCAGAACTGTAAAAACTATTTCTGAAGACAAAACCTTAGTCGTGATTTCGCTCTAATATAGAAATGCAATGTATATTACGCAGGGGTATCTAGGCCTAAGCTCTGTGTTACATTTTCCGTTTTCAAATAAATTAAGATGGACACTTATAAAAATTAATAGTATAAAGACAATTGATCAGGGCGACCCCGGTTGTACAACAGAACACACAAACAACTTGATAGTGTTTATAACACCTATTGTGTACTAATACAAGAAACATAATGAGTATTACAAAGAGGAAAAAATAAGTAAATAAACCTAACACATTCCCAACAAAAACATATACAACAATGTGAAAAACCTTTTGTACACTTTTGAACAGTCTAATGGCTAACAATGTACAGACCCTTGCATTGCAAGTTTATTTTCTTTTTTAACAATGTTGAATTAAACATCAAATATTTAGTGCCCCGTAGATGTGGCGGACACAAATATACATAAAGAGTCGACACGATTGTGTTTTGGCCTATTGCAGTTTAGATAGCTGTGAATACAACAGCCTTCATCAGGACCAGGAATTGTGGTTGGGGTTCTTCACAACCTTTCCTGTGGTATTGTCCATAACAAAACAAATGTGCAATATTGAGTTTTCTCTTCCCGGGATAAACATCTATGGAAAGCTCTGTGTGTAGCTTAGGTATTGACCTTGAGGGGAAACTCACTGCGCTCTAATGATGTGGCACGTGATGTTCCGTGTAGCCGCTATGCTCATTGTGGCCACGCAATTCACCACTGGTGGGGGGTTTCACCATTGGTATATGCGTATGAGAACTCTGATTTTCTCAATTTACGACCTGTTAGAGACACAGGAAAAAGGACACGCCTTAAATGCTCTGGCTGTATACAATGCATGTACTAGTACAATGTTTCCTGTCTAGAGCAAGACTGGTAAGATAAGGGTTGTTAGCACTTACCCTATTAATGGAAAGTATAGCGCTACGACTGTCAGCTGGACATAGGAGAGTCCTCACATGTCCCTGTTGATCCCTGCGGTGCCCCTATGCTTCTTGTGATTATGAGGTTTCTCTTTAAACCCACATAGGATGGAAAGGCTACCCCACCTCACCCGACATGTGGATTTGGGGCACTGTATGTAATGGCACAGAAGCAAAGGCTATTTGTAATAAAGATTATGATGTCTTACCTCAGTGCTTCTGGTTAGAAGAATCTCCCAAGTGTTCCGTGTCGTGTTTACATGCGCAGAGCTAAAATCAGTATGTGGTATATTGTCGCGTCCGTTGCTCTGGCAACTGGAAGCTGCGGCAAAGACTCGCTGGAAGCACGATAAGGCAGTTGGCCATCTTAGAATAGACCTTTTTTGTAAAAAAGTCTATGCGGACCAGTGATCTCAGTATGCTGCAATATTTGTGCTAGTGTAGCCAGGAATAAAATCCTGGTCAGCACGTATTGAAGAATTAAATTAGAAAAATGTAATTAGAAAAATGAATTAGAAAAATTGTAATATAGGTAAAAGTTCAGTGCCGGGTTATGTGGTCACCGCGACCCAAAAGGTACATATATACCAGTCCATATAAACGAGGCAGAAAACAAATTGTACCAGTCCCAAAATGTATAATAAGCCTACTGTGAATATCTCGGATGTGGGCTTGGTGGGTCAGTACATGGCTACATATAGAATAGAGAAACACTCCAGTGGTACTGTGGGCTGGCGTGCAGTGTAGCCCCGCAGGGAATCTCTTCCCCCTGTTTCCCTTAACTGTATGTGATAACCAACTATGAGTGCCACATAATTAGTTTCAATCGCTTCACAATTCCGTATTAAAATATTTAAATAGTGTAATATTGTACATTTAACAATGGCTTCTATGATGCCAATATTAGAAGGTATTAGAAGGGGCCTATCATAAATTCTGACTTTATTCTCAAAGAACACCATTGGCTGGAGTTGAAATGATATGAATCATCTCGTAGTGGTCAACAATTATCGGTTGAGCATGCCATTTCACTCAAAGGTTACATTCAGACCATGGTGGACACTGTCCAGCTTGTAAATCCATCTTTGTTCAAGTTCTCTCAATCGTTTTTGCGCAGTCACCTCCTCTTAAATTAGGACTCACAGTTTGTAAGACGAACCAATGAAGGTCTCGGTCCGTGTGTTGTAGTTTTTTGTAATAATCCACGAGTGGCTTGTCTGTTACTGAATGTGGGATACAAGAGTGATGCTCAGAAATCCTTTGCTTCACAGGTCTTGTGGTTTTCCCCACATAGATCAATTTACACAGACTTTCAATGAGATAGACCACCATTTTACTGTTGCAATTGGTGTGTGTGTTTACATTCCAATGAACATTACCATGATCAAATGTGATTTTCCTTTCCGTAAACTGGCACACTACACATTTCCCACATTTGTGGTGTCCTTTGACTGGGGGAAAGCCCCAAGATCTCTCTATTGTTGATTGTGGTCTAGTTTCTCTGTAAATATGCACACGGTGTCCTCTTAAATTCTTCTTTTTAAAGGCAAACACCGGTTTCTTTGATAGGGTACCACTGTTCTTGATAAGATGCCAATGTTTATTAATAGTGCTCTTGGCGATGTTGCTAATAGGGCTGTACGTGGTGACACAGGCCAGTCCTTTCAGCGGATCTTTTAATTTGGTTGTTAGACAGACTTCTCTGGGGGTATTTGCTGCTATTTTTCTAGTCTGTTCAACTGTTTTTTGGGATATCCTCTTTGGATTAGTCGTTGTTGCAAACCTTCTGCATGTTTGAAAAACATTTCTTGATGTGTGCAGTTTTTCCAGATTTGGCGGAATTCTCCATAAGGGAGGTTTTGTTTGAGTCCTGTGGATAGTAAGTGTCAAAATGTAGCAAACTATAGCGATCCGTTGTTTTTTGGAAAAATTCAGTTTTCAAGACTTGACCTGATTTATAAATATGGAGATCTAAGAAATCCACAGCGTTGTTGTCCCATGTCAGGGTGAATTTGATGTTGCAATTTCATTGGTTCCACCACACTAGGAATATCATAAATTGGGCCTCAGTGCCTGTCCATACCAAGAGGACATTGTCTATATATCGTCGCCAAATTTGGATCCAGGGCTTATATGGATTCGTATCTGCGTAGATATACTATGTTTCATAGTCTGCCATAAATAAATTGGCTATATCAGGGGCAAACGTTGCTGCCATGCTGATGCCCTTTATTTGTTTGAACCACTTGTTCTTAAATAGAATAAAATCTCGGTCATAGCAAGTCTACTGCATTCTAGAATGAAAGCCGTAGGTACAGAATTTGTATCTTGTATCTTTTCCAAAACGTGGTGTATTATTTCAAGACATTCCGTTTGGGGAATGGAAGCATAAAGAGCTTCCACATCCATTATCTACTCCTGATCTCCAGAGCACGAATATGTGCGCTCCCTTTCCAGACTGACTGCATGCCTGGAGGTTGTGCCTGCTGCCATACCAGTCCTGCACAGAGGTAGAAGGACCACAGAGATGATAGAGAAATCTCATCATCTTTTTTGAAATTGAAAGAAGAAAAAAGAAAATAATTTTAATTTGGACCGTAAATCTTGCAATACTGTGCATTTTTCGCAGCACTGCCTGGCACCTCTTTCTTGTGTCCAACAATTCTCTGTGGCCGTAAATGCGGTGAAGATTTTAATCTGTTGTGCCTTTTCTTGCCGTCCTCGCTGCAATTTCAAGATGGCCGCTGCCTTTGCTATGCTGTAAAGGCTGCTACGAGTGCCTTTCAACTTGCCTCCCTGCAAGCCTATTGGCCATCTGGAAACTTAAACTGGCACACTGGGGACCTGCAGGCTTTAGCCGGCACCCTCCTCAAAGGCCTACATCCAGGCCTGCACTCACTGTGCCTTCATCTACTCCTGATATCCGGAGAGAGAAGATGGGCGCTCCCCTTCCAGACTGACTACACACCTGGAGGTCGTGCCTGCTGCCATACCTGTCCTGCACAGAGGTAGAAGGACCACAGAGATGATAGAGAAATCTCATCATCTTTTTTGAAATTGAAAGAAGAAAAAAGAAAATAATTTTAATTTGGACCGTAAATCTTGTAACACTGTGCATTTTTCGCAGCGCTGCCTGGCACCTCTTTCTTGTGTCCAACAACTCTCTGTGGCCGCGAATGCGGTGAAGATTTTAATCTGTTGTGCCTTTTCTTGCCGTCCTCGCTGCAATTTCAAGATGGCCGTTGCCTTTGCTTTGCTGTAAAGGCTGCTACGAGTGCCTCTCAACTTGCATCTCTGCAAGCCTATTGGCTTTCCGGAAACTTAAACTGGCACACTGGGGACCTGCAGGCTTTAGCCGGCCCCCTCCTCAAAGGCCCACTTTCTAAGGCCCTGTCTGTTCCCCTGTCCATTGCCTGGCAAGGTCTTGGGGTCCTCCCCTAAACCCCTCCCCCACGTGCACATGGAGGCTGAGGAGAACTTCACACTTTCGGTGCACACTGAAATCAATGGAACATTTAATCTCTGAAGGTTAGCTCCATGTACTAATATCCTCGATCCTCTATCCGCACACCTGTGACTGTGCCACCTCTCACTCCATCTCATCTGGACTCACACTCCCCATACCTAAAAGAAAATCGAATCTAGCTGTGCCCAGTGGCTGCATTGTGTTTTCACTTTGTCCGGCTAAAATTGAATCTAGCTATGCCCAGTGGCTGCATTGTGATTTCATTTTGTCCTGCTAAAATCAAATCTAGCTGTGCCCAGGTCCTGCATTTTGACTGCATTGTGTTTTCATTTTGTCCAGTGGCTGCATTGTCTTTTCATTAGCTGTGTGTGCTATGATCTGGTTCCCTCCCCTCCCTTGTGCCTCCCACTCCACCACACCGACTTCTTCTGTGTGCCTCAGTACCTCAGACTGTTAAGTGTCCCCCCCACCACTGTAGCCAACTATGTCGCTATCTATCTATCCTATCTTCTCTAACTGCTTCACTATCTCCTATCCTTTCCCAATCACTAAATCTTGCCGGAAGAAACTTGAGAAAGGCATATTGAGCTCCCACCCAGGCAGTCCTATTGCAGACACCTATGGCATGGCTTCCGCCAGAGAGACTCTCACTGACATCCTCTTCTTCGTTAACACACCTGACATATGCTACATAGTCAGCTTTCTCTCTCCTATCGCCTCTTCCCCCATTAATGGTGGCACTCGCTGGGAGGTTCTCCTTGACCTCTTCACCGTTTCCAGAATCATCATTAATGTCTATTTCAATGGAACCATCATGTTTCAGAGTCCTCAACCCAACCTTCTTCTCTTTGACAGGCTCCTCACTCACATCTCTAACCTCACCTCTCCCTCTGGCCAGGCCCTCTTGCCTTCTGTGCCTACCTCCTCCTCTGCACAGGCTCCCTTGCACACTGTGCCTCCCTACTCCTTGGCACAGGCTCCCTTGCCCACTGTGCCTTCCTCCTCTTCTGCACAGGCTCCCATGCCCACTTTGCCTTCCTTCTCCTCTGCACAGGCTCACTTGTCCACTGTGCCTTCCTACTCCTCTGCACAGGCACCCTTGCCTTGCCGTATTGCCCCAACTTCCTTGCCAGCCTTGGCTCATCAGGCATCCATCAGTATCCCTCTGGCCCCCTTCGGGCGGGACCACTGACTTCTGTGCGCCCCCGAGGAAGACCCTCAAAGATCTTGATGTGCTCGCCATCACAGAGACTTGGTTCAAGGACAGCTCTGTCACAAGCTTTGACACTCCTCTCCCTAAAGGCTACAAAATTCTCTTTGCGCCCAGGCCAAAGAAGACAGGTGGGGGAGTGGCGTTGATCTTCCCAGAATGGATACCTGTGTCCATCATCCCTACTAAAGCCTACTCCTCTTTCAAGTGCTTTGTTTGCAGACTCTCACTCTCTCCTGAGTCTTCTCTCCTTATGGCCACTTTCTATTGGCCACCAGGACAGTCCACTCTCTTCCTCTTGGAATGGGCTGACCTGACCTCCTCTCTACTTTCCTCCTCCTCTCAACTTCTCCTGATGGGCGATCTTGACATCCATCTGTACTCTCCTGTCCCCTCAGGCCCTTTCTGCAACATTTGCAACTCTCTCTCCCTCTCCATCCTACCCTCTGGCTCCATGCACAGCGCGGGCCACACTTTGGATGCTCTCATCTCTACTGACATCCCTCTCTCTATCCCTCTCACTACCTCACTCTCTTGGACTGCCCACTCTCTTCTCTCAACACACCTGAAGCTCTCCTCTCCTCTTGTAGCGACAAACAAGCCACTCGGCTTCAAAGTCATTAGTCCCATGAATAAAGTGGCAGTGGCTGCTTTTGCCTCCACCTAGTCTCCTCCCATTCCTGAAGATGACTACCACCCTGACACAGCCTTCGCTAACCTCAATCTCTCTATCGCTAACCCTCTTGATACTCTTGCCATGAGGGTCCGACTGAAGCTTTCTAAAGAGTGCAACTCTTGGTATGACTCTGATCTGACTGCCCCTAAATACAAATGTAGGGCAGCTGAGCAGAAATGGAATTCAGCGGGGTGAACCATCTGACAAACTGTCCTGCCACCTCCTTCAAAGGCAATATCGACTCTGCATCCGCTCCAAGAAAAGAGTCTTTATTCAAGCCTGCATCTCCGCGGCATCAAGCAACATGGCCACACTTTTTAAAGTCTGTAAAGAACTGGCCAATCCTGCAGCAGCCTCTTCTTCTGTGACACCCAGCCAGGACCTTTGCTCAACCCAGGCTACACACTTCATAACAAAGATCCAAGACATCCTTTCCTCACTCTTTTCGACACCACAGCACACACCAACTCCCGGAGCCTCCCTTGGCCCCCCCTCCACGCCCCCTCTCTTCTCTCTCACCCGTCACACCCGATGAGGTCGCCAGACAAGTCCGTTCTATGAAGGCTTCATCCAAAGAGGTGGAGCCCTGCTCATCCAAAACCATTAAGGACAATATTGACTCCCTCCCCCCAGCCTTGGCTGATCCCTGCAATCTCTCCTTTTCCACAGGAATTTTCCCAACTGCTCTTAAACACTCCTTTGTGTACCCTCTGCTCAAGAAACCCTGTGCCGACCACTCCATTCCGGCAAACTACCGCCCTATATCTATCACTCCTTTCATGGGCAAAATCTTTGAGAAGTTCCCAGCTGACCCTCCACACTGAATCTATTGGTTGCTTCCACGACCATCAGTCTGGCTTTAGAGCATTCAGAGGCACAGAAACTGCTCTTCTGAACACATCTGGAGACCTGCTCTCAGTCCTCGACAGTAGCACTCCCTCTGTCCACATTCTCCTTGACCTCTCCTCTGCCTTCGACACAGTTAACCACAACATCCTGATTGCACGTCTCTGTGACACCCTGGGATTCACAGGTCAGGCTCTGGTGTGGTTAACCTCCTTTCTCTCCGACCGCCCATCCCAGGTGGAACTCAGAGCCTTTCACTTGACTATAGCTCTCTCAACCTGTGGCATTCCCCAGGGATCCAATCTATCCCCCTGGTTCTTCAACGTCTATATGGCTGCCTTGGCGCGTGTGATTGCCGCGTTCAACTCTAACTTCCAGTGTTATGCTGATGGCACACAACTATCTTTCAGGCTAACCGCCGCTGCTTCCTCCTCCTCGCTCATATCTGATTGTCGGTCCGCTACTCAGTCATGGTGTGCGGCAAATGACCTTTGCCTTAATACCTGTAAGACTGAGATCGGTTGCATTTGGGCCCCTGCTACCGCCTTCCCACTCTCACTCTGGCCAGCCTCGCTTAGCTCTGCGCCTGCACCCACCTGCAGAGGTTAAAAACCTTGTGGTCATCTTCAACTCCACTCTCTCCTTCTCCTCTCACATTTCGGACATCTCTAAAAAGACTATTAGCTGCACCTTCTCAGAGGTACTCTACCTTTTCTCAATTTCCCACAGCAGCTCACTGTCTCCAGAGCCCTGGTTCTCACTAGGCTGGACTACTGCAACATCATCTTCCTTAACCTCCCTGCTTCTGCCTTGTGACCTTTGCAACTCATCCAGAACAGAACCGCAAGACTGATCCTTGGCCTCAAGCCCAAGGACCAAATCTCTCTGGCATTGGAGTCCATTGACTGGCTCCTCGTGGCTGCATGATCAAGTTCAAGAACCTCTGCATTGTCCACAAGGCTTTCTGGAGCTTGGGACCTCCCTATCTGCAATGTTGCCTACCTAAATACTGTCCCTCCAGAGCCTTCCACTCATCTACCTCCAACCTTCTGCGAGTGAGCCGGTTCTCCAAGCGGAGATTTGGAGGGAGATCCTTATCCTCAGCAGGTACCTCCCTCTGGAACAGCATCCCTGCCGCCCATCGTCTTGAGCCTGATCTTCTTAAATTCCAGAAACTCCTCAAGACCTTCCTCTTATCTTCCTTCTCTCTCCCCCTACCCTGCTAGCCTACCTCTCTGCTCTTTCCCTCTCCCTCTCCTTTTCCTCACAGTGGGCTGACTGGCCGCCTGGTGTACCTCAGATTCTCACAGGTCCCAGAACCCCCGCCAGTCCTCTCTCACACTTGCCTAAGGGCCCTGCACTCACCCCACCCTCATGCACTTGAGATATGACCCAAGAGAGTTTCTCTCTCTGCACTTACCTCAGACTCCACCGGCTGGGTGCACTTGGATCTCCCCCTCCCTCTATCTGTCTGTGCACTTGCACGATCCAAATGCACTGTGCTGGAAGATCGTCTGTCTGCTCTCCCTTGTCTTCACCCCTTAATTGCACTTGGTAAAACTACAGAGTCGCCGGCAGGTCTATTTGCTGTGTCTCAACTGTAATTGTATTCATATACACTTAATCACCTGTGCAGACCATTATCGTCTCACAATTTCAAGGGTTCCGATTTGACTGTTGTCTTTCCCCATGTTCCCACCCTCCTTGAGCGCTTTGAAACACTTGCCTTGTGTATAGGAGCTATATAAATAAACATTACCATACCATACCATTGTAACCAGTATACATGATTCTCCAACCACTACGGTCTCAAGTATGTGGAGGGCATGAGTTGTGTCTTTTATGAATTACACCATTTGGGTCACAAATGGCTTTAAAAAGAAGTCTGTGTATAAGGATAGAGGCTCCAAGAGTGAGTCGCATGCAGACACTATCGGGCATCCCAGAGGTTTTCTTGGATCTTTGTTTACCTTAGGAAATATGTAAAATGCGGGTGTCATGGGGTTAATTTTGTTCAGAAATATCTGTTCATCTGCGCAGATCCATCCTGCAGTTTCTGTGTGTGTGGTCAGATCTCTTATTTCTTCTTTCATTCTGTTGGTGGGGTTGATGTCTAACTCTCGGTAAGCTTGGATGTCTAAGAGTAACCGTAATGCATTCTGCTTCATAGTCACAGGTATTCTGGATCACAATCCCTCCTCCTTTGTCCGCCGGTTTGATTGTCAAATTGTTGTCTGTGCTCAGTGTTTTTAAAGCTGCCCTTTCCTCTCTAGTGAGGTATCTCGATAGTAGTTTTCATTGTTGATGTTTGCAAGGACCTTTTTGATGACCATATTCTCAGATGTAGTGCATTCTGATGGTATGGTATGTGGTGGGGGGTCAAGGTTAGATTTCGCTTCAAAATGAAGACCTTTCTGTTTACATTTTCTAAAAGAAGAGGTGTTCAGCAAGGTTGAATGTCATAATATGATATGATATTTTATTTGTATTGCGCTCGTACACAAGTGTTTCAGAGCACGAAAACAAACAAGGAAACAGAGTAGGCATCGCTGCTTAAAGCATCCTCTTGTGTTGATACACGTGAAAAGAAACTAATAGAAAATGTTGCCGCAGTGTTCGGGTAATGTGTCTTTGTGAGTGGCATATTCTCAAAGTAGTGTCCTAGTGTTTATCACAGGACAACATAACTTAAATCTGGTTGTGAGCCATTCAAACCCTGTTCATATGAAGTATGTGACAGACAAAGCCTCCCAAATAATGACAGCTGGCACTGCTCTTTCATGCACAGAATATTTCACCATTTGGGTTGGGTCAGGCTGGGAATCCTCGGTTGCAATTGCAAAAGCAACATACAAGAAGTAGCATTCTGCAGGCGATTCGCCTCACTTAGGTGTACATCTTCAAATCGGATTTGTCACCTTTCCTTTGTGTCTATTTTAGGTTTTCTACTATTTCTTGGAACTCTTTCTAGCGATCTTTTACACTAGTTGGTTAGCTTTCATTTCCCGATGCTAGCAAAGAGGCTGTTACTATTTTCATGGTGTCCTATACAAGTTATTGTGGCGGAGCTGTCACCATAAAATCACCTCCCTCCAGGACCAAGAAACACTTGTTCAAGGACTGTAAAACCTGGGACAAAAAATCCTTGTTGAAGGAATTTGAAACATGTGGGGAAAAGAAAGTTTTTTCTGTGTGATCCACACAAAGTCTATATGTACTGTGTACATCCCGACCCAAGACTGCGAGATAAGCCTCTCATTCCTGCAGAAGACTGGATGATCAGTGAGTTGGCTTCTACTGTATCTTTTAGTCGATACTAGTCTCTTCAATCCACAAAAGCTAGTAAAAACCTGAACAAACGCCTGCCCTCTTTTCTCACCTATCATGTGAGAGAAGCAGATGGGGATGAAATAGCTTGCAGAACAGCTCACGCGTAGTATTCTGCAGTCCCAGATTCTTTTAGCATCAGTCATGTTGCATGCTTGTATGTGTGTCACATTATTCTTGCAGGTTTGTCACATTGTAAATGCAGGACTATTAGCACCATAATGCAAGATTGCTGTAAACTGCCCCATGAGTTATTCTACTTTTAAGACATAAGTACACAGCCCGAAGAGCCTATATGGTAATGTCACCTGCTTTTAATCGTCGGTTCACACAGGCATGCATTATGCGAAACGCATTTACAGGAAGATAAACAAGGTGAACGCATTTTTGTGCATTTTATAAGAAATTACCATCTGCCAGTCAGCATTTCAAAATGTTCAAAATTGGTTTGCTTTGAGGTTCATTTTACTTTACATGAAGCAGATTTAAACACCAATTTAAGGCTCTGAAATGCATATGTTACGAATATGTGCTAATTGCCGATCATTAACACACCAATAGAAGGTCTCTTCCACGCAAAACAAACTCCCACTGCTGTCTTCGCCCACTAACCAATCTTAACCATTTCTCCTAAAAACCCAAACTGGAAAGAGACCACTAAAATAGCAGAAGTACGCTATAAAAAAAACTGAAAAACATAACAATATTAACGCATCGCCTTTTTTTGATGAAAGCACCGGGGGCTCTATTTCTTCACTTTAGCATGCGCACTCCATTTCACTGATACATGTGTTTTGTGAGACCTGGCATAGCACCATCTAGACTAGAGCCATATGCGACATGTCTGAGGTTACTGCTGCTACACTTGTTCGGAGGAGAATTGCGTGCCATTTCATTGCTGAACTGTTCCCATGGGGCCGAATGATTTGCAAATAATTATTTCTTCTCTGCTATTTGCTCAGAAATCCAAAACGTGATTGTAGGAAGTCCTGAATGTGAACTATCAAACAAAACAGGTTATTTGGCCTTGGTCGCTTTCAATAGAGGGCCTCTCACACATTTGGTAAATGATGAAACGCTTGTGGTTTTACCCTAAATTAGTCAATATAATCTAGACATGGATCCCTTGTACTCGGTGACTCGGGATGCCTAGAAAAGTGCAGAACCTCAGTCCGCACCTCAATGATGAAGCCCTAAAAGACAGAACAACGTGTCTAGAGTTGCTGTGGGGGTTCTTATTTAGAGAAGAATTTTCTGGTCTGTTGTCTGTGTTTAGCATAATTACAGAGACGTTTGAAACTTCCGGTTTTTGATGTTGGCATAACATTAGGTGCGGCAGAAGAGGAGAGCCTTTCCGGTATTCTATTATTGTGGACACTTCCTGGCAATAGCTTTTCTATTTAGTCAACATAAGGAGACTGTGACAAGGACTGGCATACCTATTTATATTGTATGGTGCCTGCATTACTGAAAATAGGCTTCCACATTCACCCTATTTTCCCTAAAGGGTGGAACCAATAGTCTCGGAATGAGCTGCTTAGATATCACTTCATAAACGTACTCAATAAAATGTTCTCTAAGTTAGCAAAGTTCCCTGAACATATTTAAAGCTTGAAGTGTGGAGTGGAGGCCAGTGGCGGCTTGTATATCTCATAAATGCTTGCACGCATTTTTTTGCTTGGCGCATCAATCATGGTTTGGACTCTACAACTAGGGGAATTAATTAATCACTCAGAAACCAAAGGTTTTGGCGCAGATGTATACTATTAAAAAGCAAACCTTTTACAGCTTGCAAACAAATACCAAAGGAATGCATGCTGTGTAACAATGAAGGGTAGAGGTCTGAAAAGGAAATTTGTAATGCACTCTAATTGTTTATATACATGCACACATTCAGTCGTACTGAGTAAAAGGTATATCCTATCCACAAATCGAGGAGAGTTTGAACTGAGAATTAAGTTGTGAGTGCTGGCTTTCTCTTCAGATACAGCTTGCAAGATTACACAGCTCATAGCAATCACAACAGAATGTGTTTCTTGTCCTAAAAGGCAACAAGGCAGAAAACCGTGTCTAGGGTTGCTGTTGGTGCTCTTATTTAGAGAAGAATTGCCTGGCTTGTTGTCTGTGTTTATCATAATTACAGAGATAAGAGCTAAGTCATTAATTAGTGCAATCAGTTTAAATCAGCATTCAACACAACCTGAAAATCTATAGTGTCAGATGAGCAACGGGCGATGCTCTAACTTCACATCACAATGATGGGCACATTTGGTTCTTGGCTAAGTTCCAATTGTCCTACAGGAATAACAGTAGCAAGCAGCATGATGCCTAAAACAATAAACCAGGTTAGGGCACGAGCGCCTGTCATCCGCCGCCGCCACCACTGGCGGATTCTTCCGCATTGGCGCTTGCGGTAAGGTTTAAGAGGGTGGTAGTCCTTCCTCTTTGTCGTTGCTCCGGGTGCCGTTCTAGCTTTCGTAGCGCGGAGCCCGCCGGGAGTACTTATTCCTCCTCCTCCTGGCGGACTCTGCATTGCAACCCCTCTCGATTGTTTCACGGCTTCCGGGTCAACGCTTGTGTGCTACTGACACTCCGCTCGGATTGTCAGTTTTCCTCCTTTCCCTCTGGCTTCGCCTCCTGTGCGAAGTTCCTTCGCTCCGCAGTTTCGCTGCATCTTACCTGTCTCCTGAATTCTCTTGGGCCCGCATCTCCCACCCTCGAGGCACGCCGTCCGTTCTTTCCTCCGATTCCGTTCCTTTTCTCCTCTCCTCCTGGTTCCTCCTGCCACCGCTGCTCTGGATTCTTCCTCCTTTCCTCCACTTACCTGTGGTCTGTGTTTCTTGTGTTCCGTCCGGGATACCAGACTTTAACCACACCTACCTGCTCAACGTGTGCTGCTGATTCCCATCGCCATCATTGCCAGTGACTTTCTCCCTGCTGCAGTTTTCTTCCTCGCCTGCCACGCCACCTCAGAGGTTCCTCCGAGCAGTTGG
The DNA here is from genome assembly GCF_040938575.1 of Ambystoma mexicanum. Lineage (NCBI taxonomy): Eukaryota > Metazoa > Chordata > Amphibia > Caudata > Ambystomatidae > Ambystoma > Ambystoma mexicanum. Next base: position 79,711,934 of record NC_090940.1, read on the forward strand.
AGAGAGTCCATCGTTGTGCCACATAAGGGTTTTTTCTGCCGGCTTGGATTTTTCCCTTGTATTTCGGCTTTCTTCCGGAAAAGGAGCCACAGGTTTGCTGTCCCATCAGCATTCACTGTGGCTTCCTTCCGTAACAAGTATTGACCACCTAAAAAGGAGAAGGATTACCTAGCCAGACGAAACCTGTCATCTGAAAGCATCGATTCCAACAGTTCAGATGAAGAGAGTGTAGAAACAAGGGGTGAAGAGGGAACTAAGGGGTCACAGAAAGGACAGATTGCAACGCCCAAAACATTACAAGATGTCTGCCGAAGAACAGGTTCAAGAGCTTTGGAAAGCCTTTCAAGATATGTCCTTAGAATTACAGGGAGTGAAGACAGAGAATGCCCTTCTCAAACAAATGGTGTCTTTTAGAGAACATCCTCTGATGGAACTACAACCCATTGCACTCTCCTTGGGAAAGTTTGACGGCTCTCCCAAAAACGTGAAAGAGTTTTTGGAGGCCTGTACAGTGTATTTCATTTTCAGGCCCCGCACCTTCACCACTGATCAGGCCAAGGTCGGATTTCTAATACCAATATGACTGGAAGCGCACTGGCTTGGGCAACCCCATTGGTAACAAGCACTAATGCTATCCTTCAGGATTTTGCTGGTTTCTAGAACCTGCTTAAACAGACCTTCGAAAGACCTGAGCTGTCCTTTACAGCTTGTGAGGACTTGTTGGATGTAAGACAAGGTTCTTTAGACGTCCTATCCTATATTTCTTCCTTCAAGACCTTGGCGGCAGGAGCAGGTTGGCCAGAACATGCTCAATACGCAATTTTTCGGAGGGGCTTGAAGGAGGAGATAAAAGACGAACTGGCCAGATCCCCTTGTTCACCAACTTTCTCTGATCTACTCGCTGCCGCTCTACACATAGAGTTTAGATTTCAAGAAAGAAGGTCAGAGCGTCGTAAACAACGAGCTTCAGGATCCTCTTCGGACCCCTTCCCACATACTTCACCTTCTCACTCTCCTACCAAGTCTCCAGACGAACCTATGCAGATTGGGGCTACAAGAGCACCTCTGTCGGCTGCTGAAAGACGAAGACGGAGAGAAAAAGGATTGTGTGCATACTGTGGTTCGGCCCAACATCTTCTGAAGGACTGCTCGGAGGTACCCAGCAAGAGATCGGGAAACGACTACCCTCGGTGCCAGTAGGGACAGGCGTCCGAGGGCCATCAAGTGCTTTTCCTCGTCCCTACGTTTCCCTTTCGGTCTCCGCTCTGGATTCTAAAGAAGATTCCAGACTCATGGTTCTGTCCGTGGTCCTCAAACTGGAGGGTAAGCAAGTCGAGTCCTTAGTTTTGTTGGACTGCGCAGCAGCGGGCAACTTGGTAGATACCCTGTGGGCTGACAGAGGGGGTCTACGCAGGATCGCCCGCAAAGAGGGCCCAGAAGGTCGAAGGTGTGGACGTGTCTCCTTTATCTTCTGGTCCTATAACGCATACCACTGAGGACCTGTTCATAACCATCAATCAACACACAGAAATACTAAAGTTCGATATCATAAGAGCAGCCGATTTCCCCATTATTCTTGGGATCACCTGGCTCCGGAGGCACAATCCTCGAATTGACTGGACTAACAATCAGTTGAGCTTCTGTTCCGCCTACTGTACTACAAATTGTCTTCCTTTGGATGATCCGTGCGACCTTCAGTTGGTAACGATTATACCAGATGCCAATCTTGGTGTTCATACACTACCCCGTTATTGCTCCTCCTTTGAAGAAGTATTTCCTCCGCACCGATCAGAGGACTGCACCATCGATTTAGAGACTAACGCTCTAGTGCCGTTTGGTAGAATGTTCTCCCTCACACAGACGGATACCAACTTGGAGAACGGGCTCATCCAGACCTCTAAATCACCCGCAGGGGCTTCTTTGTTCTTCATTAAGAAAAGAGGAACCGATGAGCTCAGGCCCTGTATCGATTACAGGGGCCTCAATAAGGTCACTATTCGGGATCTGTACCCGGTGCCACTGATCACGGACATCATCGAGGCAGTACAGGGGGCAAAGGTGTTTACTAAACTTGACCTTAGGAATGCATACCACCTGCTCCGCATAGCCAAGGGCGATGAGTGGAAGACCGCTTTTCGCACTCCATTCGGTTTATACGAATACAAGGTGATGCCGTTTGGTCTGGTTAACGTGCCCACTGTATTCCAACGGTTCATGGACAGGATGTTTTCCGACATGCTCATAGTTTCCGTTATTATTTACCTTGACGATATCCTAATCTTTTCCTACGACCCAGGCGGTAAGGGGTTAACGGCAGCGTTAACAGCGCCGACCCTTACCGCCTGAGTACGAGGTCCCTTAGCGCCATGGCGCTTTTAACACCTGCTTTTAGCAGGTGTTAAAATCCATGGCGCTAAGGGACCATGGAGTTAATTACGCCACCGTAATTTACGGTGGCGTAATTAACGCCTTCCCCACTCCCATTATACCCTATGGGGCAAAAATGGGAATGGGGAAGGGTAAATGGGGATTGGGGACTTACCGCCCCGCCAAGGTCGGAATGGGGCGGTAAGTCCGCCAACCACCATGGCGTAAACGTAGTTTACGCCATGGTGGTAAAGTCACGGCCCAGGCGGTAACTTACCGCCTGGGTCGTAATGAGGCAGTTTTGGATCGTCTTCAAAGGAATCAATTATTGGTCAAGGCCGAGAAGTGCATTTTTGCTGTTCCTTCTGTGCAATATCTAGGGTACGTTCTATCGGAAGATGGGATTGCCATGGATCAAGACAAAGTTCAGGCCATTCTTGATTGGCCTGCCCCTACTTCAGTCCGGGAGGTGCAAAGATTTCTAGGACTATCTAATTTCTACAGAAGATTCATACCAAACTTTTCTGAGGTGGTGTGCCCCATCACCCGGCTCCTCAAGAAGAACGCTTTCCCTTTTCACTGGTCGGCCGAAGCGGAGAAGAGTTTTTCCCTTTTTAAAGGACTCTTCTGTTCAGCCCCGATTCTATGGAATCCGGATCAGACGCTCCCTTTTATCTTGGAGACGGATGCCTCCGCCATTGCGATTGGGGCAGTTTTGCTACAGGCAGTCGATGGAGTAGAACATCCAGTGGCCTATTTATCAAAAACCCTCTCTCCCAGCCAACCTAACTACTTGGTTCTTGAAAAAGAATTATTGGCGATGAAGCTAGTGTGTGAAGAGTGGCGTCACCTACTTTTGGGGGCTCGACATCGGTTTACCATACGGACCGATCACAAGAACCTGAAGGTACTGCAAGATATGGAATGTTCAAATTCCAGACAGGCCCGATGGGCTTACCTTTTTTCTGAATACGATTTCCAAATCACCTACATTCCCGGATCATTGAATCGCTTGGCAGACGCATTGTCCCGCAAGGATTCGAGTAGAGAGAAGACATCGAATAGTGTTGACCCACTGTTTCACAGAAACCAGATCATGGTGTTAGTCGGCTCTTTTCTTCAAGAGGTGAAGGCAGCGGTCATTCCGGAGCTTTCTCGATTGCCGTTTCACCCCAATTCTCTCTATCAAGAGAAAGATGGCTGGGTATTCTATAAAAATCGGCTATACATTCCAACAGGTCCCTTAAGCCAAAAGATAATGAGTTGGTGCCACAATCCACACACTGCGGGCCACAGAGGCCTGAACAATACCATGGAGCTGACCTCAAGAACGTTCCTCTGGCCCAATTTGAGAAGAGAGACATTGGAATACATTCGATCATGTCCTATCTGTGCCAGGGCTAAATATCACACTGACAGACCTCTTGGACTGCTTACTCAAGCAGAACTACCCACTCGACCTTGGGGGCTCATATCCACAGATTTTATAGTGGATTTTCCTTTGTCCGAATCGTGTACGTGTATCATGGTCACGGTGGATACATTTTCTAAAATGGCACATTTCTCTCCCCTCCCGGATTTTCCTACTGCTGCGATGATGGCTGAAGTTTTTGCAAGAGACATCTTCAAATTACATGGACTTCCGGATAACATCATCTCGGATCGAGGGAGCCAGTACGTCTCCAAATTCTGGAAAGCCCTATGTATCCGGCTAGGTATCGAAAGAGCTCTCTCCTCGGGGTTTCATCCTCAATCCAATGGCCAGACAGAACGCCTCAATGCTACTCTGGAGCAGTATTTGAGATGTTATATCAATCGACACCAAGACAATTGGGTCTCCTTGCTCCCTACAGCATAGTTTACCTACAACAACACCATGCACTCTGCCATTGGCCTTTCCTCTTTCTACTGCACCTATGGCGTTCACCCAAAATCTTTCCTACCTAGTGTTCCCAGTCACACCAACTCCCCAGCAGCAGAGGAGGTTCTACAGAACATTACGGTAGCTCATGCCACTGCGTTACGATGTCTGGAGGCCAGCAGAAGACACAAGGGTCAGGCCGACAAACGCCGCAAGGAATGCCCAGAGTGGAAGGCAGGCAACAAGGTCTGGTTGTCCACAAGGTTCTTACCCAGATGGACACATCCTTCTAAGCTATCACCTTGTTTCTTGAGTCCTTTTTCCATCCTCTCCAGGATCAATCCTGTCACTTATAGGCTTCAGCTCCCTCCTACCCTCAGTCGCATCCATCCGGTTTTTCATTCTTCCCTTCTGAAACCATTCTTTACTGAGCCATACCGTAGAACGGTTCCACGTCAGGTCCTCTTCCCTGAGAGGAACAAGAACGAATATGAGGTTTCCTCCATACGGGACTTTAGGTATTACCGAGGCCGTTTGGAATACTTGTTGTCCTGGAAGGGCTACCCTGAGTCGGAGGACTCTTGGGAACCAGCTTCACAGGTACACGCCCCCTGGTTGCTTGCCAGATTCCACCGCTTACATCCAGGTAAGCCAGGGGTTCTGCGCACTGGGGGGGGGCATACTGTCATCCTCCGCCGCCGCAACTGGCGGATTCTTCCACATTGGTGCTTGCGGTAAGGGTTTAGAGGGTGGTAGTCCTTCCTCTTTGTCATTGCTCCGGGTGCCGTTCTAGCTTTCGTAGCGCAGAGCCCGCCAGGAGTACTTATTCCTCTTCCTCCCGGCAGACTCTGCATTGCAACCCCCACTAGATTGTTTCACGGCTTCCGGGTCAACGCTTGTGTGCTACTGACACTCTGCTCGGATCTTCAGTTTTCCTCCTTTCCCTCTGGCTTCGCCTTCTGTGTGAAGTTCCTTCGCTCCGCAGTTTCGTTGCATCTTACCTGTCTCCTGAATTCTCTCGGGCCTGCGTCGCCCACCCTCGAGGCACGGCGTCCGTTCTTTCCTCCGATTCCGTTCCTTTTCTCCTCTCATCCTGGTTCCTCCTGCCGCCGCTGCTCCGGATTCTTCCTCCTTTCCTCCACTTACCTGTGGTCTGTGTTTCTTGTGTTCCGTCCGGGATACCGGACTTTAACCAAACCTACCTGCTCAACGTGTGCTGCTGATTCCCATCGCCATCTTTGCCAGTGACTTTCTCCCTGCTGCAGTTTTCTTCCTCGCCTGCCACGCCACCTCAGAGGTTCCTCCGAGGAGTTGGAGAGAGTCCATCGTTGTGCCACATAAGGGTTTTTTCTGCCGGCTTGGATTTTTCCCTTGTATTTTGGCTTTCTTCCAGAAAAGGAGCCACAGGTTTGCTGTCCCATCAGCATTCACCGTGGGTTCCATCCGTGACAGGCATTTACTACCTAAAAAAGGAGAAGGATTACCTAGCCAGACGAAACCTGTCATCTGAAAGCATCAATACAGTTCAGGTGAGGAGAGTGTGGAAACAAGGGGTGAAGAGGGAACTAAGGGGTCACAGAAAGGACAGCGCCGTCCAGACCTAGTACGAAATGGCGAGGATTGAATTTAATATACCTTTCATTTTCCTTAAATTTCCCAGTCTATGGACACATAGGCATAAACGCTTGAAGAAGCAGCCATCCGAATTTCAGCTAACCTTAAAAAGCATGTTCATCTTTATAAAAAATTAACAATAAAACGAGCACCACTGTCACAAACACAAGGATCAACATATTACATGAAGCCAGGGGCACTATTTCACGAAGGATCTTGATTAAAGAACACAAAACTAAGGATTCGGGAAAGCTGGAAAAATTGAGTGTTTTTCACAAATAAAGAGCAATTAAAGCTTCCTTATAAGACTAGTCCTTCCATCCTTCCCTCTTTTCCTCAGAGTTTGTCTTGTCTTGCCTTCATTCAAAAGAGCCAATCACAGCCTTTTGGGTTTTAATTGTTCCACATGTCTTTCTTACTGGTGATGCACTTCTGATCAGGATTTCATATGTCTGCTTCTTGTCCTGGAGGTTTTTAGTGTCGAACTCAAAGTCGGATACTAGGGTGCAGTGGCTCTCAAACTGCTTACTGCAAGTCAACTGACTCTTTCTTTTCCAGGCCATTATTTTCTATATTTTCTATAGGAGGACCTTCATGGACTGGTTACCTCATCCCACATTTTCGGTGCACCTTTCTCTCCTGCCCACCTTGGCTCTTGCCTCTGGATTAAGGATCTCTTTCACTTCTAGCCAATCATTTCCTCTTGTCTCCTTGACACTTATCCACTTGCTTTTTCTGCACCTCTTCTCATTTAACGTACGTTTCTATATCTGGGTTTCTCTCTGCAGCCACTTGCCCAACAGGCTCTTCCTGTCCACGTTTCTCTTTTCCCTTTTGGGGTCTCCACCTCTTTTTGTCCTCATTTGCCCAGTGATATAGCATTGGACCCCTATCTCCTTTTTTGTACTGTCTCAGTTTCTCCTCTGGCTCTGTCACTGCATCTGCTTCCATCTCCCTCCTAGATTTTATCCTCTTCCTCCATTTCTGTCTGCTCCCTAGCTGTTCAACCAATACCTGGCTCCTCTCACCCACCGCATCGCTGCTCTCTGCTCCAACTTTTAGTGTTATACGGATGACACCTAGCTCTCTTTCAGGCTCCCCTCGGCCGCCTCTACTCCTTCTCTCATTCCTGATTGTCTGTCTGCAATTCAGAAGTGGTGTGCTGCTAATGATCTCTGCTTTAATGCCAGTAAAACGGAGATCTTCCTGATCGGAACACCAGCTCCCTCCTTTCCTCTCTCTGGCTGCCCACTCTGGGTCCTCTTCCTGCTCCTACCTGTGAGGCTAAGAACTTGGGGTCATCTTCGACTCCACCCTCTCCTTCTCACCTCACATTTCCGACGTCTTTAAGATGTCAAACTATCAGCTGCCCCTCCTCAGAGGTATTCTTCCTTTCATCACTTTCCCCCAGAAGCTCACTGTCTCCAAGGCTGGACTACTGCAACAGCCTCTTTCTAAATCTTACCGCCTCTACTCTCTGTCCTCTACAACTTATCCAGAACAGGATTGTGAGACTTGTCCTTGGCCTCAAGCCCATCCCTCCATCTCTGAAATCTCTTCATTGGCTCCCAGTGGTGGCAAGGATCAAGTTCAAGACCCTCTGCATTGTCCACAAGGCTTTGTGGGGCCTGGGTCCGCACTACCTCCAACTCTCTCTTCCTAAGTATCTCCCTTCTCAAGCTCTCCACTCATCCACCTCCAACTCTCTGAGGGTCAGCCGCTTTTCCAAGCAGAGAGTTGGGGGCAGATCTCTTTCTTCGGCTGGGGCCTCCCTTTGGAACAGCCTCCCTGCCTCTCTCAAACTTGAGCAGAACCATCTTTGGTTCCGGAAGCAACTCAAGACCTTCCTCTTCACTTCCTCTCTTTCTCTCCCCTGCTGATGACCCGTCTGTTCCACGCACTGGTCACCTGGCCACCCTCTGAACTTGGGCGCAGGGGCCTGCCTGTAACCCTACAGTCCCCTCTGTCTGCACTCATGAGCCACCCACTGGATGCACCCTCTGTTTACCGGCACTTAGCCACCCGCTGGCTGCACTTTGTTACTTGCATTTCTCCACTCCCCCCTTTTGCACTTCTCCACCCACCACCTTTTGTACTCCCCCCCTTCCCTGCGCTTGCACGATCTGAATGACACAAGGCCTAGTAAGATCGTTGTTTTGTCCTCCCGCTGTTTCCCCTCATTGTCTTGTAGCACCTAGAAATACTTGTGTACAGGCGTGTTATAAATCCATCATATCATATCACAATCTGCTGTCCCGGAACTTAAATTCTTCCCTTACTTCTATCCTCATTCACCATGTTTTCTTTCTATCCCTCTGTTCTACTTTTCATTCCCTCCCTCCTTTTCTCCATGTCACTCAAACACACACGATACTCCACTCTATCGCCCTCTTCCCTCTCCTCCCTGGTCCGCAACACACTACTGCTCTCCTGTACAGTCAAACTATCTAGTCTCATACTTGTCAAATGCTCCTGGTCCTTTTTTATAGGGCAACATTTTCCCACCAGTTTGTCCAGATTGCAAAATGGTCCACACCGTGTCCTACAGGGCAGCCGAGAACTCTTACTGAACCTGCAGAATTTGTATTCTACTGTTGACAGGTGTATGCATTCCAGTCTGCCCAGTGCGGTGGGTCCATGGCCCAAGCCTTCAATCTTTGTTTTCATTGATTGCTTTTGTCCAGATAAGTATTTATCGTGGGTGCCCATTTCCACAGACTCCTGCTGTCCCAGTTTGTGGATTAGTGGGGTTGGCAGTAGTGCATACGGACTGCATTTCTCAATGAACCAGTTACTGATATTTACAGGCTTCCGCTCCTGGATGCTAGTGACTTCATTGAGATGCTACAGCAGCTCTATCATGATACAGTGATTACAAATCACAAGTCTTTTCTCAGGGAAGACTTCATCACCTTGGGGTTTCTATATTCCGGCATTATTTTTTTTACACTTAGGGCCTTTCCTTCAATTGGACTACCAAGATCCTCAACCGATTTCGCACAATGGGCAAGTGTTCCAATAGGGAACCTGTTGAGATGACAGCATGGACCCAGATTCCCAAATGCTGATGACGGGTACTGAGGGGCAGAAGCGGAATTACACAGAAGGCTAGGGATGGACTTGGGAACCTTGTTGAACCACCATTTACCCCCTATGCGGCCTACATCACATATCTGGCCTTGTTCCCCAGCCTCCAGGGCTTCCCCATTCCTTTCGTCTAGCCCTCAACATTGGACTTATTCACACCAGTATCCAAAACAGAAAAGTCCTTCCACCCTCTTTGAAATGGGGCTGAACACTTGAGACCCTTGAGACACACATACCAGTACAACATCTAGATTTGTTTTACAGGACCAGGTTAAAGAAATGTCGGTAGAGCTAGTGGGAAATTCAAATAGAACAGAAAAGGTAGGATCTTGCAGTTACACTGTCGGGATGGAGAATTACATTTTTCGGTGCCCAGTTCTTATCAAATGACCAACTCCCTAACCAACAAGGTCCAAAGGTTGTCGCAGCTTAAGAGCATCCATCAGCTCACTCATAGAATCTAGGAGTTTTCAAGAACCCAGCAAGCTTCATTCCTAGCTGTTGGATTCTTTGGGTAGGTCCCCTCACCACCACTATGTAGATTCTTTACCAGTAAGAGTAATTATAAGCCCCCAGCTAAGGGTGCTTGATCCCTTTACAGGCTCCTTTCTGGCATCTCAGAGTCTCGTATACCTGTCAGGGTCCAAGAGTACATACTTTGAGATATTTATACTGTGGCCTTGACCTTAAGTGTCTCAATAATGACTGTGATTGGCTTGGCCTTTTCGTTCCGAGTTATGGTATTAGCTAGCATTGTGTAGGTTCACCTCCCTCTCATGTGTTTCCCCTCTTCTTCTCAGTCATGCAATGTGTTTCATGCATTGATACTACCATAATACATCTGAGAGATGAGTCAACATCATGCACCATCCCTGATTCAAAGGTTGTGGAACCTGCTTTCTGGGCAGTGATAAGAAACTAAGAGCATTAACATGGAGTTGATAACATCCGAGAGTGAGAGAGGAGAGGAGACAGTAGCGAGAGCTGAGAGGGTGGAGGTGGTGATGGCAATATTAGAGAATGAGAGAGGGCAGGATGAAGAAGCAAGACTTGAGAGGGTGAGAAAGAGGTGGCGGGGGATGAGGTGGTGATAACATCAAGACGCATGCATTCTAATCAAGAGGAGGTGGTGGGAATTAAGGTGCAGCAGGAGGAGTTGAGAACAAAGGGAGGAAGGAAGTAATAACATCAGTGTTCAGGAGTGACACAGAAGAGATAGCACAATAGAAAGAGTGTGATACATAGGAGGTAAAAGAAGAAGTGAAGGTGATAATGAAGATGGTATGAAGTAGGTGAGAAGCATAACATGTGAGGAGAAAGATAGGTTGAGAGGGTGAAGAGAAATAATTTTTAGACAGTCAAAGAAGGCATGTTCAGGCGGGGTTGGGTGGTTCTAAGAAGGAGCAGACGGTGGGATGAGGAACACCGTGTCAGGGAGATTATTGTGAGTTCCGAGAGGTAGGGAAACAGAAAACGAGAAAGAAGGAGGGAACCCATGCAGGACTGCACCCCAGGAACCCCTCTCTAGCTCTACTTACGAGCTGTGTCCACAAACCCATCTGCTCATGAAACTCTATGCCAGCCGTGGGGCATTGCACCCCGGAAAATCAATATATAGAATAGACCAAGAAGAAGGCTTTGGGTAATGGAAGGAGTGAAACAACGTCTCGTGCACAGTATGAACTGGGACACTTGCTTTAAAGGCAAGGAAGCCCTTAGAATTGGACTCCACATCCCGCAGAACAGACATCGGACACATGGACGGTCTCTGAGGGAAAAGAGAAATAACCACATTCAGGAGAAGACTATCCTGCCTTTTGTTTGTCTCGAAGATTCCACTTTCATTTCAGTTGGCCATCCTTGTGATAAATCCATATTAAAGAGTTTCAATCACAATATATGTCCTTGGCATCCTTTCTTTTTTTCTTTTTTACCGACCTCAGAAAACTCAAAAGAGATATTTGGTTTACCAATATGACAGAGTAGCTAGTTACAAAACAATGCCTGAACACAAACGTCAGCAATTTGCAAGACAGCACTTAGTGGAAAACAACACAATTCTATTACATCTGTGTTTTGTCTATTATGTACATAGTTTTGGCTGAACACGTCTTCTGTAGGGTACACCTTTCATCAATGACCACAAAGGAACAGCCAGCATTCTAGAAGGCTGGCATGATGAACGTTCAGTTATGCAGAGATACTTGCAATGACTTGTAATGATGTCCCCCTGATAATAAATAAGAGCTGAACTCTATACACGAGCAGCAGTCACAGCGACTTGCAAGTGTGCATGTCTGCAGATTTGTCTGAAACAGTGACAACGTTCAGACCTCACAATCATCAGTAGCCTTCCAACTAAAACAACTTTTAACGAAGGGTGGTGTTGCCCCTGACTGTGGCACCTTCTCAACCCGGCGGTAAAAACTGTGATTTGGTGCCTGGGCTATTCTGTGCCTATCCAGCTCTCCACCAGCCCCTAATAGAGGCTAAGGATGAGGAGGTGGATGTGTTCTTCATAGTGGGGATATTCAAAATGGCCTCCAAAAAGAGATGCCAGCCACATGTGTTACTATTGTTGCTGGTCTGGATTTCCAGGCTTTGATTTACACTGGGACGTCAGTCAATGTGATGGCTCATGCTCAGTTCACAAACCATCATCAACGTCCTGCTCTGAGGCAGCCCTCCACCAAATCTGCACCTTTAGGGAGGGGGATTTCAGTTGACTTTAATGGGTGCTTTCACAACGCTAGTGTCATAATGGCTCCCTCTGCACGCCAAACATGTTCTACGTTATTTCACTAATACATTTTGTGAACAGTGTGTGCACTGGGGTCTTATTTTGCCTCCTCCTTGAATACAATGCCTTGATCCACAGGAATCAATGCCTGAATGATAAGGAGGTTTGTTGGCACTGTAAAGACTGGAGGTGGGTTATCTGTACTCTGTACTCCTGCCCTCTATATGGCAGAGTAGAGACACAGAGCACCCCAGCCAAGGTTCTATATTGTTGGTAGCAATGGACGAGCAATCAAGGCTTAGCTCTCAGGAGGTGATGCGGGCTGGTTCTAAAGTACAGTGTAGTCCCCAAGCATCTACAAAGAAATGTCCACACACTATGTTAGTGAAAACACAGTTCTTTATATAAATAAGGTTTCAATTATATACACAATCACAATAACACACTTTGTGCTTAGGCAATTTAAAAATGGTAAATATATACAGTCTCAATGTGGTACCACAATTACTTCTTAGGTTCCATTAAAATGCATCAACTGTACTCAGTGAAAATGAAATACAAATCAGTTAATATTGTGAACCAACAATAGACATAGGAGGAAAGCAGGTTGGTTAAACAATAGGCAGAATACTGTCCCTGTTACCATAATACAAGCCCAGTACATATATTGCTAATAAGAGTCTTATTTCCTTCTATAAAAGTTCTACCACCCTAATGTACCTGGTATAGCTGAGTTTGACATCGGGTCGTCGACGGATCCTTCTTGAGTGACCCCCTTTAAGGCAGGAGTAACAGATCATCGAGATACCATGAAGAAAAGGTGAACAAAGGAGTTGAGGCAGCAGCTTTGGTCCTGGAGGTGCTCGTCGACGATCGATCGCAGACGTCCTGTGAAGAGGAGGAGTGCGGTGCATCTTGACGATGATAGTTCGTTGCTGCAAAGAGTTACTGAAGAACTTTGGCCCAGCAAGGGCGTCGGGTCGTCAGCGTCTTTGTGGTCTTTGGGTGGTGGAAACCCAACAGTGGATTCTCCTTGCCGCGTCAGCGGCCTTGACTTTCTCCGGCGGGACAAAACAGTCGTCGATGATGAGTGAGGGAGTCCTTTGTTCAAAGTGTTCTTAATCAATGGAGCGTTGCGGCTCCAGTTGACAATGAACATCATCGAAGGTGATGGACTTCAATGTCCGGGCATTTCGTTTCATGATTCCGCGGTAGTCCCTGTCCCCGGTCGGCAGCCTTTTGAGGACTGATTTCCAGGGCGCTTCGGCGAAGGTTAGCTGGTGCACAATTGTCCCTCGTAGCTCGGGGAGAGGTCTCCGAGCCAGGTCCTCTCTTGGATCAGTTCTTTGAAGGCACAGCAGCTTTCAGATTGGTGAAGGACAACAGAAGCAATTCTTCTTCTTCCAGTGGACTTCAAGGTTAAGCATCAAGTATCAACGTCCGCTTCTGAACGATTTCCATCAGTGAGAGGTCCCCAGATATACTGTTTGGTCTCTCATTCAGTCTGCTGGGTCACACTCAGGCAACCAATCATTCAGAAGGGCATTCATGCAGGCAGGCAGCCAATCAGTCTCACAGTGCATTCGGGCCATTCTCCTCCTTCCAGACAATCACAACAAGGAATGTGTATTGGGACGAGCACTCTGCCATTCAGCACTCCACACCGCATTCATCCCAGTTTCGGGCAGGGCTGTCTCAGTCTTTGTGTCACATGCCAGAAACCAGACACAATTCTGTGGGATTGTAGCCAGTACTTCTGCATACTAGTCCCAGGCCCCAAGGGACACTAGGGAAATCTCTACAGGAGCACCAACTGTGATTCCTGTAGAAGAGGGGAGGACAGTGGCCTCCACCTCAGGCATGGGGTAAGGGTAGGTCAGGCTGACAGCCTGGACACCAAGTGCCTTACCTTTACACTTGGGGTCACGTTTCTTGTGGTCCAGAGCTCCATAATCCCAACAGGTGCCAGGAATTCGGGGTACGGTACTGGAACCACCGGGAGCCTGCTTTGCAGCAGGTGGACCACTATTCTTACTCCCCCCCACATAGGACTTAACCCCGCTTGGTTTTTGGGTCTTAGGAGAGGAAGGTTTTGGTTTACCCGACTGTGACTGCTTTTGGGATTCCTCCGACTTCTGAGAGGTCCCCTTTTGTTTGTCCTTGTCCTTCCGACGGAGTCCTTAAGGGACCCCCAGTGGGAGACCCACTTGCCAGCCAGCCTGGCCAGATTAAAGGGATAAAAAATGTGCCGGTCAGCAACATACTGACCCAGCTCTGGTGAACAGGCTTCAGAAAAATGCTCAAAAAACAAAAGGTGTGACAATTCAACAAAAGTTTTCACTTTGTAGCCATCAATCAACCCCATCATGTTCATATGTGCAGCACTCACCCAGTCAACCCAAGACACATTGGGCCTCATTACAAGTTTGCCGGTACAGTAATAATGGTACCGTTAAGCTTGCCGGTACCGTTGTTACCGTACCGGCAAACTACGAGTTCTGCTTGCAGGTGCCTTTTCGCCTGCCAGGTCTGACCTGGTGGGCGAACCGGCACCCGCGAGCAGACCATGTCAGATGCACCGGCACCATTCAGAATGGTGCCAGTGCATCCGGCCTCCCCATCCCCACTGAGCCCTATGGGGCTCGAATGGGAATGGGGAGCATTTTATTCCGGCGCCCGGGAATGGGCAATTACTGGGTCTGGCGGAGTCGTAATGACCCAGTAATTGCCCATTCCCGGGCGCCGGAAAAATAAACAACTCCGGCGGCAGCCGTGCCGGTTTTACCGACACGGCTGCCGCAGAAGTCGGGTTTTTTTAGGGCCATTCTCTCTTTTCTTAAATTCCCTGAACATTTTAAGGTATTGGGTAGGTGTCTTGCCAAACTTGGCAATCAAAGCAGACTTCATGCACTCATACTGACCCCTTTCGTCCACACTCAGTTTCAGAATCACTAAGCCCAATCTCTTTTATCAACATCATTGATTCCACAAGCCATCTCAAATGCTTCAATCCATTGGAGGATATCAGAACCCTCCATATACACACCAACCAAATCTTTCATAAACTTGGTGGCTGGGGACCTGACACTCTAAACTGGTTTTGCTGAAGTCTCCACTCTAGCTCCCTCCAGCTGAATCTTCTGATGCTTAGTGTCCCTATCTTTGTGTATCACTTGTGCCAACTCCTCTTTCTTCAATTCAGCTTTTGTTGCCAACTTTTTATGTTGAAAGGCTAACTGTTCCCGTTGTAGCTCCAATTTGAAAAGTTCAATCTTCAGAGCTTCCCCCTGAAGAGCAATGCTGGGGTTCAGAACAGATGCAGCAGGAATGGTGGCGTTCCCAGAATCAGATTCAATAACAGCCCCAGGGGCAGGGTCCTCATTGGTTGCATCCCCCATTCAAGAGCTTCACAATCAGTCTGGTAGTCCACCAGGGCAGCTATCACCTCAGCCTTAGACTTATCTCAAAGTCTAACTCCCTGGCTTCACAAGCACTCTGGATAGCCTCTAAGCTCATCCTAGTCAATTTACGATTTGCAATAGATTCCATTGCTTGTAATGTAGTTATCTAGTACACAACTAAACCTCAGATTAATAAAGTGTAGATATGTTGTAAGTGGCAAGGTTACACAGCGATTCTTAAAACCATTAGCATCCCACCGCTGTCACCAGTGTAAAGACTGGAGGGGGGTTATCTGTACTCCTGCCCTCTACATGGCAGAGTAGAGGCATAGAGCACCCCAGCCAAAATTCTCTATTGTTGGTAGCAATGGATGAGCAATCAAGGCTTAGCTCTCAGGAGGTGATGCGGGTTGATTCTTAAGTACAGTGTAGTCCCCAAGCACCCACAAAGGAATGTCCACACACTATTTTAGTGAAAACACAGTTCTTTATATAAATAAGTTTTCAATTATATACACAATCACAATAACACACTTTGTGTTTAGGCAATTCTAAAATAGTAAATATATACAGTCTCAATGTGGTACCACAATTACTTCTTAGATTCCATTAAAATGTATCAACTGTACTCAGTTCAAATGACATACAAATCAGTTAATCAAGTGAACCAACAATAGACATAGGATTAAAGCAGGTAGGTTAAACAATAGGCAGAATACTGGCCCTGTTACCTAGACACAGTTTTGTGTGACGATCCCCACACCAGGGCACCCTGCAATTAAAGATTAATACAAGCCCGGTCCATACATTGCTTATAAGAGTCTAATATCCTTCTAAAAAAGTTCTACCACCCCAATATACATGGAATATCTTTGATAGATCCTTCTTGAGTGACCCCCTTTAAGGCAGGAGTCATGGATCTTCGAGATCCCACGAAGAAAAAACGTGAACAAAGGCGTCGAGGCGGCAGCTTCGGTCCTGGCGGTGCTCATGGACGATCGGTCGTGGACGTCCTGCGAAGAGGAGGCGTGCGGTGCACCTCGATGACGATAGTTCGTTGCCGCAAAGAGTTACTGAAGAACTTTGGCCCAGCAAGGGCGTCGGGTCGTCAGCGTCTTTGAGGTCTTCGGGTGGCGGGAAGCTCACCAGCAGATTCTCCTTGGCGCGTCGCCGGCCTTGACTTTCTCCAGTGGGACAAAGCGGTGATGAGCGAGGGAGTCCTTTGTTCAAAGTGTTCTTAATCAATGGAGTGTTGCGGCTCCGGTCGACAAAGATCGTCGTCGACGGTGATGGGCTTCAATGTCCGGCCGCTTCGCTTCGTGATTCCGCAGAGGTCCACGTCTCCGGTCAGCAGACTTTCGAGGACTGACTTCCAGTACGCTTCGGCGAAGGTTAGCTGTTGCACAATGGTCCCTCGTAGCTTGGGGAGACGTCTCCTAGCCAGGTCCTTTCTTGGATCAGTTCCTTGAAAGCACAGCAGCTTTCAGATTGGTGAAGTGCAGCAGCAGGAATTCTTCTTCCAGTGGGCTTCAAGGTTAAGCATCAAGTATCAACGTCAGCTTCTGAATGATTTCCATCATTGAGAGGTCCCCAGATATACTGTTTGGTCTCTCATTCACTCTGCTGGGTCCCATTCAGGCAACCAATCATTCAGAAGGGCATTCATGCAGGCAGGCAGCAAATCATGCTCACAGTGCATTCAGGCCATTCTCCTCCTTCCAGACACTCACAACAAGGAATGTTTATTGGGACAAGCACTCTGTCATTCAGCACTCCACACTGCATTCATCCCAGTTTCAGGGCAGGGCTGTCTCAGTCTCTGTGTGACATACCAGAAACCAGACACCCATAACAAGAAGTGCATATTGGTCACACACTCCATTCACCCAGGTCCCACCCCACGGGCGTACCCACAACATACAGTCACTGGGAAGGCTACAGCCAGTCTGGCCTGGACTTCCCCACAATACCATATATGGAACTTCTGCCCAACAGCCAGTCAGGGGGAAGGGACAGAGTCAGGGCTTCCCGGGACTTCGGGAAAACAAGGTAACAGGCAATAGAAAGCAAGAAGCCACAGGTGCCATCTTGTCTCCTATTAGGAATCAACTGATTCCAATGGCAGGGCCTGGGTATCCCAAAAATGGAGGATACTCAGAGCACCTGTCAAATACAGTATGGAGCTGCCACCAGTCCATACTTTGCTCTGTGGGGCACACACAGGTGCCCAAAACATACACTAGGGGTACAGGGTTGTACCCCCACACATGGGTGCCATAAGGGTATCCCACGGGTCTGTACACCAAACCAAAAAGAGGAAGAGCTGCACTGCCAAGAGTCCCACATGGAACCCTCAGCAGAAAATAATACAGAACACACAGGAAAAAGGACTACAGAACAAGCACAGGGAGGCCTTGTCCCTCAAATGCATTTCCAGCATCACAGGTGCACTGACTGCCTCATTCATCAGTTGATCCCTTTCCACCTGAAAAAGAAGTTTGAATAAGAAACTAGATAGTCTGAAGAAGGGTGACATCATTGTGTGAGTCAATGGGACGATTGGATGTCTTCCATTGTGGTGGTTCAATTGTCCAAACAACCCAAAGACGTGCAAAAGAAGATGGACATGCACCCACCCAATAAGGCAATCAACAGGGAAAGTCACACAACGACAACGATTGACAACACTGTAATCGATCTACAGGGTGCCCGGGTGTTCTCTGAATTGGATTTAAATGCTGGTTATGTCCAGGTGCCCATAAACCCTGATTCTCTATACATTACAATGCGCTCATTGCAACAAAGTGATCTCTAGGGATACTGGCGGCCTATGTCTGAGTTGTTGGCAGCACCACATACTGCCTGGTGAGTCCTGGCATGACTGCTGGAGTTGATGATCTTCCTAGGCATGAGCAATTACTGTGGGAGGTTTATTTCCAAGCTTGCTATGCTGACCGAGACACTACGATCTCTAACAAAGAACAAAGGGACATGGTCATGCAATGATCAGCACCAGCAGCTGTTTTAGGCCGAAACAACTTGACATCTGATACCACCATTGCCTATTACAACCCCTCTTTCCTAACAGAGCTGGTGGTGGATTCTATCTAGTGTGTTATGGGGAAGTACTTCTGCAGGTGGCAATCTTCTGGGGCAAAATACTTCCACATCTAGTTTGGGTGGGTACCGACCACAAGCCAATGCTACCAATCATGGGCATCAGTGCATTCTGGCCCCCTGGCTGCATTGAGCAATGGTTTCTTCAACTGCGGGACTATGGGCTTAGGCTACACTACCATCATTGGTCAGTTATCCCACAGACTATTTTGAGGCACCCAAGGTAGGGGACTGTAGTAAAGAGTGACACTGTGTTATTCAATAAGTCCATACATTTTGTGTTTTACTTAGCTCTCCCGCACCTAGCATAGGCTTGCACATAGTGAAGGACACCAACAGTGATTAATGCCTGGTTGTGGACAAATATGCAATTGCCAGAAACAGGCAAAGAGGTTCCTAAAAGGGCAGTTGCACAGGACAAATCTGATACAGGCTATGCTGAAGTGCATCTTCATGGTAAGAAATGAACTGTCTGAGGAAGGTTTTATACTGAGGGACTCCTGCATCATTTTGCCTCCTAGCTGGAAAAACTGAATGATAAACCTAGCACACACTGGTCACCGAAGAATAGCCAAGACTAACAAGAAACTATGTGAAAAGGAATAGATTCCTGATCTGAAGAGTAAAGTAGAAAAGGCAGTGTGCCCTTGGTTGATGTTAAGTTACTGGATCATGAGTAAGGTTCTATGTCATTTCATCGTGGGATATTTTTTCATGGGTTTTTTTTACTGCAGATTTTTCAACGAAAAAACTCATCACATTTTTTATTTTTTATTTTTGGGGTGGTTCCCGCCCCAAGCCCCTCATCCGCTTTTATTTATATATGATCCCAAAAACCCACACCCCAAATATATATTATTCCAACCCCCCTAAAAAATGTGATGAGTTATTTTCTGTTAAAAGAATTGCGGTACAAAACCCTGCAAAAAAACATCCTGCGATGAAAGGACGTTATACCCATGAGCACTACCCCTACCTCTGGGATCCCTGGCCAAAAGAACCACCCTGTGAAATAAGGTCAGCATTGCTTTTAGGACACAGGCCTCTACTGGGTCATATTTCACAGTAGTCATCGATGAGTGCCCCTGCTATTCGGGAGTGGTGTTTTCTCGTATAAGACACCCGGCATAATTCTACTTCTAAAAAAGCTGTGTACCAGCCATGGATTTCCCGAGTCTGTCAGGTCTGATAATAGCCATTCATTTCAACAGAAGGTGTTCCAGACTTTTGTTCAGTAACTAGGAATGGATCACCAGTAAATAATGCCTACCTGGCAGAATGCCATGTTGACGCTGAGTTTTTTAAGGGATAAGCAACAAAGTATTTTGTATTTCAACCATACAGCAAACGGATGTTCCGACAGACATGAGCCAATCAATGAGGAGGTAACGCTCTATGACCCAGTGGGATTGTCTTAGAGGTAGTGGGAGAGGAGAACTTGGATATGTGGTGGCGGAAAATGCTATGCAAGTGTGTTTTGAGAAAGGAGGAGCACTAGGAGATTGGATTTAAATAGAGACATAGTGGGAGTAGTGCAGAGAGGAAGAGCATTCCAGAGTTAGGGAGTAAGGAGAGGAAAATAGTGGAAATGAGAGAGTGCAAGGGGCACAAGCGGTGGCAAGCAGGTTAGCCGAGGATGATAGTAGTGAGCAAGGGGGAGAGTAGGGAGTGAGATGGGCCAATGGGTAGAGTGGGTGAAATCTGTGTATAATTTTGAAGATGACGAGAATTAATGTATACTTTGTCCTCTGTGTCATAGGTAACCAGCCTAACTCACAACAGGATGGGGATGTGGGGAAGGTTGAAGAGTGTACAGACAGCAATGTTATGGACTTTGTAGAGAGGGGAAAGGCATAGTTGGGAAGACTGGAAGGTAGACTGGCACAGTAGTCAGATCGAGAGAGTACTAAAGAGGAGATTTGGTGCTTAGCAGTGTTGAGGGGAAGATGATGTCTTATTTTTCTGATGTTGAGGAGATTAAGTCTGATCACAGTGAAGGATTTGGAGATGAAGAGCGTGAAGTTGTGAAATGGGTCAAAGACGACACCAAGGCTCCGAGCAGAAGCAGAGTAGGGAAGGTAGTCAGAAGAGAGGAATACAAGAGGGGGAGAGGAAGAGATAGCCTGTTTGGATGGGAAGTGGAGAACTTCAGTCTTAGTGGAGTTGTGCACGAGCGACTGAGATGCCATCCGGTATTTGATGGTGGAGAGACAGTTGGACATATTTGACCCAGATAAAGAGGGAAAGGAGAAGAAGAGCATCAGCAAATAGTTGAAAGGAGAAGCCATAGGAGGAGATCAAGGTGTCAAGTGCAGAGTTGTAGAGGGTGAAGAGATGTGGACCCAGGACTGACTCTTGGGAAACACCAACAGTAAGTGTGTTGAGTAGAGAGGTAAGTCTGTTGCAGGACACCTGGAAGTGTCTGGGGTGAGATATGAAGCAAAACAAGTGAGGGCCTTGTGCCTGATGCCTAGGAGAGATGGTGTTGAGAGATGGTCAGAATGGCTTAGAGTATCAATTCATAGATGAACGGTTAGCATGACAAGCGGAAGAGATGTAGTTTGTGACAGTGAGAAAAGCTGACTCAGCTAAGTGCAAAGGTCAGAAGCCAGATTGAAAAGGATCACAGAGGCTGTGTGTCTGTCAAGGAACTCAGTGAGTCGGTTGAAAACTACACGCTCTACAATTTTGGAATAGAGAGGCAGAAGAGAGACAGGATGAAGGTTGGTAGGACCGTTAAGATCTAGACCTGGTTTATTAAGTATAGCGATGACAGTAGCTGACTTGTAGGATGATGGAAAAGTGGCACTGCCATGATAGGAGTTGAACAGGGAAAGATATGGAGCAACAGTGGGAGCTTTGAGTTTCACTACGTGTTGGGATAGAGGGTCGATGGGGGCACATTAAGCTCTGACAAGAAGGCCAAGAATCTCCTCAGTGTTAGTGGGGGCAAAGGAAGACATTGTCGCAGGAGAGGAGGGTAGGGGTGATGGAGAAAAGTGGGTAGGTGGGGGATAGAAGGGAATTTGCAAGGGTATTTTGAATGTTGGACATTTTTTAAGCAAAGTAGAGAGCAAGATCATTAGCAGAACGAGTAGAGGAAATGAAGGAGGGTTAAGGTGGTGAGAGAATTGAGTTGAAATATGTTTTGAGGCGCCTAGGTTGAGAAGGTTGAGATACAATCAGAGAGAGATAGAAATCACGTTTGGCAGAGCCGAGAGGAGAGGAGTAGCTTTGAAGAGCAGTCAGGAAGAGTTGGAGATCAGAAGAGTGTCTACATCTTCACAAAGTGTGAAGGTTTTTCCTCATTGTTGTGTTGTGGGTGCAGATGGTGGGTGTAATCCAAAGCCGTGGAGGGAAGGGTTTAGGACCGAGTGTAGTAAGAGGGAAGTGAGAGGAGATGGGAGCATTAAGAGCAGCGTTAAGTTACTGAAGGCTTTATCAGTGGATGGAACAGTGAATTTTGCATTGGAGGAGGGAGAGTGGTGAAGGTCAGAGACGTAGATAGGGAATTTGGAGGAAGGAAACTTGCGCTTGATAATGGAAGCGGTAGATGGAGAGATTGGGTGGATATTAGAGGCAGAGAGTTGAGAGGAGATACGAATGAGGTCACAGGAATTACCATTCAAATCCATGGGCAGAGAGTGAACAGAAGAGAGTGGGTGGTTAAGGAGAAGAAAGCTAAAGTCAGTGGATAGATTAGGGGAGAGTGAAGTTACCAGTGACAATGAGGTGATGATGGGGAGGAAAGGAGTCAATTATTTTTGGAGAGATGGTCAATAAATTGACCAGCAGGGCTAGGTGGCAGATATAGAGATAAAATATGAATTCCATAGGGAGCAGTGATTGTGGAGATAGTGTATTCGCAAGAGGGAGAACTAGCGGGAGATAGAGGTGTAGGAGAGATAGGATGTTTGGAAGATGCAAACAGTCCTACAACACCACCCATGCAAGTTGGCCGGAGGAGAGTAAGTGAAGGTGTAGGCCGGGTCATCAAGGGCAGCAAGTTGGAGTTCTATAAGGGTAAGGTGGTCAAGAGAGAGGAATGGGAAAGAAGGAGTGAGATGCAGAAGCATACTGATGTTGAAACTGCAAAGTAAGGAGACACTGGGGTTGGATGCGAAAATAGGAAATTTGATGATTCGGGTTGGATATTTGGTGAGTAGACTAGGAGAGCGAGAAGAGGGGAACATCATGTGAATGTTGACTGGTCAAGTGTAGAGGCCCATCTAAATGAAAATATTTGTGAGGCATCAGACTGTCTTCATCATGTCCCACATAAAAACATGAGCCTCAAAACAAGTATGGCATCATCTTTGAGCTAAAACCTCTGATAAGGGTCTCTGCAAAAGGGACAATGACACTGCCGGGAGGGGATGAAAGAGTGTGACCTGTAACTCCAGCTGGTTCAAAAGAGTCTAGGTGGTGCTTAACTTAGGATGTTGACACTGCTCGAGTGTGGTGAGGCTTGACTCCTAACCAGGTGACGTCAGTTTTATTGTTTTTATCTCTGAGAGTAGCCATAGGTGGTTACCAGCCAGCCACTCTGCCTGAGTCACTAAGATGGGCATTATGCCCTCACGGCATAACCCAGGGCGTCATCCCATTTGAAATTCCACATGCTGGATGGATGTTGTGCTCTGGCATTCCGATTCCAGTGGCTGCTTTTACAAATGCAGCTGTTTTGGGTTTGTGCTTTCTGGAGGCCCATGGTGCCCCAACATTCGGGTGTGCACAGTCTTTTGTGCAGCTGTCCAGCTTACCTGCAGCCACTCACACACAATAATAAATATGAGCTGACCTCTGGGCACTAGCAGCAGGGTCACAGAGTCTTAGCAAATGTATGAGTGTCTATTGGTTTATCTTAAACTTAAAACACCAACATTCAGACAACATCACTTGGCACTATCACTAACCAATGGTAATGACTTGCAGTGGATTGAAGGTTTTCACATGCTCCCCCTCCATTGACGACAACCTCAGAGCCATGATTGCCATGAGAAGGGCTGCACTTTGAGCAGCCTGGCAAGCAAGTACTTTTGCTTCACTGCTTGCTTACTTCAGGGAATGATTTCTTTCTTCCCACACCAGATAAAGCAGGGAATAAATATGGTTGTTAGCAGTGATGGTGGGGGGCATTTACATCTCAAAGTAAAATTGACACCGGAGGTAGCATAGGAGTACGGCAAGAGATAAACAAGTACTGCGTGTATGGAAGTCACTATTGTTTGATCAAGTGGTCTCCTTCAAGTATCACAGCAAATTTGTTTTGATTGTTTAAAAATAATACCTACAAGCTAGCTGCTCATCTTTCTGACAATTCCAACCTCCCTGCAAATTGACTGAGTTTCAAAGCAAAACTATTTCTCAAACTGAAATCCACCAGCTGATTTCTGTAACGTACTGTACATTTATTTTTTTTATGGCAATGCAATTTGCATTCACATCATTCATACTAATAAGATGCATGACTGTATCGAACAGTAGGAAAATATTCTGTTATCACGCAGTTAAAGACATCTCGAGTTGGCTCATATCAAGTGTGATATGCTCAATCTATAGCAGTTAGGCGCCCATCACACTCCACTGAGTTACTCCTTAGATTCCATTCCTTCAGAGTGCTGGGATATTTGAGAATGGCAGGATGAAGGATCAGGGAGAATTTTATGCAAGTCTAAAAATGGACATATTTGAAACCTGTGCACACATTTCCCCCACTCGCCTCCCTCAGACCTACATTTACTTGTTTGGTGTACATCAACCTTTCAAGTGATGTTAGTAAGGGCTTAGACAAAAAAGTGCACTTTAGGACTGCATCTGTTTTACCCAACACAGACATGTTTTACCCAACACGGACAATCTAGAAGTTGGCACCGATTCACAGAGTCCTAGTTTAACTCTTTCCAGACTTGTATGCAAACAACAGTGCATGTTGGTACGAAACTAAAGATTCAAAGGGAGACTTTGCAGTTTTAAAACTATACAATTGCAACTGTGCAAACAGGAAACCTGGATTCACAGACATGATTCTCCAATAGACAAATCTTTGTGGTCCTGGACAAATCATTTTACATGTACCTAAATGGGTCTTAATGTTTTTGAATGCCACCATTGGGATCCCCTCGAAGTGAGTCTGCCAAATGGGAAGTTCTCTTAGGAATTTTATTGGCCCAAGGGCATGTGTTTTTGAGCAGATATCGAATGATCAGAATTTGTCTCCAATGCTTCTTACCTTCAATTTTCTGACATTTAGGCATGCGAACCTCACGGGTCGTACACCCCCATCTTGTGATAATCTTAGCCATTGATAAATCGCTCTAAATTCAAGTGCCCAGACGGCAATAAATCATAACACCCGTCCCTCAAGCTAACATCAGCAGACACTAACTTCAAGCTTACGCCCCTTGTCATCACGCCAGTGCACGTATCATTTGAATGTCCTCTGTGCGCAACCTACTGACGTGTCTCCATGGAAATTCCAATATGCCTCTTTGCTCGATAAATATCAACAAACCCTTTCTGATCAGACAACAATGGAGTTTCTGATGCCTTCTTGTCTGTCTATTTCATTCCGAGCCTCCACCACTCCTTTTTGCTCTGTTTAGCTACCTAACAACTACGATGTATAGAACCGAAAAAGGTACTTCAACTAGCGCTAATGACTTTTCTATAAAAGTGCTTTCAATTTCAATAATTGTTACATAATTGATAAATGTCTTTACTAAACCAGATTTAAATTGTATATTTACATCAGTGTTTTTTTCATGTACCAATGAGCACTTTCCAACTTTGGGCCTATTACTGTTGTCTTTGCACAATGTCTGTTTCTTCTCCTCCAATTTTTTTTACACATGCCATTTTAAAATAAAACATAAATGCATTATTTAACCAAATTACTAAAAGAAAATGTTTATTATTAGCATTTGGCTTGTTCACCGACAAACCTTTCACAACATTACATACAGCATCCATCATAATACAATAATCAATCATCAATGAGACATACATCAATCAATAAAATCTTCACAATATTTCATAAAATGAATCGAACACACGTGCTCATAGAGACCTATACAACACTATAATAAGCAGAAGAAATACAACATGTAATCAAATCTTCTCCATATTCCTTAAAATGGATTGAAATTACATGTGATTTCGAGAACAATTGATTGAAAAATGTCACTACTGCAAGAATTAACTTTACATAGTTACCAGCAAACCTTATTGGCCACCGTTCATCAACAGTCAGAACTCTATACTGAGTTATGAAACTGTCAAAAAACATGAGTCTCAATTCCACCAGCTTAGGACAGGATACCAATTCTGAGTGAATTTTACTAAAACTACAGCTACGTGCATTCTTGTCGAGCTTTGCACGGGCACCCCAACCCTCCATGGTTAAGAACAGATCAAAATATATTTATATTTAAAATATATAAAGTGCTACTAACAGGGCGTCTAGGCGCTGTCAACGGACACTTAAAAACAAGTTTCTGTAAACTCCATTTGGAAACTTCCTCAACTAATTTGACTGATGATTTGCTGGCTTAGACTCACTGTTAAAATAATGCAATAATGTATAAGTTTGCATTGTGATTGCATCCAAATCCAGTCTTGTACTCATATTTTACATTTAGCAGCTACAGGATTCTGTAATAAAAGATCCACCGTAGTATCTGAGCCATTAATAATCTCCAAACACCCCCTTTACCAAAGGGAAAGGAAGTGTCCATTTTTGATACCAAAGCATTTTTTAGAACCAAAAACAGGCAGTTCTTTTGTGTCACCAAACATTTCCTATAACATGCATGTATTTTCCTGTGAACAACTGCTTGCAAGGACAACTAACCCAGTTTGCAACAAATTATTTGAATGGCTATGCATTTGGCGACCCCCAAAACCTTCTTCCAAGACACTCCCTTCAAAATATTCCAAATCGAATCCGGAGTATGATTTGATATGATATGACATGGCATTTATAACGCGCCTACACACAAGTGTTTCAAGAAACCAAGAATTTGCCCCCGGCTGAAAGTACCGCGGGCAAATCGTTTGCATGAGAAAGGTGCGAACTACCAAATGTTTGCACCTTTCTCATGCAAATACACATACATTCCCACACACAACACACCCACAACACACCCACAACACACGCCCCACCCACCCCCTTAGCACACCCCCACCCACTCCCCCAACATAAACAAACCCCACTTACCTGCATCTTCACGCTGGTTCCCTGCAGCGCCAGTTCCCTTTCACTTCCGTGATCGGGAACCGGCGCTGCAGGGTCCTTTTCTTTTCTTTTGTTTTTGTAATGGAAGGCTGCGGGGGTGTCCCCTGCAGCCCCCGCTCACTATACCATAAAGTATAGTGAGCGGGACGATGCAGGGGACACCCCCGCAGCTCCCGTTATTTTTTTTTTTAAACGGAAGGCTGCGGGGTTGTCCCCCGCAACTCCCGCTCACTATACCATGAAGTATAGTGAGCGGGGTAATGCGGAGGACACCCCAGCAGCCCCCATTTTTTTTTTCAACGCTACCACCAAAGGTTCAAACTTTTGGTGTTCGAACCTTTGGTGGTAGCATTTTTAGAACTTTTGTGACAATGTTTTTTAGGTCATTTCAACCTAAACCATGTTTCAAGGCGCGATACACAAGGAAACTTCATCCCGTATGTTAGGGAGGGTACAGCCTTCATTTAAATTAAACTCTAGAATGGGCAACAGAGAAAGCGCCTGTAGTGACGATGCAAGGCCGCCCTCTGCATTGCTAAGGCAGCCGCCTTATTTCTAATCATGTTAACATTTGGGACATCTTTCGCACTGTCACTGATGTTAAAACCTAGATACATATAGGAATCCAGCCTTGACACTGGTAACTTGTTCAAATACCAATTGTGATTAATTTTCTTTGACTTATTGGATTTCAGTACCAGCACCTTTGACATTGATACATTTATAGTTAAATTATTCTTAGCAACCATAAATCTGAAGCACATTTAACTCTCTCTGCAGACCAACTTGCGTTTCATCAAGCAAGACCAAATTGTCCATACTGTGAGGAATCCTAGTATATCATCCTTGCTTCCCTAGGAGGAGCTCTTCCCATGACGCCAGGGAGGTGAGGCCGCTACCCGATAGTCCCCCTGGGGGTGGTACTCAGCTGGTGGATCTCGTGGGAGGGAAACCCCCTGTGGACCTGGGGACGATTATCAGGGAAGAACGCGGTATACCCCAAACATCCCATATCCTCCCTCAACTCCCTACCCTATACAGGGTAACATAATACCACACACTTCCATGTATCTATGTAAGGTAGAATGATTCCATACTCTTCCGTGTATCTATGTAAGGTAGAGCATCCAAACATCTTCAAAAATATTGCAATGAGGAAAAGTAGAGATTCCCTGTATGAATCTTGCAAAAGGTCTGAGACAGAGAATATTCCAAACATCCCAGGTGAGAGAAAATAAGGACAAAGAAGAGGTGCAGCGTAACTGAGAGCCCTCCGTGGAACCAACTCCAGCAGTGTAGTCAAAACGGACAATCAGTAAGCTGCCGATAGATAAAAAGGGAAGAAGGACTGAAGAGTTCATTCGGCCCTTCCCTGAGGAGCTGCAAGCAGGTTGGTGGAGTGGAGAAGGGAGACCGAAGGAACCAGGACGTGAAGGGAGATGCGGATGCCCCCAGCGAGGTTCAGAGGAAAAATCACCCTTTGCCCTGCTGGAAGCAGACCACAGAGGCCTGCCCAAGAGATGAGATTGCGGACACTGGAAAAGCAGAGTAGTAGCAAGCAGCAGCTACAGAGATGCTGTGGCAGGGCGAATGACACAGAGAACAGGAGGAAGAAGAGATCAACTCCTGGAGCCGGACAGAGCTTGAACTTAAGCTTCCTGAAGGTAGGGGCTTTCCGGGGCTAGCTGGTGGGAACGGAGAACAGATCTGGGAACCCCTGCAGAAGGGTAAAAGGACTGTGGACTCTAAGACTGGGACGAAAGGCTATGAGAAAGACTTTAAAGGAACAACTATATGTGAAGTAGGGGTCTGGGACACTAAGTGCAAGAAAGAGTATGAAGAAGTAATTACAGCTGGAACAAGGGTCTGGGAACTCCAAATACAGAGAAGTTACTAGTAACAGTATGCAAACAATAGCAGTGCCTGGCAGGATAGTGAACCAGGTCCACCTTACAAATAGCAGAGAAACAGCAAGCCTACGAAGGCCAAGGGAAGAAACCATACCCCTTGGCATTGTGAATTGTGAAAGCCCAAGAAGGCCAAGGGAAGAAAAAATACCCTTGGAATTCATTTATGAAAGCTTAAGAAGGCCAATGGAAGAAACCATACCTCTTGGCATTGTGAGTTGTGAAAGCCTGGAGGCCAAGGGAAGAAACCATACCCCCTGACATTGTGAACTGTTAAAGCCTAAGAAGACCAAGGGAGGAAACCATATCCCTTGATACCGTGAACTGTGAAAACCTAGGAGGCCAAGGGAAGGGCCATACCCCTTGGCATTGGGAACTGTGAAGAGCCAGAGGGGAGGGAGCCATCCCCCAGGTATTGTGAATAGAGTAAGTACTTTGAAGAGACTTTCTTTTTTTGCCTCCTATTGACAGAGAAAACCTCCAAGAGAACAGTTAGAACTTTCTTGTTCATATAATCTGGAAAACAGGTCTCATCACCAGACAGTGAACACAAAGAGTCAGTCCAGAAGAAGGGAGTCACTCTTCTGGTTTAAGAAGATCTTCGTTTCTATCCCTTATTTACTTAAAATAAATTAAAGGGACGAGAATACGTTTTGAAACATGATGGTGAACTATTTGTTTTGGACGGACATCCTGACTGAGTCCTTAGTATTTAGTTGAGGCAGGGCAAAGAATCTTAGTATTAGAGGCAGTTAGGGTTTTTCTTCTTTTAAATTAACCTAAATAAAAGTCTTTAACCTCAACAGTGTCACCTGTGTGTCAATCCCCTCCTTCCACACCCTACATATATGGTGTCAGAGTAGGATTTTGATCCACCTGATAAACAGTGGAGGACCCAAAATACCTGTGGCGAAAACTCTTTAATCATTTTCAGGGTCCCTCAAAGGTTAGTTTATGATAATAATAATAATACAATAGTTACAGGGGGAGGAAATAGGATTAAAGTTGCTGCAGGGGACCAAATCTCCAATATAAAAGCATTGATTTTGGAGAAACTTAAAATCTCCATTTGCCAACAAAGACTACTGTACCAAGGGTGAGCCCTAATAAATGAGCTACGATTTTATGACTATTCCATCAGTCCAAACTCAAGGTTGAATTTGGTGGGTAAAACCCAGTGGGGAGTTAACCCCAACAGATCCACTAGGCATAAAACCTAGCCTCAAGTGACCCACTCGTATAAACCCTGTGGGAACTAGTCTAACCTCCTTCCCAAACAAGGACCCAAATGAAGGGAAAAGCGATAGCTTGGGAAATCTAGAAGTATCACGAAAAGAATGTAAAGAAGAGGTCCTCTCAGAGGAAATGTAGGTTCCCCATCCCCGCTATGTTTGACAACTGAGAAAGATAAGAAGGTTCTTGAGGTCTCCAATTACCCCATTACATCCGTCAACATGAACACAATGGAGATCCTACTTGAAAGGCTAGTTGCACATCAAGTGCAGGCCGACACTGGATTTGAAAAGATTCTAGATCGACTAGCAGCTAGCCAACACAGACCAATTGTGCCTCATGGTATTTTTCAACCCAATCAGGAGGGAGAAGACCTTTGAAAAAAAATGTCAACTTTGAAAGACATGCGCAGAAATTCTAGTAGAGCAAAGAAATTAAAACATGCTATGTCGCTCATCTGTTATGGGGTGAACTTCAGGCTTCATACTAGACTCTAAACCCCTTGCGTGTCACTCCCTTTGATGACATCAAACAAAACTTGTTGCACCGGGTGGAACAGATTGAGAATTATTACCGACAAAGGTTTAGAGAAATCAAACTGAACCCTAACAAAATGCTTCGGAGAATAGGTGCTAGAGAAACTGAGAAAAGGGGTGAGAAGAGATATCCATTCATGAAAGAACAGGGTTGGAAAAACCAGAAGAGGGAAAGTTAAGAACACCAGTAGTAACTTTTGTTTCTTGGGGTGAAAAAGGGTATCTAGCTTGGAGCAGCCCCCCCCATAAAAAGAAGAACCTATGGAAATAGGTTGGATAGAGGGGGAAGAATGGGAAAACTCAGAATCCCGCGAGGACCCAGACATTGAAACAGCGAGTAACTGTTTTTACCTGTCGACCCCCTTTCAGACACATGAACTGGTAACTGTAAATGAGAAACAGGTCTCTGATTTGGTAGACTCAAGAAAGAGGCAAACAGCAGTAAGGGCAGACCTAGTGTGTACCAATGAATCGCAGAGGAAGACCAGTCAAAATTACATGTGTACATGGAGACCAAGAGGTGTACCATCCGACTCCAGTAAACATTAAGATCAGGGGCAAGAAACCTGCATTAATTCAGCGGTAATTCCCAGACTCTGTGAGGAATCTATTATTGGCACAAGCTTCCCTGGATGTGGGAGTATTATGGAAGAAATGAACAAACCGCTACAAATATACTCCCCCCATGACATCTGGGATGAGGAAGAGGTTTCACACATCATCCCTACATGGACATGGGGTGGGAATGTTAGAACCTCCAGTATAGCCTCTGATGGCGAAGCCAACCGCATGAGGGGAAGGGTATGTGACGAATCCCAGGATATCATCCCTGCTTCCGAGGGGGAGCCCCTTCCCATGAGGCCAGGGTAGTGAGGCTGCTACCTAAAGGTCTGCCCGGGGATGGAAATCTGCTGTGTTACCGCCAAACATGTGATGAGGCCCAAATAACTGTTAAACCAAGAATCATTTGTATCATGGAAGAATTCGGGGGAAGAGAACCACCCTCCGGAACCAAGGATCTTTTGCCTTGGAGAATATTTGTGCTGGAGTTGTTTATGTTCCTTTATGAACTCCTTTGAAATCACCAAAGGTTAAAGACATTGCCCTTATCACCTTATAGTTTGAATTATAGTGGGAGGGTCAGAATAGAACGTTTGAACACAAGGACAGTTTGGATTTTGACTTCCTGACACAGATAGATGCTTAGTTTTTGGTATTAGGTAGTGTGAAGGCATCAGGAAGCAAGACACAGACAACAGATTCAAAGTTTAAAACTGACAGATTAATTAAAATAAACGTCAGGATGGTAAAATGCCTAACTTGCCCTATGCTGAGGTGGGATTTCCCTACCAGAATGAAACTAAGGTAAGTCTGAGTCCAAGAGTTCAACTTAAGAATATGTCTGTCCAAAACCTATCCTTGCCCTCACAAGTAAAGCTAAACAATGTTTAGGGAAGTCAGCAATCAAACGAAAACAGTGTTCAACAAAATGCTCTGAGCTTCTTTTAGCTCAAAGCTTCCTTTCAGCTCCCTTCCCCCAGTGTAAAACAGTTCCACAAACAGTCTCAAGGTTACCTTTTTGTTAAGTTCAAGGTTATACAGTTCCAAACAATCATCGGAGCTCCCTTCCCCAAGTTTCAGGCAACACAGTTCAAACACAAAAGAGTTTTGAGGCTCTGTGCTCAAGACAACAAATGTAGCTCCTTGAGTCTCAGGGTCCCTTTACCCAAGTTTCAGGCAACACAATTGAAACACAGAAGGGCCTTGAGGCTGTGTGCTCAAGACAACAAATGTAGCTCATCAGGTCTCAGGGTTCACTTCCGCAAATCTTTCATATCATTATCACAAAGAGGTGGGCCTCTTACCTACTTTCGCTATGTCCTTGGCCCGCAAACTTTAATTCAATTCTACATGTAATTGGAATAACTTCAATATATACTCATGTTTTTGGAGCTTTCAGTTAGTTTGATATTCACTGTGCCTGTCTTTCTCTCCTTTGTAAATTTCCAACAAAAGGTTCTGTTAATTAAGTCTTTCTTAAGTTCCATTAAATTCAGAATTCAACATGTAATGGTTTTGCTTAGATTTTAAAGTACCATTCACTTCAATATTCCGCATGCAGTAATTTTGATTAATCTAAAGTTCCCTTTACCTTGGGATTCAACAAGCGTTAGTTTTGCTTAATGGTTGCGTTTTTATTCAGTTCGGTATTCAATAGGTTTTGCTTTGGCTTAAAGTTCAGTTTCATTCAGCCCTCTGTTTAACATTTGTTAGTTTCACTTTAATTGAAAGGCCCAGCACTTTTGAAAACTTTCTTCGTAAGACACGCAACCACTCTGACACAAAGTTTTACTTACGCTGCAACATCCAACAATGGAATAGACCTTACACCAGAGACATTCGAAAGAGCTCTCTTCAGAGACATTGAGCCTCATTACGAGGCTGGCGGTAGCCGTGCCCTTATTAAGGGCACAGCTGCCGCCGGTAATGATTTTTTACCGGGCCCATGGAATGGGCAATTACCGGGTCATGCCGACCTTGGCGGACACGGTAATTGCCCATTCCATGGCCCGGTGAAAGTTGATCCCCATTCCCATTTGAGCCCCATATGGCTCAATGGGAATGGGGAGGGAGCTAACAGCGGGCCTGTTAATAGCAGGCCCGTTGTTAGCTCCCTGGTACCCTCGTGGGACCCGGAAAGGACATCTGGTTTTACCAGATGTCCTTTCCGGGTCCCGCGAGGGAACCTCGTAATAGGGCGGTGTGGGTTTAACGGCACCGGCACCATTACCGGTGCCGTTAATCCCATTCCGCCAGCCTCGTAATGAGGCCCATTGAAGCACTCTGATACAAAGTATTCTGTAACAATGGCAATGTTAAATCATTTGTGCACTTGGTTTCTCATATGGTAGAAACTTACCGGTCCCTGTAATAGCTCTTCCAGCAGTGCAGAACACACAAACTGCAGCCACTGCTGTCTGGGGTCCAACTGCTACCCCTTAGACACTCCTGTGCCGGCTTCTTGACACAGGGGAACAAGCAGTTTGAATTTATGGAAAAGGGGCAGCCTCTCCACATGGCGCCCTCCTCTGCTGGTGGTCCAATTCACAGAGCCCCAGCTCCCACGCCACATTTTCTAAAACCACTTCTCCTTGCTGTCCCCAGCATCTCAGCATGCTGCACAGAACACTGTTCCACAGCAGTTCCCGCCAGTGACTCGCCTCCCTTACAGCAAGGTTCCCTGCTCATCACACAGGCCTCCCTGCTGCTCCTTTTGCTGTGCCTCCTGCTGCTGCTTCTGCTGCTGCACTTCCCTGTGTTGCTTTTCCCTCCTTCATTTATACACCGGCAACCTTCTAACAGGTTGCAGGTGTGCTTTCTCAATTAGACTTGTGTGAGAAACCAGAAGGTGTCGCGCCCACTAGTCCCCGGGGATCTGTCATCCAGGTGGCCACAAAACGGCCTTTGCTTTTGGATCCAGTTCCTGGGGGTGGACCAGTGTGGCAGGATCACCTGATCACCTGGATGAGGGGTCTTCAGGGAGTGGGAGTGGGACACTGGATGGCGAGACGTGGTATCCCCTTCCCTGTAACTCCCTTTCCCCATTTTACGAGGTGGGATATGTAGGAACTCTACCTCCCACCCCTTTCCTATACAAACACTTTCACACAGACAGCCCGCTCTGGGAGAAAACAGACTACCACCCGAGCGGTATACCTGACGTGTCCCAATACAATGGTCAGGCTAGGTCAGGCAATTGCTGGCCATCAGTCACACCTGACTTCCATAAAGCTTCCCCACACAGATAAAATCCGGAGCACGAAAGCACACTCTGAGTGAGGCAAAGCACACAAAGGAGCACCAGTTTCCAGATGGCAGCCGAACGAGGGACGAAAGATGACAAACCGAGAGGGGTTCACAAGGAAAGATAATTATTAAGACCACCTTGTAAGGTGGAAGGACTGGCCTGTTGAATCCACAGACAGGATGATATGATGAGGCAGGACCGTCCCTCACTGTTCCCTATGAGCCCTGTAGTAAAAAAGGGGGTGACAAAGGCAATTGTAAGGGACAAGCCCCTAAAGTGGGGAAAAATTCCTGTGAAGGCGACAAAACCCAGTGTTCTTGGTAGATGTAGTCCAGTGATGTAGATTGCAGCAGTAACAATGTCCCATCTTCGGGGGTGTAGCTGAGTGCAGCGGAGACAGCCGTGGTAAGGCAGAAGATGGAATAAGCAGCAATGTTTTCCCAGCTTCAAGGACATAGCTGTGTGCGGCGGAGTATGCTGCGGTGAGGCAAAAAGAGTGAGATAAGGGCGAAATGCCAACAGAAGAAGGAGAGCAGTGAGGAACTGCAATAAGCAGTGAAGCTATGAAGGAAACAAGCAGCAGCAATGCCGTGTAGGAAGCGGGACAGCAACTGTGGTAAGAGGAGGAGCCGCGAAGGTTACAGGCTGCGGTGAAGCTGCGAAGAATAGAGAGAACTGTAAAAGGGCAAAGCTGAGAGGAATTATGCCGGTGGAGGAGTCGCAGACAGGCAAGGAAACAGAACGCCTGAAAGGGGGGCGAAATTAGTGAATTCAGGGGTCAAGCAATGCCGAGTGGAAGCAAGGAAAATATTTCAGAGCAATTCGAAGTAAACGAACAACTTACAGCGTTGGAGCTTCGAGACGAACAAGAAGCGATACATTTTCCTTACAGCTAGCAACTCCTTAATTAGTAGAATGTGAAGTACCAGAATAGCGGGCGCCATCTTCGAGGAGCGCTAGATCGCTCTTTAGCCCACCTGTGGCCATCTTGAAGAGATGCTGTGAGGGTGTCTTCTTCTTCACTTGTGCCAAATGGACCAAGAGCTGGTTGCGCGGTCCTAACAGAAGTTCCCTTGACCTTTCCGGCAAGAAAATGTTACTTTAAAGAGCCATCCAGATTAGACAGCTTAAGGGCAGGAAACCAGTCTGAAGAATCCTGCTTTGTGTGTCGGAGGTACATGACTAATCAAGTCGGGGAGAAGCAGCAGCTTCCATGGTACTGTTTTTGGCTCCTAGAACAAAGTAGCGACAGAGAAATCAATACAGCCGGTGAGGTGGGGAGACCGATACAAGACCAGTCTGTGTTGAAGCAACAGTTGCAAACAGCAACATTATATAAGAAGCGCTAGAACGAAGCGAGGAAAGTTAAACTGCAGATGAATGCTTGAACTTTGAAAGGAAAGATACAATACCGTTGACAGAGTAGTCCGGCACCACGTGTGTGCTCAACCGAAGGTCTCTGTAAGGTATCCAGCCGAGAGGTGGCAGAAGTGAAAGTTAAAGTGTTGTAACAAGAAAGAGATTGTGTATTGAAGTGGTCCTACGATGAGTCAAGCAAAATCCCACACACAGTTGAAAGTCTTTGATTTTTGATACAGAAAGGAAAGTTTGGAAAATAAGATAAAAGTGGTCCAAGCCCGATTAAGGGAGGCCAATTGAGAACATTGTTTTGTAGTGGGTTTGAGCCCGACGGAGGGCACCCTAAGTGAACAGTGAATCACCCGA
Source organism: Ambystoma mexicanum (assembly GCF_040938575.1). Taxonomy (NCBI): domain Eukaryota; kingdom Metazoa; phylum Chordata; class Amphibia; order Caudata; family Ambystomatidae; genus Ambystoma; species Ambystoma mexicanum. The sequence goes on from NC_090940.1 coordinate 79,747,566, forward strand.
GATAAAGTGGTCCAAGCCCGATTGAGGGAGGACAATTGAGAACATTGTGTTGATGTGGGTCTGAGCCTAGCGGAGGGGCACCCGGGGTGAACAGTGAATCACCTGAGAAATTGTGTGTGTGAAAATCCTGAGAAGAAAGGAACTTTAATGTTTGTTTTTCACATCAGGCTCTCTGTAATAAGAGACTTTGAATGGCAAAGAGACTTTGGCACAGAAGGCCCTGATACTGAGGTTTTGAAATGCATCCTCGTGCTAAAGAAGCCAGAGTATGTGTTAAGCTCAAGTGTGCCACCTTGTCCTGTGCCGGAAACGTGGAGAAGGGAAGCCAATGGCTCAACTATCCTGACATATCATTTCTTGAACACTTTTCTTTTGCATAACTTTGTTTCCCACACTATTTGTATTTAGAAGTAAAGATTGGCAATAGGTTTATTAGTATAGGCCCTTTTATTTTGACAAGACTCTACTAGGACTGCGTTATTATTATTTGATGGTCATAGCTTGCGCCTATCTTTAGATTTAGGATTAGATAGGCGTTTTAACAACCCCTTTGAAAGTTCAATAAACACCCTTAAATTGTGATCACTTTTGTCCGTCTTCACTGTTTCATACCATGCCATCCTTACACTTGCCTGACCATGATTAAGGCGACATGCCTGACCTTCACAACATATTGCAGGCCTCTTCTGCGTCCCAGTACCAGAGTGGGGAAATGGTATAGTGTTCATTAGTCTAAGCTGCCTCTTCCTCGCCCCAGTACTGTGAAGTGTCACGAGAGGGGAAATGAGGGGAGTTGACTTACAATAACCCAATTGGCGGAGGGTTAGGTTGGTCGTAAATAGGGAAAAGGGATACCATGTCTCACCCATTTTACCCGTAATCCTTTTCACCCTCTTTCTGGTGCGTCTTAGTAAATGGGTCACGGGTAATAATATTCCATAACTGCCTCTGGCATAGAGAGTCCTTCCTGGAAGGGAAATGCTGAATACTGTGTCTCACCTGCGAACACCTCATTCCCAATCCCCAAGGACCCTCCCTCGCTTCTCCGTCCCCAGGGGCAGGATCCAAAAGTGATGGCCTTTCCCTGGCCACCTGCGCAGAGGATACAAGGGGAGTAGATGTGAGAACTGCAAGGAACTCATGGTGGCAACAATAAAGACAGACACAAGTGACCACAGTTCAATGGTGTTTATTAAAAGGTGTAAATGGGTGACAAAAATCTAAAACTAAATGTAAGATGGGAGCAAGCTAAAACTATCAAATAATAACAAGGCATTCCTAGTGGCGTCTTGTCAAACAAAAAGGGCCTAGACTAAAAAAAAAAACTATTGCCAATCCTTACTGCTAAGGCGGGACTCTCCAGCACAGCACACTCCTGGACTTCTCCAGCACAAGCTTGCAGTATTTTTCCAAAATATCAGGGCCTTCTGTGGCCAAGCCTCTTTTACACCAAGGGGCCGATTCATGGGACAAATCTGCGCCGGAATTAGTGGCGCAAGCTGGCGCAAGCGTGAAAAAGCAAGCGCACGCTTGCGATTCATGGAAGGCCCCTGTTTTTCCCGGGATGTGCGCCAAATCAGGCGCACACGGGTGCACACGTCACTGCGACATCCCGAACTAAAGCGCATAGCGCACACACCAAAAAGGGGGCGGAACACACGAAATTGGCAACAACGCATGAAAAGGAGGGCGTAACTGGGGAAGTACTGCTGGGAAATACACGGAACGCCCACATGCACGCGAACAACACGTATTCTTGGAATCGAATACGGGAAACCCGCGCACACCAAAAGACACGCACAGGCGTAAACACGTCCGCCACACGAAGGCAGGCGGAAGCGTCCCCGCACAGTATAAAAGTGCGTGCAAACAACAAACACGCATATACAGCTACGATGAATGTACCATTTCTCGCAGCACTGATTGTGGGACACCGCAGGAGGAGGAGAATAGCCAGGCCCTGCATTTTTTTTCCCAGGACCAGCCTTTATGGGATGCCTGATGACGAGGTCTATGGCAGGTATAGGTTTCCACCTCGTATCATCCTAGACCTGGTCACTGAGTGGGAGGATGACCTCACATCACCCACCTTGTGCTCCCAAGCACTGAGCCCCTTGGAAAAGGTGCTCAATGTCCTGCATTTTTTGGCCACTAGGTCATTTCAGCGGACAATTGCCATAGTTGGGGGTGTCTCACAGCCCACGCAGTCACGATGTCTACACCAGGTGTTGGCAATCATGACCCCTCCGTCCACAGGCACATACACATGCCCAGAACACCCACAGAAAGGCAGGCAATGGTCCAGGACTTTTACAGGGTGGCACACTTCCCTAAAGTGCTCAGTGCCATAGATTGCACCCATGTGGCCCTACGTCCACCTAGGGCCACTGAGCACATCTACCGCAACAGCAAGCACTGGCATTCCATCAGCGTATAGGTTGTATGCTATGCCCATGGAATCATCACCTCTGTGTATGCAAACTATTCTGGGTCTACCCATGACAGTTTCATATACATATTGTCTACCCTGAGCGGGGACCTGGAAGCTGGGAAGCATGGTGACACATGGCTCATTGGTGAGTACAAATGTCTGTGCACATGCATGCATGTCACACACAGACAAATACACAAACCCAACTAATGACAACCATTAGTTGGCTTCTTCCTTCTAGTCTACCTGGCTTCAGGACACCATTCTCCTTGGTTTCCTTGTTCTTCCTTTTGGGTGAATAGGGTCCAGCCCCCTCAGAGGCCACCTTGACACGTAAAAATACCAAATCACAGAGAACTCCAAGGAGCCAAACCCCCAAACCAGGGAAAAAAACCTGTAGATACCAAAAAACCCTGGAAGAATCTCCAGTAGATGACTTGAAGTCGCTGAATATGGCCAAGCACATGTCCAAGCACAATGATAGAATAACTACCAAGGTAGCACACTTGAACAATGGTTCAAAGGATGGGTAGCAATTTCAGTACACAATAATCAATGAGGATGCCACAACTGATGGGCGCAGGAGTGGCACAAACCAACCACCCCCTCCGCGGTCTGGGCGCCTGCAAGGTAAAACTTACAGAGGCCTCCGAGTCCCCGGTGGGGAAATAGGGTTAGGGATCCATTAGTTGGATAGGTATCAGTATTTAGGATAACTGGAAAGAGGGTCAGGAGAGGGGAGGTGGATGGGCAAGGGAAAGTGGGCAAAATACAAAATACAACAATTTACAATTACACATACTCAATCAGAGAAACCATGTTCTTCATGCACATTGTACTAAATGGCAGAAAGGTGAGCCAAAGAGAGACTTATCTCTGGGGTAAGTGCTGGCCTCCTGCCTGCGCACTCTCAGGTCCGGTAACAGGAGCAGTTCAATGCTGCAAAGAGAGTGTGAGTTACTATTCTGTGTGTGTTTTCCCCACATACAGATAACACCATTCATGCCTCAAACTTAGTGACTCCTCCCCAAACAAGCACTCTTCTCTGCTGGTTCGTTCGCATACTTTTGCTTGACCCCGTGATGGTTCATACACTGTTAAAGCAGTAAGGTAGCCGCATGTGGCCCGGCGGTAGACGGAAGACCATGTGTTAAGAATCAGACATGATAGAATGGGCCTTGGATGAGCTGCTAGCCGCGTGTGGCAATGTGTCACTTCAGTACAAGTCGCGTTCTGCCAGCCACGGCTTTCTATAGGCAGCGCACGTGGCAAATTGCATATGCTGAAGATATGCACTGCACTTGAGTTTGTGCGTCGCTGGGTGCCCCCCCTTGCACTGTATTAGTTTGTGGCTAGGAACGCTACTGCGCTAATAACTTAGCTTCTCTGGAGCAGGGGGACTCAAGGATGTGGGCGACGCCCCCTGCATGTGCCCATGACAACTTGGAAAGCTTCTTGGCATTTGCTCCTCAGCGCGGCTTAGCTGTACTGTGCACGTCTTCCCCAATGCCTGGCTAAGCTCCCCAGCACTGGCGCTACTTAGCTTGCATGTGCAAGGGCCCTGGAGGAAGGTCGGCTGGGGCTTGGCCCCTCGTGCTGCTCACCTTGCTCGGAGCTACTGGAAACACGTCTGCTTCGGTCGGACGTCTGAGCACAAGCACCGTGCTTCTGCTCGCGCGCGCATGCGCACGTGTGCCCAATCCAACGTGGCCAGGGTTTTTGTAGTTCTTGGCCTGGAGTCTGCTGGGAAAGGTAATCTGGAGTCTCCTTTTCCTGCACAAAGGGCATAAAGGCCTTTTAAAAGGCTGGAATCTTTTCTGTGTGTGTGTGTCTTAATGCTGCTTGTTACTGGGCCATGCCTAAGACCTACACCTGACCTTCTCCCACACAACCCCAGGGTCTGTACCCTGACAGGTAGAACTGGAACTTGAGTAGAAAATAACAAAGGAGGCTGGCACAACTGGATGGTTGAGCTGAAACGGAGGCAAACCGAGGCAGCGTAAGAGTATGTGGAAATAACTGCCCGAGAGACGGGCGGACAGATATGCAAAAAGGACAGTGGCAGGAAGAAAAACAGGGACTAAAGGCACCAGAGTGTGAAAAACAAGTAAAAGAGCTCTGGTCCAGTAGGAAAACTCACTGTCAGGGAGCATCAAATTCCAAGAGGGACGACAGATACAACGTGCCGTCCAAACAGAACGGAGCGTAGTAGTAGTATGGGCAGACATCTCAGGTGAGGACTGGACTGTCAGTTGTGCCTCTTTGGTCACATTCCTAATGCATCCTCCTTTGACACAATCCCCAGGGGCTGAACTCAACACGTACCAACTTGACACTGTCAACACCCGGCCCCCTCCCACCATCAGTGTGACTTTGACAGCTAAAGGGTGCAGGCTACCTTCTACAGCATGAAGTGCATCAAGCACGTATACAGGCAAGAAATGAACATACATCACAATCAACATCAATAAATGGACAGTTCAAAAATGTACTCACCAAAATTGATTGCAGACATGCCATGGAGAAAACATCCATAATCCCCACTAGGGGTGTAAACACAGGTAGTAGAGCAGCAGACAGGCCACAGATATGACAAAAGTCCAATGCCCTTGTGTAAATGGTTATCACACCGAACCATCCTTGCAAGCCCATGGAGAGGGGAAGCAGGAGTGGCATATGTGTCAGGACCCCAAGCCTCAAACACATACACGAGGCAAGCTTGAATGGGCCCAGCTGGAACAGACAGTGGATGCTTTCAAAAGCCACAAAGCACCACACCGTCACATGAATGCACAATAGACAAACAAATTTAAACTATATTAACTAATTAAACTAAAAAAATAAAAAATGGCCACATACGACCCGGGGGGGGGGAGCCACACAGGAGGGGGGAGGTACAGGGTGCACCTCAACACCCACATGTGATGATGTTGAGATAAAAAAAAACCTCCATGGGCTCAACACCTGCACAGCCCGACCTGTGTGGGAGATAAGTCGTCATCCTGCTCACCCTCTGGATGGAAAGCAGAAGGTGGACGTGGCACAGTACCCTGACCACGCCTATGCGCAGCTTGCCCCTCATCGGCAGCAAGTCTGCGGGACTGGTAAGCCTGGTCCTGTGCGGCGATGACACGTAGGTCAGCATGCAGCATCTCACATGATACGCGTGCTTCCTCTTGCAAGGTAGCACATGTAACACAGAGTCCTGCCTGCATGGCCTCGCATGACATCTGGAGCACCTCCCGGCATGCACGTAGCTCAGCTGAGATGGTATTCTCAAGCTGCTCCAACCTCTCCTCTGACCGCTTCCTCTGGTACATGTTGAGCACACCCAGAGTAGATCTGAGGGATTGATGGTCATCCCTCAGGGCCTTTCTGTGTGCCTCTGCGTGAGCAGCAAGTGCTTGACGCAGAGACACCATTTCAGCCTGGCGTGTCCTGTCTGAGGCCACCATGCCCAGCCTGAGTGAGCAGGCCGTGGACTGTGCTGCCTGCTGCTGGAGATCCACCTGCCTAGCAGGGGGGAGCACGGATTGGGCCACACGTTCCATGCTCTGAGCCATCTTATCTATGGCTGCCCCCTGTTGTTCTGAATTTGCATACATGGATTGCTCCCACGCAGTATACCCCGGTGGTGCACGGCCACCGTGTTGCTGGACTCGACCCCCGCGGGGCCCAAGGAGCGGTGGTCCTCGCTGGATTGTCCCCGCCTGCGGCTGCAGGACTACACCCCTCCATTGACGTGATGCCCCAGGCACATCAACAACTGGTGTGGAGTGTGACTGTGCATCCCGATCCACCACAGGCGGAGGTTCCAACACCGTCTGGCCCCTCAGTACAGGTGTCGCGGACAGAAGATCGTCCACATCAGAATCACTCACCGTCGACGAATGGACATGACGCGCATCCAACTCAGCATTGTTGTCAGAGTGATCATCCGAGCTAGACTGATTGCCAGCCCTAGACACGATGGTCTGGAGCACAAGTGGGCTCTTGTGGCCTACCAATCCATGATCCCCACTTGTGCTGGGTTGCTGATGTGATAGCAACACCATGTCAGGAATTACATCAACATCCTCTTGCTCCATTGCGTCATCATCTGTAATGTGGAAAAAACAAACATGAGTACACATGTCATAAGCACATAACCCACACACACATAGACAACCTATCGACAGCCAACACATGAAGCAGACATGTACACACAAATGAAATTACGGCATGCATCCAGTGACATTGATATGCAAACACATCCCAAAAGCAGAAATGGATGTGTGTAAATAACAAAGCCTACACATGTACTGAATGTAGTAAATCACCTCCATCACACACCACCTCTGTCAAGCACATGTCACAGGCAGAAATGGCAGATGGCAATAAAGAGATGGTACATACCATAAGCATGTCTGAACTCCCGAATGGCCACAGCTGCAAGTGAATCCAAACACACCCTAGCACACGTAAAATGCATGTACACGTGCATCACTAAATCATCATCACCAATATAGCTACACCCATCTGCAGCTCGGCCCGTACTGGGCATCATGGGTCATGTGGACATAGTGAATGTCCCGAGCAAAGCGAGGGCCTGCAACCAGGCATGAGGGACCATAATGTTTATGTTTATGTTTATTGAGTTATTTATTGAGATTAATGCCCACCCAGTACGGTCCGAGCTGCCGGCCACGAAGCCTCCAGGACACCCCTCAGTGCCTGGTTGAGCACATTGTGCATTGATTGTGCCCTAAACCATTATTCAGTGTGTCAAATAATCACGGCCAGGCCCCAACAGAATAGCTTAGTGGGCCTGGGCGTACACATACTGCACGACAGTGCACTTTCAGGATTGTGCCAGTTGAACATAATGGGTGCAATGCTGAAAGCTCAGCAGCATTAATGTTAATCAACTACATATGGGTCAAATTATTATTATTATTATTATTATTATTATTATTATTATTATTACTATTATTCAACAAAAAAGCTGCAGAGGACACATGTGTAAATGACCACTATCACACACACATAAGTGAGTAGCCACAATGTTGCACTACACAACGTTGAAGCTGCTTGCATATGTACATGTGAAAGTGTTCAAAACCCCCCATGTCCATATAGACCCGTATGGTGATTATGAACAGCATCCTATTCAGCAAAGCAAGCAGCTACAACGCTACTTGCTTTGATGTATGTGAAAGTGTACACATACACACATGCAGGCAGCTCCACAGTCATTATAACCCTATTGGCAGGCTATAGTCAATCTGCAGCCTATACCAGTTAGTATAGGCCGCAGGTTGACCAATCAGCTTTGCTAAACACACGCTAGAGTGTCCCTATACTGAGTACATGTGTCACAGGATGCACCTGTGCCCGTGCCTTTCATGACAGTGAAGGGATGACAATCTGACCATACATGCCAGGTCACTTTGACATTGCAGCAGTGAGTCGGCATGTAGAACGGTGTAACATGGCTCAGAAGTGGTTTGGTGCAGTGCAGAACATGTGTACGTAACCGACTATCTACATCAACAAGTACATTATGATGTCAATCAATAAACATGAAGGCAGTGTTAGGGCAAGGTCAGGCATCACGTGATATGTGCATGCAATGGGTTGCATGGCTGCAGGTAACCCCCCCCCTTAGTGAACATGCAGAAATGCAGGGAGGCATAACATGGCAGTGAAAGGTTGACCAGAGGACTGTGTATTGGCAGAGAGTGTTGAGTAGCGTCAATTGCATCATCTGAGTCAACTGACAACATAGCAGATGAGAATGGGACAGTAAGCAGGACACATGATGAACCCTCTGTAGTACACCCATTTGTGCAGAAGTCACTACACCAGTGGGACAGAGTAAGGGGGCCTGAAATCGGGGGAGGCCTGTGCCCCACACAGACCATGACACCCTAAACATGTGCGAGATGCAGGACTGAGCCAAAGTGGGCATGGAATGGATGATCAAAAGCCATTAAATGTATGTCATCCTGGACACGTACTACTATGATCATCCTGCCAAGGACACATAGGGGCATGCATGGAATGCACATGGAGCATGAATGGGCACTCATATCGCTGCGGAGCATCTGCCATCTGCATAGTCCGAGTGAGACACCCTGCATCAAGGACAAAGGATGTACCCCACAGTATGTGTCTGGCAGGTTGGCAGGGGGAAGTGTGCATGTTCACAGGAACATTGAACAGGCCATTGCAGAAGTCCAACACATTACCCACCAGTGTAATGGTGTAATAGTGGTGCAGGGGGGTGGAGGGGCAAGAGAGCATGCCTACGTGGAGTACCTGCATGCAGGCAGAACACACATGCACATCAGTCATGTGATGACATAGTCCGAGTGCTGAGTGGAAAGACACCCCAGGCTACATGCAGAAGGGCCAGTGAGCTGGAACATGGACCGGAGGGGCAGCCGGGTGACTAGCATGTGAGTAGGTCTGCACTACATGTCCAGCATGCTGCACAGCAGGCACGCATTAGTGAAGCATTGCATGACTCGCACATGAGAACCATGTACAGATAGCATGTATTGGCAGTTAGGCACAACACATCGCACAAGCAAACCACACATGGCCTGGACAAAAACATAAAAACACTCACTGGACGGGGCGTCAAAATCCAGCATCTCTCCCACTCCTTTGGCCAATTCTGCCAGGATGAACTCCACAGCGATCACCTCATGCGGAGTGAGTTCTTCCTCCTTAGGTGGTGGCCCATTGCCAGTCACCCGAGTCATAGCATAATTGGAGGCACGCTTTAGCTTAGCACAGCGTCGGAGGTCATCCCAATGCTTTTTGCACTCCTGAGCTGTGCGCACCCCCATTTCCGAATGAACTAACACCCTCCGCAACATGCTTCCAGTGGTCCCAAAGCTGGGCAGCCGTAGTGTGACAGTTTGGGCCCACTAGCATATCACGGTCGTGTTCCGACACGTAGCCCACAAGAAGTCCAGTTCATGCTTGCCGAAAGGCTTCTTCCTCGACGTAGGCCGGATCTGACTGGGGTCCCATCTTCTTGTGCAGGTGCAACCTTCCTCCTCTTGGGCAGTGATCCGGACCCTGACTGGCAAATGCCGTCCTGATCAGTAGGGGCAGTGGCGCTGGTGGATTGAACCAAGGGAGTGGCAGGTGGAACTAGAACGGAAACCCTGACTTGTGTCAGTGGCTGCTGGGTGCTCTTGACTGGACCCTGCGCAGCAACAGCCGCTGTGCCAAGGTCATTGACCGAGACTGTCCTGGCTGGCAGACTCACAGCAGGGACATTTGCCTCGGTCAGAGCAGCCCTGCGTGCACTTACCACGTGCCTCCTGACCACCTGGAAATCATCCTAGGACTCTTCAGGTGCCAACGCAGCATGCACTGGCACACCCTGAGCCTGGGTGGTGGTGGCCACAGCTGCACCTGCAGCTACCACTACCCTTGGGCCCATGGCAGTCGATGAAACGGACTGCCGGGTCACATGGGTGCCAGTGCCAGATGCAAGAGCTGCATCTCCCGGAACCACAGGGGGTGGTGGTATGACTGCACCAACATGTGGCAGAACATCCTGCCGAAGTGGCGCACCCCTGCCTCTTCCCCCTCTGCATCCACCCTGGACACCCTGGAGTCCCCCGACTCCCTGGTCACCCCGGCCACGTCCCTGACCACACCCGCCACGTGGAGGACACCCAGCTGAGGCGCCCCTCACCTTTCATGGCCTCCCAACCATGGCACAGATGTAGTAGTGCCAATGGGAGGGAAACTGAGGTGAAGGGGGTGGGGTACTAGATGTTAACAGCACCCCTGTGCACCTGCAAGGCTGTATGTGACCCTGGTGAGAAAATGACGGGTCACGCAATGCTGAGGCACCCCAAAACTGCAGTAAAACCGTGCACGCAAACCCCGGTAGACCACGTGTGTGGAATTAACAAAAAACACATATGCGTGGGACACGCAGGCTACTATGACCTTGAAAACGAGTAAGCGATACACAGGGGGATCCGCAGTGGGAAAAATAGCGTGCGCGACTCACCGTCTGTCTAGCGTGGTAATGAAAAACACGCGTAGGCAAGACCCCTGCCAAAAGAAGAGATACATCCTTGATCCGCTGTGAAGTAGTGATGGCGCGTGAAACAACCAGAAGTAGCATCACACACGTTGGTCTCCACGAAAAGCATGTACAGCGAACTGCTGGCCCCGCTCACCTTTAACCCGTGCTGAGGGTAACGCCCGTGCTTGTCACGTCACTTAGGCCCCTTCCTGGAATTACACGCTTTAGCACGCGGACGTGCTGTTTTTTTCACGTGCAGAATCACTATGCACCCATGCCGAGGGAAACGCCCACGCGTGTTACGTCACATATGCGCTTACGCGATAAGGGCCGTTCCTCGAATTACATGCTGACGTGCTGTTTTTTCATGTATCAAGCTGGCCACGCGACAACACACGGAAGATCACGCTCCTGCCCAGAAGGCCATTTTCCTGCCCGCACCAGCCGACTCCCACCAGCCATCTGCTGCTGCCTGCATGCCTGCTGGCCACGTGCCCTGCTATTTGGTGCCTGCACGTCAGCCATCTGCAGGGGTCCAGTTGCTGTGACCACCCCTGCTGGACCAGGAGACTCCCAACTGCAGTTCCATCGCTCCACAGCCCAGCACCAGGTTCCAGTTGCTCACCCACACCTGCCTCGGGGGTTGCCATGTCGGGGGAAACCACCAGCCAGAGAGGCAGAGGGCTGCCAGCTTCACAGCAGGAGAGGTTGGCATCCTGCTGGAGCAAGTCCTGGTGCATTATGATGCCCTCTTCGGAAGAACACGCGCCGACAAGGATGGACGGAGGAGGATCTGTATGGACATCATGGTTGTCATCAACGCGGAGGGGGTGCCAACCCGCGACCTACCACACATCCATAAGCGCTGGGAGGACTTCAGGTCCAGGACCCTCAGGAAGGCCCGGTGCCTCTTGGACACAGCGGATGCAGTGGGGTGCCGGGTCCGCCTTACCAACGACCAGATGAGGGTCCTGGAACACATACACCCAGCGTTTCACCTCCAGGTCCTCGAGAAGCAGACCCATCCGGAGTCCAGCGGTAAGTGTCCATGTGTACTGATTGGACGCAGTGCATGTTGAGGTGTGCCAGGAGTGTGCAGCTTGGACATATGTCTGGAAAGGCCCATGTATGGATGTGTATGTGCTGGGACATGAACCTGCTGCATGTGAGTCGTCATGTGTGATGCACATCAATGGTGTATGTGTTCCAAAGCATGATGCACAAATGCATGTGGAGACGCACACATGTTAGCATTTCTGTGTATGTACTATGCCATGGTTGGGGTGTGACACATGGATGCTGGTTCCACCTTCATGTACGTGCACGGTATACATGTGCGTGTGTGTGTGTTTGACATGTGTGCGACTGTGATACGCCATGGATGCATGTGACACAGACATGTAGGAAGCCGATTGGCAGATGTGACATAGTTGCCGGTGATTGCACTGTGACAGGTGTTGGAGATGTACAGATGCATGTCTGTCACATTGTGTGTTTGCATGTGTTTGGCACTTCCCATGTTGCTTGTGACGTCAGGCTAACCTTCGGATGTTCATGCTGTTGTGTGTGTATGGATGCTGCTGGCTGATGCACCATTCCTGGTAATTTGTGCATGTGTGTGGGTTCAAATGATATGTGTGTTGGGGAGTGTGATGCCATCTGTGAAGTTTGACACTGCCACTCATGTGCAAGTGTCATGTGTGTATCAGACCATTGTGCAGTGCTCTGATGCCTGTGTTCTGTCTCTCCCTGTCTGCAGCGTCGACTGATGAAGATGGCGGAGACAGTGCTGTGGAGCACAGAGGCAGGGATCCCACCGGCAGCCGGAGATGCAAGGCCCAGCTCCCCTCCCGGGTAGTCATCTCTTCGGGGAGTGAAGATTCTGGTGCCACGTCCATGGCCGCAGCTGCCGAGGGAAGGTCTAAGAGGCGCTGTTTGGAGGTGGACTCCTCAGCAGCAGTAGGAGCAACTGAGCCCCCAAAGGGGCCTATGGAGGAAGATGGCATGGAGTCATCCAGTTTGGTGGGGGGTTCGGTTGAGGAGGAGGCAGTGGAAGGCCCATGCACAGGGCCTGGAGGGGGGATTCCACTGGTGCTAGTGGTGCAGTCCAGGGGCAGGGACAGGAGGCAGCACAGGCCGCCACGGAGGTGCCTGTGTGTAATCCTGTCCCCGATCCTCTGACTGTATCATCCGGCACCAGCAAGGATGCCTCCGTCCAGACCCTTTTTCAGGGAGGGGATGCGCATACAACAACTGGCCTTCCTCTCCTTGCTGATGCTGCAATCCGTGACCGTATTGAGCCTGTCCTAGCTGGGATGGCGTTGCGCCAACGTGGTATTCGGGATGATGTGCAGGGTTCTTGTCTGGACAATGCACGTCATTTCGAATACCTTTTTGGCCGCGTCGACCTACTAGGACAGGTCGTCGGCACTGGGATCCTCCATGTGCTGGAACTTCTTGCAACCCCTCCTCAACTGAGCCACCTATGCCCCAGTCGCCCTCTGTGCCATCTTCCAGTCCAAGTATCACCTGGGCTCCCTGTGGAGCTGCCCCTGAGCCAGCGGCCAGGCTGGTGGAGGACACATCCCTGCCACAGTCGGGAGTCGGAGGTCCAGCAGGGGTGGCCACCCCACCAACTGGACCCGAGCAAGAGGAGGACCTGCAGGCATCAACAGGCAGGGCACGTGCACGGCAGCAGCAGGCTCAGGGTGGGAGCGATCATGGCTTGGGGCCATCAACATCACAGGGGCAGGCATCGGCTGTCGGGCAGGAGGACCCAGGATTGGGAGTGTCTTCCGTGTGGCAGCAGTTGGGCCAGCAAATATATGCGGAGCGGTGGCAGGCAGAGAGGGCACGGCTCACAATGGTCAGGGCAGAGAACTCCATGCGTCGGGCGTTGAGGCGGGCTGCGTACCTCGAGGCAACTCACAGGGAGTTGGAGGAGGCCAACTCCTGGCTCATCCCTGCGAGACATCGAGGCCAGGGAAGAAGCCCGCCTCCGGGACATTGAAGTGGAGTTCGATGATGCCCTGGCCCGAGACATCAATGAGTGAGCCGTCGGACTAGCCCACCACCTTTGTAAATAGATATGTAGGTGTAGGTTTCCTTTTTGTTTTCTTTTTTTCTTTGGGGTGCATGGACTATGCCCCGCCTTTTTGTATATAGTTATTTATTAGGTAGGATTTTAGTTAGGTTTCCTTTGGATTGTTGGGCTCATGGACCCTTGGCTGTTATTTTGTAAATATTTATGGACCTGGATTGACTCTTTTTTTTTTTACCCATGGAGGAATACTTTGCTTTTTTTTTTAACTTATTTTGTTTAATGGACGGACCCATTGGAGCCATTTTACTTTGGATTTTATTGGTTACAGCATTCATTTTTTTTCATCATTTTGGGAGTTCTGGACTTTGATTTTTTAATGTTCTTATTGGGTGCTTTTGTTTTATTCATTTAGCCATGCCCCACAGGCAGCCACATCACCCCTGGGCATGCTCCGCAGGCAGCCCATCCACCCTCACCATGGCCCGCAGGCAGCCCATCACCCCTGGCCATGCCCCGCAGGCAGCCCATCCAACCTCCCCATGGCCAGCAAGCAGCCCATCACCCCTGGACATGCCCTGCAGGCAGCCCATCACCCCAGTCCATGCCCCACAGGCAGCCCACACCACAGGGGGGACTTTTTCTGTGCGATCTTGCTGGCGTGAGCTGGGTACGCGTATTCCGAGGGGTGCGCGGGGAGTTTTCCACACGATGACACTGGCGCGAGCGGGGTACGCATATTCCGAGGGGTGCGCATGGAGTTTTCCACGTGATTTCGCTGGCTCGAGCAGGGGAACGTGTATTCCGAGGGGTGCGCAGGGAGTTTTCCACACGATTTCGCTGGCGCAACCAGGGTACGCGTATTCCGAGGGGTGCACGGGGAGTTTTACAAGCAATTTCGCTGGCGCGAGCGGGGCACGTGTAATCCGATGGGTGCACGGGGAGTTTTCCACACGATTTCGCTGGCGCGAGAGGGGTACGCATAATCCGAGGCGTACACAGGGAATTTTCCACGTGATTTTGCTGGCGCGAGCAGGGTACGTGTATTCCGAGGGGTGCTCGGGGAGTTTTCCACGTGATTTCCCTGGCACGTGAGGGCTGTGTGGCGTTTTTTGCGCATTTTCTTGGTTGGGGGGCTGTATGTTGATCCACTGGCCTTTGCGCAATGTAGGGGATTTGTACGATTTTTTTGGCGCACGGGGCAAGGTTGTGGGCGTAACTGGTGCTGCTTCAGGGTCGCTGCACCACTCTGTGCCACGGCTCGTTATGGATGTTAGTATCCATGAATACGCTGTGCGTGAAAATTGGTTTTGGAGCACGCTCCCCCTCTGCGCCAGCCGCGTGCGCTACTTCTGCGCTAAATCCTATGAATTACCCCCCAAGTCTCTTGCCTCAGAGGGCCTGGTGTGCTATAAACAAAAAAACAAAAGTTCCTTTCAGTAATCTTCCCGTCGGTTGATTTCCTTTTACCCATGGATCCCCCTCAACCGGGCTCCGATCCTTTTACAATGTTGGCCTCCCCTCAATTGGGTTCACTACAGCCTTTCCTTCAAGATATCAGCAACTTGTAACATTCAAGAGTCTCAATTTCCTTTTAAACAATCGTTCATTGTGGATATCCCTCAGCCGGGTTCACACTTGTTTTCACAATGTTTACAGGGTGTTATGTTTTGCTCTCATTTGCGGGCATCCCTTAGCCGTGTACACATTTGCCAGTTTAACACAGTTCACTTGGTTGTAACACCTTGTGGGATTTACTTCCCTTAGCTTTTTCCAGCCCCCAGTCAGGCTTTCTCTTAAGCCCCCAGTCAGGCTTCACCCATTCACTGTTCACACAGAATTTTCCTGAGCCGGACGCAAACGCTTGTTTCACAATGTGCAAACTTTGGTAATGGGTTAAGAACTTTCGATTGTACAAGGGAATTTGGCTCAACCCTTGCATGACCACCTTAACTTTCTATATCGCCTTTCCTGTGGCCCCTTGGTTCTACAATGTTCACAAGAAAAGGGGACCAGCCGGAGTCTTTCGAATGAACGCCCACATGGCGCTAGACCACTCTGCAGCTGGTCTTTCCCTGGGTTTTAAAAGTTCATCAGCACACAAGTTCTTTGTTCATAACATAATAGAGAGGAATGGAGCTCTAGTTTTGAAACCTCCTGTGCTCAGCTCAATTTCTTAGTCTTGTGGTCATGAATTTTTCATGCAAGGTCACAGGTAGGTAAAGGTGAACCCACACCTCCAGGTAAGTATAGAGAGGCAGTTCTGGTTACCTCGCAATGCATACATTTGAGAATCCTTTATATGAATTGATTCCCACGCAAATGCGTTTTTTTACAGTGACTTTTTTATTGTGGTATAGACTCGTAGTATGCTGGTGGTCAGTCGGCACGTGTTTCGACCTCGAGGGGTCTTTATCAAGGCTGATATAAAAAAATGTCATTTGCATACATTCAGCAGTTGGTTGCAATACATGACATATGTGAGGTAAGTGACATGTGTTTAGACAATAGGTGAGTAAGTGAGTACAGGTGAGGCATACATGTTATATTCACACAGCATTTCCCTGAGCCGGATACAGCATAGACTGTATCACAATTGTTGTTCATTGTGTTTACGTTTGTTGCATTGGTTATGGGCAGTGCCAAAAACAGTGGCAAACTTGTGACCAGCTGTCATTTATGACTCCTCACAGACCCTAGGAGTATGAAAAAGTAATTACAGATGGAACAAGGGTCTGGAAACCCCAAAGTTACTACAAATAGAATGCAAACAATAGCAGTGTATGGCAGGATAGTGAACTCGGGTCTGCTATACTAAATAAAGAAGCCATAAGACGAACATGTATAGTACCTGGCAGGATAGGGAATTCGGACCACCTTACAAATAGCAGAGAACAGGAAAGCCTAAAAAGGCTGAGGGAAGAAACCATACCCTGTGGCATTGTGAATTGTGAAAGCAAGCGGAAGAACGCATACCCCTGGCATTGTGAATTGTGAAAGCCTAAGAAGGCCAAGGGAATAAACCATACCCTGTGGCATTGCGAATTGTGAAAGCGAGCCTAAGAAGGCAAAGGGAAGAACGCATCCCCCTGGCATTGAGAATTGTGAAAGCCTAAGAAGGCCAAGGGAAGAAAACATACCCTGTGGCATTGTGCATTGTGAAAGCCTAAGAAGGCCAAGGGGAGAAACCATACCTCTTGGCATTGTGAGCTGCGAAGATCTGAGGAGGCCAAGGGAAGAAACCATACCCCTTGGCATTGTGAACTGTGAAAGCCAAAGAAGGCCAAGAGAAGAACCCCTTGACATTGTGAACTGTGAAACCCTAAAGAGGCAAAGGGAAGGGCCATACCCCTTGGCAATGGAGAACTGTGAAGAGCGAGAGGGTAGGGAGCCATCCCCCTGGTATTGTGAATAGAATAAGTACTAAGAAGAGACTTTCTTTATGTTGCATACTATTGACATAGAAATCCTCCAAGAGAACTGTTAGAACGTTTTGGTTTATATAATCTGGAAAAAAAGCGTCAGCCCAGAAGATGGGAGTCGCTCTTCAGGATTAAGAAGATTCTCGTTTATTTTCCTTAGTCAGTTAAAGAATGTAAGGGACGGAAATAGGCTTTGATCTCCTCCTTCCGCTCTCTTGCAGCGCATAATTAATGGAGGCCAGTTAATATGTAGAGGAACGGCCATTTCTTCTTCTAGTGCCCCTTCTGATCTAATATAAAGAGATTAGATAAAGCAGGGGCAAGAATACACCTAAACTTTGGAATTCATTTCAACAGCTTGCCATTCTGATTTAACCTTACCTGAAAAGAGGTACAACCATGAAGTTCATTAAAAATATCATGTAAATATGCTGGACATTTCCAGGCCCGGAGTCCAGGCACCGCACAATCTACACTATCAAAAGCTAGTGCAACGTCTATAAACGGCAAGTAGATTGCCAAACTCTCCCCCTGCGTTATTGTTTTAAAAAGATTTAATATAAAGCAGTTAAGAGAGGTAACTAGACCCTTAACAAATCCTGTCTGGTAAATACCAAACTTGAAACTTTCCATTGTCCATTCATTCAATTAAAACCAAAGAATAAAACATTTTACCTGGGGCATCACGCAGAGCAATTGGTCAATCATTTTTGGGACAAGTTCAATCACCCTTTTTGAATATAGGTATCACAATTCCGGTTTCCAAGAAGCCAGGATTGTTTATCTTTTACAACTTGGCGAAATATAGTGTATAAAACCTCTGTCCAAAGCCCTGGCTGATTTTTTAAAAATTAAGCTTGAAAGACTATCTGGACCTGGCGCTCTGGAATATTTGCATTGCTTTATCAAGGACAAAATCTCCTCTTTCTCAAATGGCACGGTCCAATCTACAAGAGGGCGCAGAGGGTTAAGTTTGGCTTCAGTCTGAGTTTTGGCAAAAATATGTTCAAAATTTGCAACCCATGCCTCCTCTGACAGTGTATTTATCTGCAAAGCCTGCTGCGGAGTACACACCCCTTTATTAGCTTCCATATTTCTGCAGTATGTTTAGAGACAGTGGACCTCATTACGAGTCCTGGGGTAACCCTGCCGGTGCTACCTGCGGGTTGCTGCCGGACATGTAAAATGTTACCAGCGCCTGACTTCCCGGTGCCACCGAGAGATTGCAAGTCCGGTGGCTCGAGAAGTCAGCTGCCGGTAAAATGTAAGGGTCAGACTTGTTGGGCACAGCGGCCATGGCGACAGACTCAGAGTTTACTGATCCGGAAAAAAGGATGCCGTTGAGCTTACCGGCACCCTTGTTTCTGGACCACCAAACTTATAATGAGGCCCAATGGCCTCTAACATTACTTCTGCGTCTTTCTGCACCATGTATGCCATGTGATCACAGAGCCAGTTTTCAAATAATTTCAATTTCTTAATCTCCTGAATACGATTGTAGTTAATTAGTTTGCTTATATTCCTAATCGCAGACCTTGAGTTATTTTCTTTTGCTGGATAACCATATTGAAGGCATGTCTATATTTATAACAAGGCCCAATAGAAGCAGGCCTTTTTTTAAATTAATTTTTTTATTGGTTTTTCAGAAATAAACCAACACATCAGGACAAAGTCACATCTCGCAATAACATCATAATTAAGGGAGGGTAAAGCAAATTTCACCATATCAACAAGGCTAACCATCAGAGGTGGCACACTTCTCTTGTGGTAGCATTCAGATGGCCCAGCAACACGCTGATATGATCAATCAGCATTCGCCCATTTATCCCAGATCTTCCCAAATGTATTGGGGCAACCCCGTCCCTGTACACCCATGCCTCCATAGCCATTCAACTGTCCATATCCAGGACCCATCTGGACACTTTAGGGGTCTCCTTCGCCCCCCAGTTCATGGCAATATTCCATTTTGCAATTATAAAGGCATTTGAAATACACAATTTGTCATATCATGTTTACCCTGTATCCCCCCAGATTCCAAGCGGCAATAATTTTGGGTCCAACGGGACCAGTTCTGATACTACAGCTGACACCCTTTCAACAATCCTCTGCCCGCAAGACTGGATTTGCAAGCATATCCATATAGTGTGGTAAAATTACCCCTGCGCCGTGCAACAACGCAAACAGTTAGGATCGACCGCTCTGCCCAACTGAACAGTGCTTCCCTTGTATCATATGTTCCATACAGAATTTTTAATTGGACCAATCTAAGTCTGGATGGTATGGCCACTTTGCGGGGCTTCATGAGGGACTCGTGCCATTCCTCTGCTTAGGGACCCATATCTGTTTCCTATCTGATTTGAAGACTTGTAAGGGGGCGCCTGTTAATGCTGCAGAAGGTCTGATACAAGGTTGGAGACCGCTTTCCCAGCCAGAGGTCCGGCAGTTACACTGGTTTCTAGAGGGGACTGTGCTGGGCAATCGAGATTCAAATGGAATTGTGCCCACATGGCGTTCCGAAACCAGATGTACTGGTAGAAATTTCCTCTCATCAGTTGAGAGCACTCCCTCTGCTCTTGAAATGTTCACAAACAACCAGCATGTCCGTCATAACCTGTACACCGTTACAGCACCATTGAGAAGAAAATGACAATTTTGTCTGTTCAGGCACAATCAAGCTTGGAGCGTTACAATCCCATTCCATCCCATTTTGTTCTTGGCCCTATCGCAAATCCTCACAACTTGTTGCGATATTGGGAGCAGATCAGCCCTGACTGCCTACCCATGAAGCGTTTGTAATGGATCATTGTGGGTCATTCCAGCCCAATATGTGGAATGTGTCTATCCCGGTGCAGCCAATGGTTTGCCACCGCCAGTTGTGAGGCCCAGTAATATTTCCTAGGGTCCCGGAGACCTATCCCGCTGTCCCACACTGAATTGCACAAATTACACAAAACTATCCTTTGCTGGGAATACCTCCATAACAGCTTCCGCAGTGCCGTTTCAATGACCTGAAATTCTCGGTCTGGAACTCTAACTGGGGTGTTGTTCAAAATATAGAGAAATCTGGGCAGTTTCATCATTTTAAACATTGCAGCTCTCCCCAACATAGACAGGGGCAGGGCCAACCAGAATCGGGCATCTGCTGCAAATCTTGGGGTCCCCGGTTTCAGGTTACGTTCAAGAAAGGCGCGAGGCACCAGGCCCACCTGGACTCCCAGGTATTTAAAGGACCCCGACACTACTCGAAAAGTGCCACATTCCAGGATCGACCTCCGGTCCACCATTTGCCAGGAATAGGACCGATTTTTATACCAGTTGACCCGAAGGCCACTGTGTCTCCCATAGATTGCTAGGATTAGAATCCTTTCTTTTAACCACAAAAAGAGTTTAGAATGGTTACATATGTGAGGAATTCATGGTGAAAACAGTAAAGACAGACACAAGTGATCACAGTTCAAGGGTGTCTATTAAACTGTATGCAGGTTGGAAAAACGCCTAATCTAAACCTAAAATGGGAGCAAGTGTCAACCATCAAATGAAAATAAGCAGTCCTAGTGGTGTTGTGTCAAAATAAAAAGGGCCTATACTAAGAAACCTATTCCCAAACCTTACAACTAATGCAAAAAGGGGTGTGGGACAGTGGCGTAACACAAAATGTGGGGGCTCCCCTGGGAGCCATGCTGAGGGCCCACCCCATCTCAGCAACAAATCACGAGTTGTGCCACACTGGGCGGGCTTAAATTATCACGCTTGCACAAAACGCACAAACGTGCTGCTGAAGGGCTATGCCGCACACTGTACTAGGAGAAATATATAAATGGGCCTCATTACGGGTTTCCACCAGACCTGTAATAAATTACTGCCACCTGACTTCTTGATAACACCGGAGTATTACAACCCCGGCGGCCGGGAAGTCAGGTACCGGTAATTCTGTAAATCCCCATTCCCATAGAGTCACATAGGACTCTATGGGAATGGGGAACACTGAAGCACGGCACAGTTAATAATGGTGCTGGTACCTCCATTACAGTCTGCTTACCATGGCCACTGTGACCGGCAGGGTCAGACTTGCCGGGCACAGTAACTCCGGCAGGCAGACCCGTAGTGTGCCGGTCCGGTAACAACGATGCAGGTAGGCTTACCGGCACCATTGTTACCGGACAGGCACACTTGTAATGAGGCCCAATATGTGTTTTAATGCAATATACAGCACATTTGCTAAGAAAAATTGCCTAAAAAGCAAGAGTGTTTGCAATAGTTTTGTAGGATAACACCAATCCAATACAAGCAAGTCACCAACAATGCACACGAACATTAATGCTTTGCTATTAAAAATGCCATGCCACATTGAAAACATGTCCCACTGGCTGCACAATGTAGACCATTGTAGACACGTAATAACATTACAGTAAAGCATGCCAGGCCACATTTAGACATACCTAGACTGGTTGCACCAAAATGCCAGTCGAAGCAATAACACTCATCAAGAAGAGAGCACACATTCAAGCCCGGGTCTCTCCGGCCTCTAACAACACGGCCAAACGGCCTAAAATCTGCAAGGAACTGGTCAATCCTGTTGCGGTCTCTACCTCTCCTGTTCCCTCCCAGGCCCTCTGTATGCCTCTGGCTAAAACTCAGGACATCCTGTCCTCTATCTCCTCTTCCTCTCCCTCTTCCTCTCTCTGCCCCCCTTTGGCCATCTCTACCTCTCCTCCTCCTTTCTCCCCTTTCTCTCTGACAACACCTGACGAGGTTTCTAGACAAGTCCGATCTATGAAAGTGTCATCCAAACAGGTGCTCCCGTGCTCCTCCAGAACCATCAAGGACCATATTGACACCCTTGCTCCAGCCTTGGACGCTTTCTGTAATCACTCCTTTGCCACTGCAACGTCCCCCTCTCCCCTTAAGCACTCCCTTGTGCACCTACTCCTCAAGAAGCCGTCTGCCGATCCTACCTGCCCGGCAAACTATCGCCCAATCTCCATCAGCCCTTTCCTGGGCAAACTCTTGGAAAAGCTGGCCATCTCCCAGCTTACTCTCCACACTGAATCTGTTGGTTGTCTCCATGACCTTCAGTCTGATTTAAGAGCCAGAGGAACGGAAACTGCTCTCATGCACACCCGTGAAGATCTGCTCTCTAACCTTGATTCCAGCATTCCTTCTGTCCTAATCCTCCTTGATCTTTCCTCTACTTTCGACACAGTCGACCACACCATCCTGATCAATCGACTACGTGAGAACCTGGGCATCACGGATCAGGCCCTGGACTGGTTGACCTGCTTCCTCTTGCACTGCCCCTTCCATGTCCAACTTGGTCCCTTTCTCTCTGTCACCTCTCTCTCTACCTGTGGCGTTCCCCAGGGCTCTATCCCTGGTTTTTAAACCTCTACTTGGCCCCTTTGGCCACCTGATCTCTACCTTCTCCTCTAACTTTCAGTGTTATGCAGATTACACATAGCTTTCCTTCGGGCTCCTCTCCTTCCTCGCTCATTCCTGATTGTCTATCCGCGATTCAGGATTGGTGCACCGCCAATAATCTCTGACTTAATGCCAGTAAAACGGAAATCCTTCTCACTGGGACCCCTGCCCATGCTTTCCCTCTCTAGCTCTCTCCACCCACCTTGGGCCCTCTTCCTTTGCCTTCCTGCAAGGCAAACAACCCTGGTGCCATCTTCGACTCCACTCTCACTTTCTCTCCTTACATCTTGGATGTCACCAAGAAGTCCCACTAACAGCGGCTCCCCCTTTTTACCTTCCCCCAGAAGCTCACCGTCTCCAGAGCCCTGTTTCTCTCTAGGCTGGACTACTGCAACAACCTCTTTCTCAATCTGCTTTCCTCTACTCTCTGCCCGCTGCAACTAATCCAGAACAGGACTGCAAGACTTAGCCTTGGCCTCAAGCCTAGGGATCGTATCTCTCCAGCCCTGAAATATCTCCACTGGCTCCCAGTGACTGCAAGGATGAAGTTCAAGACCCTTTGCATTTTCCACAAGATTTTCTGGGGTCGGCCCCAAACTACATCCAATGCTCTCTTCCAAAATACCTTCCTTCCCGAACCCTTCCCACAGCTACCTCCAACTGTCTAAGGATTAGACGCTTCTCCAGGCAGAGAGTGGAGGGCAGAGCTCTCTCCTCTGCAGGTGCCTCCCTCTGGAATGGCCACCCTGCCCCTCTCAAACTTGAGCGGACCACCTGAAGTTCCAGCAGCAGCTCAAAACTTTCCTCTTTTCCTCTGCTTTCTCTCTCTCCCGCACCTGATGACCTACCTGACCTACCTGTCTGCTGTACTGACTGGTTTCTTGGCTACACTCCGAGTCTCACTGAGTCCAGACTCTTTCTTGATCAGTCACCCTTGCACTGCTTCCGGGCCTACCACGCACTTAGGGGCTGAAACTGTAACCCCGCAGTCCCTTGTTCTCCTTGCACTACTCAGAGCCGGGTTGCACTTACTCAGGGCATTACTGCCCGTTTTCCCCTCCCCTCTTCCTTGCATTTCTCTTTCTCGCACTTGCATGATCTGAATGACACAAGGCTTAGTAAGATTGTTTGTCATGTCCTCCTTCTGTCTTCTCTCCCTTGTCTTGTCGTGCCTAGAAACACTTGTGTACAAGCGTGTTATGAATTACTTATATCATATCATTTTATAACAGATGCCCAGAAAAATATACAATGCCACAGTAAGAAATGGCTAGACTGGCAGTACCCAAATGCCAGTCTAGCCAGGTAATTACACTTAGCAGGACTGCTTTATCAGAAATGTGCAGTAAAAAAAAGTCATACTAAACTGAGGAATGACTAGACTGACTGCATCAAAATGACTCTAGCCACTAATACCACATATCATGCCTGCTTAGCCTGGACATGGACAACCATTATGATTTATCACACAATCCCGCCCCGACACATCCCCTCTCCCTCCCATCCCGTACCCCAACCTCCAAAATCAACTCCTTGGCCCAGTATTACCTTCACGTCCCTCTTCCTTCTGTCAGAGCTTACATATTAGGCTCCTTGCCTCATAGGTAAGTAGTGGGATGAGGAGGAGTGGGACTAGGAGTAATAAAGATTACAGGTAGCGGAGTCAGGCATTAACTCTGTGCACCTCTACCTCATCCCAGTACTTGTGTATCAGACAGAGTGCCTCATACACAAGTACTGCCTCATACAAAAGTACACGGATGAGGAAGAATAGGGCTATGAGTAATGACGATTACCACTAAGTAATCAAGGCATTAAACACAAGTAGTGGCATAATACCATTGAGTTGACTAGGCTTCAGCACTCCCCCCTGACATTTTGGGCTATATTGACTCAACCTCGCTGACCTTCAGAGCAGTTGCAGGGCAGAACAGGACACAGATGTTAAACAGCACCTGGGTTTCGCTGTTAACAAGGGACTAGCAAACACTAACGTAAACCATTTCACCGTTAGTACGTCCTTTCAAATACCACATTTTTTGGCAATTTAAATCGTCATATGGGTTTAGTACTTCCATGCCAGAGGAGTGATTGGAAGGGTAGAGAGAGAACAGGAGACCGCTCATTCTCACAGCAGTCCACAAGTGGGTGCTTTCAGACTTAAAGGAGAGAGTTAACTGCTTGTAACATTGAAGTTGCACTAGTCTAGTGTTCTAACCTTATTTCCAATAATAATCAATCTCAGAAATACCAAATGCATAGGTAGATTAGAGTGTGAGCCTGTTCTCAATGTTTTGCGTGATTCCAAGGAAAATACCACAAGTCAGTGTTGGGTAACTCAGATCTTAGGTGCACACACATGGGGAATGGTGTACCCAACAAATGTTCAGATATAGCAGTGAAAGTTTATCTCTTCGTTAAGTCCATTGGGCACCAGAGTAGCCAATTTATCAATCCAAAATGTCTCTCTTCTATCGAGCTTCGAATTGATGTCTTCATGTAGGTTATTTTTAAGAACCACTTCAAGGATCTGAAACCTGATTTGAGTCAGGGTGTCTCTTGTCTTTCCAATGATTCAATGCTGGAGTGCCTTTGTGAATGAGATATGCATGAAAATCACCCAGATTATATCCTCTGTAAACAGTAATTACGGATCGCTCACATTTGGACTGATAGATGGATCTGAATTAATGACAGCCGTCCCGTAAGGGCATAAGCCTTCGGTTCTGACACGCGTGGGCACCTCATAAAGTAGTTCCGTTACCCTAGTAACCTCTTTACTTACTGGAACTTGTGCACTGGTGCGTTTACACTTCTGAATTGAGTAGCCGCTGCAGGTAAGTTTAACAAACTAACACGTTCACAGCGGCCAGACGCCGTGATCTTTAACATTATATTCATTTAGCTTATCTGCTTTACACTAGTTGTCGAACCGGCTCTTTGGCGAATCGCACGCTAACAAAGACACAGCGCTGATCTCTCACAACCGTTCAACGAAACGAATATGGCACAGAGGTAAGAAGGGATCCCTGCTTGAGAATCACAAACTGAAGCTGTAAAATGATGGATGAATTTTAGAACTCACAATTTTCCATTCCATAGTGTCATTCAAATTAATGTGGTTTGAGTTTCAAATTGAAGACTACATAAAGGTAATAGGAGCACCTGCTCTTTTTACAGTCACTTATACCAGTTGAGCAAACAACTGATTTACTGACCGAACAACTTTTGGTTATTTTGTCGTTTTTTCTCTTCCCAAAAAATGTTGTGACATATGGAACACTGATGGTACGTGCTATGGATTTCTATATTTTTATTTGAATTGTATAATTTACTTTGAACATTATCACCATTTAATGTATTAATGGAAATCACTTGTGAACATCAAGGTTCACCCTGATGAAGGAGAATTTTCTCTCTGAAATGCATTGGCATATGAACCCATGATTTATATATGATATATTGACCTCTGTTCGAATAAGAAGATATTATTGAACAAGTTAAAATATACTCTGACCACTCTGATGACTCAGACCTGCTCATTTATGATGAATATAAACATATTATATAACATTTGGAATTTCACATCTACCTAATGGTTAATTGCAGCTAAGGATTTTTAAGAAAACACTCTGTAACCCCGAGGGGGACAGTTTGAGAGCGACTGATTATCTAGGTATTGCTACCCGGCTTTCCGCATGGGGTGAGGGGAGCCCTCTGACTTCAAAAAGAAAGTTTCTTTATGTAGAGACTCTGCCTTCATAAAAACATTTCTGTTACAGAAATTATTTCTTTATGAATGCAGAGTGATTTCAAAAAGAAATATAAAAAAAAAGAAAAATCTGAAACATGTGGATATGTGCTAGCAGGGGCCCCTGCACAGCAGGAGCTGTGGGGCCCCCGTTATGCCAGTGGTGTGGGATGGTTTTCAAGAAAAGAAAGAGGTGTCCACAAATAATATGTCAGGATGCAATAGCTTGGATCTCCCTTGCCCTTGCAGCGTAGCACAGTTCTTGAGATTTCTCCAGCACGAGATGACAGTTCCGGTTTCCACCTCTCAGATGCCTCGACAGCCAAGTCTCTTTTCAACAAAAGTCTCTTGCCTTTGAGGGTCAGAAAAATAACAAAGTTCCTTTTCACAGTTTCTTTGGTATGATGGATTCACCCAGGGGTCCCCCTCTTCGCTGACCCTTCTTTACTTTCAGCCTCCCTTTTCTGGGTTCACTACGGCTTTTGCTTTGCTCACAAATCTCAACGTCTTTTCAAACAGTTCCAGTGGACATCCCTCAGCCGGGTTCATTCTTGTCAACACACCGTTTCCCGGGACTTTAGACTTGCCCTCTTCTCGTCAGCTTCCCTCGGTCGGGCTCACTCTTGACAAACTTACATTCGCTTGCATTTGCGGGATTCACTTCCCTTGCTTTCTCATATGGTGGGATTCCTTTCCCTTGTTTTCACAATGGTGTAGATCAAAGTCTTTCGATTGTACAGGGATTTTACTAGACCTACTGTATGACCACTTTGACCTCTTTCGGCGACTCTCCTACGGCCTTCTGGTAGCCGAAGTTTCGCTATGATGGGGATCGACCAGAGTATCTTGAGTTAGCAACCACATGGTGCCTGTTTTCCCTCTTCATCTGGTCTCCCCTTTACACTTTTTACAGTTCTTTACACAGGTCATTAAACTTGGTTCAAACTTGCCACTTTGCGCTTCTCATTCAACACAGCCCAGTTCATATTGATTCTCCCTTCGACTCATCGGCTGTGATGAACCTCTTTGCTTTTGGCTTCACTGGATTCAAGGCCGGTACCACGGTTGAGGGAGGTTCCCTTGCTCCTGCTTATGGGCATAGGCTTGCCCTGTGTACCGCTGACATCTGCTGCATGACACTTGAGCTATGTCATACACCGCCCTTGGAAGTGCTGGCAAAGATGGAATCATACTTAACATGGTGGCCTATGGTTCCACATTGACGTTCTAGTCTTTTTCAAGATGGCCGCTTACAGTTTATGATGGAGGAGCAGCGGTACGCTCCTTGCGTTGTATCTTCTATGGTATTCGCTGCCAGTGGCTGTGTTTGTTACAGTTACTTGCGTCTGCTTCCCCTTTGCACTTTATACTAGGTTCCCTCTTTGTTTCCTTTTGTTCGGAATTCTTCAATCACCCGGGTGCCTTTTCAGTTTTCAGGTAATCTTGGTTTGTTTACTTTCTTTCACTCTCTGCCTTCCTTTTTGTGTACACCCCTTCCTCATCCTTTTCTAGCTGTCGGCTTCCTCGCTGTTCCCAGGGTCTCCGGGCTTCGGTAACCATGTGTTCCGAACTAGCCGCGGTGACCGGTGTATCTTACCTTTTTGCCCGGCGCCGCTGCCTCTTACTATTTTCCCACTCGGGGAGCCTAGATCATTTGCTCCAATCTTCAGGCGCACAGCGTCCGCGAGTGTGCCTTTTCTTTCTTAACCTTTCTTTTTCATTTATTTTTTCTTACCTTTTCGTCTCGCGGCTGTCAGTAAAACACTACTCCCTTCTGGAGCCGCGACCTTCTTTTGCCTTTCACTTCTCGCGGCGCCGTATGTTCCATTATTTACATTCTCTTCGTACGGCGTTCGCGAGTAGTACACTTTTCCCAACGCTTACAGTAATTCACTTTCCTGATATTTCTAGGTTCCTTGGTTCTTTTCTTTTCTTTCTTTTTATTTCTTATCTCCTCTTAATACCAGCTTGCACTTATCCCTTCCTCCAAGCATCTCCCTCCTCTGCAGTCTTTTGGAACTTAGTCAACAGGCTATCAGTTTTTCTGAATCATCCGTTACTTCGGAGTTACTACAGTTCCCAGAGATCTTCCTCAACTTCCAGAAGTATTGGATTTTCACAGAATTCAAAGCATCCTGAGATCAAGAGCAGTCCTTACTTCTGGAGTCAACTACTGCTACACCATCTATCAGGGCTTTTTATGCCAGGAGGCTTTTTCCCTGAGATTTTTGGGGCTTGCTCCCTGGGGTTCACCTGGTCTGGTTGAAATTATCGGTCAAGGTGGCCTCTGAGGGAGCGCGTCCCTATCTTCATCAGAAGAAGGAGAAAAAGCTGATAGAACAGAGGAAGGCACGAAGAAAGAAAACATCAAAAGCACCGGACAGTTTGATAGAGGACACAGGTGAGGAGGAGTGTGGGGAAATTACTCAGGAGTTTGACAAGCTATTGTTTGGGGACTTATGCTCTCCTACATGAAGGGTCTGGGGTCTGGGATGAAAAGGGCAAGGTCACTTCTCTCCTCGTCACCTCTCGATTCCTGCTGCCTTTCTCCTTCTCTTGAACTGCTGCGCTGGGATAGACGTCTCGTCGTGCTGCCTGTCTTGCTCGCCTTGCTCATACTGTGCTCTCTTGCTCCACCTTTTATTCCTATGGGGAAGAGAAAGGGCTGTCAGGTGTGTGTGATTCTGATCAATTGCCTGACTTTTCCTGACCCTTGTGATGGGACATGTCAGGTAAACGGCTCTCTTAGTCCGTTCTCTGGTATATCATGTGAAAGTGTTTGCGTTGGAAATGGAGGGAGGAAGTGGTTTTGAATGTTCTACTAGGTAGGATGGGGAAAAGGTGTTGAAGGAAGGGGGATAATGCGTCTCAACTGTCAGTGTCCCACTCCCACTCCCCGAGGCTCTCCCATCCAGGTGATCCTCCTTCAATGGTCCACCCCCAGGAACTGGATCCAATAGCGGTGTCTTGGCCATCTGGATGACAGATCCCCGGGGTCTAGCTAGGGAGACACCTTGAGGTTTCTCACACATAGTTCCCAGCTACTGCCTTCAATACTCTAATGCTGCCATAGATAGCAGTTAGACAGATTAGAGTAGAGCGCTCGCTTTGACATCTGTGCAGAGCTTGCTAACGCAGGTTCGAATCCCGGCAGGGCCAAACTCAGCCTTTCATCCTTCCGAGGTCGATAAATGAGCACCACACACCGTAGGTAATAATAAGCAGCGCTCAGATACCCTAGGGTTCGTAGCGCTATATAAATGCGAAATTATAAATTATTATTATTATATGTTTAATTTTCCTACGCTATCTTCTTCTCTCCATAATAAACGGTTTCTCTCCCCATTTACCTCTAGTTTAGAAACGTGCAGTTCCTCCAAAGACTTAACGGAAGGTATCGACCAAAGTAATTGGAGGGGAAAATGGTCACTTTGAGCTGAATTAAAGGGCGGGAGAAATATCATTTCCAGACACTTTCTAAGCACCCAGCCCTGCAGTAATAACATAGCCCACTTGCAGTAGGCCATTTAAATATTCTTGCACTCTCATGGTTAAAGCGCTCGTGGCACCTTTAACCATGAGAATGAATGAATATTTAAAAGGCCTTCTGCAGCATGCTGTGTTGTTAGTGCAGTTATTAGTGTGGGGCCTAGGTGCTTAGAAAGTGGTTGGAAATAGTATTTCTCCCGCCCAAACACTTTCTAAGCACACAGCACTGCAGTAATAACATAGCCTGCTTTTAGAAGGCCTTTTAGATATTCTTTCATTCACGTGATGAGAATGAGAGAATATTTTAAAGAACTTCTGCCAGCATGCTGTTTTATTACTGTGGGACTAGGTACTAGCAAGTGGCTGGAATTAATATATCTCCCACCCGAACGGGTGGAAGAAATATTTTTTCCCAGCAGCGGCCACTTGCTAACACCGAGCCCCGCACAGATCCTCCTTGCAGAGGGCCCCCCTCTCCTAAGCACCCCAGCATGACTCCTTACCTCAGATTGAATACGGGTCTGTGAGTGGAGCTGAGGTGCTTGTGCTGTTCCTCTCTCTCTCTCTCTCTCTCTCTCTCTCTCTCTCTCTCTCTCTCTCTCCCTCTCTCTCTCTATCTCTCTCTCTCTCTCTCCACACACGTGATTTCATGATGCCGAACCCGGGCTGGGCTCACACATTGATACCATGGGCCTCATTACGATCCTGGCGGTACCAAGTGAACGGCGCCGTAAAAGGTGCCGGCGCCGTTCACTCCATACCGCTGCATTACGAGTTCCCCTCGCTGGACACGGTAAGCACGCCTGGGAAAACCAGACGTGCTTACCGGGTCCCGCGAGGGGAAGAGGGAGCAAACAATGGGCCATCTCGTAATGGCCCGTTGTTTGCTCCCTCTCCCATTCCCATTCAGCCCTATGGGGCTCAATGGGAATGGGGATGTACCGGGCCCGGCACCTGCGAAAGGGCAATTACCGGGTCCGTCTGGGCCAGAATAGCCCAGTAATTGCCCATTCGCAGGTGCTGAACCTGGATAATCATATCACAGTTGTTGAAACATGATTATTCAGTTGTACAGCAAACCAGCAGTATTCTATCGCAAAATTTCAATGCGATACTGCTTATTTCATGCCCTGGAACGCACAAGGTGCCAAATAACATGTACAAGTCAAAGGGGTCTTTCGCACGGTAACCATTGGCCACATGGCCACCAATACCCAGTGGGCCTCATAATGAGGTTGAACTTGCATCCAGGTCCAGCACCTGCGAATGGGCAATTACCGGGCTATTCTGGCCCAGCCGGACCCGGTAATTGCCCTTTCGCAGGTGCCCCCATTCCCATTGAGCCCAATAGAGCAGCCCAATAGGGCTCAATGGGAATGGGGACGTCGGATTCACCGGCACCATTTACAACGGTGCCGGTGCATCCGACTTGCTGTGCTCGCGGGTGCTGCTCTGCCACCAGGTCGCACAGCCAGGAGCACAGCTCGTAGTATGGCGGTACAGTAGCAACGGCGCTGGTAGCACTACCGGCACGGTTGTTACTGTACCACGATACTTATGAGTTCCAGTGTCTCCATGCTGTCCTTTGAAGACCCTGTCTCAGCAATCAACATATTTGTGTGTCCTTTGACAAGGGGCTGGGCCTGTTGCGCCCGCTACGTCCCAATCCATCCCCTTCCCTTATCAACTGCAGCACTCACTGGGTCCATGCCTCACAAAGGGGCTGGGCGGATGGGAATGCACAAGGTGCCGAATATCATGTACAACTCAAAGGGGTCTTTTGTGTGGTGATCATTGATCACAATGGCCCCCCAGACCAGTGTCTCCATACTGCCCTTTGAAAACCCCATCCCTGTAATCAAGATATGCTTGCAACCATTCACACAGCCCTGGTCTTTTTTTGCTTACTTGTTATGTTATTATGTTATGTTATTATGTTTATACCGCGCCAAAGCCCGTGGGCATCCAGGTGCTGAGAGACAGATAGGTGGAAAAAAATAACTACTCATAGAGGGTTCATACGAATTAAAGAGAAACGTTTTCAACTGTTTCCGAAAAGCAAGATGGTTCTCTATTTTACGCAGCTATAGAGGTAAGGCATTCCATGCCTTGGCTCCTTGAACATGGAAGGCCCGGCAAAACCCTGGGCTCGTTTTATCCGTTGTAGTTCCAGTAAGGAGCCTTCTGCTGAACTCAGATTTCTCTTAGGCTGGTAGGCATTTACTCTGTCCTTCAAGTAAACTGGGCGTTACCAAAAATGCACTTGTGGCATGTAGATAGCAGTTTAAATTGAATTCTTGCTCCCACTGGGAGCCTATGTAGCTTTTTCCTTGCTGCAGTTGTTGGCTCTGAACGCTTCATCTGAAAGATGATGCGAATGTCTGCATTCTGAATTTTCTGCAGTTGTTGAACATCAGCCTTATTTGCGCCTCCTAGAAGAGCATTACAATAATCTACACGTGGGAGAATAACCGCTCTCACAAGTTTGGTGCGATTTTCTATTGACACCAGTGGTGTAACTTGCCTAAGTACTTTGAGATGATAATTAGTACTGATGGTAATGGCTGTTACATGTGCTTCACAATCTAAACTTTGTTCCATGTATGTGCATAGTGTCTTGTGAGACACCCCATGCATTCATTTGTGAAAAGAAGTGCAAACATTCAAAGAAAATAATTTCGACATTTTCAGAATTCGCAGTAAAAAAACAGTGATCACAAAGAACCTGGATATCATCGTTGCACAGCTTGTTATCTTTGTTGCTGAATCTCCTCATAGATTTCCTCACACTACAGGTAATTGAACTCTTGGTTATTAGTGTTATCGTTTTCAACACAGCACATTTATAGTGCTTTTTACTCAAGTGTCATCCAAATATTCTTTTCAGGTATCTCAAATACTTCTCCATTATCAACCTTTCTATGTATTAGTGTATCTGGAATTCCCACATTACATGATAGGGTTTTTTAAATATGTAATGTTTTTTTCATTGCTCTTACCTTTTTGTGGCACAATTGATCATCACAGTATCAGTAATATGTTACTTCGTGCGACAGACCATTGACACAAAAGCGGGTGGTTAGCCTGGCGGGTCAGACTAGCTTACAGGGCAGATACCAAACTCTAAAGTGCTTTGTCTTTGCAGGGTTTTTATTGGTGAATCAATCCTTGTCGTACTTTAATCATTATTATCTTATTGTAATTCTTTTACTAGCTCTTCCTGAGCATAAAACAATGGCTTCATATATTCTTTTGGGGAACCCTAATATCAGCCATGATAAGACTCCTGGTACAGTGATGCACATTTGCCCCAAGGATATGTCGATGATACGAACATGGTTGCACAATTGTGTCTTTCCAGTATCTGAGATTGACAGCAGAGCTAAAGATGTCTTGGAGGACGTGAGGGGCAATCGATTCCGCGTCTGCAGCATGCCCTTCTTGGAAGATATGGATGAAACTTCAAAGTGTTGCCCCAGACTTACTTGAAATTGACTTCCCAATGCCCTTCCAACTGTGTTTCATCCCACACAGAGACAGGTGAGGAGTTAACATGTAGAATTAATGTGTATTTATACATACACACATATATATATATATATATATATATATATATATATATATATATATATATATATATATATATATATAGATACATTACTCACCGTAATCGTATTTCTGATGCTTGTATCTGCTTAGATTCACATGCTGTGCATAGGCCGACATCTAGTGGAAGCTGCGGAGTATTACAGTTTGTTTTTCGAAACTCGAAAATGGGCGTCGACACAGGCGTGCCAGTAATACTATCCCTAGTGTGACGTCCACTGTACCCAAGATCCCTCACGCGTCTGGGATCCTCAGATTGTATTTTTTCTGACATGAGGAAGCATGAGGAGTAGCGTGAGTACAGATAATCCAAGCAGATAGACAGAAAGGTAAGACTACAAGCAATCATGCGCCTTCTCTCGGAGGGGAGGAAGGGTGGGTCGCATGTGAATCTAAGCAGATACAAGCATCAGAAATACGATTACGGTGAGTAATGTATCCCTTCTGAGGCTTGTGGAATCTGCTTAGATCACATGCTGTGCATAGATTAGCGAGCAGTACCCAAAGAAGGAGGTGGGATGTGAGAAGGGTCATGAGCAAACAGGTGTCTTAGAACCGCTTGTCCCACTTGTGTATCTGTCTTGGAATGAGTGTCAATGCAGTAATGCTGAGTAAAAGTGTGAATAGAGCTCCAAGTAGCTGCTTTGCAAATGGTGTCGAGGGGAACATTTGCAATGAAAGCCAGAGTGGCCCCAATGCCTCTAGTAGAATGGGCCCTTGGCGTAAAAGGCAGAGTTTTTTCAGAAAGAGAGTAACACAGCTGTATACAGTTGATAATCCACTTCGAGATCGCGCCTTTAGAGACGCGATCCCCCTCTCTGCCTGTAGCTACGGAGACAAACAGTTGATCTGTTTTCCTTAGCGGTCTGGTTTTATTTACATAGTAGAGGACCGCCCTACGCACATCAAGGGTGTGTAGTTTCACCTCAGCTGAGCTTTGCGGGTTCTGGAAGAAAGCCGGAAGCTCGATGGACTGGTTTACATGGAATTTAGATATAAATTTAGGTGAGAACCTAGGGTGTGTGCGTAAAACCAGTTTGTCTTTGTGGATAGTAAAGAAAGGATCCTGCACTGACAGAGCCTGAATTTCACTGACCCTTCTTATAGAGGTAATGGCTACTAAGAAGGCCGTTTTATAAGTCAGGTGTTTGAGACTACTTTTATGCATGGGTTCGAAAGGGGGGCCCATGAGCTTAGCTAGCACCACATTGAGGTCCCATCCTGGCGGTGGGTTCGAAATAGGAGGGTGAAGTCTCTTTACTCCTTCCATGAAGGCTTTAACTACTGGTACTTTCCACCACGATACTTTGTTATGGGATGTGGTGTAAGCCGAGAGGACTGCCAGGTGTACTTTCAGAGAGTTAAAAACCAAACCTGCGTCCAGCAGGTGGAGCATGTATGTTACAACGTTGGAAGGAGTGCAATCAACTGGGTTGATTTGTTTATTCTGGCACCAAATAACGAATCTCTTCCACTTGTCAAAGTAACAGTGCCTTGTGTTTGGTTTCCTGGATTCTTTTAGGATGTCCATACACCTTTGTGGTAAATTGAGATGCCCAAACTCTATGACCTCAGGAGCCATGCTGCCAGGTTCATTGAGTTGGGTTCCTGGTGCACTGTTTGACCTTGTTGCTGGGACAGTAGGTTGTACCAGGCTGGGAGTTTGATGGGCTTGCACACCGCCATCCTGCGTAGGTGTGGAAACCATGGTTGTCTCGCCCACATGGGAGCAACTAGGATGAGCGTCATCGATTCCTTGTTCATCTTGTACACCACCTTCCTGATGAGAGGAGTTGGTGGAAAAGCGTACGCAAACATCCCTGACCAGTTCATCCACAGGGCGTTCCCTTGGGAGTCTGGCTGGGGGAACCTGGATGCAAATCCTGGGCATTGTTTGTTTTCGCTTGTGGCGAATAGGTCTTTAGTGGGGAAACCCCACTGAGAGAAGAGATCTTCTACGATATCTCTGTGAAGGACCCATTCGTGTTCTTCTGGGAGGGAGTCTCTGCTTAGGGCATCCGCTAGGGAATTGAGCTCCCCTGGAACATGTTGTGATGACAGGAAGATGTTCCGTCTGAGTGCCCATATCCAGATTTTCTGGGCAAGCTTGGACAGATTTGGCGAACGAGTCCCTCCTTGTTTGTTCAGATAGAACATGGCTGTCGTGCTGTCCGTCCGGATCTGCACCGACAAGTTTAGCAGATGGGGCTCGAACGCCCGAAGCGCTCGGAATACTGCCAGAAGCTCTAGCAGGTTGATGTGGTTCTTGGCTACTGAGTGAGACCAGAGACCCTGAGCTGTGTGATGGAGATGGTGAGCTCCCCACCCAGTCAGGCATGCATCTGTAGTCACCACTGCCTGTACTTCGGGATCGTAAAAGGGTTTTCCCCTTGCGAGATTCTTTCTTGTCCACCAGTGTAAACTCTGTACGAGTGTTGGCGAAACGACCACTAGATCGTCCCACTGACCACTTGCCTGAGACCACTGTTTCGCCAACCATTCCTGCATGGGACGCATGCGCAGACGCGCGTGGGGGACCAGGTAAATGCATGACGCCATCATGCCCAGTAACCGCATTGCTTTGCATACCGTTATTTGTTGACCTGACTGATAATGTGGAATTTGCAGTAGAATATTGCGAATTCTCTCTTCCGAAGGGAAGGTAAACCCTTTTTGAGTATCTAGGATTGCTCCTAGGAACTGTTTTGAGGTGCTTGGCACCAGACTTGACTTCTTCTCGTTGATAGAGAAGCCTAATTCGTGGAGGAGATCGATAGTCCTCTGAATGTTTGACCTGCAAATTCCTGGGGTTTCCCCCGTTATGAGCCAGTCGTCCAGATAAGGGTACACTGGGATTGCCTCCCTGCGTAGGTGTGCAGCTGCCACCGCCAGTACCTTGGTGAATACCCTTGGTGCTGAAGCTATCCCGAAGGGCAGTACCTTGAATTGGTAGTGGCGACTGTCCACCTTGAAGCGCAAGTATTTTCTGTGCGCTGGGGGCATGGAAATATGAAAATAAGCATCTTTCATATCCAAGGTTGCCATGTAATCCCCCTTTTTTAGGAGGGGGATTACCTCTTGTAGCGTGGTCATACGGAATTTTTGGGGCTTGACATACTTGTCGGCAGGCCGTAAGTCCAATACTGGGCGCATTGTCAAATCTTTCTTTGGTACAAGGAAGTAAGTTGAATAGATACCCTTGTTTACCTGGTGTCCTGGGACGAGTTCTATCGTGTCCTTTTCTAGCAGAATGGCGATCTCCTTGAGAAGGATCTTCTGATGTTCTAAGGAGTGTATTCTTTGTCGTGGAGGGTGGTTCCGGGGATGCTGCAGTAATTCTATACAATATCCTGTGGACACTGTTGACAGCACCCATCTGTCTGAGGTGATCCCTTCCCAAGCCTGGGTGAAGTTGGAAATGCGTCCCCCTACTGGGGTTGCGTGAGAAGGGACCCTGAACTGAGCGTCACTGCTTTGGTGGAGGCGTGCCACCTCCCTTTTTGGGGCTGCCTCTGCCTCTTCCACGACCTCTCTTGTTACCCCTGCCGTAACTTTGGGTAGACTGCTGGTTGTTGTTCCATTGTGTACCCTGTCCTTGGGCATAGTTGCCTCTTTGTGAATTTTGGCCGCGTGGGCGACGAAAATTACTGTTCCCCCTCTGGTTAGGGGGTTTGTTGGTAAGCTGGCCAAGGGATTTGAGAGTCTCGTACTCGTCCTTGGCATTTTTAAGTGCGTCTTCGACCGCTTTCCCAAACAATAGATCGGGTTCCACCGGCTTGTCTATTAATGAAGCCTGGGTTTCTGTCTTGAACCCCGACTGCCGTAACCACGCATGTCTCTTGATAACAGTACCTTCTGCTATCAATCTTCCTGCGTTGTCCGCGGCGTCGAAAGTTGCTTTTAATATGCAACCAGACACGGCTCTCCCTTCTGCCGAGATCCGAGCCAACTGGCCCTTTAACGGTTCAGGAGCAGAGGCTATGAGCGCCGCGACCTCTTCCCATTGATGGCAGTTGTAACTTGCCAACAGGGTGGTGGAGTTTGCAATCCTTGCTTGGTAGGCGGACGTTGAGGCTACCTTCCTGCCAAACCCGTACAGTCTTTTGCTCTCCTTGTCGGGAGGAGCTTCTGATGACGATAAGGGTGTCCCAGCCCTCTTCCGAGTGTTGGTAACCACTAGGGAGTCTGGTTTAAGATGTCCTCTTATATAAAGAGGGTCAGACTGGGCTGCCCGAAAAAAATTTTCGACTCTGGGGTTGACGGCTCTGGTGAGGTTAGGATTCACCAGGGATGGATCTATTCTACGTTGGATGGATTTAAGGATAGGGATGGTCTGAGCGACCGGCCTCCTCTCTCCCACCAACTCTTCTGCAAAGTCCCTTTCCTCCTGTACACCGTGGGTGTCGATGTGAAAATGTTCTGCTGCGCGAGCGAGAACTTCATTAAGGAGGGGCTGGTTATCAACTGGCGAGTCGGTAACTGGGGCTTTGCTCTCTACCGGGGAATCTACTCTGTAAATTTCCTGTTCATCTTCTACCTCCTCCAGGTCCTCATCATCCGCATAGTATTCAGTCCCGGTTTGTTCCTCCATAATTGTAAACTCCTGGTCCCCTTCAGGGAAAGGCTGTCCTTGGTATCTGGGGTGTGGAGTAGAGTATGGAGTAGAGTAAGGCTGCACCTCGAAGGGTTCAGGTCTTTCGAACCGGGCCTTTTTACTTAGGGGGATAGGATCAGAGGAGCCTGAGGGTGTGGCCCCTTGAGGGTCATACGAAAGGAAATGTTCTGGGTTTTTGTCATAAAAATCAGCTAAGGAAGACATCCTTGTCATGACCCTGTCTATGTCTTCACTGGACCATTCTTTGGAACAGGGTATGACTTTAGTAGGCAACTTAGAGGACTTATCAAGGGTACCCTTGCTGGATGTTGATGTCCCAGTAGATTTATGTTTGTCTGTCTGCTTAGGGTGGAAGGATGGTCTTACAGGAGTGGAAGGCTGTGCTTTCCGCTGTTTCCCCCCCTCCACGTGCGTGGAAAAATGTTTTCCCTGCCCTTTGGAGGCCCCAGAGACTTTCGACGCCTGGCGTCGAGGGTCTGGAGAGGTATCTTGTTTCGAGCGTGGGGCCTCGCTGGTGTTAAGTGCGGCCTCGGTCTCCTGGATCGCGGCCTGGGGGTGGAAGTCATCTTCGTCTTCCGACGATCGAACTTCCGTTAATCTAGGGAGCGAGGCACTCTTGGCAAGAGTGGATGATTGCCTTGCGTCATGATGCGATCTCGATCGAGAGCGCCCAGAGGACACCGAGTCGGACCGTTCTATCTGTGCCTCTTTCCGAGAAGTCGACGTCGTCGAGGTTCGGTTGGACTTAGTGTGCTTAGTGTGTGTAGGGTGTGTAGCGCTTGCGTCGCCGGGGGTCTTCCCCATAGCCGCCCTGCCAGACAACCTTCCGAGGTCGGGGACCTTCGCTCGGCAGTCTTTCGACGCCGTAATGCCCTCGCCGTCCGAAAGTACGGCGTCGCTGCCATCGCTGAAGGCGCCCTCCGCTGCCATAGCCGCCTGCCTGGCGTGGTGGGCCCAACGCTTTGTCGAACTGTCCTTAAGTGTCTTAGGCTTAAACCTACTACACGCTCTGCAGTTCGCTTCGGGGTGGTCCCTCGGCAAGCAGAGATTGCACGTGGCGTGCCTGTCGACCCAAGGGTATTTGCGGTTGCACTTGGGGCAGAATTGGAAAGGGGTACCCTCCATACGCACCTTGAGGCAGCGGGCTGGTAAGTGTAGGAAATATATAAGGTGTACCTATATACTAAGAGCGAAGAGTATGTACCACCCCCCACTCTCCCTACTTGCAGGGCCGAGGCCAGCGGCCTACTAGGCCCGGGCCGAGGCCAGCGGCCTTCCGAGGCCCAGATCCGTCGTGCAGCAGCCGACGGTCGATGTCTTCTCCAGCCGTCGTCGAGTGTCGAGGATCGACGTTGGGGTGGGGAAGGATGTCAATAAATAATTTTAAACTTCTATAATTAGCAAAAGTATGGCTAAGGCCAGGGTACTCCGCAAGATGCTTCCGACCAGTATGGCGGAAAAAAACAATCTGAGGATCCCAGACGCGTGAGGGATCTTGGGTACAGTGGACGTCACACTAGGGATAGTATTACTGGCACGCCTGTGTCGACGCCCATTTTCGAGTTTCGAAAAACAAACTGTAATACTCCGCAGCTTCCACTAGATGTCGGCCTATGCACAGCATGTGATCTAAGCAGATTCCACAAGCCTCAGAAATATATATATATATTTATATATATATATTACATGGCCTGCGGTAGCGGCTATGTAGTTATGGTTAAGTTGCTAAACCCATAGGAAGAGCACTTTTTGGGCAGCTTATAACTTCGCTCCTCCTGGATGAATCCTCACCAAACTTTGCAAAAAAAGTATATGGCCCGCTCTGAATTTTATTGTGAAGTTTGGTGGGGTATCGTTAAGGGGGGGTCAAAGTTATATGTGGACCCGCATTTTTTTTTCCATACACATAATGGAATAAACTTTGCTCATGCCTACAGCCCAAACCGTCGGACGATTCTCACCGAAAGCGTGCTTTTGTAAATCTGATGTAAATCCGTCCAGTAGTTTTCTTTAAAACGGACTACGCAAGTAAAAAAAAGGAGTGATATCTGGGTTCGGTCCGCAGACAGTCATTTGATTGGCCTATCGGGCGAAGTGAAGTCTACGGACATTGGGTGCGCCTGCTGATTTCATGAGGAAAAGCGTGAAAGACATCCGTTTTCTTGAAACGCCCGCCATGTTGGATTCGCTGACTTTTGCCTGTGTCCGCGAACACAGCAGTAAAAAAAACACAACATTTCACTTGGCAAACTCAACAAACAATCTCTGGGGAGGTGGGGTGTGATGGGATATGGCCATAAAAAGCCAAACAAATTGTGTTTTTCATCCACCGAAAGTCTGCGAACACTCCAGATGTCCTGGGGCAGTCCTGTGGTGTCCCCGGACACTTCCGATATCCTAGGACAACTGTGCCTATTTCTAAACTACAGGATTGGTAAAAAAACATTTTTTGGTTGGCTTATAACTTTGGCGCCACTCAATAAAATGCATGTAATTTTGGAATTTTATTCTAGACCTAATTCTGAATAGTGTTGCAAAGTTTGGTGGGATTCTGTCAAGAGGGGCCAAAATTAGAAGGGGGTCACAACATATTGTAAAGGCTTATAAATGTGGTGCCATTTAAACAATCTGCACAACAGTTGGCAAAAAGATTTTGGTTCTAGATATAAATGGTTTTTCAAAGTTTGGTGGGATTCTGTCAAGAGGGGGCAAAATTAGAGGGAGGGTCCCAAAATAATGTAAATGTGGTGCTATTTGACAAATCTACACAAAGGTTTACAAAAAGATTTTTGTTTGTGTAAAGACTGAGTGGATTTTGCCAAGGGGGGCTAAGTTATATAACTGTGGCCATGGGCAGTGGTCAGATTGTCCGGTTTATGGTATAAGGTCATGACGCGGACCATCTGGCTACTGGCCATGACCGCGAGGGACGAGAAACAGTGTTAAAGTGGCCATGTCCACCTGGGACAGGCTATGTGGCAAAGTTATTCGAAAGTAGAATATGTTTGAAAGGGAAAAAAATGTGCTTGTGGTAATATGGCCATAGGGTTCTGCAGGCTGCCATAGAAAGGGAAGAGGGGCTCTGTATAGAGCCCTGCCTTCCCTTTCCATGGTGGCCATCTTGGAAAAGGATTTTCCTTCCTACATTGGGATGCTGCAGGCGTCCCGCTGTAGGAAGAAAAATCTATTTTTTAGCACCCCGGGTTCCCTCTTTGGGAACCAGGGGAGATAATGGTTTTTATCCCCTATTGCAGGGGCTGCAATGGAGGATAATGGTCCAGAGCCCTCATTATTTATTTATTTATTTATTTGTAACGCGCCAAAGCCCGCAGGCTTCAGGGCAAACACAGACACACTTCGCTTGGGCCGATCACTTGGGCTACGGGCCGTTATCCCCTGTTCTGGTCCCTGGAGTAGGGGATGAACGTCACATTATTCCCATTAGCATAACACAAAATGCTAATGGAAATGTTGGAAACACGTATTGAGTCTATGTACTTTACTGAGAAATGTAAAGTAGATGGAGTCTATAAGATTTATTTTTAGTTCTATTTGTTAACTGAGGAAGGTGGTTCCTAAAGAAACCTTTCTTTTGTTGTTTTAAAAATAAAATAAGGTTAGAACGTAAGGTGAGGAGGGAAATGAGGGAAGAGGCACCAAGCACTAATTTGGCAGGGTAGGTGGACACGGGAAGACGTTACACGTGTGTTACTTCTAAGGTAGTGGGCAGTGTTTCTCATGCTCT
Organism: Ambystoma mexicanum; assembly: GCF_040938575.1. Lineage (NCBI taxonomy): Eukaryota > Metazoa > Chordata > Amphibia > Caudata > Ambystomatidae > Ambystoma > Ambystoma mexicanum. The sequence continues at coordinate 79,789,124 of NC_090940.1, forward strand.
TTGATTACAGCTTCAAATGCACGTCGTAATTTTTTCCCCCTGCAGCGTGATGTGTTGAAGTATATACAGAGGACTGTTGTCTTCTAAAGATATGGATAAACAGCCTCTTTTATTGCTTGCAAGGTAGCTGGTGGGATTTTGTGTCCCACAGAAGTAGGCTGTATGGTTACAGTATTGGTTGAGGAAGATGATGTGGAGGAAGACAGCCTACTACTTGCTAAGAAAGGAACAATAAATCTGAGAGCATTGCGGTAGTTGGATTTGGTGTGGCGGCGCATGGAGGTGGTCCTGTAGGAGTAATGTCCAGGTAGTCCGCGACTGAATACAAAAGTGCACTCCGTGCAGTTCACTTTTGTAGCTTAAGCCTTTGGTACATTCCCAACAGTGGTAAAGAACTGCCACGTCCTTGATTCTCTATGGGTGCTAGAGATAGGCACTTCATCTACCTCATCTTCTTGGTCGTCTTCATTATCTTTGGAAATACTGTGCTTTTTTGTTGTGTGGGTCCTCCAGCTGGTGGTGGCTCTTGGGGAGGAGGGATGGCAATAGCTGATGCCATTTTTAAGATAAATAACAGTTTTGGTAATATTCTTCCAAGTATGTGCTTTGTACTAGATTGTTGATGGATAATGAGTAGGAATGGGTGTAGGATCTGTGCAAGGGTACGTTTTGAACTTGAAAGTTCCTAGATCAGTAGAAAATGCAGTTCCAAACTGTCCTCGAAGCAAGGACCTGAACGCGAAGTGCAAATGCGATCATGAATACGTCATTATGCAAGTGCCAAGTGCAAGCGCATGGTCACGTGGCACTGTCCGCAAGTTCCACAATAAGGCAAAGACAGTGGAAAATGTATAGAAGTGTTAAAAATAATGCTAGAAGGTGACAAATGACATGGCTTTAAGGTGAAACATTGTAAATTGGACACAGACATTGCTATATTGGGGTATGTTTGATATTAGTAAGTTATAGGAAAATAGCATGAACTGGTAAAACCCCAAAGAGTTCTCTGAAAAAAGCTTTGTAAAAGAGACGTTATGGTTAAGTTGCACCAATAAAAACCTATGAAATTCAATGAAAAAACTTTGTTAAAGGGACGTTATGGTTAAGTTGCACTAACAAAAACCTATAAAATTCACTGAAACAACGTTGCTAAAGGAACATTATGGTTAAGTTGCACTAATAAAAACATATAAAATTCAATTAAAAAAGTTGTTAAAGGGAGATTATGGTTACAAGTAAAACCGGAAAACCTCAGAAATTCACCAGTTATGGTAAGCTAAGCAACCATAACTCGCGCCACCACCGTGCACTGCTAAGATTAACACATAGGAAATCAAAGATGACATCACAAATGTCCAAAGGCTGAGCTCTACTGGCATGCACAGAAACGCACAGAAACTGTTTTATAGTGTATTAAATTGTATATACAACAATCTGAAGATAGATCAATGGTGGGACTATTGTTGGCTGCAAGAATTTCAACAGGCTGCAAGATTGAGAATTGGGAACAACCAAATGACCACATCCAGTTAGTAAAAATAACCATACAAGGCAGAACCATCGCTATGCTAAATTTATAGTGGAACCACTTGGAGATCCGTATCAAAACTTTCTACACCCATATAGAATCCTTACTAGATAAAATAGCTAATTATCCCAGCTATAATGACAACCATTATAGCAGTTTATCTCCATATCCATTGTTTATTTGATACTAAGAAAAACCGTCAAGACAACTTATAATGCTCAACAGAACAATTGAAACAGATATTCTGCCAAGATTTACGTGGAAGAGAGCTGATCAGCAGGCCATTATCGATTACATGTATACAGACAGACGGTTTCTGGGTCTAATTGAAACTTTCAAAATTACACCACAACACACCAGCGATCACAACCAGGTGAAGCTAACGTGGCCGTTTATAACACTGGATAAACAGCTCCTCAAATACAGTAAAAAAAATCACAGTATCTGCTGGACGTAATCAACTACATTAGTCGGTTTGCCAGCTCTCAACTCTCCAAGAAATCACGACGAACAGACCGCCATTAAAAGACAATACGGATGGATATTATGGGGCAGCTTTACAACTCTTTAAAGAAGTTCCAACAAATAACTTCACACCATCCTTCAGACATAAACATAACTATGATGCCGAAATTCACCTTCATAAAAAATTACTTTGTAGAGAAATAAGAATGACTCGAAAAGTACCAGTCCACGATAGATTGAAGCAAACAAAGGAAATAAAATCGAAATATAGGAATTGGATGAGAGCTCGAAGAGCGGTGATGTATCAGAATGACAGCCTGGCCATGTTACTTTCTTTATCTACAAAGAATTTAAAACAAATATGGGAGGTAATTAATCACGCTGTACACAATACATACGTACCCATATAGCATAGAACAAGATCAATATATCAAGCAAGCAAACAATACTTTCCAGAATCCGGAATTATGTGCACAAATACTCCTGAACATATTTAAGGAGGTTTTAACATCTGAGAGGGGCCCACCATCATGGCAGAAATCAGTAATAATTCCTGTGTTTAAGAAGGGAAATAGAGCAAAGGCTATCAATTTTCGACCGATCGCCCTATTGGATGCTCCGTGGAAACTATTCGCTAAGCTGATTATGAGAGATTTTCCAAAATTGCTGCAAGATGCAAATCTTGACAATCCCAATCAAACTGGTTTTGTGGCAGGGATGGGTACCTCTGTGAATGTAATGACCATATCAGCAATTCAACTAAGAAAGCAAGGTACTAGACAGCCCATTCATATGGCCTACATTGACTTCAAGGCAGCATTCAAATCTATATCTCGAAACAAGCTACTGAACAAACTGAAAAATGCTGGCTATCCAGGAATTGCATTGCATTTTATTCAGAAATTACATTCCAATACGTCAAACCAAATAAGGCTAACCATGGAGGGGCACTTGACTCAGGCCATCAACACCTATCGAGGCCTAAAGCAGGATTGTCTCATGGCATCAAGCCTTTTCAATTTCTACATAGCAGACATGACCAACGATTTCGAACAAGTACTCTCTGATGCTCCGGCTCTTGGGACAATAAAGATCCCTTAGCTATTTTATGCAGATGACTTGGTTCTGATAGCAAAGACTCCAAATCCTTTAGGGGCTTTGAACAACGGTCTATAAATCAATGAACAAAAAACAAAAGTGTTATATTACCATCCGTAAAGGAAATCACTCAAATATAGAAATACATAGCACTTAAATAACAATGTGCTACAAATGGTTAGTAACTACAAGTATTTAGGTGTCAACATTAACAATCACATTGCAGACTTACCATAAGAGAATGAATTACGCATGAAACTCAATACTGCAATTTCTCAAACTAAAATCATCCAGACAAAATATGGAAAACTTTTGATCGCACTAGCGATCACATTTTATCTGTAAAAAGTCGTTCCTAACATTTTATATGGTGTAGATACGAAACAAGTCAAAACGGATTTATACTGGAACAATATCGAAGTTGCATACTGGAAAGCAGTTCTGACTCTACCTACGTCACAACCTATGGCGGTCCTGAGGTTTGAACTCAAGATACCTTCAATGTCCTACATGTACAAGTGGAAAATATGCTTGCTTTATAGAAAAGATCTGCACCATGAAACTAGAGAAACCTTGTTGAGCACGCTAGTTGCATATATAAAAACATCAAACCACAAATTCCCCATAAAATGGAGAAAACTTGCAGCACAAACATTAATAGAAACAGATATATCAGAGGAGCTGTTACTACAAAATCCAAGGCGAGCTAAAAAAAAGCTACATCTGCAAGATTGGATCCAAACCATGACTAGGAGTAAAACTTATAAATTCATCAATGCCCACTTCTGTAAAGAGAAAAGAATTAGACAGACGGCAACTTATGTATTGAAATTTCCTTGTCCAACATTTAGACAAACTTACCTGCGATTTCGCTTGAACTTACATAATACAAAAGAAATACAAGCAAGAAGACGGAAAATATTACAAAGCAAAAATCAGTGCAGATATTTATGTGACTCTGAGCAATCTGAGACCTCACAACACTTGTTGACTGAATGCCCGAACTTATTGCAAAGTAGAATCCATTATTTCAAAATACTATATGAAGATCGCAGGATGCTAACTCCGGAGACATTGTGCATGGAAATTCTTTATTTTCAGAGGTTAAATGTACAAATAGCAACCGTAAAATTCATAATGAGTATGAACTTGACATGAAGAAAAAGCATCAGTGATCAAACTAAAAAGCATGGTTTTATATTCTTTTTGTCACAAGTCTCTCCCCTTCTCACCTGTTTTTGTTGTTTGCTTCAGACCTTCTTTGGTGACTTCTTTCTCACGGTCTGGGATTTGTATAGACCTGTGTGCTGGTCTTCGGATTCCAGCGTGAGGATGACAATCCAACTCCAGGATACGTTCAGATGTCCAGGACGGAGACCAGGAAGGAGCAATGTCCGAGCTCGGAGACACGGAACGCTGTGACCCGAGCGCGGGCGAAAATCCAGGAAGTTCGAAGGTAAGTTTTGAGGAAAGGAAGGAAGGAAGGGGTATTCAAGGAACCGGGAAACAGGATGCAGATGAAAGCCCCGAGCGAACTCCGGTAACACACGTCCAACTACAGCAAGCAGTAGCGTTGAGACGCGCAGAGCCGCGGGGCGTGTCTGTTTAGTAGAACGCAGAGAGTGGAGTGCAAGGACTGGCAAACAGAGTTCTGTGTCCGGCGGCCATGTTGGAAGGATTACTGCATTCAATCCCCTATGTGTCAGGGACCAAGAAGTCCAGAAAGGACGTAGGCGATGGTTCATGACAGTATGCCTCTTCTGAAGCCCAGGTCCTCCGGGTTTGCCTGGATGGATAAGATGGTATCTTTGAATCAGCCTGGGGGCATTCATGTTTGACGCGGGTTCCCAAGTGCGCACACTGGGAGGATAACCTTTCCACTCGACCAAATATTGTAATTGACCACGTCGCTACCTAGAGTCATAGATTCTGGAGACTTCATATTCGAGTTGGTCATTGACAATCACTGGGGTAGATCTTGGAGCAGTTCGAGAGGGCTGAATATATGGTTTTAACAGAGAGGTGTGGAAGACTAGATAGATCCTATTCCATGATTCTGGTAGTCGAAGTCGAAAGGCCACTGGGTTGACGATTTCTTTTATAGAAAAGGGCCCGTAATACCTGGGAGCCAATTTATTTGGTCGTAGGTGACGGGGAAGGAGTTTCGAGGATAACCAGAATTTATTGCCTACTGAATAGGAAGGCCCAGGTCTTCTTTTGGAGTCTGCATAATGTTTAACGTCTCTTCAGGCCTTTTCAAGGTGTTGTTTTGCTTCTTTGTACACATTAATTAGTGTTTTAATCCAGGAATCAACAGCAGGTACTGGGGTAGGGTGTGGAAGAATGGACAGTAGAACTGAAGGATGAAATCCTTGACTGCAGAAGAAAGGACTGGTTTTGATAGCTGAATGATCCGAATTGTTGTATGCGAATTCGGCCACAGGTATTAAGAGTGACCAATCATCCTGGACCTTGGTGGCAAAGCAACTAAGATACTGTTCCAGGGTTTGGTTTACTCGTTCAGTGGCTCCATTTGTCTGTGGGTGATAACCCGAAGACAAGGCACGTTGGATTCCCTGTATACGACTTCACTGTTTCCAGAACTGGAATATGTACTGGGTCCCCGGTCAGAAATGATCTTGGATGGTAGCCCATGAAGCCGGAATATGTGTTCCAGGAAAATTCCAGCAAGTTCAGATGAGGATGGCAGTTTGTATAAAGGTGTAAAATGAGCCATATGAGTGAACAAATCAATGGTAACCATTATAGTTGTGTAGCCCCTGGAAGAGGGTAGTTCCACGATAAAATCCGTGGCAATGATTTCCCAGGGTCTTGTTGGTATTGTTGGTTGGAACAGGAGACATGCTGGTTTTTTGTTATCATGTTTGTTCTGATTGCAGGCTGCACATGTTTGGATATGGATCTTGATATCATCCTTCATCTTTGGCCAACAAAACTGTATTTGTATTAGATAGAGAGTGTTGGTGATGCCACGATGTCCTGAATGAAAAGTATCGTGGCATAGGCTTGTGATCTTTTGTCTCAGTCCAGGAGTGGGAATGACCAAGCGATTGTCCTTGAACAGGTATCCGTCCTTTGTTTTGATATTCCACCGATTGTTTCTCTTAAGCTCCTTCTAAGGTAGAGAGGACTGGGTTTGAATTCGAATATCCTCCAGGAGGGTAATTGCTTGGGCAACAAATATTGTGTGGGGAAACATCTTAGGAAAGGTCTGATCTTGAAGGGGTTCATAATCAGGACGTCTGGATAAGGCATCGGCTATAATGTTATGTGTTCCAGGAACATGATGAATTTGAAATTGGTATTGGGCAAAAAAGAAGGCCCAACAGGCTTGGCGACTGTTTCTACATTCTAGGGATTGCAGGACTTGAAGATTCTGATGGTCCGTGCAGACTTGTACCGGGTGTTTGGCTCCCAAAAGAACATGACAACAATCAGTGAAGGCTTGACGGATGGCTAGCAATTCCTTTTCCAGGACAGAATAATGAGTTTCACTGGGGGTCAAGGTGCGAGAAAGATAGGCGATAGGGTGTTCTAACTTGTCGCCAAGTTCCTGTTTCAGGACTGCCCCAATGACGTAATTGGAGGCATCAGCTTCGACAAGAAAAGGTTGATCAATGTCAGGTTGAGATAGGATGGGAGCTTGTGTGAACTCCGACTTCAACCCCTGGAACGCTGAATCTTGGCCAGAGGTCCACCGAAAAGGGGGTATCTTTCTTTAACAATGTAACAATGGGATGCACAATCTCAGAAAATGCTGGTATAAACTTCCGGTAGAAGTTAGCAAGCCCTAAGAAAGATTGGATTTGTTTTACAGTGGTTGGAACAGGCCAGGATAGAATGGAATCAACCATTGAGGGGTCCATTCTAATTCCTTTTGGGCTAAGAACGAATCCGAGATAGTGAACAGTTGATACATGGAAAAGAAACTTCTCGGGTTTAGCCAGGAGCTTGTGTTCACGTAGATGTTGTAAGACTGTCTTTACGGGCTCTTCATGTTTCAGGTGGTCCTTGGAGTATATCAGTATGTCGTCCAGATATACAATAACGAAGAGGAACAGCATATCAGAAAACACCCGATCCATAAAACGTTGGAAGATTGCTGGGGCATTCGCAAGTCCAAAGGGCATAACCAAGTATTCAAAGTGGCCAAAGGGTGTTCTAAAGGCTGTCTTCCATTCGTCACCTTCCTTTATACGAATAAGAAGGTAGGCACCCCTGAGATCTAATTTCGTGAAGATGACTGCACCTCTGACTGCTTCCAGGATGTCCGAGATGAGAGGCAATGGGTAACAATCGTTGAGATTACACTGGTTAAGGCCACGGTGATCTAGGCATGGTCTAAGCTCCTTGGAATCCTTCTTTGGGACGAAAAATAGAGAAGCGCCTGCCGGGGACTTGGATGGTTGTATAGTTCCATTTTCCAAGTTGGTATCCAAGTATTCCCAAAGGGCCCTTTTTTCAGGTTCTGACAAAATAAAAATTCTCCCGAAAGGGATTACTGCTGAAGGTTCAGTATCAATGGCACAATCATCAGGTCTGTGTGGTGGAAGAGCTTGAAAAATGGCTGTCGAGAATACATCTGTGTAAGCCTGATAGGCCCTGGGAATCCGGATGATGTTAGAAACAGTGACTGGAATTTGCAGAGTTTCTTAAGAGTCTTCAGAGGACCTTGGTAAGGTGTCTTGTGATAAGCAGTGGGACATACAATGTTCAGAACAAAGAAACAAGGAGCCTGCTGCCCAATTGATGTAGGGGTTATACTTCTGTAACCAGGGCATGCCTAGAATCATTGGATAGTGGGCCGACTTTATGATGTCAAATTTGATCCTCTCTTGATGGTGGTTTATGGAAAGTAGGATCTCTTTAGTTTGAAGGGTTATGGGTCCCGAAGAAAGGGGTCTCCCATCAATAGCTTCTACAGGTTGCATTGTCTCTCGAGTTTCATGTGGAATGTTGTGAGAAGTGACCCAATCATGATCTATGAATATGCCCATGGCTCCGCAATCCACTAAAGTCGAAAGGCCATTGGGTTGACAATGTCTTTTATAGAAAAGAGCCTGTAATACCTGGAAGCCAATTTATTTGGTCATAGGTGACGGGGAAGGAGTTTCGAGGATAGCCAGACTTTATCACCTACTGAATAGGAAGGCCCAGGTCTTCTTTTGGAGTCTGCATAATGTTTAACGTCTCTTCAGGCCTTTTCAAGGTGTTCCTTTGCTTCTTTGTGCACATTAATTAGTGTTTCAATTCAGGAATCAACAGCAGGTACTGGGGTAGGGTGTGGAAGAATGGACGGTAGAATTGAAGGATGAAATCCTTGACTGAAGAAGAAAGGACTGGTTTTGATAGCTGAATGATCCGCATTGTTGTATGCGAATTTGGCCACAGGTATTAAGAGTGACCAATCATCCTGGACCTTGGTGGCAAAGCAACTAAGATACTGTTCCAGGGTTTGGTTTACTCGTTCAGTGGCTCCATTGGTATGTGGGTGATAACCCGAAGACAAGGCACGTTGGATTCCCTGTATACGACTTAACTGTTTCCAGAACTGGGATATGTACTGGGGTCCCCAGTCAGAAATGATCTTGGATGGTAGCCCATGAAGCTGGAATATGTGTTCCAGGAAAATTCCAGCAAGTTCAGATGAGGATGGCAGTTTGTATAAAGGTGTAAAATGAGCCATATGAATGAACAAATCAATGGTAACCATTATAGTTGTGCAGCCCCTGGAAGAGGGTAGTTCCAGGATAAAATCTGTGGCAATGATTTCCCAGGGTCTTGTTGGTATTGTTGGTTGGAGCAGGAGACATGCTGGTTTTTTGTTATCATGTTTGTTCTGACTGCAGGCTGCACATGTTTGGATATGGATCTTGATATCATCCTTCATCTTTGGCCACCAAAACTGTATTTGTATTAGATGGAGAGTGTTGGTGATGCCACGATGTCCTGAATGAAAAGTATTGTGGCATAGGCTTGTGATCTTTTGTCTCAGTCCAGGAGTGGGAATGACCAAGCGATTGTCCTTGAACAGGTATCCGTCCTTTGTTTTGATATTCCACCAATTGTTTCTCTTAAGCTCCTTCTAAGGTATAGAGGACTGGGTTTGAATTTGAATATCCTCCAGGAGGGTAATTGCTTGGGCAACAAATATTGTGTGGGGAAACATCTTAGGAAAGGTCTGATCTTCAAGGGGTTCATAATCAGGACGTCTGGATAAGGCATCGGCTATAATGTTATGTGTTCCAGGAACATGATGGATTTGAAATTGGTATTGGGCAAAAAAGAAGGCCCAACGGGCTTGGCGACTGTTTCTACATTCTAGGGATTGCAGGACTTGAAGATTCCGATGGTCCGTGCGGACTTGTACCGGGTGTTTGGCTCCCAAAAGAAGATGACAACAATCAGTGAATGCTTGACGGATGGCTAGCAATTCCTTTTCCAGGACAGAATAATGAGTTTCACTGGGGGTCAAGATGCGAGAAAGATAGGCGATAGGGTGTTCTAACTTGTTGCCAAGTTCCTGTTTCAGGACTGCCCCAATGGCGTAATTGGAGGCATCAGTTTCGACAAGAAAAGGTTGATCAATGTCAGGTTGAGCTAGGATGGGAGCTTGTGTGAACTCCGACTTCAACCGCTGGAACGCTGAATCTTGGGCAGAGGTCCACCGAAAAGGGGGTATCTTTCTTTAACAATGTAACAATGGGATGCACAATCTCAGAAAATGCTGGTATAAACTTCCCGTAGAAGTTAGCAAGCCCTAAGAAAGATTGGATTTGTTTTACAGTGGTTGGAACAGGCCAGGATAGAATGGAATCAACCATTGAGGGGTCCATTCCAATTCCTTTTGGGCTAAGAACGAATCCGAGATAGTGAACAGTTGATACATGGAAAAGAAACTTCTCGGGTTTAGCCAGGAGCTTGTGTTCACGTAGATGTTGTAAGACTGTCTTTACGGGCTCTTCATGTTTCAGGTGGTCCTTGGAGTATATCAGTATGTCGTCCAGATATACAATAACGAAGAGGAACAGCATATCAGAAAACACCCGATCCATAAAATGTTGGAAGATTGCTGAGGCATTCGCAAGTCCAAAGGGCATAACCAAGTATTCAAAGTGGCCAAAGGGTGTTTCAAAGGCTGTCTTCCATTCGTCACCTTCCTTTATACGAATAAGTAGGTAGGCACCCCTGAGATCTAATTTCGTGAAGATGACTGCACCTCTGACTGCTTCCAGGATGTCCGAGATGAGAGGCAATGGGTAACGATCCTTGAGAGTACACTGGTTAAGGCCACGGTGATCTAGGCAGGGTCTAAGCTCCTTGGAATCCTTCTTGGGGACGAAAAATAGAGAAGCGCCCGCCGGGGACTTGGATGGTCGTATAGTTCCATTTTCCAAGTTGGTATCCAAGTATTCCCGAAGGGCCCTTTTTTCAGGTTCTGACAAAATAAACATTCTCCCGAAAGGGATTACTGCTGAAGGTTCAGTATCAATGGCACAATCATCAGGTCTGTGTGGTGGAAGAGCTTGTAAAATGGCTGTCGAGAATACATCTGTGTAAGCCTGATAGGCCCTGGGAATCCGGACGATGTTAGAAACAGTGACTGAAATTTGCAGAGTTTCTTGAGCGTCTTCAGAGGACCTTGGTAAGGTGTCTTGTGATAAGCAGTGGGACATACAATGTTCAGAACAAAGAAACAAGGATCTGCTGCCTAATTGATGTAGGGGTTATACTTCTGTAACCAGGGCATGCCTAGAATCATTGGATAGTGGGCCGACTTTATGATGTCAAATTTGAACCTCTCTTGATGGTGGTTTATGGAAAGTAGGATCTCTTTAGTTTGAAGGGTTATGGGTCCCGAAGAAAGGGGTCTCCCATCAATAGCTTCTACAGGTTACATTGTCTCTCGAGTTTCATGTGGAATGTTGTGAGAAGTGACCCAATCATGATCTATGAATATGCCCATGGCTCCACAATCCACTAAAGTCGAAAGGCCATTGGGTTGACAATTTCTTTTATAGAAAAGAGCCCGTATACTTGGGAGACAATTTATTTGGTCGTAGGTGACGGGGAAGGAGTTTCGAGGATAACCAGACTTTATCGCCTACTGAATAGGAAGGCCCAGGTCTTCTTTTGGAGTCTGCATAATGTTTAAGGTCTCTTCAGGCCTTTTCAAGGTGTTCCTTTGCTTCTTTGTGCACATTAATTAGTGTTTCAATTCAGGAATCAACCGCAGGTACTGGGGTAGGGTGTGGAAGAATGGACGGTAGAACTGAAGGATGAAATCCTTGACTGAAGAAGAAAGGACTGGTTTTGAAAGCTGAATGATCCGAATTGTTGTATGCGAATTCGGCCACAGGTATTAAGAGTGACCAATCATCCTGGACTTTGGTGGCAAAGCAACTAAGATACTGTTCCAGGGTTTGGTTTACTCGTTCAGTGGCTCCATTGGTCTGTGGGTGATAACCCGAAGACAAGGCACGTTGGATTCCCAGTATACGACTTCACTGTTTCCAGAACTGGGATATGTACTGGGGTCCCCGGTCAGAAATTATCTTGGATGGTAGCCCATGAAGCCGGAATATGTGTTCCAGGAAAATTCCAGCAAGTTCAGATGAGGATGGCAGTTTGTATAAAGGTGTAAAATGAGCCATATGAGTGAACAAATCAATGGTAACCATTATAGTTGTGTAGCCCCTGGAAGAAGGTATTTCCACGATAAAATCAGTGGCAATGATTTCCCAGCGTCTTGTTGGTATTGTTGGTTGGAGCAGGGGACCTGCTGGTTTTTTGTTATCATGTTTGTTCTGATTGCAGGCTGCACATGTTTGGATATGGATCTTGATATCATCCTTCATCTTTGGCCACCAAAACTGTCTTTGTATTAGATGGAGTGTTGGTGATGCCATGATGTCCTGAATGAAAAGTACCATGGCATAGGCTTGTGATCTTTTGTCTCAGTCCAGGAGTGGGATTGACCAAGCTATTGTGCTTGAACAGGTATCCGTCCTTTGTTTTGGGATTCCACCGATTGTTTCTCTTAAGCTCCTTCCAAGGTTCAGAGGACTGGGTTTGAATTTGAATATCCTCCAGGAGGGTAATTGCTTGGGCAACAAGTATTGTGTGCGGAAACATCTTAGGAAAGGTCCGATCTTCAAGGGGTTCATAATCAGGACGTCTGGATAAGGCATCGGCTATAATGTTATGTGTTCCAGGAACATGATGAATTTGAAATTGGTATTGGGCAAAAAAGAAGGCCCAACGGGCTTGGCGACTGTTTCTACATTCTAGGGATTGCAGGACTTGAAGATTCTGATGGTCCGTGCAGACTTGTACCGGGTGTTTGGCTCCCAAAAGAACATGACAACAATCAGTGAAGGCTTGACGGATGGTTAGCAATTCCTTTTCCAGGACAGAATAATGAGTTTCACTGGGGGTCAAGGTGCGAGAAAGATAGGCGATAGGGTGTTCTAACTTGTCGCCAAGTTCCTGTTTCAGGACTGCCCCAATGACGTAATTGGAGGCATCAGCTTCGACAAGAAAAGGTTGATCAATGTCAGGTTGAGCTAGGATGGGAGCTTGTGTGAACTCCGACTTCAACCCCTGGAACGCTGAATCTTGGCCAGAGGTCCACCGAAAAGGGGGTATCTTTCTTTAACAATGTAACAATGGGATGCACAATCTCAGAAAATGCTGGTATAAACTTCCCGTAGAAGTTAGCAAGCCCTAAGAAAGATTGGATTTGTTTTACAGTGGTTGGAACAGGCCAGGATAGAATGGAATCAACCATTGAGGGGTCCATTCCAATTCCTTTTGGGCTAAGAACGAATCCGAGATAGTGAACAGTTGATACATGGAAAAGAAACTTCTCGGGTTTAGCCAGGAGCTTGTGTTCACGTAGATGTTGTAAGACTGTCTATACGGGCTCTTCATGTTTCAGGTGGTCCTTGGAGTATATCAGTATGTCGTCCAGATATACAATAACGAAGAGGAACAGCATATCAGAAAACACCCGATCCATAAAACGTTGGAAGATTGCTGGGGCATTCGCAAGTCCAAAGGGCATAACCAAGTATTCAAAGTGGCCAAAGGGTGTTCTAAAGGCTGTCTTCCATTCGTCACCTTCCTTTATACGAATAAGAAGGTAGGCACCCCTGAGATCTAATTTCGTGAAGATGACTGCACCTCTGACTGCTTCCAAGATGTCCGAGATGAGAGGCAATGGGTAACGATCGTTGAGAGTACACTGGTTAAGGCCACGGTGATCTAGGCATGGTCTAAGCTCCTTGGAATCCTTCTTGGGGACGATAAATAGAGAAGCGCCTGCCGGGGACTTGGATGGTCGTATAGTTCCATTTTCCAAGTTGGTATCCAAGTATTCCCAAAGGGCCCTTTTTTCAGGTTCTGACAAAATAAACATTCTCCCGAAAGGGATTACTGCTGAAGGTTCAGTATCAATGGCACAATCATCAGGTCTGTGTGGTGGAAGAGCTTGAAAAATGGCTGTCGAGAATACATCTGTGTAAGCCTGATAGGCCCTGGGAATCCGGATGATGTTAGAAACAGTGACTGGAATTTGCAGAGTTTCTTGAGAGTCTTCAGAGGACCTTGGTAAGGTGTCTTGTGATAAGCAGTGGGACATACAATGTTCAGAACAAAGAAACAAGGAGCCTGCTGCCCAATTGATGTAGGGGTTATACTTCTGTAACCAGGGCATGCCTAGAATCATTGGATAGTGGGCCGACTTTATGATGTCAAATTTGATCCTCTCTTGATGGTGGTTTATGGAAAGTAGGATCTCTTTAGTTTGAAGGGTTATGGGTCCCGAAGAAAGGGGTCTCCCATCAATAGCTTCTACAGGTTGCATTGTCTCTCGAGTTTCATGTGGAATGTTGTGAGAAGTGACCCAATCATGATCTATGAATATGCCCATGGCTCCGCAATCCACTAAAGTCGAAAGGCCATTGGGTTGACAATTTCTTTTATAGAAAAGAGCCCGTAATACCTGGAAGCCAATTTATTTGGTCATAGGTGACGGGGAAGGAGTTTCGAGGATAACCAGACTTTATCACCTACTGAATAGGAATGCCCAGGTCTTCTTTTGGAGTCTGCATAATGTTTAACGTCTCTTCAGGCCTTTTCAAGGTGTTCCTTTGCTTCTTTGTGCACATTAATTAGTGTTTCAATTCAGGAATCAACCACAGGTACTGGGGTAGGGTGTGGAAGAATGGACGGTAGAATTGAAGGATGAAATCCTTGACTGAAGAAGAAAGGACTGGTTTTGATAGCTGAATGATCCGCATTGTTGTATGCGAATTTGGCAACAGGTATTAAGAGTGACCAATCATCCTGGACCTTGGTGGCAAAGCAACTAAGATACTGTTCCAGGGTTTGGTTTACTCGTTCAGTGGCTCCATTTGTCTGTGGGTGATAACCCGAAGACAAGGCACGTTGGATTCCCTGTATACGACTTAACTGTTTCCAGAACTGGAATATGTACTGGGTCCCCAGTCAGAAATGATCTTGGATGGTAGCCCATGAAGCCGGAATATGTGTTCCAGGAAAATTCCAGCAAGTTCAGATGAGGATGGCAGTTTGTATAAAGGTGTAAAATGAGCCATATGAGTGAACAAATCAATGGTAACCATTATAGTTGTGTAGCCCCTGGAAGAGGGTAGTTCCACGATAAAATCCGTGGCAATGATTTCCCAGGGTCTTGTTGGTATTGTTGGTTGGAGCAGGAGACATGCTGGTTTTTTGTTATCATGTTTGTTCTGATTGCAGGCTGCACATGTTTGGATATGGATCTTGATATCATCCTTCATCTTTGGCCACCAAAACTGTATTTGTATTAGATAGAGAGTGTTGGTGATGCCACGATGTCCTGAATGAAAAGTATCGTGGCATAGGCTTGTGATCTTTTGTCTCAGTCCAGGAGTGGGAATGACCAAGCGATTGTCCTTGAACAGGTATCCGTCCTTTGTTTTGATATTCCACCGATTGTTTCTCTTAAGCTCCTTCTAAGGTAGAGAGGACTGGGTTTGAATTTGAATATCCTCCAGGAGGGTAATTGCTTGGGCAACAAATATTGTGTGGGGAAACATCTTAGGAAAGGTCTGATCTTGAACGGGTTCATAATCAGGACGTCTGGATAAGGCATCGGCTATAATGTTATGTGTTCCAGGAACATGATGGATTTGAAATTGGTATTGGGCAAAAAAGAAGGCCCAACGGGCTTGGCTACTGTTTCTACATTCTAGGGATTGCAGGACTTGAAGATTCCGATGGGCCGTGCGGACTTGTACCGGGTGTTTGGCTCCCAAAAGAAGATGACACCAATCAGTGAAGGCTTGACGGATGGCTAGCAATTCCTTTTCCAGGACAGAATAATGAGTTTCACTGGGGTCAAGGTGCGAGAAAGATAGGCGATAGGGTGTTCTAACTTGTCGCCAAGTTCCTGTTTCAGGACTGCCCCAATGGCGTAATTGGAGGTATCAGTTTCGACAAGAAAAGGTCAATCAATGTCAGGTTTAGCTAGGATGGGAGCTTGTGTAAACTCCGACTTCAACCGCTGGAACGCTGAATCTTGGGCAGAGGTCCACCGAAAGGGGGTATCTTTCTTTAACAATGTAACAATGGGATGCACAATCTCAGAAAATGCTGGTATAAATTTCCGGTAGAAGTTAGCAAGCCCTAAGAAAGATTGGATTTGTTTTGCAGTGGTTGGAACAGGCCAGGATAGAATGGAATCAACCATTGAGGGGTCTATTCCAATTCCTTTTGGGCTAAGAACGAATCCGAGATGAGATAGTGAACAGTTGATACATGGAAGAGACACTTCTCGGGTTTAGCCAGAAGCTTGTGTTTATGTAGACATTGTAAGCCTGTCTTTACATGTTCTTCATGTTTCAGGTGGTCCTTGGAGTATATCAGTATGTCGTCCAGATATACAATAACGAAGAGGAACAGCATATCAGAAAACACCTGATCCATAAAACGTTGGAAGATTGCTGGGGCATAAGCAAGCCAAAAGGGCATAACCAAGTATTAAAAGTGGCCAAAGGGTGTTCTAAATGCTGTCTTTCATTTGTCACCTTCCTTTATACGAATAAGATGGTAGGCACCCCTGAGATCTAATTTTGTGAAGACGACTGCACCTCTGACTGCTTCCAGGATGTCCGAGATGAGAGGCAATGGGTAACGATCCTTGAGAGTACACTGGTTAAGGCCACAGTAATCTAGGCATGGTCTCAGCTCCTTGGAATCCTTCTTGGGGACAAAAAATAGAGAAGCTCCCGCCGGGGACTTGGATGGTCGTATAGTTCCATTTTCCAAGTTGGTATCCAAGTATTCCCGGAGGGCCCTTTTTTCGGGTTCTGACAAAATAAACATTCTCCCGAAAGGGATTACTGCTGAAGGTTCAGTATCAATGGCACAATCCTCAGGTCTGTGTGGTGGAAGAGCTTGAACAACGGCTGTCGAGAATACATCTGTGTAAGCCTGATAGGCCCTGGGAATCCGGATGATGTTGGAAACAGTGACCAGAATTTGCGGAGTTTCTTGAGAGTCTTCAGAGGACCTTGGTAATGTGCCTTGTGATAAGCAGTGGGACATATAATGATCAGAACCAAGAAACAAGGAGCATGCTGCCCAATTGATGTAGGGGTTATGCTTCTGTAATCAGGGCATGCCTAGAACCATTGGATAGTGGGCCGGCCTTATGATGTCAAATTTGATCCTCTCTTGATGGTGGTTTATGGAAAGTAGGATCTCTTTCGTTTGAAGGGTTATGGATCCCGAAGACAGGGGTCTCCCATCAATAGCTTCTACAGGTTGCATTGTCTCTCGAGTTTCATGTGGAATGTTGTGAGAAGTGACCCAATCCTGATCTATGAATATGCCCATGGCTCCGCAATCCACTAATGCCACTAATGCCAGGATGGGGTAAGATTCTTTCTTGGAAGGCGATAGGAATACCTGTGGAATCATAAGATTATTTTGTACAGGAGAGTTCAAGGAAGGAATTGATGTGGAGCAGACATCTCTCTCCCGAAACTGTGCCCCATCTAGGATCGGGAGCTGGTGTTTCCCAAACTCTGTAGAGGAGCAATAGGGCACTCTCTGCATAGACCAGCGTGAATTCAGTGCATTATTTCTTGTGGGGTAATGGGGTAATGGGTCCACGGAAGGCCCCCAGTTGCATGGTTTCTGGATCCGAGGTAGGAGAAGCTGTGTGCTCTGGTCTGATTGAGTGATCTGTGGCAGCCTTCTGGAAGGTTGATTTGGATTTCCTTTTCTCCGCCTTTCTTTCCTGGATTCGAAAGTCGATTTGCAAGGAAAGATCCATAAGAGTCTGGAAGGAGTTTGGGCGAGCTACCCTGGCTAACTCGTCCTTTATTTCTTCATTCAGGCCTCTTCGGAAGAGGGTGAAGCTGGCTTCTTGAGACCAATCAGCTTCCTTCACAAGTTGTTTAAAGCGGTTCACATAGGTAAGCATATCCTGGGATCCTTGTTGAAATTCAAGTAAGCCTTCTTGAGCGCTGTAAACCTGCTCTGGGCGATGAAACATGGCTTTTAGGGCTTCCACGAACCCATCGTAATTATCCAGGAGGGCGTCGCCCGAATTGACTAAGGGGGTTGCCCAGGTCAAGGCGTTACCAGTGAGGTGTGAGATCATGAACCCCACCTTTGCTCGAGGAGTGGAAAAGTAGTAGGGCTTGAAGGTGAAATGTACCAAACATGAATCAAGGAAGGCACAGAGGGTCTTTGAAGAACCATCAAATTTGTCCACTACTCCTCCCAATAACACATTTTCCTTAGTTGCAGAGTCAGGTGACAAGACTAGCTGCTTTAATGCAGCAAACTCAGCCTTAAGGTTCTGAACTTCTGTGGTTAGTTCCTGCATGCCTCGCATGAGGTCTTGAACCGCAGCTTTCATCTCTGTGTCTGTATTGTTTTTTAGGCGTCTCAATCTGTCACAAGTCTCTCCCCTTCTCACCTGTTTTTGTTGTTTGCTTGAGACCTTCTTTGGTGACTTCCTTCGCACAGTCCGGGATTTGTATAGACCCGTGCGCTGGTCTTCGGATTCCAGCGTGAGGATGACAATCCAACTCCAGGATACGTTCAGATGTCCAGGACGGAGACCAGGAAGGAGCAATGTCCTAGCTCGGAGACACGGAACGCTGTGACCCGAGCGCAGGCGAAAATCCAGGAAGTTCGAAGGTGAGTTTTGAGGAAAGGAAGGAAGGAAAGGGGATTAAAGGAACCGGGAAACAGGATGCAGATGAAAGCCCCGAGCGAACTCTGGTAACACAGTCCAACTACAGCAAGCAGTAGCTTTGAGACGCGCAGAGCCGCGGGGGCGTGTCTGTTTAGTAGAACGCAGAGCGTGAAGTGCAAGAACTGGCAAACAGCGTTCCATGTCCGGCGGCCATGTTGGAAGGATTACTGCATTCAATCCCCCATGTGTCAGGGACCACGAAGTCCAGAAAGGACGTAGGCGACGGTTCATGACACTTTTTGCATTTGTTTAATTATTTGAACACATATATAAAGGTCTCGATTTGAATACGATTTTAATATGATTTATTACCAAAAAAATCAACTTATGTAATGTAATGGAGTAATCATAAATATTTGTAAAGGTTTTGTTAAACCAAATAACAAAAAACTAAAATAAATTGGCTCTATACTTTAAAAATAATATATCATTTCTGTTGACCATTGTAATGAATATATCAAATGAAAAAAGGAAAAAGTTTTATTATTGACAACTATTCTGGAATCAACAGTAAGCTCACTTCCCTTTTGAATAATATTTTTTTTCAATTCTAAATTTGTCTGTGGGTATATTATAGATGTCTAAGGTCAAGTTCAACCTTTAACAAATTGATAGTTATTGATTATTTTTCTTTTTGATAATAATTAGAATGTAGAATCTTATGACTGTTTGTATTCTCTTTTTCATTTAATTCATATTGCTATACTTCTCTTCAAATATCGTAATTGTAAAAAAATGTTTTATATACAGGAGGATGCCGTTAACTCCGCAACATACTCTTCTTCTATTGCAACTGGTCAAGCGAATGAGGTATGACACGTGATACTTTATTGAATGATATTAACTGAAATTGAAACTATTTCATTCAAAACATTAACATTTACGAGAAATTAATCAAAGTTATTTTGGATTGTTGAAATAATTGAAAATTTGACATTTTGTTTACAACTAAGACCATTTTCGAAAAAATATGAATGCATGTAATCGTCAATGTAGTAGTGTCATTGACCTTCCAACGTGCAACATTGACAGAAATCCATTCCAAAAAGTATGATTGTCCATCAATTACATGGATTCTTTTATTATACAAATGCTCAATGTATGTATTTATATACTGTTTCTGTAAATCTAAAGTGCAAGAAATGAAAATCAACATTATAATACTGTCTATTTTTGGTGTAAATAATTGATTTGCTTTATTTTTTAAGGATGACAGTATTGTGCTAACTTTAACGCCATTTCCCTGTGACACCAGGGAAGTTCCACTGGTACATTTCAAAATCAATTATTGTTACAATTGTTAGTTATAATGGTCAGCTTTCTCTTGTTAGGGTCATGGGAAGGCTGGGGTCGAGACCCAGACTGAGGACAAGGACATTTGGATGTTGTAGAAGGCAGTGAATGGCAGGGTGCAAGAGTATAGTAAAAAACATCCCTGTTTCCCTTAACGCTCATCAAAAGAGATCCGCTGAGTTCAGTCCACAAAATGGAGGACAGGGTAAGATGGTGGATCACCTCAGTAGAATCCTAAATCGGAATGTTGACTGCAGATTGAAGGAGAGCACAATTTGTAACTGCCTTTCATCAGCATAACCAGGGAGAGCAGATGTGCTTTGGGCCTGCTTGACTGAGGCCTATCCAGGAAGAAATAGGAAGGACAGGAAGAAAGAAGAAACAAAGAATTCTCTGCTGCTTCAGTTCACTGGTGGGAGCGCAGCGTTTTAGAGAGACATCAGCTCTAATTCGATTAAAAGGTTTTTTTAAAAAGCTGTTGCTAAAGGCATTCCGAACTTGTGGGGTAAGAAAATAACATTTAATGTTCATTTGATTACAGTGTGTAAATATGCAGTGATCTGTTCTTAGAAGTTGCCGCATGAACTTTAAATGGCCATTCAGTCTTAATAGACGCTCCGTGAAATTAACACTTCATTAAGGCAAATTAATTCTGACTGTGCAGTGGAACGAGTGATCTTGTAAACATATGTCATATGTTTGAAGACTCCTGATTTCCAGCTGGGGGCATGCAAACAAAGATCAACTGTTCTTTGTGTTCACTACTCTGCGCAAAGGTGTAACTGAACTTTTTGGTAAGGTGAAAGAAAGCATCTGAAACATGTACAATGCGAACCAGCAGGTGGCGTTCCTACGAACGTAATGCTGCATTTCGCTCCAGAGTTTGCTGCTCAGCACAATTTAATAAGTTAACTAGTTGAAGGAAAACAAAATAAACTTTTACTTACCATTCACCGCGAGAGAAGTCTCTGTTAATTCCAAAAATCTGCAATTGGAATCTTTGAAGTACGTCTCCGGCTACAGGCACATAGTGAGTGCCGGAAGCCATTCTGCACCCTTGGAATTGTGGTCTTGCTAGTTTAGAGATGCGCATCATAGGTAGACCTAAGAAAAATAATAATATATTAAGTTAAAGTGACAGGAAACAATCTAAAACAGCATTTAACATTAGAAAAATGGAATGAAGTTAGTTTAACAGTATTGATAAAAAAAGTATAGTTGAGTTTTAATAGTTTAAGGCAAAATAAAATTGAAAATATCTTCAAGTGCTGACATATATTTCTGTGGATGGTAGGAAAAGTTGCAAAACTTTTCAAGTTAAGGAATTAAAAGAAATTTTCAACTGTATGAACCTTAAAGGAAAACCTGTAACCGCCTTTGGAAAAAGTACAGTTTTGAAATTATCCTCTGAGCTTTTCGCAGAGGATACACTGGTAACCAAAGGGTCATTTTTGGAAGTTCTGTTACCAAGTCTAAATGTGCATTTTATAACCTTCATATAATTCCTGTACAGGAAGCCCAGGAAAGAAGTAAGAAGAGCTCCAGTGTGTTTTGTTATGTTATCCACTTCCCCTTTCCCCCCGGGCTGACCTGTATCTTACTGGGAAATAATTCAGTGAAGCACAAAGCAGTCAGAGAGGGACTGTGGTGTTCAGCAGCTTCTACGGTGAACACAAGGAATTTAAAACCAGATACTCTTTATAAAAAAGACATGTTTTTTCAGTTATAAAAAAGTGTGTCTTTTTCAATATATTTACCTTTTCTTTAGCTTTTGCATCACTTATTGAAATTCAACAAGCATACAAGGTAATTCATCAAGATGTAATCTTTGTTATCAGACAAGTTACCATTACATTGTCTAATTAGTATCCCATGTCGTATGGGCAGAAAATGACAAAAATAAAATGCTGAATGTACAAATAATTGACATTTGGCATGGTAAAAAAAAAACAAATCCCATTATATCATAAGGTTGCGGGGTGTCCTCTGCTCCAGACGTGCGTTATAATGGGATTCAGAGCCTGCGGGGTCTGCAAGGGTGTTCCCTGCATCATAAAGAAGGAGTGCAGAGAGTAACAATAACTTTTTTGTTAAACATTAATACCCATTTTAGGGGTAAGAGACATACGTTGCGGGGGAAGGCACGAGTGGAGGATCATCCAGGAGAGAAGGTAAGTGGCAATAACTAAGGTAAGTGGGATGCAGGTGTCACAGGTAGGAGGAAAGCAAGATTCAATCATTTTGTTATGTGAGGTTTTCCACTTTGCATAATTGCACTGTGTTCATTTGCGATACAGTTATATAGTTATATCACGTATATCCTCCCATGTTTATTGCATGTGTTGTTATGTACAAGGACTCTACTACTGAAGCGGTTGAGATGGAAGAGACACATGGACCACAGGTATACAAATAATAGTGTCAGTCATTTATAAACCATTGGACTTTTAATGTTCTGTTCATTGTGTAAAATGTTATTCAAACTGAAATAATGTACTTGTTGTAGTTGTATTTATGTTTCTTGGCACTCAAGATATTTAGGATTGTTTACAACTTTTTTTGAATGGTCTGTTACAGATGATGGATGAACTAGGCAAATCAAGATTGACTGTATCAAAATGCATTCGGAACACCAGGGTAAATACGATACAGGCTTTAACATTTTCTTCAAAGTGGTCATTTGGAAATGTGTTCAATGGGATTAGATTCTAAGGTTGATGTTCCTATGCTTTGCAAGTGTGTGTTTTATTGTATTAGCAATCTAGTAAGAAGAAGAGCAGGCAGACTCAGACACAGTGCTCCAGATAAGATTTTGAAGTGGGAGTATTTTACTCTCTATTTTTTAAGTTAGGAGTGAAATGATTTTTTGGGGAGTAAAAAGGTATATCACATTCACAATGGGAGTCATTTATAAGTAAGTAAAAATGTTAAACTGGAAAATGGAAATATTGTGCCATAATATTTCTTTGCACTTAGTTATTCATGCACATTAAAAATTGCAGGTTTACCTCAGGCAGTAATAATAGTAGTTTCCTCTGGTACTATGTGCACTACTGGTCCAAACATATCCAAGGAGCTGTATGGGTAAAAACTGAGGGTATTTGGCTATTTTAAGGGAGTCCAAGTGGCTGATACACCCCTTTTCTGTAGGGCTGCTCAGACTACACAACTACCAAATGATGTTGCTAGCCAAACCAATGACACTTGGGAGCAACTGATTTTTGAGGTTGCAAATGTTCATCCCAAGGTTAAGAATCAGAGATGCAGATGTGCAGTGACCAGAATTTAAACTGAATGACACCAGCGAGCCATGGAAAGTAACAATGTATCATTGTTACAGAACACAACGTTCACCGAACAGAAAACACAGAAGATACCTAATCATTACTTGCCGATCCTCTCATGGAATCCACGCCTTTGAAACAATTTCTGTCAATGAAAAACAGCATTACGAGATTGATGGTAGCAGCCTACGGGCAATATCAGCTTACCGTTTCCACCACCCGATATCCCAGTGTTACCGGGATATTGGAGGTGGCGTCAGAACAGTAAGTTTCCATTCCCATGGAGTCTCATAGGACTCACAGGCTGTGCTGTTTTTATGATGTGATGCTGCTTTGTTGTAGGAGACAAGGAAAGTACTATGGCGGCAATCGCTCCCCTCCATCTTGGTTATCGACATGGGAGAGCCCCAGGTACCTCTGACACACTGTACAGGTTTGATCAGCCTTAATTCCTGGTCTTAGGTTTCTCACTTTTCAAGGATCTCAAAAGTAATGGTCCTTAAATGTCAAGGGTACTTCCCTCCTTGCAACACTCTCTGGTCTCGCGTCTTTATCCTAGTTTTAAACTGCCATCTTGGAACTGCTCTTTGCTCGTATGTCTTGCCTCACTCAGAGTGTGCTTTCGTGCTCCGCCTTTTATCTGTGTGGGGCAATGTGATGGAAGTCAGGTGTGCGTAATGATCCGTAATTGCCTGACCTTGCCTGATCGTGGTGTTGGGACATGTCAGGTATACAGCTCTTGTATTAGTCCGTTGTCACGGTGAACTGTCTGTGAGATGGTGTTCTCACCTTGTAGGATGGGGAAAAGGTCCACACGGAAGGGGACACTGCGTCTCACCCTCTGGTGTCTCACTTCCACTCCCCGAAGACCCCTTATCCAGAATATCCTCCCACACTGGCCCACCCCCAGGAACCGGATCCAAAAGCGATGGTTGTGTCCTGGCCACCTGGATGACAGTTCCCCGGGGACTAGAGCGTGAGACACCTTCAGGTTTCTCACATACCCTTCCCCTATGCGAGGTGGATATGACTGGTCTTTGTCCAGGTTCTTCACTGTTAAAACCTGGAAAAGAACAGGGATGAGATATATCCACGGACTCTTGCATATTTCACTGATCTTTTTTTGACCGTATAGGTAGAGGTTTGGTGGTTTTATCGGTCTCCTATAAATAACCCACAAACTGGTCTCTAGGGGTTGACTCTGGTGTTATAAGTTCTTTACCTCTTGGAGGGGTTTCATAGGGTTCTCTTTTTTGCCAGTCCCACATGGGGGAGTTTTGGGAGTAACAACTTGAGTGCCAGCAGTCCTGGGGTAAAAATGATCTAAAGGGAGGTGGGATTTCTTGCAAGAGAGTGGAAAAGGTAAGTAAATCCTGACCTAGAATAACTTCCTCGGGGAGTTCAGGGATGATGGGTGAAGATATTAAACAGGACTCATCCCTGATGTCAACGTATATGGGTATTTAAGGATATACTTCATGTTCCCCGTGTACACAGGTAACTCTATCTAGGGTGGCGTTCTCGAGGTCTTTTCGGACAATGCCTGGCCAAATGCCCTGTTTCTCTACATGAAAAGCAGATAAGAGTGGGTAATCTGCTTCCTTGAGGTTCCTCACTTTTACTTTCGTCTTTGGCTTTAGGGTCAGATCTCTTGGCTTATAGACTTTCTTTTTGTATTCATTCCTTGGTTTTGTATTTGTATTTTATTATTTATATAGCGCTTTACACCAAAGCTCTTTACAGCATAACAATCAAAATACATTAAACATGGAACACAGAAGCAATAAAATAAACATGATTCAAACCAGAAAAACAGCATGTAGAACAATTTGCATTTGGGAAGAAAGAGAAGAGGAGAGGTATGGGAAGGAAGAAAGGGAAAGGGGAGAGGGAGTAGAGGGGGGTGGAAGTCAAAGGGGGGAGAGACAGGAAGAGGTAAAGGAACAGGGAGGTGGAGGGGAAAGAAGAGGAGGAAACCCTCCTTGTTTGTCTATTCCCTGAGGTTGGGGTTGGTGGGTAGGTTTGTAATCTTTCCGTTCCTCACCTTGATGTACTGTAAGGAACTCATGGTGGCAACAGTAGCAAAACAAAAGAGGTGTCTGGGGTGGCTTGCATTTCTGTGCAGAGGGGACCTGGCCTAGCATTTCAGGCAGGGCTGCTTCCATTGGTTGCAGTACCTGAATGATTTGCATAAGGCTGGACCCCTTTTGTAATGGCGCAGACGGGCTAAAAAACGGTGGTGTGGAAGGTTGCCCGGAGCAATGCCAGTGGTTCAGATTAATTTGAAACCTTTTACCCATCACTTTTATGTTTTTAGTTTGTCTCCCTATATGAGAGAGGGTATGCCCAGAAGTGGGTCCTTTGCTTCCTGTGCCATCGGGGACCAAGCTGCACCTCACTGAGGAGGCCCAACAAGGCTGAAACATGTCTGGGGTTGCTTGCGTTTCTGTGCAGAGGGAACCTGGCCTAGCAGTTCAGGCAATGCTGCTCCCATTGGTGGCATTACCTGACTGATTTGCATGTGGCTGGACCCCTTTTGCAATGGCGCAGATGGGCTAAAAAATAGCGGTGTGGAAGGTTACCCAGAGCAATGCCAGTGGTTCAGATTAATTCAAAACCTTACACCCATCACTTTTTTGGTTTTGACAACAGTAAAGATAGACACAAGTGATCACAGTTCAAGGGTGTTTATTAAACTGTATATGCAGGTTAGAAAAATGCCTAATCTAAACCTAAAATCTAAGATGGGAGCAAGCTATGACCATCAAATAATAATAAGGCAGTCCTAGTGGCGTCTTGTCAAAATAAAAGGGCCTATAATAAGAAATACCTATTGCCAATCCTTAAATCCTTAGGCTGAATACAAACAAAGAGTGTGGGATAGGGTTCACAGGAAAGAAATAAGTGTTCACAAATAATAAGTCAGGATGCGGTAGTCGGGTTCTCCCGTCCCCACGTTTTGAGCACGGGGCACACTCGAGCTTTCCCAGCATGAGCTAACAGTTGCGCTCTCAACTATCGAGGCAATCAGTGGTTAAGTCTCTTTTGTGCAAAAAGTATCTTGCCTCTGAGGATCTGATATGTTCCAAAATAATAAACAAAAGTTCCTTTCTGCTTGCACCTTGGGTGATGCCTTTTTACCCCTGGATCCCACTCTTAAAGGCTCAGATCTCCAGAAAGTTCCTAGCGATATCAGGACCATCGGTATTTCAATCTCTTGCTTCCAAGGGGGTGATATATTCAAAACAACAAAACAAAAGTTATTTTCTACTTGTCTTTAGAGTGATGGTTATTCACCCCTCGGTCCCCCTCTTCCGGGATCAGACCCCTCTCGAATGTCAGCCTCCCTCCCTCAGGTTCACTATGGCTTTCAGCACAATCTTATCTGTGTCATTCACACATCTTAATATCTTTTTAAACAGTTCACTGTGGACATCCCTCTGTCGGGTTCACTCGTGTCAACACACTGTACATTGGGACTTCAGACTTTGCCCCCTCTTTATCGGTATCCCTCTGTCAGCTTCACTCTTTCCAACTTTTGCAATTCACACAGTTCCTTGAACAGTTCTTACGATGCAGGATTCACTTCCCTTAGCTTTACCTTAATTTATCTGTCAAAGACTGTATGGAGGATTAAACTAAACCCCCTAATTACCACTTTGACCCTCTTCGCGCGCCATTCGCAAGGCCTTCTGGTAACAGTAGTTTCAACCATAGGGTAATCGCCCAGAGTTTCTCAAGGGAACACCCATGCGGTGTCCGACTCCTCTGTAGCTAGGTTTCCCCTCTCGTATCATAACAACAGTTCTTTGTACTTTCTTCAATTAGCTGTTTTGCTACTTTTGTTCGAACACAGTTTGGTTTCTTATCGGCTCTCTCCTCGATTCACCAGCTGTGATGAACCGCTTGGCTTTTCTTATCTCTGGAGTCAAGGCCGGTACCACAGTGGCAAGCGTCTCCCCTCCGCTTGGTTATCAGCGGAGGCGGGCCTTGTGTACCGTTGACACCTGCTGTAACACACACTGGCTATTGTTCGCGTTCATACGATTCCTTCTGTGGAGGTTTCACATACCTTGGTCGGAAAGGGCAAGGTCGCTTCTCTCCTTGACACCCTCTCGGTTTGTGGTGTCTTTCTCCTCTTATTGAACTGCTGTGTTGAGTTAGCTCTCTTGTCATGCGGTCTGCCTTGCTCGTATTGTGCTCCACCTTTTATCCCTGTGGGGAAGGGAAAGGGCCGTCAGGTGTGTGATTCTGGTCAATTGCCTGACTTTGCCTGACCCTAGCGATGGGACATGTCAGGTAAATGGCTTCGGTGTTGGTACGTCGTCTTTCGTGATGTGTGAAAGTGTTTGTGTTGGAAAAGGGGGGGTGTCATGAGGAATTATATTGTTCTTCCTAGGGGTCTTGGTAAATTCAGAAGGGTGAGATTAGTAGGGTTTGTGAAACAAACGGGAATGACTGGGATTATTATCATAAAATTACAAGGAGGATTCCAAGATGGCGGCCGAGCAGGGCAGACGTGCGAGAGCGTAGCTCCATCCCCCAGCTCGGGCCGCAACAAAAAATCACAATAAAGCAGACAAATGACCTTCCGGAGCTAGTCTCCAAAGAAGTCAGGCAGCGAGAACTATATTCGGACACGGAATATCCACCATGCGATGGTAAAAAGAGCGAACCGAGACCCGTGACGAGAAGAAGGGAGCCCATACGATCCACCCCGCCAGCGGAGAGTGAACCCGGACCGCCGATCGGAGCAGCGCTGCAGGGGCCAGGTCCTGCGCGCCCCCTTCTGGGGGGATCCAGCAGCACTCATCAGAAGCAGAGCCCCAGTAATAACCGCCGGGACACCGGCAAGCGATTCAGCCCACGCGGACACGCGGCCCCCAACACGGGAACCTGGGGAGCAGGAGCAAAACTTCAGAGCCCCCAGAAGGCCTCTCCAGTAACAGCCCCTGAGCGCCCGCAAACGGCGAGGGTACCCCACGGAACAACCAACGGAGACCCAACAACAAGGGAAGAAGCTCTCCTCCCCCTCCGCTGGGAGACCGGCGAGCGAACTAAAGAGGCGCAGAGAAGCAGACCCAGCGCCGGGGACTCCACTCGCCGGAGAGGAGGACAACAAAGACCACAAGGCCACCACAGGGGGAAAAAGACAAGAAGAAAGTGAACGGTAAGACCACAGGGACGGTGGGGGGAAGTCGGGCAAACGCCCCCCGGCCCACTCCCTCATTCCCCCTTCCCGCGCTGGGCCCTCCAACAGCAAAGGGGCAGGGGCCAGGGAACACTCAGCAGGGCAGGCCCCCCGCGACTCCTCAGCGACCGCTCGGAACAGAAGAACCAGGGAAAGCCCAAGGGGGTGGAACAGACCCCCGGGGGGAAAATGCCCAACAACAAGAGATGAACGCTGTGGGGGCAGAACATAAAAAACAAGCGTGCCCGCACGACCTGCCACGCAGAGAGGGGGCTACCCTTCAACGAATAACAAGGAGGAAATCCCCCCAAAGGGCGCAGTCAGGAAAGAGACCCCTCCCTTTTATGAAGCTCCGACAACCAGAAGGGATTTCACCGGGTGAAAAGCACCCAACAGGTCTAAATACGATACACGCCACCACCACAAAAGAGAGGGCATCCCCAAAGAACAGACACGGGGCGACCCTCGTGTCCAACTAAGAAATCGACCCCGAAGGGGCTAGAAACCTCACTGATTCGGATATAAGCGGAAGATCAACCATACAGACAAGACTACCACAGAGAAAGACTCACACACATGTCAAGATCTAGAAGCCGGCAAGGGCATCAGTTGACACAGCCATACAGCAGCAAACACCAACAAGATCAAGACCTAATTCAAATCTGGGGAACAGACAAAGGAACAAAACCGAAATCACATATGCAGAAAAATAAGGGGAAGACGAAAGACGACATGAAAACGTGGTTCAAACAATTCCATGACCAATTAATTTCTTCCACGCAAACACAGTTTGAAAACATGAAAAGTGAGATGAAACAAGAAATTCAGGAACTGAAGAAGGATATGGGGAACCTGGAGGACCGAACGGATCAACTGGAAAGAACGGTCCAGAACTTAGATGAGGAAACACAGCAATACGCCGAGACGCAAGAACACCTGGCAAGACTGGCCCAAGAACTAGAAACCCAATGTGAAGAATCGGAGAACCGCTCCCGTAGGTCAAACATAAGAATTAAGAATATGGCGGAATCGGTCGAGGACAAAGACCTCCGTACGGCAGTACAACAGGTGTTCCAGGACATACTTACGGATGGCTCAGGCGAAGAGATCCAAATAGACAGAATACACAGGGTCGGCCCCAGAGGAGCGGGAGAACCAGGAAACCGGCCAAGAGATGTGCTGGTTGCATTAGCGCAATATACGCAAAAAGAACAAATCCTATGGAAGGCCAGGACCATAGACCACATAAGGATGAATGGCAAAGAAATACAGCTCTTCCAAGATTTGGCACAATCAATGCTCAGGAAACGAAGAGAGATGGCCCAAATAACAAAATACTTGGCAGCGAAACAGGTGCGATACAAGTGGACGTTCCCATTCGGCCTTCTCTTTACATGGGAAGAGAAGCAACATCACATCACCACATGCGAGGAGGGCCTCAAGATACTGAATATGCAAGAACAAGACAAAGACTCAGTAAAAGATAGGAACACACGCCGTGAACGACGAGCGCCGAGGGGATGGAAAACAGATGATAAGCGAAAGCGTCGCTAAACCAGAAACCAGGACCATAAACAACACCACCCCAAGACAGAAAGAAAAAGGCTTTGCAGATAGAAGAGAGACTTCTCGTACGCAACAATAAGAAGTTATAGGGTCAAATGTTGCATGAAATTGCGGCAGAGCCAAGAGACACTCTCGGAATCCACAACAAACTAGCAGGGTTTAGGACTCCCTGTAAAGAAATTAACCTGAGCCGTTAGAGGACATGGAGCGAAGGCCACCCGCCCAAGCACTCATAGGGCCCATTGCCCTCCCCAGGGAAAAAGTTGGGGGGGAAGGGAGGGAGAAAGGGGGGGTTATGGGGAAAATACAAGAGGTAAAAGTTTCAAACACCGGTACCAATGGGCATACCTGCGAACCACATGGCAAGAGACAGAGTAAGCTACAAATGCAAAGGAAAGGATGGGGCTGAAAATACTAACGTACAATATTAGAAGGCTGAACTCTCCCGTAAAAAGAAAGCAAATGGAACACTTTCTACACAGAGAAAAATTCGACATTATAATGCTACAAGAGACACATATACAGAGGAAAAGGAAAGGACAGCTCCGAATATGAGGCTACAATCAAATAATCCAAGCAAATGACGAAGAGAAGAAGGAAGAAAGGTGTCCTAATAGCGTTCGCCAACCAACTAAATGTACAAATACGAGAAACGATGCTAGACAAAAAAGGCTGCTACCTCTTCACAAAAGTACCGATCGAAAACCGCCCACTGACATTAGCAACCATACATGCCCCAAACACAGGCCAGGATGGATTCCTCAAAGACACAATGAACAAACTGGAACAGTTTGCAGTAGGAGAAGTAATTCTGTCAGGAGACTTCAATATTGCATGGAATCCGAGGGAAGACCGCTCAAACCCCAAACAATCGCAACAAGGGACACCGTCACAATCTCTAAATGAACTGATGAAAAAAATGGCCCTAGAAGACGCATGGCGCAGAATCAGAGGCACAACCCCGGGATATGCATATCACTCACATGTACATGGCACGAGCTCCAGAATAGATTACATCTGGGTAACCACAAGCCTACTAGGGGAGATTCAGGACATAGAAAAAGGCCAGGTTTCCCTTTCAGATCATGCTCCATTGTGGATGTCACTCCTCATGATACGCAAATACTCAGGCCTATGGCGAAGGACACTTCCAAGAGAAACATTACAGGATCCTGCAACGAGAGAAATAATCAGAGAGAAAATAACAGAATACTTCGAACAAAACGAAACTCAGGGAATCTCAAAAAACACACTATGGGAAGCCTTCAAAGCGGTGATAAGAGGACAACTAATAGCCCTGAAAGCACAGAAGGACAAGCAATCCAGAAAATGGGAAGACGAATTAGAAAACAAACTGGAAGAGATAAGAAAAGAAATGGCAGTCAACAGATCTCTGAAAATAAAGAGAGCCTACAGACATGTCCAAAGCCAGCTAGAAGCAATCAGAACCAAAAGAGCGGAAATGCAACTTCTACACCTAAAACATTGGTACGCGATGAAATCGAACAAAGCGGACAAACTACTGGCAAGACAGCTGAAATGGAAACAGCAAAATCATACGATAAAAGCATTAAAAGACGAACATGGGCAAAGGGTACAAAATCAAAAGAGATAAAAGAAATATTCAGACACTATTATCAGAACCTATACACTTCGGACAAACCAAAGGAGGAGGAACAGAAAACATACCTGAGGGGGATCACACTACCAACCATCACCCCAGAAGAAAAAACAATGCTGGATGAACCAATAACATTAAAGGAGGTAACAAGCAATTACAGATCTACGCAAAAATAAATCCCCAGGCCTGAACGGCTACACGGCCGCCTTCTATAAAACGTACACGGAAATGTTGTCCCCGATCTTAACGAACCTCTTCAATACCTTCAAAGACACGGCAATCATCGCCACGTCAATGAACGAGGCAAAAATACTGGTTTTTCATAAGAAAGGGAAAGGCCCATAGAATCCGAGCTCATACCGCCCAATAACATTAATAAATATTGATGCAAAACTCTACACAAAGATACTAGCTAACAGACTATCGCCCCTTCTCCCTAAACTGATGCAGCAAGACCAATCAGGATTCATCCCAAACAGGAAAACGCATGACAACATCAGACAGATCGCACACTTGATAGAGAAAGTGGAAATCACCAACACCCCGGCAGCAATCCTAGCGGTAGACGCCGAAAAAGCCTTTGACCGGGTGGAGTGGTCTATGTTGTTTGCAATTCTAGAGAAAATGGGCATGGGTAACTCGTACATAGACATGATACGAGCCAACTACAACTCACCCTCGATAAGAATAGCAGCAAACAGAGAACTTTCAAATAAGATCAACATAGGGAGACGCACCAAACAGGGTTGCCCATTGTCCCCCCTCTTATATGCAATCTTTCTCGAGCCACTACTGGCAAAGATAAGGGCATCATTCAACATCAAGGGCATAGAAATAGGAGTACAGACACACAAGACAGCGGCATATGCGGATGACATGCTGATGACCCTAACCGACCCAGTAAACTCACTAACTCAACTCATACAAGAAATAGAAGACTATGGAACAATACCAGGGCTAATAATAAACAGGCAAAAGTCATTGGTAATGATACTGGCTGGAGATACACAAGAAACACAGAGGAAAACGGAAGAGCTACATCTGCAAATGGCCGAACAAGGGATACGATACCTAGGAGTTACTCTGACCAAATCAAAAAACCTCTACGCAGGAAACTACACAAAACAATGAGAGCAGGTAAAAAGAGACTTGGAAAGGAGGAACCCTCTCTCAATATCATGGTGGGGCAGAATTACAGCCATAAAAATGACAATTTTACCCAGACTTCTATATTACTTTCAAGCACTCCCAATAAGAATACCGGCGGCATTCTTCAAGTCACTTACCAAAGTAATTACGAAATACATCTGGCAGAACAAAACCCAGAGAGTGTCAAATCAAGCACTAACGGCGCAAAATCCAGCAGGAGGAATGGCTCTACCCCACTTCCGGAAGTATTACGAGGCAGCCCAAATGTGTGTCCTGAAGGAGTGGATCCCAAACACATCAGAAAAAATATGGGAGACACAGGACAGAGCGATGGCAAGATCAAACATGCAGCACCTGTTATGGATCAAACCGGAGCATAGACATTCATAACGTCCGACTATGTGAGATCGTGAGATCAACCTTGGAAATATGGGACAGAGCGACCAAAAGAGAACCAATGACAAAAGATCCAGCCCCCTTCATACCTATACTCGACAACCCGGAATTTCTCCCGGGCACGGAGAAAGGAGCATTCCAGAAATGGAGGGAAGTAGACTGAACAAAAGTGGGAGACATGTATGATGGTATACAGATCAGATCATTCACGGTATGTCAGGATCTACTGGGCCTATCAGAAAAGGATAGATACCAATATGAACAACTACATCACTGGCTCACTTCCCCAAGATTGACACAGGCAATAACAAGAGACCTGACCCCATTTGAAACATACATGATGACACTATACAAATTCATAAACACCCAGACAGAGGAAATAAAATGCCATTATATGAAGTAATGGGAAACTACCCTACGCAAAAACATCACGAGAGAGCAATGGATATACATCTGTCAAATAATTCCCAAATGGACACAGGCGATCCAGACAAGAGAAGCGTGGATGAAAATGATCATTCAATGGCACTACATCCCGGAAAGACTCCACCGAATGTTCAACACGACACAAGACAGATGCTGGAGGGGATGCAACGCTGTGGGCAATTGGAGGCACATCTGGTGGGACTGCCCAGAATTACAAAACTACTGGTCAGAAGTAAAGACCCAAATGCAAGGAATGGTTAAAGGCGCAGAAATACTAGGAGAAGAGGTGTGGATGTGTGGCATGTGGAACCCCTGAGACAGGACTTTAACAAAGATACAGAAGAGAAACTTTATGGGATTCCTCACAGCGGCATGGCTAGCAATAGCACAAAAATGGAAACAGAGGACACCTCCATCCAATCAAGAATGGCTACAGAGAATTTGGGCATTTGTTGCGATGGAGAGAATTACTTACAACATACAAGGAGCCAGACAAAAATTTATAACGGACTGGGGAGAGGTGATAGACTATCTACGAAGCGATTATAAGTTGCAGTGGTGCCCGCACAAAATCTGCATCTTAGACATGTTCACGGGATGAGTCAGCACACGAAGAGTGGAAGCTGAAGAAAATGAAGGACAGTATAACCGGTGAGGGGGGAGGAGGGAGGGAGAAGGGGGGGAAGGGATAATGTTGAAATCCCGATGTTCATGTTTAAAGAAATGCCAATAAAAAGAACTTAAAATTAAAAGAATTACCAGGAGGAAATAATAATTAGAGGGACAGAAATAGAATGACTGGCAATATTCAGGTAGAAACCCACTGGGAAACAGGAATTCTGGGAGTTGTGGTTTTTGAGTTTAACAGGGTTTGGGTTTGAAGGGGACTCGTATAGGTGAGATTATTTAGGAGGAAGGGAGGTCGAGTTGGTACAGCCTATCAAAGGCTCAAGGACCTCGCCTTCCTCGTCCCTTTCTTCGGTAGAATACCGCGCCTCACCTGGAGTATCCCCCTGAGCACAACCCTGTGTTCCCCTACCCAGCTGATCTTTCCCCACACGTCTACCCCTAGGATTGCGATAAGAGAGGGCCAGTTCCTCCCTGGCCACATGAAAAAGGGATTCACGGGATCTACTTGGGAGAATACGCTCAGGTTTCTCACAGTATGTCGTGAAACCAAGGGGGGGTCGAGTGCAAAACCAAAGGTAAAAGTAAGACTAAATGTAAATTGGTTGCTAGCACAGTTGGGAAAGGGTCAATGAGTAGGTGTCATCTCTGCCCTTTATGTAGATGTACTTGGTGTGGCAGCAGAACAACTTCCAGGGACAAGGACCTAGAATAACTACATGTCTGTAACGCTCACCTGATTCTCGCAGAGGCGCCGGTCTTGACTGGGCGACTACCGTATCTTCAAAGGTGATGTGTAGCACCCGGTTGGCTCTTTGGGCTGGACCTCTGTGCACTGTATGCCTGACGTGTAGAGTAAGATGTCTGTAGATAGAAAATATGGGGTTAATGAACTGGGGTTATTGGGGTGTCCCTATCTCTTTCCTCTTCTCCTCTCCTGTAGACCCCCAAAGGTTAACGCTCTCACCTTAGGTAAGTGAATGCCGAGCTCTCCATCTGCCTCGGGGCAGGGTGCTGTAACCAGTTTCTTCACTGGATAGGTAGCGCAGGCCTCTTGACATCAGAGGACTGCTGTCCGTCGTTTACTGCACGAACGGTAAGTTTCGAGTCATTCAAATGTCTTTAAAGTCTTTAGTAATGATGTCTCTTGTTTTGCAGGGTTCCGGCGATGGCGGATGACGGGCTGAAGTGAGTTGAAGATGGAGCCCGTGTGATGAATAGAAGCGCCTGGAAGCACGTAAGTAAGCGCTTGTTGCCTGCTTCACTATGCGCTCTAACTGTCTTTTTATTTTGCAGGTACGAGTTCGGAGCGGCTGCAGGGTGCCGGAATACCCACTGGATTAGATGTGGAAAGGAGTAATGGCACGTGAGTATTAAAGTTCCCCAATGTCTTTAAACGCACCTTGTTTTGTCTTTCAGATGCGGGATGCAGCGCCGAAGGCCTCCGGAGCGTGCGAAGAGTTGGTAAACTTTTGTCTTTCAGATGCCGGAATGCTAACCTGTTCTTTCTTGTCTTTATAGGTGTTGCTGAAGACTGGATTCAGGATGGTAAGCCTTTGCCTTTCAGATGCTGGAATGCTAACCTGTTCTTTCTTGTCTTTATAGGTGTTGCTGAAGACTGGATTCAGGATGGTAAGCCTTTTTCCTTAGGCCCAGGACCGGATGCAGAAGACACGATGAGCGTTCTGCTGCAGAGGTTGCAGAATAACGCAAAGCAAGATTCATCCACCGGGTGTGGTTTAAATAGCCTCCTGTAGTGCTTAGATGTCTCCTTCCACAGCCACGCCTAAGTAAGAAAAGAGTTCCTGGTAAGAAAAGAGTTCCTGCCTTCCAGAAGAGTTCCAGTGTTCTGAATCTAGGGAGTGGCTCCAGCCCCACCCAACAGGAAAAGTAGTTCCAAACAGAAGAGGATCAGAGGCTCAACTGGCAGGCAAGTAAGCAGCATGGTCTGCTGAAGGTAAGTCCACCCAAGCATTATGAGCCTGGCGCTTCCAGCGCTGGGACTGGGCATATTTATGAGCCTGGTGCCACTGGCGCCAGGACTGGGTCCAAAAGGTCCCAATTGGGACTGGTTGGCACTCGGAACCTGGGTTATGGATCTGCTTCCAAGGGAGTTGGGAAAACCCTGACCTTTTGGAAGCAGAGATCATGACAGTACCCCCCCTCAAGGCCCCTCCCAAACCGGGCTTCTCCGGGGGTTTTGGCTTGTCAGGAAATGTTCGGTGAAATCTTTTGATTAGGCGAGGAGCGTGGACATATTCAGCAGGTTCCCAGGATCTCTCTTGGGGGCCGTAGCCTTTCCAGTCAATTAGGTAGAATAGTTTAGATTTGGAGATCTTGGAGTCCAGAATGCTTTTGACTTCAAACTCGAGTTCTCCATCCACTAGGATAGGTTTTGGAGATTTGGTTAGTCGGGTTTGAGGTTGCACGGGTTTTAATAGAGAGACGTGGAAGACCGGATGTATCTTCATGTGCGGGGGCAAGTCCAACTTGACCGCTACTGGGTTTACTATGGTAGTGATGGAATAGGGACCAAGGTATCTTGGGTTGAATGTGCGTGGCCCCTTTAGAGATAGATATTTGGTGGATAACCAGACTTGATCCCCTACTTGATAGTGAGGGGCTTCCTTCCGATGTTGATCTGCTCCTTTCTTGTATTTTTCTTTAGCCCTTTGAAGGTGAGAAACAGCTTCCTTAAAGGCTTGGGTGATTGTAGAATGCAGGTAGTCTACTGCTGGTGTTTCAAGATCTTGGAGGGGATCCAACTCCGAGGTTCGAGGGTGACTGCCGTACAAAAGAAAAAACGGGGTTTTCCCAGTTCCCGAATGGACAGAGTTATTGTAGGCATACTCGGCTATCCAAAGGATATCTTTCCACGTTTTTTCAGTTTGTTGCAGCATGCAGCGTAAATACTGTTCCAGAGTTTGATTGGTCCTCTCGGTTTGTCCGTCGGTCTGAGGGTGGTGACTGGTCGATAGTCTCACATCAATTTGAGCTGACCGACAGCAACTTCGCCAAAAATGAGAAATAAATTGACTACCTCGATCCGAAATTAGAACCGAAGGAAAACCGTGCAGTCGGACGATGTTTTCGAGAAATTCTCGGGCCAGAGTTGCTGCTGTTGGCAAGCCTTTGAGCGGAATGAAATGCGCCATCTTGGAGAATAAGTCCACGATTACTAGAATCGTATTGTATCCGGAGCATGGAGGTAGATCGGTGATGAAGTCCATAGAAAGCGTATGCCAAGGGCGAGGTGGGATGTCAATAGGGCGTAAGAGGCCTGCTGGTCTTTCCTTTTGACTCTTGTTTTGGGCGCATACTCCACAGGACATTATAAAGTCTCTGATATCTTTTTTCCAAGACGGCCACCAGAAGTAGCGCTTGATCTTTTCTGAGGTCTTGGCTATACCGGGATGACCTTCCATTAAAGAGTCGTGATAACAAGAGATTACTTTTTTCTGTAAATCTGTGCTGGGTAGGTATAATCGTTCTTGGAAATACAATAAGTTGTCCTTTACTGCAAAGTCCTTTCCCTGCAGATGCCAATTCTGTATGTCTGCTGGAGTTACAAGTTGCCTGGCTTTATCCTTAACTTCCTCTATGGATTCTGTGGCGATTACACCCAGAATTCTTTGTTCGGGAATGATTGGTACAGGTTTAGGGTTGACCAAGTGTTCTTCCACTCCCATCCGAGAAAGGGCATCGGCTTTACCGTTCTTTGTACCAGGTCGATAGGTAATTATGAAGTCAAACTCGGCAAAGAATAATGCCCAACGGAGTTGTCTAGAGGATTGGGCTTTTGCGGTCTTCAAATATTGCAGGTTTCGGTGATCCGTAATCACAGTAACGGTGTGTCGGGCCCCCAGCAGATAATGCCGCCAAGCCTTAAAGGCAGACTTGATAGCCAGAAGTTCCTTGTCAGTAATCGTGTAATTGATTTCAGGAGGCGAGAATTTGCGGGACCAAAATGCCACGGGATGCAACTGATTGGTTACCGGGTCCTTTTGTGATAGAACTGCCCCCATGGCAAGGCTTGAAGCATCAGTTTCCACGATGTAGGGGAGTTCGGGGCGAGGGTGTTTTAAGATTGGTGCAGAGATAAATTTAGTCTTCAAATCCTGGAAAGCTTGTTCCGCCTCAGTAGACCATTCAAAACGTTTGTTTTTCTTTAACAAGGCAGTGATGGGCTGGACTATTCGAGAGAATTCGGGGATAAACCTGCGGTAAAAGTTAGCGAAGCCTAACATGCTTTGCACACCTTTTACGGAGGATGGTGATGGCCATTTGAGAACTGCATCGACCTTCTTTGAATCCATACGCACTCCGCCAGGTGATAATATGAATCCCAAGAATTCAACTTCAGTCACGTTGAAAACACATTTTTCCAACTTAGCGAAAAGTTTGTGTTGACGCAATCTTTCGAGGACCATTTTCACGTGTTTCCGATGTTCAGATTCCGATGAAGAATAAACGAGGATGTCGTCAATGTAAACAACAACACATACATCTATGAGCTCTCTGAGGACATCGTTCATAAAATATTGAAAGGCGGCCGGGGCACTGCAAAGTCCGAAGGGCATGACCTGATATTCAAATAGCCCATACTTGGTGCGGAAGGCCGTCTTCCATTCATCGCCCTCTTTTACTCGTACCAAGTGGTAAGCTCCTCTAAGATCCAGCTTTGTATATATGCATGCTTTTCTGACTTGGTCCAGGAGTTCAGGGATCAAAGGTAACGGATATCTATTCTTAACGGTGATCTGGTTCAGGGAGCGATAATCGATACAAGTTCTAAGGTCTCCTTCCTTTTTTGGAACGAAGAACAAAGCTGAAGAAGCAGGGGACTTGGAAGGACGAATAAACCCATTTGCCAGGTATTGATCCAGGTATTGTCGAAGGTGAAGGTTCTCAGGCTCGGTGAGGGCATAAATTCTACTACAAGGAGGAGTAGATCCAGGTATCAGGTCTATCTGGCAGTCATAAGACCTATGAGGAGGTAGAGAGTTAGCCTGATCCTTCCGGAAAACATCTTGGTATTCTAGGTATTCAGGAGGTAACTGGGGAGTCTCTGAAGAAATTGCGGCCAGTGCAACACCAGGTGGAGGGTGACAAGTAGAGACACATTCTGGAAACTGGACCGTTCTTGCTCGCCAATCGATCAGAGGATTGTGTTTCTCTAACCAAGGTATTCCTAGAATAATCTGAAACTGAGGGGCCTTGATCACATCGAACACGATCTTCTCATGGTGTCCATCTTGACTTACTAGCGTCACCTCTTGAGTGGTATGCGTTACTGGGCCGGAGGCTATCTCCGTACCATCCACCGTAGTAATGACGTCCTTTACAGCCTTGGGACAAAGAGTTAGATTCATCCTCAAAACCATTTCATGATCCACATAATTGCCGATGGCACCGCTGTCGACGTAAGCTTCAATTGCATGTAATCGATCCGGATTATCAGGGCTAATGAGGACCATAGGTATCACGAAATGCGAGGTCACGGAACTGGTTTTCACGCTCGGCAAGAGGACCTCTATTCTTGTCGGGCGAGGTCGTTTCCCTGCTCAGAGTTTGTAACTTTGGTAACTGCAGCTCCTACTCCCTTCTTGGCAGGTTTCACTGGAAAGTCTCGAAGAAAGTGCCCTGAGTTTCCGCAATATAGGCATAATTGCAACTGTTTCCTCCTTTCCCGCTCCCTTTGTGTTAGAGGACCTTTCAGACCCCCTATTTGCATGGGTTCCCCGGAGTCTA
The DNA here is from genome assembly GCF_040938575.1 of Ambystoma mexicanum. NCBI lineage: Eukaryota > Metazoa > Chordata > Amphibia > Caudata > Ambystomatidae > Ambystoma > Ambystoma mexicanum. Next base: position 79,828,820 of record NC_090940.1, read on the forward strand.
CTCCTTTGGAAGGAGTTGGCGGTTTGGAAAATACTCGAGCATCAAACTTGGAACGATCGGCCTTCCTGTTCTGCAGCCTGTGATCTATTTGAACGACCAAGTCTATATAATCTGAACAGTCTTGTGGGGGATTCACTACTTGGGCTAAAACGTCTTTGAGCTCTCCACGTAGACCTCTATAAAACAGCGTAATCCTTTTGTCCTCAGGCCATTGAGTTTCCACTATTAGTCTATTGAAAGATGCAATATAAGCCAAAAGGTCTTGATTACCCTGTCGCAACGAAAGAAGCTCATTGTCCAAGGCCTGCCCCTGTGAATGTCTTGCGAACAGTTTTTCCATACTAAGCTGAAAGGCTTGAAAATCATGGAGAACCGGATCATCTTGATTAACTAGAGGGATCGACCAGTCTGCCGCATTGCCACTAAGGTACGAAAGTACAAAAGCTACTTTTGCTTGATCAGTTGGAAAGGCTGCTGGCCGGCATAAGAAGTGCAACCGGCACTGATTGATAAATACTGCAAACCTCTTTGGGTCACCAGAAAATCGTTCGGGCGGAGCCAGAGGTACATTCCCAGGTAGGTTGATCTGCACTGGATTCATAGAGGATGTTGAAGGAAGATTTGCCCCTGATGCGGGTAACGGGGTCTGTCCGGCTTGTGACTGTAGCACTTGTCTAGCAAGATTGTCTGTTCTCTCCTTGGAAATAATTAGTTCCCTTGTTAGAGCATTCGTTTCCTGACGAGCTGCATGCACTTCTGCCCTTAGTTCCCCAAGTAACCGGGCTAGGGGGTCAGTATCCGAGGTTTCCATAGCGCCTGGGCGAGAGTTTTGCGGTAGGCTTTGCGTTCTGTAACGCTCACCTGATTCTCGCAGAGGCGCCGGTCTTGACTGGGCGACTACCGTATCTTCAAAGGTGATGTGTAGCACCCGGTTGGCTCTTTGGGCTGGACCTCTGTGCACTGTATGCCTGACGTGTAGAGTAAGATGTCTGCAGATAGAAAATATGGTGTTAATGAACTGGGGTTATTGGGGTGTCCCTATCTCTTTCCTCTTCTCCTCTCCTGTAGACCCCCAAAGGTTAACGCTCTCACCTTAGGTAAGTGAATGCCGAGCTCTCCATCTGCCTCGGGGCAGGGTGCTGTAACCAGTTTCTTCACTGGATAGGTAGCGCAGGCCTCTTGACATCAGAGGACTGCTGTCCGTCGTTTACTGCACGAACGGTAAGTTTCGAGTCATTCAAATGTCTTTAAAGTCTTTAGTAATGATGTCTCTTGTTTTGCAGGGTTCCGGCGATGGCGGATGACGGGCTGAAGTGAGTTGAAGATGGAGCCCGTGTGATGAATAGAAGCGCCTGGAAACACGTAAGTAAGCGCTTGTTGCCTGCTTCACTATGCGCTCTAACTGTCTTTTTATTTTGCAGGTACGAGTTCGGAGCGGCTGCAGGGTGCCGGAATACCCACTGGATTAGATGTGGAAAGGAGTAATGGCACGTGAGTATTAAAGTTCCCCAATGTCTTTAAACGCACCTTGTTTTGTCTTTCAGATGCGGGATGCAGCGCCGAAGGCCTCCGGAGCGTGCGAAGAGTTGGTAAACTTTTGTCTTTCAGATGCCGGAATGCTAACCTGTTCTTTCTTGTCTTTATAGGTGTTGCTGAAGACTGGATTCAGGATGGTAAGCCTTTGCCTTTCAGATGCCGGAATGCTAACCTGTTCTTTCTTGTCTTTATAGGTGTTGCTGAAGACTGGATTCAGGATGGTAAGCCTTTTTCCTTAGGCCCAGGACCGGATGCAGAAGACACGATGAGCGTTCTGCTGCAGAGGTTGCAGAATAACGCAAAGCAAGATTCATCCACCGGGTGTGGTTTAAATAGCCTCCTGTAGTGCTTAGATGTCTCCTTCCACAGCCACGCCTAAGTAAGAAAAGAGTTCCTGGTAAGAAAAGAGTTCCTGCCTTCCAGAAGAGTTCCAGTGTTCTGAATCTAGGGAGTGGCTCCAGCCCCACCCAACAGGAAAAGTAGTTCCAAACAGAAGAGGATCAGAGGCTCAACTGGCAGGCAAGTAAGCAGCATGGTCTGCTGAAGGTAAGTCCACCCAAGCATTATGAGCCCGGCGCTTCCAGCGCTGGGACTGGGCATATTTATGAGCCTGGTGCCACTGGCGCCAGGACTGGGTCCAAAAGGTCCCAATTGGGACTGGTTGGCACTCGGAACCTGGGTTATGGATCTGCTTCCAAGGGAGTTGGGAAAACCCTGACCTTTTGGAAGCAGAGATCATGACAATGTCCCAGCAGCCCTTGGGCTGAAAACTACAGCCTCGGCAGCCCGGAGACCAATTGGGAGAGAATCAGGCACACGGGGCCTTCAAGCGCTCTGGAAACGCCCAAGCCGACGCCTGAACACGATGCGCATGCGCAAGAAGGCTACCGCGCATGCGCAAACCTCGAACGCTTGTTCGCGCTCGAGAATGCACCCGTGAGGATGCATAATACGGAGCTCAGCAGGAATCACACGCGGGCCCTGCCCTCGCTGCTAGAACAACACTCGTTGGCCCCGCGTTGTCTAAGATAAGTGGCAGTTGTTTTTTTCTGACATTGCGGAGCATACTCACCATGTTAACTAACTTTGGGGAGACTCCGATTGGCTAATTAGCCGGCCGCGAGTTCGGGACCGCATTTGCCGCATTTACTAACTCTGATGTATGCCGCAGTTTACTCGCTGGTTGCGGGTATTTAGTACTAGTGAAAACAAGCATCTATGAGTTGTGGGAGAACAGCACTAACAGTTTCCTTTTTTATCAGGAAAACAATACTAATTACGGAACAGCAGCTGCCATTTTAGACAGCACTGGCGGCCATCGGAGCACGAGCTGGAAAGCCAGAGCCAAGTGTTTTTTGTGTATGTCTTAGTGTTCCCTTGTACCTTTGTCTAGGTAGCTACCGTCCTGTTTGGGGACAATGCCTGTGTATTACTGTACTGTAACATGGTGTTTGGGTTCTTGCAAAAGACAAGTCCGTGTAGACTACAGTGGAATGCAACTCAGTGCTGCTAATAACTGAGTGAGCTCTAGAGGAACGCTACTCAGTGCTGCTAATAACTGAGTGAGCTCTAGTAACCCAAGGGTAACGCATGCATGAGACATGAAATGTATGCGAGTGTGAATGCCATGATTGAGGTGCAAAACAAACCTTACTAAAGCGAATGATAACAGCCTCATCGAGAACAGAGCCAAGGAGCATGCCTTTCCCTTGAACCCCTACCTATCCACCACCGCTTGCTAACCCTCAATCCGGTTTACCCGCTTCCCCCTACCCATCCAATTCGTGGACCCTAACCCTCTTTCCCCATGGGGGTCGCGGCGGCCTGTGTTTGCCAAATCCAGGCGCCAAGACCACCAAGGGGAGCAAGGAGTTCTTGCTGCTTCTGCGTTGGACAGGATCACGCCTCGACACAGTACCAAGTGGATGTGTTTGGCTGCATTTGAGTGGTTTTGTGCAGTTTCAATGGCCATGGCTAGGGTAGGTCAACATAATTGTAAGACAGCCTTTTGCAAAAAAGGGGCTAAGGAGTTGGTGAACTAATCTAAGGTGATAATTTCTATTAACTCATCTAGGGATTTGTTATTGATCCAAAGGGCTATGATGTTTTTGATACCTTCACTCATTTCCAGGGGGGGGTTTCTCCTGAATTTAATCTAATGGCCCTCAGTTTCTGCCTATTGCAATTACAAGTTTGCCACACTGTTTTCAGTAGCCCTTCTTTGATGGATACAAAGGTGGCCCCCTGGGCAAGATTGAATAGTTGGTAGGCGGTCTGTAGTTCACTTTTCAACAGAGGACCCAAATAGCAACTTTTTAGGTTTTCTTTCCATCCTAGTTGTTCGGCTAATTGTTCGAAATTCAGAAAGAAGTTCCCTAGATCTTCACCTTCTAGGTACGGTTGAAGTACGGTTGAAGTATCCCCTGTGGTAGTTGGGGTCTGGCTTGCAACTCAACCAATTTCATTACGTTTTCTTGAATTCTAGCTTTGGCCTGCATTTGATGGACCCAGGTCAGCCATTTTTTCCTGCAGGGTAGGGGTTCCTACAGTGTTTTTTTCTGAATCGGAAAAAAAATAGGTTTCGACTCCTTTAGATAAAGTTTCAAAGTCATCTGATTCTTCTGATTCTAATTCCGCCAAAGGGGATGATTTTGGTGGGTTGGTTTCTAACCCTGATGGCCCCGCAATGGATAGTAATTGGGTACCAAAAAAAAGGTTCAGGAGCCGGGGAGTTTAAGGCACTAGGCCTAATAAAGGTAAAGTATGGTAGAATTTTCAATATTATTCGATGCCACTATTGTATATTATAATGTGAGAGTGGGAGGGTATCTAATAGCACTTGAGTTTTAAAGAATAGACCTTGTTGACCAGTCGAGTTGGGAGAGCAAAACCTCTTTTAGAGTGGATACACGGTCAGAGTCAAGGAGTTCAACGATTCTATTTTCCCCTTCTGGTGGTATGACAGATATCAGCATGGATTTTCAATTTTTAGCAATTGAATCACATCCCACAACTGACACCATATGTAAAGTAAGGTAAGGCATGGTATCAACAGTAAAACAGACACATGTGACCAGAGTTGAACTTTCACAAGGGTGTGATGAACACATATCTAGAACTAAAGGGCCTATACTAAAATAAAACTATTGGCAATCCTTACTACTAATTTACAAATAATGTGGGGTGATGTTCACAAAAAAAAGAAAAAAGTGTACACAAAATTATAAGTCACGATGCTCGGCCCGTTGGCCTCCCTTCCCCATGTTTTCAGCACGGGGTGAGGTGGGTCACTCGAGCAAAGCACACACTCTGGCTTCAGCGGCATGAGGATACAGTTCAGTTTTCACAGTTCAGGACCTTCTGGGTCCAAGTCTCTTTACTTCTTGTGAGTCTCTTGACTCAGAAGGCCTGTTGTACAAAAGAATAATAACATCCAAACGTTCCTTTCCTTTTCCCGTGTTCAATTTGGGCATTCACCCTGGATCCTCCTCTTCCGGGCTCAGATCCCTTTTAGACCAAAATGTTCAATGTTAGATCCCCCTTATCCAGGCTCAGATCCTTTCCAAACCACAAGGTTCAATGTTGGATCCCCCTCTTCTGGGCTCAGATACCTTTCACTCACTCAATTAGTCTCCCTCAGTTGGGCTCAGACCAATTGTGATGTACATTAAACTGTTGAAGACATTCGAATGTTCACAGGGTTTGGCTTGACCAGCTGCATGACCACTTCAATCGTAATATTCTTTTTCTGACACTCAGCATCAGATGGATACCTAACAGAGACTTTTGAATGAGCGCCCACTCACGGTGCCAGACCACTCTGTGTATGGTATCTCTTCTTGGCCGCACAAAGTTCAATTACAAAGTTTGGCTACTCCTTTTGGTTTCCAATTATTCGCGACACTCCTTACAAACGCCTCTCACACTGTTCACTTTATACAATGTTGCCATCAGTCTCTCCGACTCACCGGCTGTGCTGTCTTTTCTGATGCTGCTTTGTTGTAAGAGCCAAGGACAGTACCACAGAGACAATCGCTCCTCCCCGCCTTGGTTATCGATGCAGGAGTGCCCCGGGTACCTCTGAGACACTGTACATGTTTGATTAGCCATAAGTCCTGGTCTTAGGTTTCTCACTTTCCAAGGCTCACAAAAGTAACAGTTTTTAAAGGTCGAGGGTACTTTCCTCCTTGCAACCCTCTCCGGTCTAGAAGTCTTTTTCCTTGTTTTAAACTGCCATCTTGGAACTGCTGTTTCCTCATGTGTCTCGCCTCGCTCAGAGTGTGCTTTTGTGCTCTGCCTTTTATCCATGTGGGGCAGTGTGATGGAAGTCAGGTGTGTGTAATGTTTCATAAATGCCTGACCTTGCCTGACCGTTGTGTTGCGACATGTCTGGCTTACGGTTCTAGTATTGGAGTGTTGTCGCTCATGGTGAACTGTCCATGATAAGGTGTTTGTGTTAGGAAAGCGGTGGTTGAGTTCCAAGGTATCCTACCTGGTAGGATGGGGAAATGGTGCCACAGGGAAAGAGACACCGCGTCTCACCCTCTGGTGTCCCACTTCGACGCCACGAAGACCCCCTCATCCATGTGATCCTCCCGCACTGGCCCACCCCCAAGAACCGGATCCAAAAGAGATGGCTGTGTCCTGCCCACGTGAAATACAGATCCCCGGGGACTAGCGTGAGACACCTTCAGGTTTCCCACAAGGGGACCAGACACGGGCGCTCAGAAGCTTTCCAAGATGGCACCTGTCCCTGAATGATCCGCCTGCCCTGCTGCTGGAGCCTACCCCATGTAAGAAAGGTATGGTATCAAATGGTGAAGACAGACACACGTGATCACAGTTCAAGGGTGTTTATTGAACTTGCAATGGGTTGGTTGAACGCCTATCTAATCCTACCACCATCAAATAATAACAACTCAATAATAATAATAACACAGTCATAGTGGAGTCTCTGTCAACTAAAGGGCCTTTACTAATAAATCTATTGCCAATCCTTACTTGTAAATACAAATGGTGTTGGACATCAAGGTATGCAAAAAGGAAAGTGTTCAAGAAATGATATGTCATGATAGTTGAGCAATTGTCTTCCCTTTCCCATATTTTCAGCACGGGACAAGGCGGCACACTCGAGCTTCGCACACACTCTGGCTTCTCTGCCATGAGGATGCAGTTCAAAACATAAGTATTTTTTTTTAAAATATATTTTTATTTTATTTTTAAGGTCAAACAAACACACTACAACTGTTTCAAAACATAGAGAGCATCATATTCCAACACATTTTCAAACTCCCCAACTCCCCCCTCCCCCTTTAAACTAGAGCCGGTTCTCACATATTGTTTGCGGGAACATCATTGGGTGGCACACTACCTAGACAGCCATCAATCGGGTCCTCTGTTTCGTTGTCACCCTGGTGAGGGTTTGCTAACGAGGCCACCAATTGCCGCCAGGCCAGCAAGGGCCCTGCTTCTTCGCCCCCCCTGGTGACCGCTTCAAACCAGACTACGGATTCAGCTTCCGCCCACCTCAAGAGGTCTGTCCACCATAACTCCACCCTAGGTCTGTGGGCCACCTTCCAGCCCATGGCGATCCTACGTTTGGCCAAGACATAGGCCAGGTCCTTCATCTTGCTTATGTGTTTCAAATGCCGGGGTCTAGGGAATAGTCCAAGCATGCATGACCAAGCCGATTCCACATCCAGCACCACCCCCCCGCCAGCCAGTCGCGTCTTGACTTCGTTCCAAAATCTATGCACCTCCGGGCAAGCCCAAAACATGTGTAGCAGTCCTGCGTTCACCTCCCCACACCTGGGGCATTGCTGCATAGCTGATCCCCCAAACTTTGCAATCTTCCCGGGGGTTAAATAAGCCCTGTGGGTAACATACAATTGAAGCTGTTGGAATCTCGCGTTACGGGACACCTTTTTATGGTACCTCTGGGCCCGTTCCCACTGCCCATCCGTCATGGGTCCCCCCACCTCCTCCTCCCAATCTTGTCTCAATTGGAGCAACTCCTTCCCTGCCCTTGCTCGCAGGAGCTCATATATCCTCGATATTTCATGCCCGCCCTCCGATACATCATACATGGTTTCCAGGGAGGCATCTGGATCCCCCGCGAGCACTGTCTCCGGTCATCTTTCTCTAGTCTTTTTCACCAGCCTAGTATAGGTTATAAATTGGCCACCATGTACTCCCGACTCTTCCTGCAGCCGCTGAAAGTCCACCGCCTCCCCTTCCTGCCATATGTCCCCGAGGGTGGCTGGGCCTACCTGTTCCCAGTATCTGCGGACCGATTCAAGTAGTTGAGAGTCGCTCCCACACAGAGCCGCCAAAGGGGCCTGCTGGGAGTATGGTTCCGAGTCTCCCCCAATCTTCCATGTCCTGTGCCAGATCTCCCAGCCCAACCTCGGTAGCCGCCCCTTGCCCACCAGTTTATCTCTGCCCAACCACACCACTTCCATCAGAAAGTATGGGGCTGTATCTTCGCGCAGGAGCCTCAAAACATAAGTATTAGGACCTTCTGCGCCAAATTCTCTTTCTCCATTAAAGTCTCTTATTGCAGAGGGCCTGACGTGACAAACAAGTATCAAAGTTCCTTTCTTATCGGACTTTTCAAATTCACAAGTTCTCGGATGGTTTACTGTTCACTTCAGGTCTCCCTCCTTCGGGCTCGGACCCCTTTAACACAATGTTCACAATTGGTCTCCCTTGATCTTTTCTGTTAAAGTTCAAACATCCATCAGCAATTGAGCTTTACACGCGTCTTTCATCACACGCATTTAATAATGTTCGTTCTTGGGCTCTTTATACAATGTTGCCGCTTACAACCTTGACTTCAACACAGACCAGTCTTGAATCAGTCTTCCCAATTCACCGGCTGTGTTGATTTCTCTGGTGCTGCTTTGATCCTGGAGCCAAAGACGGTATCAGAGCGGCTGCTGCTTCTACCGGACTCAATCAGCCGTGCGGGAGGACCTCGGGTACCCTCGGACACACAATGCAGGATTCTACAGTCTGGTTTCCTGGCCTCACGCTTTTTGATCTGAAGGTTTTTGCAAAGTAGCAGTTTCTCGTCGGAAAGGTGAAGGGTATCTCTCCTTGCGCTCCCTTCTAGGTTTGCCGTCTTTCTCCCTTTGTTCAGCTGCTGTCTGGAAAACACTGTTCCTTTGTGTGCTTTGCCTCGTTCAGAGTGTCCTCTGGTGCTCTGCCTTTTATCCATGTGGGGAAGCTTAATGGAAGTAAGGTGTGAGTTGTTACCCGTAATTGCCTGACCTTGCCTGACCAGAGTAGTGGGACATGTCAGATACAATGCTCAGGTGTGTCATGATGTTCAGGCCGTTGGCCTCCCTCCCCAACATTTTCAGCACGGGACAAGGCAGTACACTCGGGCCGAGCACAGTCTCTGGCTTCTCTAGAACGAGGATACAGTTCAAGCATTAGCATCAGGGCCTTCCGTGCCCAAGTTTCTTCATTCAGAGGTCCTGATGCGACAGACAAACAATACGTTGTTTTCCTTAACTTTCAGATTATCACAAGTACTCAACTTCTCAGGCGATTCGTCATTCACCATGGATCCCTCTATGCTGGGCTCAGATACTTTCAATACAATGTTATTACTTTTCTTTTTCATGTGACTCACTGTTCACAACGGATTCTCCCATGGTCGGGCTCAGATTCCCCCTTTGTCAGGCTTAGATATCGGATCCCCCTCGGTCGGGCTCAGATTCCTTTTAACACAATGTTTATAACTTTACACAAACTTGCTTTAACCAAAACCTTTTAGCTGATCTCCCTCTGCCGGGCTCAGACCAACTTCCTACACGATTTCATCAACTATCAAAGACTTTTGAATGTGCACAGGGTTTTTGCTTGACCCGCTGCAGGACCACTTCAATTTCACAATTCTTTGTCACATATGCCACTTTCAGCTGGATGCCTGAAACTTTCGAATGGACACCCACATTGCGCTGGACCACTCTGTATGCAGTATTGTATCTTCACTTCAAAGTTCAATCACTCATCTGCTGGTTTAATTGTGCTTGCATCGCTTGCCACATACGCTTCATACACTGTCCTCTTCAGTTTTCACTATACAATGTTGCCGCTTGCAACCTTGGCTTCAACACAGACCGGTCTGGTATCAGTCTAACCAACTCACTGGCTGTGCTGACTTCACTGGCGCTGCTTTGTTGTAGGAGCCAAGGACAGTACCACAGCGGCAAACGATTAGCCCTGCCTTGACTGTCGATGCGGGAGAGCTCTGTGTATCTCTGATACACAATGCAGGATTCTTCAGCCTCGATTCCTGGTCTTTTGTTTCTTATTCTCGAAGGTTCATGAAAGTAACAGTCTTTCATTGTAAAGGGAAGGGCACTTCCCTCCTTGCAATCCTCTTCTGTCTTTGCGTCTTTCGCCTTGTATTAAATTGCCATCTTGGAACTGCTGCTTCCTCATGTGCTTTGCCTTGCTCAGAGTGTGCTTTCGTGCTCCACCTTTTATCCGTGTGGGGAAGAGTGATGGAAGTCAGGTGTGTGTAATGATCAGTAAATGCCTGACCTTGCCTGACCATCGTATTGGGACATGTCAGGTATACGGCTCAGGTGTTAGTCTGTTTTCTCTAACAGTGAGCTGTCCGTGAGAAAGTGTTCATGTTGGAAAAGGGGGGTTGAATTCCTAAATATCCTACCTGGTAGGATGGGGTAAAGGTGTTACATGGAAGGAGATACTGCATTTCATCATCCGGTGTCTCACTTCTACTCCCCGAGGACCCCTCACACAGGTGATCCTCCCACACTGGTCTACCCCCATGGTCTGGATCCAAAGGCGATGGCTGTTCCCTGGCCACCTGAGTGAGAGATCCCCGGGGACTAGCGAGTGAGACACCTTCTGGTTTCTCACACCCGCTTTCCCGAGACCATCCCTCATAGGGACTGTAGCGGCTGAAGGAGTGTTAGGCAAGAATTGATCTAGTATCCCTGTGGGAGACTACACAACCCTTGTAACCCTTGTCCTCTTGGTATTAGGTAACCCACCTATTGGTATAGGTTTGTACTACACAAGTTGGTAGTGTGACTGAGTAGCCAGACTTATCGCAAGGGGGGTAAATGTAAGCTGTAGAGCTACTGCAATGTAATCTACCAATACAAGTATCCAAAAAACACTTACACTCAAGGTTTCTAGTAAAATAATCATTTATTTATTTAATGGTCAGTTTTAAATAAGTATTCTTTAAAAAGGGCGATATATGCAGCAATCAAATACACTTTAAAATACTTTCTCAGAATCAACACAAAGCAAGTAGATATTCTTTAGAGATGCTTCATACACACTTCCTACACCCTGAGGTGACCTCACTAACTAGGGCAGTAATGGCATTTAAATATCACTTGTACCGTTTGTAAATTCTGAGGTTTGTAGAAACGAAAGGTTAAAGGAAGGAAAAAGGTTAAACAGGTTCTCAAAGCATGTAAGCACTTTAAATCTTTGAATGAAGCCTAGATAAAGACCTTTCCCAGCAAATATTAGTTACAAGCAATGCATCACCTATGAGGGACAGTAAAGATCAAAGTCAAATAGAATAGAAGAGTCTGCAGGGAGCCATGACAGCCAAAGTCAATTAGAGCAAAGTCTATGAAGCTCAGGCACTTCTTAGATAGTCTTGCACAAAATTAGAGAGTTTGTTGAAGAAAAATCAAGTTATGTTTTATTTAAATGTAGTTGATTGTATTATTTATTTCGTCAAGGGGTACTAAAATATATTTTTCCTTTCTTAAATCTACATAGTTACATCATACAGATGTGTGTATGCCATGGCAACCATCTGCCCGTGGATGGGTTCTTCAACCAGAAATGGAGCATCGCAATCACGAGCAGAACAATGATATCCATCTTCTGGGATGATTGTGCCGCCCCAGTTTGCCCATTTGCAGTCCCTGTCAGTATTTAATCAATTAATACATGCGGATAGCAATGTTTTGTTGCCGATGTGTAACTAAACCTTTTTTCTCCCAAACGGAACGCCATGTTCTTTTGATAGAAAATAAATTATAGAACTGAATGGAATTCTATTTTACTCCGCAGAACTTTCACTTGCACAATTCAAGTGCTGGGATTAAAACATTGAAGAATGGAATCAGAAAGATTGCATGGAATGTGACCGTCGACCTAAACATGATTAATATAGATTGGAGTAGACAATCTGTTCTTCGATTGATTATAGGGAGGTGAGCCCACTACACAACATTTCCCCAAGGGGTGGCGAAAAGTAGGATCTCACAGTGAGAGACTCCTCTCTTGGGGACAAGGACTCCGGTTCCATCAAGGAACTCCCTAGACCCCTTTCTGAGGAGTCACAATAACACCAAAGCCTCAGCAAAACCAAGCAAAACGAGTCTGTTATTGTAATGTTGCCCAAAACACCCTGTGGAGAGACACACATATTGAGAAGAAGAGTATACAAAAAATGAATATCACTCAGTGGTTGGAAGTCAACCATACTGGGACGAAGAAGATTGAGTGAGTAGTACAGAACGCTCAAAGGAGTAACAAAACATCTATGCTGGGGGCACCCAACACTTGCTAATAAAAAGGGAAGAAGGGCCAACGTTCAATGTTGGTGTGAAGCCTGGGAAGTTCGAACCTGGAGAGAGCGAGTAGCCAGGGGAAATCGGGATGTCCTCAGTTGAGAGGACGCTGGCAACCGAAAGAAGAAGGCACAGAGAAGACAGGAAGCCAACTCGTGCATACGCAAGGTATCTGGAGACGGTGGAGTGACCCTGAAGAGGTGGACCTTAAACTGTCAGGAATAAGGGCTGGTGCCGCCGGGGAGTAACTAAGTTTGCTTATTGAAGCATTGGTAAAGAGAACTACATTTCCCAGCATTCCGGGGAGGACCTGTAGTTCAGCGCAAGTTGCCGCGCGTTGCCAGCTGCAAGTAATGAAGGGCAGCATAAAGCCAACACGCTCGCAGCCGCAGGTGTGGCTTATTTTGTGTTCCTGGATGGGTGCGGTCGGAGCGAGACGTGAGCGAAGCTTTCCTTACAGCCCGTAAGACTTTGGAGCAATACGAAGCTGGCGGACTGGCTACAGCGTTTTCTTCAGACTCTGAGTGGTCCCGTGGGGCCGCTCAGAGCTCAGATAAGTAATGGGTACATTACTCTGGTAAATACTGGAAGCAGGAGGAATGCGGGCGGGCTGGCTGACATTGGTTACGGCATTTTCTTCAGACTCCGAGTGGTCCCGTGGGGCTGCTCGGAATTCAGATAAGTACTGGGCACATTACGAGTTTTACAGCAAAGTGTGTGTTTTCAGTAAATCCTTGTTAAGGACTTTGATGATTAATACTCATGTGTTCAAAGGCACACGACAGAGTGTGGACCATGTTTCGGGTTGCTAAATCAGCAACATACAGTACAGGACATTCAGGGTTCGGGGCTGATTAGGCACACCAGTGTTCTGTGTCCCTGTCTTGGCATGTACATTATGGCTATATGTGTTCAGTGTTGCTTCAGCTTGCCCAACGGGCCATGTGTCATGTATTTCATGTATGGAATCTAATTCCATTGTTGGTGTTCATCTATGCTTGCTATATGTTTATCTTGTTACATGTTCACACGTATTAAGGTGTGTTTATACGATTTTGGAGGTAGGCTGGAGGCAAGATTAATAGCGCATAACCTATGTGTTTAGTTTAGGAAAAGAACTAGATAAGGAGGTTTTTTCCCTGTGCTTCCCCTTTCCTATCCACCTTAGGAGTTCCCTAACCCTCTATCCGGTGTTCCTACATCTCTACCCTATCCACAACCTCTTCCTAACTCCTCTTCCCCCCATTGGCTGCCACGTGGTGTCCTGTGTCTATAATCAGGCGCCTGTGCCAACCACGGGTGGAGGGTCGAATTCATTCGGCTTCTGTGGTTCGGGGGAGAGTGTCGATTCCTCTCCTCCATTATTGTGTGCATACTGACATAATAAGCCACCCCCATATTGGGATACTAAAACCACCCAAGCCAAATGGATACGACTCCTCCGCCTTTAGCCGATGTGCTAAAGGCTCTTCAAGATATTCAGTTAGAATTAGCACAGGCACGCCAAGAGTCAGACAATTTAAAAGTACAAGTACAAGGTTTGATGGCTCAGCGAACCCCCTTGGAGGGGGCTAGTGGGTCTAATGTTAGAGAACCATCTACTAGTCAAAATTCTACCGTTATTGTTCAATCTCCTAGTAATGTACCGTTAGCAGCACCTAAACGGTTTTCTGGGGATCCTCGGAAGTATATGATGTTTCTTACACAATGTAGATTGCATTTTCTGTGCAAACCCATGGCGTTTGAGACCATTCAGGCCAGAACAGCATTTGTAATATCATACTTGACAGGGGATGCGGCGGCCTGGGCAATGCCCTTGGTTCAAAAGGATGATCCTTTGTTGTATAGTTGGGATGGGTTTTTGGCAGAATTTGGAAGGTTGTTTGATCGGCGGGAAGTGTCTTTGGCCCAAGATAAAGAATTATTAGGGTTGAAGCAGGGTACTAAAGATTTGGTAACGTACGTGACCCAATTTAATAGATTGGTGATTGAAACAGAATGGCCAGAGGCTAAACAAACAGTATTATTTTATCAAGGATTGAAGGATGAACTAAAGGATGCCATTGCTCAAGTGGAGCCGCAACCTAGAACATGTACAGCTATGATAGATTTGGCATTGAGACTAGATCACAGATTGAACGAGAGAAGAGGTGAAAGAAAAAGACCGGAGGCTGTTTCGTTTGCGAGACTAGATAGAAGTAGAGGAGGAAGGTTGAGTGAGGCGGAACCCATGCAGATTGGTAGTATCAGAGGACCTTTATCAACCGCGGAAAAAGAGCAGCGTAAAAGTAACAATCTATGTCTTTATTGTGGACAAGCAGGGCATTTTATCCGCAATTGCCCTAATACTCCTCAGAAAGGGGGCGGGGGAGACAAGAGCAAGAAGGAAACGGTAAAAGAGATGGGCCGGCCTTAGGGGGAACACAGGTGTCTGGCCCGAGTGAAGTAAGGTTCCCCAGATGGGTAGCAAACACGGTTGGAAGTAAAACCTCTCATTTTTATATCCTGGTGACATTATGTTTTGCGTTGTCCAAAAAAGAGGTATGGGCAATGGTGGATTCGGGGGCTACGGGAAATTTTGTAGACATTACTTTGGCTGAACAGTTAGGATTACCTGTGCAAGACAAGGAGAGGGTGGAAGGTGTGCAGTCAGTGGATGGGTCCCCATTGAGATCCGGACCAATTCGGAAGCAGACTGAGAAATTGGAAATGATATGTGCGGCAGGTCATAGAGAGGAAATCACATTTGATTTGATAGCAGCACCTCAGTTTGGTGTGATCCTGGGAATGCCTTGGTTGAAGGAACATAATCCAAGAATTGACTGGGCAAAGCAGAGGTTGTGGTTCAAGGAACAGGAGTGTAAGGAACATATGTTATCAGAATCGGGACCGGCAGCATTGTTGGTGGAAAGGAAACTGGATATGCCAGTAGTGGGAGTGGTGGAAACAGAGATCCCTGCCCAGTATATGGAATTTGCTAAAGTTTTTGACAAAAAAGGAGCGAAACAACTACCACCGCATCGATCATATGATTGTGTAATCGAATTAGAGGAGGGGGCCAAGTTGCCTTGCAGTCGGATATATGCCCTCACTGAAACTGAAAACAAACATCTCAGAGAATATCTTGATGAGATATTGGCTAAAGGGTTTATCCGACATTCAACTTCCCCTGTTTCTTCCCCCTTATTTTTTGTTCCCAAAAAGGAAGGCACGTTACGAACATGCATTGATTATCGTGCACTAAATAAGGTCACAATTAAGAATAGGTTTCCTTTACCTTTGATTTCTGTCTTGTTGGATCAAGTACGGTCCGCAAAGATTTACACTAAGTTTGATTTGAGAGGTGCCTATCACTTGATAAGAGTTAAGGAGGGTGATGAGTGGAAGACGGCCTTCAGAACTAAGTTTGGGTTGTTTGAGTACCTTGTAATGCCATTTGGTTTATGTAACGCTCCGGCGGCCTTTCAGTTTTTTATGCAAGAAGTATTGCGAGATTTCATTGACATTTTTGTTATTGTTTACATTGACGGCATTTTGATATACTCAGATTCCCCAGAACAACATGTTGGACATGTACAGGCCGTGTTGAAGCGTCTGCAGGAATACCAACTGAGTGTAAAATTGGAGAAATGTGTATTCCATGTAAAACAGGTTGAATTTTTAGGATTTATTTTGACACCAGCAGGAGTGGTTATGGATCCCAAGAAAGTGCAGGCAGTAACTGAGTGGCCTTCCCCGCAGTGCATTAAAGATATCCAATCATTCTTAGGGTTCGCCAATTTTTATCGGCGTTTCATTAGTAATTTCTCTAAGATAGTTTCTCCTATCACACAATTACTTCGGAAGGCAGTAAGGTTTGTTTGGAATTCTGAGGCAGAAAGTGCTTTTAAAGAATTAAAGAAAGCCTTTACTACAGCACCCGTGTTAAGACATCCAAACACTGAGAAAGCTTTTCAGGTGGAGACAGATGCTAGCAATTTGGCCATAGGAGCTATATTGTCACAGAAAGAGGAAGATGGAATATGGCATCCAGTGGCGTTTTTCTCTAGAAAATTGACCAGTTGTGAGCAGAACTACTCCATTACTGATAAGGAATTGTTGGCCATTCGGGCAGCCTTTCTAGAATGGAGACATTATTTACTAGGGGCACGACATCAGGTGGTGGTGGTAGATTTTCTGTCCAAACAAGCCCATTTTGTTTCATGTGTGGGAATTCCGGAAGCAGGCAAGTTGGCAGAGTTGTTTTTGCAACATGTAGTCAGATTGCATGGTCTGCCAAAGAGCATTGTGTCGGATAGGGGCTCGCAGTTTACATCCAGGTTTTGGCGTGCTTTCTATCGGATGTTGGGAATCAATTGTGCTCTGTCCACTAGCTATCATCCTCAAACCGGTGGGCAGACCGAAGGAGTGAACCAGACATTGGAGCAATACCTGAGAGGTTACCTGGGGGATGGCAGAGAATCATGGGTGCAGGCACTGTGGTTGGCGGAGTTTACATATAATAACACTTTTCACAGTTCTTTGGGAATGGCACCTAATGAATGTTTGTATGGGCATGAACAAAACATGATACCAGAACAACTACCAAACATGGAAAATATGCCAGCGTTGCAAGAGCGAAAACAGTTGCTTCTTCAAGTCAGACAGAGGGCACGCACAAATTTGGAGAGAGCCAAAGAAGCATATAAAAGACAGGCGGATAAACATCGACAAGAGAGTCCGCAGTATCAAGTGGGGGATCGGGTTTGGTTATCAACACGCAATCTTTCATTGGTAGGATCACGTAAATTTATGCCTCGGTTTATTGGTCCTTATGAAATATGTAAGTGTGTATCAAATACTGCTATGAAATTGCGTTTGCCAAAGACTGTGCCGGTACATCCGG
This sequence comes from Ambystoma mexicanum, assembly GCF_040938575.1. Lineage (NCBI taxonomy): Eukaryota > Metazoa > Chordata > Amphibia > Caudata > Ambystomatidae > Ambystoma > Ambystoma mexicanum. The sequence continues at coordinate 79,845,824 of NC_090940.1, forward strand.
TATTTCATGTATCTTTACTTAAACCTGCAGCTCCCGGAATGAAAACCAAACGGCCTCCACCCATTGTACAAGATGGACAAGAGGAATACGAGGTTAAAAGGATTTTGGACGTGAAAAGGAAGAAGACGCATCTATGGTACCTCATTCAATGGGTAGGTTACGGACCAGAAGACTGTTCATGGGAACCAGCAGAGGCCGTACATGCCCCCAGATTGGTGAAATTATTTCATTTGAGACATCCAGAAAAACCCGGTCCTGGAAAGAGGCCTGGGAGAGGAGGTAATGTCAAGAATAAGGGCTGGTGCCGCCGGGGAGTAACTAAGTTTGCTTATTGAAGCATTGGTAAAGAGAACTACATTTCCCAGCATTCCGGGGAGGACCTGTAGTTCAGTGCAAGTTGCCGCGCGTTGCCAGCTGCAAGTAATGAAGGGCAGCATAAAGCCAACACGCTCGCAGCCGCAGGTGTGGCTTATTTTGTGTTCCTGGATGGGTGCGGTCGGAGCGAGACGTGAGCGAAGCTTTCCTTACAGCCCGTAAGACTTTGGAGCAATACGAAACTGGCGGACTGGCTACAGCATTTTCTTCAGACTCTGAGTGGTCCCGTGGGGCCGCTCAGAGCTCAGATAAGTAATGGGTACATTACTCTGGTAAATACTGGAAGCAGGAGGAATGCGGGCGGGCTGGCTGACATTGGTTACGGCATTTTCTTCAGACTCCGAGTGGTCCCGTGGGGCTGCTCGGAATTCAGATAAGTACTGGGCACATTACGAGTTTTACAGCAAAGTGTGTGTTTTCAGTAAATCCTTGTTAAGGACTTCGATGATTAATACTTGTGTGTTCAAAGGCACACGACAGAGTGTGGACCATGTTTCGGGTTACTAAATCAGCAACATACAGTACAGGACATTCAGGGTTCGGGGCTGATTAGGCACACCAGTGTTCTGTGTCCCTGTCTTGGCATGTACATTATGGCTATATGTGTTCAGTGTTGCTTCAGCTTGCCCAACGGGCCATGTGTCATGTATTTCATGTATGGAATCTAATTCCATTGTTGGTGTTCATCTATGCTTGCTCTATGTTTATCTTGTTACATGTTCACACGTATTAAGGTGTGTTTATACGATTTTGGAGGTAGGCTGGAGGCAAGATTAATAGCGCATAACCTATGTGTTTAGTTTAGGAAAAGAACTAGATAAGGAGGTTTTTTCCCTGTGCTTCCCCTTTCCTATCCACCTTAGGAGTTCCCTAACCCTCTATCCGGTGTTCCTACATCCCTACCCTATCCACAACCTCTTCCTAACTCCTCTTCCCCCCATTGGCTGCCACGTGGTGTCCTGTGTCTATAATCAGGCGCCTGTGCCAACCATGGGTGGAGGGTCGAATTCATTCGGCTTCTGTGGTTCGGAGGAGAGTGTCGATTCCTCTCCTCCATTATTGTGTGCATACTGACATAAACAACGCTGAGACCACATCACAAGGTGCTCCATGGAGCCACATGTCACTCAGAGGAGAAGAAGGAATCGCTGGCTGCATTTGAAGCAGCAGTATGAACCCAGGAAGATAGACTATTAAGGCTATTGACGCCTGTCCAGGAGAAGAGAGTCATTCTCCTGGACCTCTTTTACTTTTGATCCTTTGATTAGTGGTAGGGTCAGTATAGGCTTGTTTTTGGACAGAGGATGTCTATTTATTTGGACTACATCACTGACAACAAGCACCATAGTTAGGCCTTTTTCCTTATTATTTAAATAAACTTGTAAGCATGCTGTCCGTTGGTCCGTCTCCTTCTTCTGACTTACCACAATACCCATTGCATTGCTAAAAACGTTGTCACCAGGTAATGGATTAATGTTCTCCCTCAGTATCCAGCGAATTCATACACAAAGGCCCAGCTCATGGGCCATGAGTAAAGTAAACAGAAGTGATTGTATTTTTGAATATAGTTCTTTCCACCTCCTGTCACGACACCAGTGATCATATGGGCAATTGTAATGATGTGCAATTTATCAACTCCAGAAGAATTAACAGCTGGTTTGGCCCTTCTGGAACCAAAGTATGTTACCTACCCCCTGAACATAGTTCTCAGGTGCAAGGACCTAATCCCCTGAGCTGGGAAGTGTAGCTGTATCTTGCTAGAGACCATCCCTCTGTTTACAATTATGACAATTGAGGGAGGTGCAGCAAAAGTGTCACTGTGGATACCCAATCTATGGTGATAAGGAACATAATTTTACAGTTTTCTCTCTAAGCAGTCCTTGACTTAACGGGAATGGGAGGAGGGTAGTGACTGCATTAGAGGTTGTCAGGCCAATATGGGTTTGAGACTGGCTCAAGCCAAATGTCTGGCTCAGCTCTAAGCCCTCTGCAAATCAATAACCAAACACGAGCCGAGCCAGACACTACTTGTGCTGTCCTTCCCAGAGGTGGGCGCTGGGAGGAGGCAAAAAAGAGGCAGACAGGGAGATGATTGAGCAAGAAAAAGATGGTTGGAGGGGATCGGATGAGCAGAAAAAGACTACGGAAAGACAAGGAGGGAGAACAGATAGGGGAGACAAATAAGGGGAGGTAGCAGAGACTAAGAAGAAAATTATGACATTAAGGGAGACATACATATTTGTTGAAAAACAAGATGGGAAGGAGGAGATTGCATAGTGAGTCCCCTCCGTGTAATGTGTCCATTTGTCTTGAAATGGTACTAGGGTCATTAGTGCTCCTAGCAGTTGTCACCCACTTAAGTAAATACACAAAGGAATGCAACCACACATGCACTCTTTGTGAAGCCCACTGCAGCCAATATTTATGCAGTCCATGGAAAAAATCTGCCGATGATCTCCTCCTGCTGAAACATCTGTCTCCCAAATGTGGACTAGAGAGCAGCAAACATGGTCATCTCACAATGCAACAGTCTAATCTTATTATGAAAAAAATATTAAAAAGCTTTTCCTTGGCAAGACTAGCAGAACTCATTGAAAATATGGACCGTCCCTGGGTACAGGCACCTTTCTGTTCAACACAAATGGCCTTTTTGGAAGTGTATCCGCTCTCACATCAGTTACCATTGCATGAAATGGGCAACGTAAACTGTGCATAGGAAAACTAGGAAAAGACATTACAGGCAGCCATGTGCAAGGTTGTGAAGCTGAAAAAGTTACAAAATATTTTCCATCCACGACCCCTCAGTGAAAGACATTGTACACATAATCTGCAGTGTCAATCTAAAAGGGCCAAACTTTCCACATTGATTCTATACACATGTATGGATTTTAGGATAGCTCAACTGCTTAAGCACTTATGGGCAAATATCTGCAACCCATAGTGGTTAAAATCTCAGCAAGACTATTCAGCACTGTATCCTTCGTAGGTTGATATTATGATTACTATCAAATTGGCAGATGAATACATTTTTTTCAGTTTTCACCATTTACATGAAATAAAATATTGTACAACACAAAATACAAAGAGGTCACCATTAAATCCAAGTAAAATACAGTACAATTCATATTCAAAGGAAGGCATGTTAAAATATCCAATAAAAACGTATTAAATACTTAATATTTTCTAACCATACGTCTGGAGGTTTCAGTGATATACTCTGTTAAATCATTAAGAGAACAGGCATCAACACAGGACAAAACAGAATTCATAGCATCTGTGACATGTCTAATATTATTGATATGAAAATGTATTTGTATTTGTATTTTATATTTATATAGCACTTTAATCCAAAGGGGATGAGTGCCTAGAGGGGGATGAGTGCCTAGAGGGGGATGAGTGCGTAGAGGAGATGAGTGCGTAGAGGGGATGAGTGCGTAAAACAGGTGAATGCATAGTACGTGTGAGGCATAAAGCGGATGAGTGCCTGGAGTGAACGAGTGCCCAGAGTGGGCGGACGTGTTGCGTAGAGAGGACGAGTACGTAGAACGAACAAGCACTGATCGCGTCCAATACTGATGAGTAGAATGGATGTGTAGAGCATGGGACAGACAATAATGCATGCTTGGGGCAAACAGGAGGGCATGCGTGGGGCTGACATGAGTATTTACGTGGGGCAGTCTAGAGTACATGCGTGGAGCAGACAAGAGTACATGTGTAGAGCAGACAAGGGTGCATGCGTAGGGTGGACTGGAGCGTGCGGGGCAGACTGGAGTGCGCGGGGCGTACTGGAGCGCGCGGGGCGGGCTGGAATCCATGAGTGCGCGGAGCAGACCAGAGTGTATCGAGCAGACTGGGGTGCTTGGAGTGGATAGGAGTGCATGGAACGGACTGGAGCGCATAGAGTTGTGTGACATATATAGTATGGTTTGGAATGCAGAGAACGTTTGAAAGAGCATACAACTCATCATATCACACCACCACGCTTACTCTCGCCTTTACATCACCACTCAAATAGAACACAGAGATACTATGACACCATTCGGTATAACTATTCTCATACCAACATCCGCCGCTCACTCCACATCATTCTAAGTAAACACTGCTGGTTACACACCCCCCAGCCAGGCGTTCTCCTCAGGCCTAACGCAGCCACATCCGGTCTGGATAAATCCTGCCAGAGCGAACACATACACCTGATCGCTCCACCACCACACCTACCGCTATGAAGCAGCTATTACATGAATACCGCCTGAGCTGCACACAGAGCCGGTGCTCACAAGCACCTTTTGACTCCTTCTACTCTCTCTACTGACCTGAACTTCGGTTCCCAAGGGCGTTCAACCTACGAGCGCCTTCAGACCATATCAATGGTATATAAGGCGCTATATAAATGCAAAGTAACATAACATAACATAACATGTGCAACAAATGTTTTAACGTCTCCATTGGATGTATTCAATTGTTTCCATTTCATTAAGACATGTATAACGACTTTGTACATTCCTGACTATGAATATTTATTGAAAAGTGCAAGTTGTTTTCTTATTTTTGTGAAAAGCAAATACATTTTTACTGTGTGTGTGTGTGTGAGCGTGAGTGTGCATATTCTGCATTTTGAGTTAGGTAATGTGATGGCATAGTTGTTGACAATGGACGTTTGGCTACGAGGTGCACCAAAGTCATGAGAAGAGGCGTAGCATATCAGATTGACATGTCGATGTCAGCTTGAAGGGTCGGTGTTATGATTTAGGCACTTGAATTTAGGGCGACTGATCAACAGATAAGATTATCACAAGATGGTGGTCTATGACCCATGAGGTTTGCATGTCTAAATGTCAGAAAATCAAAGGTAAGCTGCATTGGAAAATGAATTCTAATCGATCGATTTATGCTAAAAAATAGTTGCCCTATCCATTGGGCCAAAATAATTCCAGAGAGAACTTCCCTTTTAAGTGTGCCCTACACAAAATGCCTATAAATAGTGCACACAGCAGGATGTATTCTTCTTTACCTTGTTCATTCTTCATGGGAGTCACTTGAACAACATGATTCTTACCTAAGAGAAAAGTTAAATAAATGATGTATTACGTTTTGGGGAAGGGGATTTACTAGGGGATTGAGCCATGACTATGGAAGGAGTCTGCAAGCATGATTTCTTCTCTATTTGCCTATTCCCGAGCCTAGGGCCTGTTGACATGGGGTCTCTACCCTCTCCCCAGCTTGTGGATGCATGGACACAGTGGACTTGGGCATTTGGAATGATATGATATGATGGGTTATTTATAACGTGCTTAATACCCAGAGGTTTCTAAGCGCAGACCCGGAGATCGAACCTGTGTTGCTCCGTGTCGTCTTGCTTCCAAGGCGAGCACGTTGCCCCTGAGCTATCCTCGCGAGACTGGCGTAGAGATAAGGCTTGCTGCCTGCCATGTGTTGATCTTGGTTTTTCACCCCTCTCTCCTACCGATCAGGGCATGTGGGTGCCGCCAGCTGCTTATTTGAACAGCTTGAGAAAGATGAAATGCGTTGTTGGCTCATTGATGATACATACCTGCCATCTGCATCTTGCACAAAGATATCTGCATCAGGAGCATCCACCAACTGTGGTTCCTTGCAAATTACATTCAAATAGCTTGTTCTGTGGATTTATCTACTCAAAGATAGATTAAATAAATAAGGTTGGTAAATGAGGAATTTAATTCTAGGGGAGAAAACGGAGTAAAATCAAAAAGTAATTGATGTAAGTCTTTGAATTAATCATTACCACTATTGTTGCTCTGGGCATCGTTCAATCCAATCATTTTTTAGGCCATCAGCGTTATTAGAGGTGTGGACCCATCCACTCCTCTAGGTAAGATTTTGAAGTGGGAGTATTTTACTCCCTAGTTTTTAAAGTTGAGAGTAACATAACTTTTTAGGGAGTAAAAATGAAAATCCAATTCCCAATTGGAGCATTCTATAAGCCAGTAAAAATGTTTTCAACGGAAAACTGAATTGTTTTTGTAATAACTATTCCTCTGCAGCTAGTTATTCATATACATTAAAAGATACATGTTTACCTCTTCCAATCAGGCAGTAATAATAGTAGTTTCTTCCTGTGGTACTATGTGTACTACTAGTCCAAACATTTCCATGGCGCTGTAGCACAAAGTCCTACAAGTCAGTTTCCTATTTTTTGTTGGGAGTTTTTGTACTCCCTATTTTTATTTTTTAGGAGCATTTGCCTATTTTTATGGAGTAAAAGTGTCCGAAACACCACTTATGCGTAGGGCTGGACCCACCATATGCAAATGATTCTCCATCCTCCCACTGAAATGGGAGGTCCAGTTTGAACTACTAGGACATGTTCCATATGCACAAGCGCTCAAGCAAAATCAGCAATATTTTGGTCTTGTGATCTATCAGTTCAGGTCATATTGCTCACAATGGCGGCAAGACCATATATATGATTTAATAAAAAGCTAATGATAGGAGTTCAACTGTTTACAATTCAGCCTTTCCATCCATCACAATCAGGTTCACCATGAGAGAGTGTATGCTCAAACATCGGTGCCTTGCTCACTATGCCTAGGGAATGAAGCTGCTTCTCACTGATTAGGTCCAACAAGGCCGAAATATCTTTGGTTTTGTGATGTTCCCAGGCAGAGGGGATGTCGTCTACCAGTGCTGACTCTCTAGTCTCAGTAGGTTCTTTTAGTTTGATTCTCAAGGGAGGACAGCATGCAGTGAGAATACGCAGCAAAAATGCACATACAACAGGCCTAGGCCTGTAATGAGACCAGGCGCCTTGAGCAGGTTGAACCGTCTTTATTCAACGCTTGCGGCAAACTGCCACTTCCCGGGCTTTTCACGACGCATGCGCGGACCTCGCACATGTTCATTTGCCCATCCATCAGTGCTCTAAGGCTCCCTTAACTGACTTTGTTTGTTCGACAGGGGAAGATGTAGTGTCCTGGCAAGAGCCAGGACACTACATCTTCCCCTGTTGAACAAACAAAGTCAGTCACAATTCTGGCCTTATATTTCTTCAGTTAGACGCACCAGTCTTCTGATGCATCTGGCCGGCCTCGTAAGACATCCTTCTGGCTCTTCATCTGTCTCTTCTCTCACTGGCTCACTACCTGAGGTCAATGAGTTGTCTTTCTCACCATGTTCTTGAACCTCTTCCTTGTACAGCTTGAACTGCGTGACATTTCGAGTGACCACTTTGGTAGGCGATCGAGCAGTCACCATTGTTACATTGACACTGGACACTTAAGTACTCTGGATCAAATCTCGAGTATGGCTTCCTTTTCTGCCTTCTACAGACAAGCACTTTGTCTCCTATCTGCAGGTTGGAGCTCTTGGCTCATCTGCTGTGAGCACAGACCTTCATGTCCTGCTTCTTGCAGGCATCCGTTTCTTGGACCTGTGCCGCAACTCCTTTCGGATCACTTGCCAGGTAAGGAAAGCTGGTTCTAATTCTCCTGCCGAATAACAACCCGATGGATACTTTCCCGTAGTGCCATGAGGAGAGTTCCTGTAGTCACGCAACATGTTGCATAGGGCTTGATTTAGCAACATAGATCTTAACTGGTTCTGTTGGAGATCTCTCTTGAGGCTGCCCATGAACCGCTCTACCATGCCATTTGCCTCTGGCAAGAGGGGAGTAATCTTTTGGTGGTGGATGCCCATGTATTCCATGAATTTCGTCAACTCCATGCCACTGAATGGCAGACCTTTGTCTGACTTGAGGGCTTCCAGAATGCCCCACGCACAGAAGATGCTATCTAAAACTGGTATAACAGCACTGGCCACAGTAGATTAAACCAGGCGTGATAGATGAACTTGCTAATACTCATCCATGATGACTAGCCACTATTTGCTCTCCCTGAACGAGCTGAAGAAGTCAATCGCTAAGTGAGTCCATGGGAGCTCTGGCATGTCGAACATTTTTAGAGATTCTCGGTTATTTGGCCTTGATGTACACTGGCACAGGTGGCAGGTGCCAATTGTGCATTCCACCATCTGATCAAGTCCTGGGAACCACATGGTGTCTCTCACCTATCTCTTTGTGGCCACCACCCCTCTGTGTCCTTCATGAGCTAGGTCTATGACTTGCTGCCACAAATCAGAGGGGATCACTATTCTTTGCATGACAAGCCCTTCCGCAGACATTGATAGTTCCTCTCTTACATTCCTAAAGCCTTGAGGTTCTGTCACGGCACAATCACCCATCTGTCTATTTGTGAAATCTTAATCTCTCCACCTTCCAAACATAATCAGGTCTTGTATTCCCAACAGCGCAGCGTCCTGTTCCGTGTGCTCCAGGATCCCTTCTGGCGTGATGACCCTTGGGGGCCCATGATGGGTGAGGAAGTTCACATACTGCTCGGCCATTGATTTGTCGGTGAACATGTCTTAGAGGGGATGCCGCAACATGAAGTCTGCCCCGTTGTACTCCTCCCCAGGCTTGTGAACAATTGTAAAGTCAAAAGACTGCAATTGCAGGCCCCACTTCTCTATTTGTGGCGGCATCTTGGATTTGGAGCGGCCATAGATGGTCACTAGGGCTTGGTGATCTGTTACAATCGTGAAAAGCTTGCCAAAGAGAAACATCTGAAAATGCTTGCATGCCCACACGACAGCCAGACCCTCTTTTTCTGATTGCAAATATTGTGTTTCTACCTCCGACAGGATCTTGCTGGCATAGGCGATCACAGTCGTGGGGGGATTCTCACCGGGTTGGTGTTGCGCCAGGATCGCCCCCGGGCAACTGGACTGGCATCTACAGTCACTTCAGTGCACATGTTTGGGTCAAAGTAGGCCATGCATTCAGCCAAGGCAATGTCCTTCTTTATTTGTGTGAATACCTCCTCACAATGTTGAGACCATTGGAATGCCCTGCCGTGCTTGGTGAGCTCCCTCAGCGGGGCACTGGTGGTCGCAAAGTCTTGGGGGTATCAGCTGCAATAGCTGGCCATCCCTAGGAAAGACATCACCTCACTGACATCTTGGGAGCTGAAATCATGGAGATGACGGCCATTTTACCTGGATCGGGGCTCATGCCTTTGTGCGAGAAGATGCGTCCATAGAATTTAAGGCGAGTCTTATGAAACACACACTTATCCTTGTTCAATGTCAGGCCAGCCTGTCCGAGCACCAAGCATACTTGGTGAAGTGCCTGATTGTGCTGAGCAATGGTGGCTCCAAACACTAGGATGTCATCACTTTAGTTGAAACAGTTGCCAACATGCCTAATCACTCTCCGTACCCTCTCCTGAAATATTTCAGCTGCCAAGCAGATGCCAAAACTAAGTCTCTTGTATCTGAAGAGCCCAACAGGTGTGGTGAATGTTGTGATGTAGCGAGATTGTTGGTCATTCATGATCTGATGGTAGCCTTTTCCCTGTTCAGCAGGCTGATCACATCATCCAGTTGCATTCCGGGATGCCTCTAATGCCCAATGGCTTTGTTCGCTTGTCGCATGTCCACACATATCCGTATCTTGTCAGAGGATCCTCCTTTGGGTACGGCCACTATGGGAAACACCCAGTCGGTCCGACCGTTGGCTGGTTCAATTATTCCTTCCTTCAGCAACCACTATATCTCTTCTTCAACGAGAGGTTGCAGGTGAACTGGAATTCTCCTCGGGTGCTGAGCCATGGGCCCTATGGATTCATCAATGTGAAGTGTCACAAAGTCTCCCTTGAGGCATCCGCTGTCCTCGAACAATGTCAGGAAAGCTTGCATAACATATAGTCTGTGTTGCATGGTGTAGGACACAGCTGCAGTTTTCATCTCAAGAGCAGTGGTGCGCCCTAGCAGGTTGCTTCCAGGGACTTCTCCTTGCTTTTCATGAAAATCGTCTTTCGCATACTTCTCTTTGTAGCTGATTGCTGTGACAAACTTCCCGTGGTTCTGCACGGGACCTCTCACAGCCCACTGGAAAACTCTGACATCAGATGACCTTAGCTGGGGTAGAGACGCGATCTTGCTGTTCCGATATGCACATTATGTTTAAGTTTTCACCAGTATCAATGAGGAAGTTAGTCTCGTGATCACCGACTAGTAAGGTGATGTCGCCCTCTGATGTCGAGGTCATTCCGTGCATCATATATACATATTCGTGTGAGGTGCCATCTGTAGATGGTGAGGGCGATGGAGGTCTTCCGTTCACTTGCCTGGTGTGTCTCAAAAGGCCTCTCCTTGCGCCTGCGTCTCTCCTCACAACATTGCTGCATGTGCCGGACGCCGACCTGTATGTCATGGAGCTGTACCCCTGCGAACATCCGGGTGGAAAATTGCAGACGACCGCTAAGTGGTTCTCCCTACCAGACTTGGCACAGGTTTGCCCAAAGGCAGGACATATCACACCTTATTAGTGAGGAAATTGAAGGCCACACCGGTAGCATCCTGCGGATGAGGGGGACCCTCTGTGCGCACTATTGCTTGTAGGCTTCACTCGAGCAGGTGCTGCCGATGAGACCTTGTAGGCTTGTTCTCGGCCTGGAGTCTTAGCAGTCTACATTTGCAAAGCTTGCATGTCCACTCGTTACTCCGCCCTAGCCATTTGTTGTATCGTTGCCAAAGCAAGCGGTTTAAATAGTAATTTCTTCCTCAATGAGGGGGACAGTCACCCTCCTATAATCCATAGTCTGATAGCTACCTCATTTGTGAACTTGTGAAATTCACAGTGCACCACTAGTTTTTGAGGGCGGGTGGCAAAGGCATCCATGGACTCACCCGCCATTTGGCATGCCACATTGAATGTGTGTATCTCGTGGTCAATGTTGCGCTAGGGGACGAAATAGTTGCTCAGCGCTTCTTTGAAGCCTTTGTATGTCTTGACGTCTTCAGGAGGGAAAGTGGGAATGAGATCTTCCACTTTATATCCAACCAGATTCACCAGAAGCCGCCTAGCGAACTTGTGAGGCACTGTCTCACCGTGGGCATGTAAGTAATTTTCAATCTCCGAATCCATCTTTTCCACCAGGGCCCCAAAGCTTGCTGGCCACCCATATCAAATGGTCCAGGCCGACGAAAAGCTGCGGCGCTAACTGGTCTTCATTTTCTGACATCTTGGCGGTCAGCAAATGATGGCACCAATCCGCAACTTTGTCTGCAGTGCGCGCTGCAACAAGCGTTTCAGTCTTTCCTTACTTTCAAAAGGGACATCCCATCCTCGTCGCCATTGTCTAGTCTTGGCAGGTTCTTTTAGTTTGTTTCTCAAGGGAGGACAGCCTGCAGTGAGAATATGCAGCACACATGCACATACAACAGGCCCAGGCCTGTAATGAGAACAGGAGCCTTCAACAGGTTAAACCGCTTTTATTCAACTCCTACAGCGAACTGCCGCTTCCCAAGCTTTTCACCACGCATGCACGAACCTTGCACATACTCATTAGAACGTCCTTCAAAGCTCCAAGGCTCTGTTAACTGTGTCCTTGCCAGGATACTACATTGGCTGGACTGGTTCTGTTGGTGACTGGACCAGGAAGTGTTTGCAACTGACTCATTGTCTTCCGCAATGGCGCATATAGGCTATAACTATTACGTATTGTGGTTTGCCCGGAACAGTACCAATGGTTAGGATTAAATCTCTTCATCCATCAGTTCAGTTTTTGTGGAAAGCAGAGTGTCATTAATAAGCAAAACCTGGCCCACTCTGCGGTTTAGCATGTAGTAGTTCTGTATTTGAAGTATGTCGGCCTTGCCAATGCATAGCTCTCAACCTTTTGCGTCGTCAGGGCGGGTGAAAACACTGATTTTATTTTGTTGGGGGGAGGGGCCATTGAACAGTATGGGCGTGTAGGGAGCTTGGCGGATGAGTCAACTGATTAGAAGACGAGTACACCTGCCAAAAGCGTGTGAGTTGAGAGCTATACCAGTACATACCTCTTAACCTTTTCTGTCCCAAGAGTGGGTGAAAACACAAGATTTCCTGGGTGAATGAACTCCAGACCTACCTACATTTGGAAGCAAAAAATGTGGAGATCTAGGGAAATGCTCACACTGCAGGAGACTCTGCCCACACTGCCTGCCCACATGTTGAGGGAGGGAAACAAATTTAAACACCACCCGGTGTGGTGACGTACGTAGGGCCAGATATGGGTGGAATTTCCACACCATACCGAGTCTTGGCCCATACTTCCATGTAAATGTCTACTAATGGTAATTTTGTAGCCAGTCACACGGAGGAGTGGGTGGAGTTACTGAGAAACGGGAAATTTTAGAGACTCCATGCTCTTCGCTGGAGACTCGGAGAAGAGCGTGGAAACCCGGAGACTAGGCAGGCCTGGTGAACACATTCCTGGGCGGGTGACACCTGCCAAAAGCACGTGAGTTGAGAGGTATGACCAATGTTACCAGATAGGTGCCTGTGATGTTACTTCTTGTTATGGCACTTAACCATTTTATCACTTTCCACATCACCTGGGCAGGGCCCAAGGCACCCATTGGCCTCCCGTGATGTCAACTCGGGGGAGTCTTTCAAGGGCTGTTAAATCCACTCGCGGCAGCTGGGCGCATTTAATAACAATAGGGTACTGATGCATTTAATAACAATAGCGTGCTGATGCTTTGAATCAGCACCCTATTCACGTGATTAACCCCCTGCGAGGTGCTGGAGCGAAGAGGTATTTTAAAAAATGTGATGCCTCCTGCCCCTGCCCACTGTTGACCAGGGGCGAGCTGGGAGGGGGGGCACCAATTTGCCCAGGGCGCTTCAGCCACTAAGGCCGGGCCTGCACCTTATGAAGTGGATATGACTGAAGTAGTGTGGAGACTGGAGAATAGCAAAGCATGCATGAAAAGATGGAGCGACAAGAGAAGAACAAAACATGGTCGCGAGGTCATGGAAGGAGACTGGATCAAAATACAAGTACCAAGCAAGGACCAAATGACAGGTTCGAAGTTCAGTTAACCAATAAGAGTTATTCATAGAGGCATGGACCACGTCCGCACTGAGGATGGCCGCACGTGGAACATGGAGCGAGTAGCCATATTCGAGAAGCATCGTGAAGCAGAAAGGTCACAAGAGGAACCCAACCCTTGCAAGGGCCCGGACAGAGAGATTGCATGAGAACAAGAACCAGAAGCCAATGAGAGAGAGACCACGGAGGAAAGAACAGAAGGAGATGCATCAGAAGCCTTCCAAGAAACTAGTCAGGTACTTGACATTGGTGACAGGAAAGAAGATTGGCCGAGAAGGGAGCACAGAAGACTGGTAAGTATTATGTTATGCAATAAGCTTTGCTGCGTTATCTATGGGAGGTGTGTAGAGATATTGCGAGACGCTAGGTCTCGAAAGGAACCCGGAAGAGCCAGGTGAAGAGAGCGCGAAGCACCAGAAGCCGGAGCAGAGGACATGGAGCAAGTCGTGCTCCGGACTCTCTTCTTAGGAGATGAGATAAACTTCTTTTACAGATTTTATGGCAATACAGCACCCAGCACAGTTGAGGAATAGCTCTCAAACATTTGTGTCGTAAAGGCGGGTGAAAATACCCGATTTTGTTTTTGGCGGGTGAGAACCCATTGAAACGAATGGGCGTGCAGGAGTCTTGGCGGGTGAGTCAGCTGTTTACAACATAGCTCTAAACCATTTGTGTTGCAAAGGAGGGTGAAATCACCCGATTTTGTTTTTGGCGGACGAGACGCGGATTGGAATGAATGGGCATGCAGGCGGCTTGGCGGTTGAGTCAGCCCTTTACAAGGCGGGTGACAACCGCCAAAAGCGTGTGAGTTGAGAGCTATGTTACACAGCGGGTGACACCCACCAAAAGTGTATGAGTTGAGAGTTCTGGTTGAGAGCCAGTTGCCCTAGGATGCTAAGACATTTATATTCATGCCTCCTGCATTGCTGATACTGATGCCACAATAAAGAGCTGGGCCAATTACACAACACTCCCTCTCAACACACTCTAACTATAAAGGTTGACAAGCCAAGTCACTAATCTTCCCACTATACAAAAATTGTTGATTTTTACATGATTTGCATATTAATTTACGGTCTGTCAATGGTTGGTGTGGTGAAACGATAAAGGAGACGGAGGTTAAAAAGCTTTCCCCTAAGCCAAAGTTCACGTGCTTACCGCCTTTCCCTGCTCGACTCTTAGTGGCCCTGCTGCGTCACTCCGAATTCAGGCCTGTGGCCTCGCCCGCGCGCACTACGTCACATCACACGCTAGCACGTTGATGCTTCTAGCACCTTCTATGTGCTTTGCTGTTGCATTGCCGCCCCTTTCCGTTGGTGGCAAAGATTGATGCCTTTGCTCTTCACCCGCGGGCAAGCGGCTCTCCTCAGATGCCGCTGGGCGGAAACTGGCGTTTAGTGAGCCGACTGGTGCCTTTGGGTCCCTGTTCAAGAATCCCGCTTTCGGCACATGGCGTTTGTTTAAGAGGTATCGGTGCCGCATTTAGAAGTACTCTGTGGCAGTTGGTGACAGCCGTTTTGCTCAGTTTATACTTATGTTTGAGGAAAATCCACCAATTGTTTTTCTTTGTACTTGTGTGTCCCTATTTTATACCGATACGTTGGAGGCACGTTTCTCCGTGTGGCTTAGTTCTGTTATGCTGCATTTCTTGAAGATGCAGCTGCCACCTTTCGAAGTGTTTTATTTTTTGTGAGTAAAATGTGTGGTAATCTTGGCACGGTTACCTAGAATCCCGTTGTAAATATTGTAAGGCGAGTCACAGAAAAAAAAACGTCTGCTGTATTTTGCCAAAATGAGAGCCTGTACCTTGCAGCCATGCCCGGTACTCATGTTAATTGAATTCATTCATTTTGGGTGGAAAAATCAGGACTTGTCATGCCCACTTTGTTTTGCCATTGGTTTTGGTACATGCGGTGGGTGGGCTTTGTGCCAGTAAGTGGCCAAAATAATTCTACCGTAACCGTACAGCAATGGTGGAGCTGGCAGATGACCTCCGATCAAAGGAAATATCCAAAATAATAGTTTATAAAGGCGCAATTTCTTTCGTGCTGCTTCTTTTCCAAACTAAATATCAATTCTATTTTAAACTACTTTGATGGTGATGAGTTAACTTCACTATGCGGATAATAGTTTTTGACCACTGTTGCTGAGTAAATATTATTTAAAATACACCGCTTGCATGCCATTTTATTAAAAAAATTGAAACGAGGTGCGTTCTGTTCGCCAAAACAACATTTTCTTTTACTTGAAGCACACACAGCGCCTGCAGCTCGCCTCTGAAAGCAGTTGGGTGGCTGCATCGTGTGAGATGGTTTCAATGTTAATAGGGGTATTTATTTATTCATGCAATGTTTGGCAGATACCTTTATATTTATTTATGCATTGTTTGGATACATTGAATATATAAATAAATAATCCAGGTCCGTGTATGACAAACTGCTGTCGCAGGTGTTTTTTTTCACAATTCCTTTTTTCTTCGAAGTAATCCACCACAGAGCATGGGTTTGGGGTTTGAAGCGGCTGACTCTGGCCAGATCCCGAGATCTGGATACACATCTGGTGCCGGATCTCGGATCCGACGAGAGCAGGCCCAATGACCAGCACTGCCATACAGGGACCCTATCTCTCCAGTCCTAAAATCTCTCCACTG
The DNA here is from genome assembly GCF_040938575.1 of Ambystoma mexicanum. Lineage (NCBI taxonomy): Eukaryota > Metazoa > Chordata > Amphibia > Caudata > Ambystomatidae > Ambystoma > Ambystoma mexicanum. The sequence goes on from NC_090940.1 coordinate 79,861,763, forward strand.
ACTCCCGGTTGCTGCAAGGATCAAATTCAAATCCCTTTGCATCATCCATAAATAAGGCTCTCTGGGGCCGGGGACGACCCTATATACAACTTGCTCTCTTCCAATACTCTCTCTCAAGATCTTTACGCTACTCGCGCTCCATCTCTCTGCAGGGAACGAATGAGAGACCTGGTTGCGGCTCCAACAGGCAGTGTAGAATGCGTGCTTACACAGTGAATACAGCCACTGTGTCTAGCTTTCTGGTTGTCTGGAGCCTCCTCGCCAGTTATTAATTACATGGATGAATGCAGACTCTTGAGCATGTGATATGTTAAGTAATGCATGAGTGTGAAGTGAGAGTAAACAATGCTGGAAAGATGATGCTGCTGGTTGGTGTCTTCATGCTTCATGAGTATATCATCTTTTCCTGTAACTGGTATAAAGAAGATATTTCATTTTTGTAACTTCCTGCCTTTAGACTGTTCATTTACCATGGAATTACTATGCAACACCTATCAGTTAAAGAGCACATAATTATTACCCATCAGTTACTGTTCAGGAGGTAGGCATGCATATATATTTTACTGTGCTGCCCAAGGAAGGCCCATCAGTCACTATGCTAAGTGATGCATGCCAATTATTTACTCTGCACAGAATACTTAGCCATTAGTTAAGGTGCCATAAATTAATGTCTGTTATTTATTTCCCTGCTGTCTCCTTACTTATTTACAGTCCATATTCCTCGTTCTTTTGCCAATCTCCCTTGCTGTGCCTCATGGCTGTCTTTATCTTTACATCTCTCTTGACTGTGCTCATCTCTCTGCCCACCAATATATTTGTTCTTCTTTGTGTGCATGCTCTGACAGGGTCAGGGCCAAGACCCTGTCGGGGGAACAGGGACACGCTCCTAACCTGTTGTGGGTGGCCTACAAGGGTGTATACCAGAGCCAATCCTACCACAGAGATGGGGGTATGGAGGTGGGGGGGTGGAGGCAATCCCTGCACGCCCCCTCAGTGTGCATTGTATGTCTGCTGGTATCATCCACAATGCCTGTCAGCAACTCCCAAACTGCACCTGTGGGCAATTAAGAAAACTCAGACCGGAACCAGGGTGATGGAACTGAGAGCAGAAATGGGCTCAGATCTTGTTTCCAAACAGAGCTAAGACACCCAACACCTGATCTAAAGATCCCAGACGGGCCCCAGACAAATGGTGGGGCTACAGAAAAGGAACTGAGATTGAGAAGGGACTGCAGGGGAGCAGGAGACGCACAGAAATCCTCCCAAACCAGACTGGAGGTAAAACTCAGCAGTGCATGAAGAAAGCCACAGGGAACGTGAGCAGCCTGAGCACATGGCTGCTACCTTGCAAATGGTAATTAAAAAGGGAGCCTGGGTAAAGGCCTTTTTAAGCCTTCTGAGGGTATTTTAGCTAGAGATTGGCCAAGGAGACCATGTGACCAGGTGGCAGGAGGAGTGTTGGAACGGGGAATGTTCCCGTGCATAGTTTTCTCAAATGTTGTGTTGAGGTGACCACCTCGTTTTAAGCATGATTATCTAAGGGGGTGGGGCAAATGTGAGGATAGTTTCTCACACATTTCTAGAATAAATTGTTTAAAGAGGTACACTTTCAAGTCAAACTTCTGTAAGTAGACCATCATTAAAGCATATTACACCTTTTCTTTAGGAGGATCCCAATGGCAGATACCATCAAAATTGAGGAATTTCAGGTACTAATCTATGATAGAATGCCCAGAATGTCCATTTCCTTGTGGTTGGGTGGTCCAGAACGTCCTCCTTGCCTGCCAGTCCAACAGCCCCCCCTTCTCAGCTCACCTATTCTTCTCATGTTCTCCTCTCTCCTCTCTCCTCCTCCCTCGCTTTGGCTGCAGTATCCAGCAGTTGTGTGTGCAGGGGTGTGTGATGACCAAGTGACGGTCTCAACTTTGTTCACTTTCTCTACATACATGCGTTACTGCTATAAAATGGCACTTTCCCATGCCTATTCCCTTTCTCCCACGCAAAGCCATCCCTGCTTCACTCGGATCCCTCAAGTTGGTTTTACAGGAACCTAATGCATGCCATTGCCCCCTCGTGAGGGCTACAATGTTGAGGAAGGTGTGAGTATTTTATATTTTTTCAAAGGCCCTTGATCGCATATGCGCCAGAGACAGAGCAGCAACGCAGCCATGCTGGGAAAAGGATACATTGGAAGTTATGAAAGGTTGTGATTGGCTGCCATACATTATGAAGCTCAGAAGGATGTTGTGATGATCCTGCAGATGGCATCACTTCTCCCCAGAGGGGAGCCCTGTTCCATGAGGCTAAGGGGGTGCCGCCGCTAAGCAGTAGTCCCCCAAGAGGTGCTAACATGCAGGAGTACCTCATGGTGAGGAACTCCCCTCCTGGGGATAAGGTTGTGAGTCCGGGACACAGCCCCTTTAATTCCCGACCCCACAGCATAATAACACCCAAACCTACTCTACGTAGGATGCAGTGTGAAACCATGTATTATTGTAAACTGCCAGATAATCGCGCTGTAATTAGTACAGGGATGAAGAAGAACTTGAGCATGTTACAACTGAATAGGAAGAGTGCTCGACCAACTGTTGTCAATCGAACTGATATTACGTTGGGGGTAGACCCCGCTATTTAAACTAAACATCAAATAAGTACTTTGTTCGGTTCTGAATCTGGAAAGAGAACCCAGCGAATGCGGACGCCATCTAGAAGCCTGTGAGGTTGAAACTGGGCTTTAGGAGACTGCAGCGAGGCAGGGACAAGCAGTGGTATGCCTGGACTGCATCTTGCGAGCCAGTTGGGTAGTGGCGTGACTTGTCGTGGGTGGACCGTGCAGTCCGAGAACTGCGCTGAGATCACTGTAAGGAATGCCTGGTATCAAACAGTAAGACAGACACAAGTTATCACAGTTCAAGCGTGTTTATTGAACATCAATTGGATTTGAAAAACGCCTAAACCTAAATCTAAAGATGGGATCAGGCTACGACCATAAAATAATAATAACGCAGTCCTAGTCGAATCTGTCAAATTAAAAGGGGCCTATACTAATAAACCTATTTCCAATCCTTACTTATAAATAAAAATACTGTGGGAAACAATGTTATGTAAAAGAAAAGTGTTCAAGAAATGATATGTTAGGATATTCAAGCCGTTGGCTTCTCTTCACCACGTTTTCAGCACGGGACAAGGCAGCACACTCTGACTTCTCTAGCACGAGGATGCAGTTCAAAACTTCAACATTAGGGCCTTCTGTACCAAAGTCTCTTTGCCATTCAAAGTCTCTTATTTCAGAGGGCCTGATGCAACACGACAAACATTAAAGTTCCTTTGTTCTTAGGATTTCACATATACAACTTCTCAGGTGATTTACTGTTCACCCCGGGTCCCCCTATGCCGGACTCAGACCCACTCTGACACAAAATCTTCAATTGGTTTCCCTCCGCCGGTCTCAGACCAAATTCCTCTTCTTCATCAAAATTGAAAACTTTCGACTGTGCGCAGGATTTTGCTTTACCCGTCGCAGGACCACTTCAATTTACAATTACTCGTTCTCTTCTTGATATGACCTTTTCTCACTTTCACTTTTGCCACTCCTCAGCTGGATACCTTACAGAGACTTTTCTATTGAGCACCCATGCAGTGCCGGACCACTCTGTCAAAGGCATTGCATCTTGATTTTAAAATTCAGTCACTCACCAGCAGTTCAACTTTACTCTTCTTTTCACACACGTTTTAACAATGTTCGTTCCAGCGCTTGCCATATAATGTTGCTGCTTGCAACCTTGGCTTCACCACAGACCGGTCTTGTATCAGTCTTCCCAACTCACCGGCTGTGTTGATTTTACTGACGCTGCTTTGTTATTGGAGCCAAGGACGGTACCATGGTGGCTGGCGATTCTCCCCACCTTGATTATTGTCGCGCAAGGACCACAGGTATCTCCGACCCACAATGCAGGATTCTTCAACTTGGTTTCCTTGTTTTACACTTTCAATTCCTAAGGGCTCTTCAAAATAACGGTTCCTTGTCGAAAAGGTTAAAGGAACTTCCCTCCTTGCGGATCCACTTCTGTTTTGCCATCTTTTCTCTCTCGTTCAGCTGCCGTCTCGAAACAACTGTTTCCTCGTGTGCTTTGCCTCGCTCAGAGTGTGCTCTCGTGCTCTGCCTTTTATCTGTGTGGAGAAGCTTAATGGACGTCAGGTGTGTGTGATGGTCAGTAATTGCCTGGTCATTGTATTGGACAGGTCAGGTATACTGGTTGGGTGTTAGTCTGTTTTCTGTCATAGCGGGCTGTCCGTGAGAAAGTGTTTGTGTTGTAAAAGGGGGCGGGGGTCAAGTTCCTAAATATCCTAACTGGTAGGATGGGGTAGAGGTGTTACAGGGAAGGGGATACTGCGTGTCACCATCCAGTAGCCCACTACCAGTTCCTGAAGACCTCTCACTCAGGTGTTCCTCCCACACTCATCCACCCTCAGGAACTGGATCCAAAAGCGATGGGCGTGACCTGTAATGCGTAGACCGCCCAGTACTCGCGCTGAAACCACCAGCAGTAGCTGGCCGCAAAGACAAGCAGGTCTACGAAGAGCAGTAGAAGTAGAATGAGGAAGAACAAACCAGCAAATCCAGTGAAGCATTCCCTGAGAGAAAGTAACATGGATAAGAGTATGTCTGGAAGGGGGATGGGAAAGTTTGACACTGTAGTGAGGAAGCAGAAGAAGAAGTAGAAGACGAGAAAGTAGTGTATATGATAGGGGTTTGGACTAGGACGGTGAACCTTTGGTTTGGACTACACATACTTCCTGACTGCCTACATTTTTACTTTGTTTGAGGTAGGGAATCCACCTCTAGTTAAGGATAGATTTTTGTATGCGCCCCATGTGTACAATTCTGTCAAAACCTAGTGTTTTGTGTGCTTGGGGGCCTCAGTTTCAGGACTGAGATATTCAGTAGGTTTCTTTGTCCATTTCTACACATCTGTATGGAAATACACCTGACTTCCTGACTTGATCTTCGCTGCCTGGGAGCTTATTGGATTATTGGCAGGGTTTCAGAAGTTGCTGTCTTGACTTTGATTTGTCATGCACAGCAGAGAAGGCAATGAGAGCAGTAGACTACTCCCCTTCAGAACTCTTGCACACCCAAGATAGGTAAGAGGTGTAATTGAAACCTCAAAAAGGGGTTTTGTAGGAGGGCTACCCGTGAGATCGGGATGGTTTTTCCTTCTTGTGTTGCATGAAATCCCGTATTATTTCTTTAAAATGGGTAGCATGGACAGATCTAATGGTGATGTTAGGAGCTAACGTCTCGCAAGTGTCAGGGAGTAAAAACCAGATATACAACACAGTTATTAAAGTTATATGCACAAAACATTTAAAGGGATGAAGAAAAGTTTGAAGGGGTTCAAGGGTAGAGCCGAACGAAGAAAGGGAGCTGAGGGCCGAAGCAAGTAGTAAAGATTTATCCAGAGACATGTAAATTAAAAACAATAGCATGCAGAAGAGAATCGCATGCTTACAGAGGAAGGGAGGCAGAATACATTTTTACAGCAAACTCTGCAAAGAAAACATGTATACTCCTACGTCCCGTCCCCTTTCCTCCATACTTTCGGGACATCTCTCCGTCCTGTGGGACGGGACCGGAGCACTTTGTAAAAAGCATCCAAACATTTTTCCCAAAATTTGTCCTTCCTCTCTTTCTTGAGCGGGGCCCGGTACGCGGTCGTAACCCCGCCCACCTTGGCTCTGCCCCGCGCATCGCCCAGCAGTCCTTTTCTCTGCTCGTTCAGGACTGGACGCACTTGCATCCTCTGAAGATTTTCTTCCCTTTTTTCCTCTCTGGCTCTCGCTAGCGATCGTGTGCTGGTCTTTCTATGTCGTTCAAACTAGATTTTCCAGATTGTTCATCGTGTCACCGTCGTTTTGCGAGGGCGGATTCCCATCCTCTTTGTTTAGAGTGCTTGGGTCCGGATCACTGTTGGGACTCCTGTTTTTACTGCGACTCCCTTTCGGTCCGGGCACTTCAACATCGGTTGGAGTGGTGGGAGGAGGTGTTCCGACGAACTCCTCCTTTGCATTTTCAGGCGTTCATCGACGAGAAGAAGAAACGCCTGTTAAGTTCTTTACTTTTCAGAGCACCCGGGCCAGGGAATACCTTTCCGGGTTCCTGTCGGGCCGGGAGGGGCGTTGATCGCTCTGCCACTGGGGTTCGCCCTGAGGTGCCCGTTGGGCTTAATAATTGTACTAGAGTTTTCTCTGAGGGTCTCCGTAATGGGCCTGTAGATACCGGAATGTGCTCCGAGGCCCCTACTGTGGGGGCTGTTTGTAGACCCAGTTCTACTGAGTCGTGGGGTACCGGAGCTCGCTCTGAGGCCGTTCTGTTGGCTTCCCTAAAAAATAAGACCGGGTGCGCCCCGAGGCTTTCGGTGGGCTTGCTGTTACCAAATGGATGTTAGAGGCCCGTGCAGATAAGGCTGTTACCGGACCTGCGTCCGAGGTCCCTCGTTCAGAGGCTAAAGCTACCAACAGTTCTGAGAGCCCTGACAAGGCCTTGTCGGTGAAAGCTGTTTCTCACCGTTCCCGCTCTTGCGGTGACACCAGACCTGTTGAGGGGGCAAAGAAGCAAAGTTCTTCTTTTACCAGCAGTGCCGAGGTCCTTCCTTCGAAGGCTAATTTGGCGGTTGGTATGTCACAAAAACATTCCAGGCCACACAGTACCGGCTCTGCCGAGGTCCCTTATGTTAAGGCTAAGGTTAAGACCCCTGATCCATCGACGGGGACCCCTGCCTCACTACCTCACGTGCCGCATTTCCCCTCAGATGATGATAAAAGGGCGCCCGTTCCCGCCACGACCGCGGTGGCCATTTTGGGTGCTACCCCTACAACTATGCAATCGGCCTCAGGTGTAGGGCTTGGCCCCTTGGGTGAACATAGAGTCCCTTGTGCGCATCCTTATCGGCCAGTTTATGACTGGAACGCTCGGATGCCTCTTCCGCACAATGTTTCGCTGCCTGCAGGGTCGGCACCGTTGATTTATGTGGATACGTCGGTGGAGGGGCCTGTGTGGCACCCGTCCCCGTTACGTCCCTGGATTTGTCCACCTCATGAGAGGCCTCCTCAGGTTCCGAAACAGTCCCCGGAGGAAGCCTTTTTCGGTAAATTTCATACGCTTATGCGTACCGATCCCATGAGGGAGTATTTCAAAGGGCTTTTTAGGGAGATATGTCCTCCCGCGCCCCCGGCTCCACCTGTTCCTCCGGTGGTTCCACCGGTGCCTCACTTGCCTACGGTGCCTCCCCCGACTCTTCCGCCTTTGCCCCCATTGTCCCCTGTGGACAAGGCAGCGCCCGACACGGTTCATCAGGATCCTGATCTGTCTGATGACGCACAAGGCGATCAGGACAGCGAGGACCTTCCCCGCTCTATCAGAGCTTTTCATGACCGGGTTCTGGACATGATGAGTTTCTTAGATGTTCCGGTGCCCGAGGCACTTTCTGGGGCGTTCACCCTGTCTCCCTTGGAGCGTACTGGCCTGTTTTGCAGAAGAATGTTCTGGCCGAGGTCTGCAGAGTCTGGGAAAAGCCACACTCTGGACTTTTTGTCAATAAGAAAATTGACGCTAGATACAGGCTGCATTCTTCGGAAGAGTTGGCCCTGTCATCTTGTCCGCCGCCCTCCTCCACAGTGGTGGCTGCGTCTACTTTACAGTCCAGGCCTGCAGCATCCTCTTCCACGACGGCTACTCAGGTTCTGGGAAAGGAGGACAAGCTCCTCGACTCCCTCGGGAGAAAAATCTTCGCCAACTCCACCTTGCAGCTCAGGCAGGCCAATGCTGAATTGATATTAGTGGGAGCTAACATGCGGATGTGGAAAGGTCTGTCGGAGTTTGAGGAGTTTATCCCGGTCGAGAAGCTGGAAGACTTTAGAGGAGGCCTTTCCGACGCCAGGGTCTTGGCCCAGGATCTCCTGGAGGCTGCGGCTCATCACGTAGACACTTCGGCTCGGGGCCTTATGCTGGGGGTTGATACCTCAAGGCAGGTGTGGCTGCATGCAACTAAATTTTCAAAAGAAGTGCAGGACAAGGTGCTGGACCTTCCGTTCGATGGGAAGGAGCTCTTTCATGCTACAACAGATGTAGAGCTCACCAAGACGAAGGATAGCACTCAGACAGCTAAGTCCTTGTCTGTCCTGGTTAAGGCTCCTTTCAAAACCCAGAGACCGTTGTCGCAAAGTCGACCTTCCTCTGGCTTTAGGGGCTTCATCAACCGCAAGTCTTGCAGAGTGGATACCCCTGTGGGGAATAACCGCCGTAGGTAACAACGGACGTAGTTTTTCTCCCGTTCCTCAGCCTCCTCCTCAGGTTCAGGTGGCACCACCACCAATAAACCTACTAAATCAGGGTTTTCCATGCTCGCACGAGACCCCGGTGGGAGGACGCATTGCGTCTCATTGGGAGGCGTGGCAGGCCATCACAGAAGACAGATGGTCTTGTCAGTCGCTCGAGCGGGATTCCGCTTACCTCTACCCCCTACCCCACCCCTCAACCCTCCTTTTCAGCTGTCAGGCTCGCCCTCCCTCAAAGCCGAGGTTCAGAAACTTCTGGACCTCAGAGCTGTGGAACCTGTTCCCCTTGGGGAGCGAGGGGAGGGCTTTTACTCCCGGCTGTTTACGGTGCCCAAACCCAACCAGGCTGGCCTGAGCACCATCCTAGACCTTTCCCAGTTCAATTTTTTCCTACCCCGAGAGAAATTTAAGATGATCACGCCCGGCCAGATACGGTCCTCCTTGCAGATGGGCGATTGGCTCAGCATCGTGGATCTTCAAGATGCGTACATGCATATCCTGATTTGGAACCCACACAGGAGATATCTCCGCTTCTCTTTGGGAGAGGAGCACTTCCAGTTTCGAGTGCCTCCTTTTGGCCTCAGCTCGGTGCCACGTGTCTTCACAAAGATGATGTCGGTGATTGCGGCCTATCTTCGTCTCCAGGGTATTCATGTGTATCCATATTTGGACGACTGGCTCTTACGCAGCCTTCGTCCGCTGGCAGCAGTGGGAAATCTCCAGTCTCTCCTTCAGCTCCTGTTCCATCTTGGGCTGTCAGTGAGCTGGCGGAAATCTTCCATGACGGTCTTGCAGGACCTGATTTTCCTGGGTTTTCGCTGGAACACGATCGACTGCAGAGTGTACCTAACTGGGGATAGAATGGCGGATCTGTTAGCCACGTGTCAGATGTTTGCGCAGTCGGAGAGCATGTCGGCCTGGTGGTTCCAGAGGCTTCTGGGCCTCATGGCCTCGTGCGTGCTGGCTCTTCCTCTTGCTCGTCTCAAGATGAGACGGACCCAGATGGCTCTTTGGAGTCCCTGGCGTCAGGCTGTGGACCCGGATTCCAAGCTGATAATGATTCCAGATTCCATGAGAGTGGACCTGGATTGGTGGTCATCTCTCAGCAACCTGTCTGTGGGTGCGGGATTTCAGGACCCTGCCCCCAGGGTGACGATCACGATGGACTCCTCCCTTCTGGGGTGGGGTGCGACGTTAGATCTTCTTCAGGTCTCGGACCTCTGGTCGCCTCAGGACAAGCTCCTGCACATAAATCATTTGGAGCTTCTGGCGATCTTCCTAGCGCTCAGGGCGTTCAGACCGCTCATTGCCAACAAGGTGGTCCGCATACATACGGACAATGTGGTGTCAATGTATTACATCAACAAGCAAGGGGGAACAAAGTCCCCCCCCCCCTCGTGGACCTGTCCATCCAGATATGGGAGTGGGCCGTGCTTCATGGTGTCTGGCTGCTTGCAGTACACATCCTGGGCCAGCTGAATGTCACAGCGGATGCCCTCAGCCGGCGGACAGTGGTCAGATACGAGTGGGAGTTGAAGGCGTAGGTCCTCTCATGGACTTTCCTGTGTTGGGGCACACCGGAGGTGGACCTCTTCGCTACGGCGGTAAACAAGAAGCTTCCTCTGTATGCCTCCAGAGGGGACTGGGAGCCTCCTCTCTGAGGGATGCTCTCGAGATTCCATGGCACAACATGACAGCTTACGCCTTCCCGCCTCTGCCTCTAGTTCATCGAACCTTTAGACTTATGTCTGTTAAGGTTGTTAACTTTTAAAACCATTATCTTGGTAGCTCTAACTTCAGCCCGTAGAGTAAGTAATTTGCGAGCACTTTAATCCAAGCCACTCTTTTGGGAGTCGGTCCACGATGAGGAATACGTGGGAGGAAACCATCCATTCGAAGAACAAGTTGCTTACTCCCTTCAACTTTTTTTAGACTGTATATTCTTCGCCCTCCCAACCTATCCCACAGTAGAATTTCTCATGCCATTACAGCTTTTGCTCCTTGAAAGTTGAGTGCAGTCATTCCCATGGTTATGCATATTTCTACTGTAGGAAAAACAGAACTGAAGCCAATAGGCACTGTGCTTGCTATACATGCTTTTGATGACCTCATCCTTGAGACGGAGGCCCTCGAGGGGCATTGAGTCGACGTCAGAAGGCACTGTACGTGATGCAGACGTTTTTGCTGAAGCTGGATATCGAATATCAAAGATGAGGAATACGTGGGAGGACCATCCAGTCGAAGGAACGTTACTAGGAGTAAGTAACTTGTTCATCCCCCACCATTATAGGTAATGGTTGAATATTCAATTAATTGAAACAATGTGCAGCCTTGCTATCTTTACTGCAATTTGGAAGCTGAAGAACTTGGTAAACTGTTCCCTTCTACTCATAGCCGTGTGGTGGCCGGCCATGTTTTGGTTCTCAGAACTTCAACACCTGTCGGTGTATCCGCCGATCAGGTTACCAGTGACCCCGATCTTCTTCACCAAGGGGAACAGCAGATGTGGCACCCTTCCCCACAATCATTCAGCTTGGCGGCATGGTGCCTGAATTGAAGTCTTTAGAGCATCTTAACTTGTCTACGGATAACATGCGTATTATCCAGGCAGCCAGGAAACCCTTGACCAGATCCCAATACAGGAGTAAATGGCTCAGGTTCTGTCATTGGTGTTTGGAAAAGCAGTTGGATCCAAGGGTGGCTACGATTGACACGGTGCTGTCCTTCGTGTCCTCTCTAGCAGAGTCGGGTGTTCACGTTCTGTCATGCAGAACTTACCTTTCAGCGGTTTCGGCTTATCTTTCTACAGAACAATGCTCTTATTCTCTGAGTAACCCAGTGGTTAAGAGGCATTTTGCAGGCTTGACACGCCTCTACCCTCCGGTTCGTAGTCCGCACCCGCCGTGGGACTTAAATGTAGTCCTGACGGCGCTGTGCCATAAACCCTTTGAACCAATGGCCACGGTGGACCTCAAGTACCTATCATGGAAAGTGTCCCTCTGGTCGCCGTTACGTCAGCGAGGAGAGTGAGTGAGCTCCAGGCCTTGTCAGTGGAGTATCCTTTCTTGGTCTTTCACAAGGACAAGGTAGTCCTACGTACAAACCCGGCCTTTCTATTGACACGATTGACACCAAAGGTGGTAACTGAATTCCATCTGAATCAGTCGATCTCCTTACTGCTCTTTTTTCCGAACCCTGCCTCAGAGGCTGAAAGGGTTCTGCACTGTCTTGATGTCAGAAGGGCTCTTAAGTTCTACCTTGACAAGACTTCCGAGCTTAGGAGTTCTTCTCAACTTTTTGTGGCCTTCGGTAACCCTCAGGGTAAGCAGGCGTCTAAGGCGACTATTTCTCGGTGGATCGCCGCCTGCATCACGTAGTCTTTCACCGTCCAAGGGCTGAAACCACCTAAGGGCATTCATGCACACCTGGTGCGGGGCAAGGCCCCCACTGTTGCTTTTCAGAAATATGTCCCCTACTTGGGCCTCCTCATCTGCTTTTTGTAAGCATTATTGTCTTGATATGAGCTGAAGTGCAGATGCTCAGTTTGGCCAGGCTGTGCTGAAGAACCTTTTTCTGTAGGGGGTATTTCCATCCACCCGTAGTTCCTGTTAGGAGTGCTTGGGAATCTCCCATAGGTATGTAGGAAAGGGGACGGGACGTAGGAGTATAACCAGGTTACTCACTGTAGTGACCACCTTGCTCCTAGTCCATAGTCCCCTTTCCTCCATACGCCCGCCCGCCCGCCTTCCCCTCTAATAAGGTTCCTTTGTTATTGCTAATAGGTCTCTGACCTGGCGATAGAAAAGGACTGATGGGCGATGTGCGCGGCGGAGCCAAGGTGGGCGTAGTTACGGCTACGTGCCGGGCCCCGCGCAAGAAAGAGAGGAAGGACACATTTTTGGAACATTTTTTGGATGCTTTTTACAAAGTGCTCCGGTCCCGTCCCACAGGACGGAGAGATGTCCCATAAGTATGGAGGAAAGGGGACTATGGACTAGGAGTAAGGTGGTCACTACGGTGAGTAACCTGGTTATTCTTGATGTCAAGGAAGAATGGGAAACATTGGAAAGGAAGAGACATCTCAAATAACCCAGTCCCCCAGAAAGGGGCACAGTGTTATATATCTACTTTAATCAGTAGCCAAACGCATACAAATATCTAGAGAAATGTAGCTTGTAGGGACATAAGCAGAGCCATTTACCTGGGTACGGTATTGTTTCCTTAGCTAAACATTTGCATTTACAACGCATGCTCAAGGGCAAGAAGGGGTAAACCACGCCTGAACAATGGTAAGTATTCTTGAACCGGTTGGATGGGCTGATATGATGTTTATCACCTCTACAACCCAAGCCTTTCCTCCACCCCAAAGGGAGTGTGCTAGTCCCCCCCAGTAGAGGCTGTGGGAGGAACAGATGTAGAGAAAAGCAATATTTTTCACTGTGCATCAAACACAGAGTAGAAGATGAACTCCTGAAGTGGGCTAGCTATCCACACTCATCATATCTACACATGACTGATTTACTACAATACATTTATAGAGGACTACTGTTAAACCACCTACCAATCCCTTCCTTATAAAACATGCACAATATATTGTAAGACAATATATAGCAATTTACATAGATTCCCCACACTTAATTCACAAGCATGTATTTCCCTGAAAAGATTCTCAATAATTAACACTCAATTAATGCTCTCACACTATCCTGCAATGTTAAATTATTTTTGTTAGAAGACAAAAGTTCTAACAATCATTGCTATTTTCATTATGATCACACATAAGATAAGAAAGGTTACTAATGAAAACACTTCTATCATTTTCTAGCCCGTAGCCCTACATATAATAAAATAATCAAATCAAAATAAAAAAAAGCTTCTTGAAAGGCTATTTGAATGCTTAACGGCTCTCACTAAAATTCCTCATGCATGTTGACCCCTGAATTGAATCTTCTTCTAATACCTTGCCTTTAATACATCTTCCCTCTCTCAATGTGATATTAAAAGGGGTAGAATATACTTACACCACTCCTAGAGCCAAAAGCTGAGCTGACATCTTGAAGCTGGAGGGAGGTTGAATTGTATAATCACAAAAAATCCTCAAAATATCTGCTCTAAGGCAAAAACCACCTAAAAAGCCATCATGGTCTGTAATGGCTATAACAAAGCCTTAAAAGAGATTTGGTGTCAATTGTATTGACCATGATGCAAACATAAAACAAATTCAAATAAGATAGTTCAATGGGTTTGCACTGCTGTAGTTGGGTTCTTGGGGCTTTCATGTACAGCCCATTAAAAAGGATAGTTCTCTCAAAAAGGGGAAAGGAGAAGCTTTTGGGGCCTCTGCCATCAAAATTAGAATTTCATGCTGCAAAAATCCCCAGTCACAAAAATAAGTAATTTGCTTCGCCCTCCTCCATAGACCAGAATGCTACACAGCTTGTTGTGCTCTCAGCTCTGCCTGCCAGCACTCCATGGTGATCTTTACCACCACTCGCCAACACCTCCCAGAAGTTCTCTTTACATAACGTCTAGATTGTTTATGCCTCATATTCCCGAGAATATTCATCAACATGCACTCAGAGAATATCAAAACATATTCCACAAGCCTCGAGGCCTGAGGCTTCTAGAATATATGACCTTGCTCAGACGCTGCCGGTTGGCATTTCAAGCATGACTTGGGGTTCATCAGTATATTATTTACAGGAATATCGGGGACTATTTACATAAACAAAACAGCCACTGGATCCCAGCCCAGAATCCTATGCCTATAGTGTTCACCTCGGTACCTAAACAATTGATACTCTGGCTCAAAGCCCAGACTGCTTACAAGACAGTAAAGGATTGCATAATTATTCACTTATAAAATACAATTAAAATGTAAAACGCCTCCTTCTTTCTGCAATATTTGTGCCTACCTATTTAAGTCCTATGTGTGTCCTAACTATATAGCAGGATTGCAAGGTTTGTGAGCAGGCTCTTATCTCATGAATGTTTTTTCTTGCCGCTCAGCTAAAATACATGACAGGTCAAAGAGAGTTGGGGAATCACTGAGGGATGAATTACAGAAAATTAAGAGTAAATGAAAAGAGGCAATAGGGTTTGGACCTGGGCAGAAAGAGAGGGTAAGGACAGACTCAACTTCCCTGGTGAGCTCCACTATCTTGTAGGATCTGCGGCAGGCAACACAGAGTAAAAGGGAGTGGGTATACAGGTAGGGGGATTGGTTAGATATTACTGAAACTACAATGCTGTGCTTGCACTTGCATCGCAAGCTAAAGCAGCAGCCACAAAAAAGCAGCAGTCACAAAAACCTAGTAACTACAGATGCACTCATGCAGCGACAGTTCCAAGTCAAAGGTTTTCTAAACTGAGCAAGCATGTAGCCTTTCCAATACTTGCTTAGGCGCAGTATACAAAGTAACACATGCACAATTGCAATTCCGCTTTCAGACAGCTATGATGATTGGGTTCTAATAGTGCATGTAATTTGGTAACGGTACAAGCCCTATGGGCACAGAAAAATGTGTCTATATATTTTCCACATAAAAGGGAAGAACCTAAAATGTTGATTGATGAATTCAGAACAGTAATTCAATGTTTACCCCTCCTGAGCTGATATGAATTGGCTCATGAGGGTGATAGTTCTTGTAGAGGTGCACCAGCATTTGACCCAAGAGTGATTGGCCTGCAGAGGATATGGCGACTGGGTTGGAGTTCGTCCAAGCTAGGGAAACATTTGTACAGGCAATTCTGGTAATATGCCAATGAAAAATAGATTGGGCAAAAATAATAATAATAATAATAATAATCACCGCTCTAGAATAAGCATCCCCGTTAAGATGGTTAAAAGATCTGTAGAGGCTCCTTTTGCTCAAGGGTTAATGCCACATGTCCGTAACAGCTGAAGACTATCTGTGTGGGGTGGCAAAACAAGCCTATAGCAGAACTAGTGATTGTGATTGTGATTGTGATTGTGTTTCTTGACAAAAACAAAAGAAACAAATTACTGTTTGCAAGTTGATGGTTCACAGAATTTGGAGAAAGGGAGGAGCAGGGCAGCGTACATATAGGCAAACACAAATTCAAATGTTGGAAGTGGGGGGCTAGCAAGCTTAGAGGAGCAGATTGCGACAGTGAAAGAGGCCGGGTGGTTGTAACAACTAATACCGTGTGCCGGTATTGCAAACAGGAAGGGTACATGAAGTTAGAATGCCCTAACATGCCTCAACTTAAGGCAGCAGAAACACCCACTGCCCTTTGACTTTCAATGTGAATGGGCAACACTTCCAGCCAAAGGCAAAGCAACATAACAGTGGTTGAGGAGGCCAAGGGAAAGTGAAGTCATTATTCACACGCTAATACTTAGTGATTAAGAGGTCCCTTCATGAAACGCAATATTGATGGGAAGAATGTGCCACGTTTAATAGACACTGGAGCAAATCACTCCACAATTAAATTAAGGAATTTCCAAAATGTACCACTTTCTTCGACTATTATGCGGGCTCTGGGTTTCTAATACTCCTGTGGTTCATCCTGTTACCCCCACTCTTATTAGTATATTTACAGGTCCAATTTCAGAGGATTACACATTTCTCTTTAGTTCTCTCTCTACTTTGAATTTGTTAGGGCAAGACCAATTCTGTAAACTACAATGCACCATTTAATGTTCTCTGGATGGGGTGTTTTTGGATATTCCAAATGAACACGAAAATGAAGTAGTAGCAATGTTGCAAGCATATCCAAATCAGACACACAGTGAGGGAAATAGAAAAGAAGATGTGGGTTAGTTATCTAAAGTTCCCAGTGAAGTATGTTCACAACATTCAAATGAAGGATCTATTACTAGAAATGCTGAATCAGTGAGTATTCAGGTTTAACTAATGAAGCCTTTACCACAAAAGGCCCAATACCCCTTGAAACCTGAAGCAGAAAATAGCACATCCGTAGCAGGTCTCTAAACTAATGGTTAGCCTATGTGAGAAACCTGAGGCGTTTCTCCTAGGTTATTCTCAGGGATACTTGGAAAACGCAAGTGGGGAAAATGCGGGCAAGACAGGTTATTCTTCTCTTTCCAAAGAAACAACATATCAATACTCCTCTCGACCTTTCCGGAAACCAATAAGAAATGCATTCTTTCCATTTTCATTACACAACAATGATCCCGGTTATTCCCCCGACAGACCTCCAAACTATGATTTTACGTATTTCTCTCAATTCATTCCACAAACACTTCAACACCCCAGATTCTCACCCTTCCGAATTCACCAACCCTCCTTGGATAATATCTATATAATTGGTTATTTATAACGCGCTTAATACCCATTGGTTCCTAAGTGCAGACTGCAGATCGAACCTGTGTTGCTCCATGTCGCCTTGCTTCCAAGGCAAGCGTGTTGCCCCTGTGCTATCCTCCCGATAGCTCAGGGGCTATCAGGAGGAAAATTATGAGGAAAAATGAACCAGGAGACAAGAAAAATCCCCATAGGAATACGAGGGCTATAACTCCCTATGAGAACCCGCCATGTTGTGTCGGCAGTCGCCCCTCCTGGAAACTGTGGCATCGTTGGAAGCATACAGCACCATTATCGTTCCATCATGTTCTCCGGAACGTGCATTGCCGGTCTAGTTCATTCCAAGATGGCTGCCGCCTGTTCCCTGTTCCCTTCACAAGTACTCCTCAGTACCTGCTCGGTGCGTTTCAACCGATGTCCTTCTCCTTTGTGGTAAGACGTTGTTTTCCCCCATGTTTCCTTCGCTCCTGTTTGCCTTCCGGCTTTCTTACCTTGCTTGCCTTTTTTGTGCTTCTCCACTCCCTCCTCTTTTTTCCTGATCACTGCGCCGCTGTCCCCTGACAGCTACTTTCTTCCTCTCTGCTGTGTGTTTTCCACTTACCTTACTTTGGGTGGGTTTTCTCCCGCCTTTGGTGTTTTTGAGGTTCACTGGACCCTCGCCTTCTGGATCTCCAATATTGCATCTTGCCATCGTATTCATCTGGAATAAAAAATAATTATGCCATCTTGGCCTTTTCCCTTTTTGCCTGGTTGTTTTCAGCTGGGGGCCTCCTGCCTTAGCTGTCAACTACAGCAGGCATAGTGGCTTCCCCCAGGCATAAACCATACCTCTACACAGACAGACATTCATCCCGGAAGAAGGGATCAGCCCCACTACCAGACGAGTCATCAATCTTCTCCAGCGACGAAGACTCAGGTGAGGAAGACCTGGCCAGCAGTGACATGATGTCCACATTTTGAGGCCAGGCAAGATCAGGCAATCAACTTTGATGACTTCCCTTTCTCTTCCTGACAGGGATTAAAGGTAGAGCACGAAAGCACACGGAGAGCAAGGCAAAACACATGAGGCAGCAGTTGCAAGATGACAGTTTAATACGAGAAGAAAAACGGCAAGACCAGAAAGGTTTGCAAGGAGGGAATTGCCCGTGGCCTTTTCGGAGGAAGACCGCTACTTTTACGAACCCTCAAGAATAAGAAACATAAGACCGGGAATTAAAGCTGAAGAAATGTGCATTGTGCGTTGAAGGTACACAGGGCTCTCCCACACTGATAGCCGGGGGAGCGATTGATGCTGTGGTACTGTCCTTGGCTCCTACAACAAAGCAGCGCCAGCAAAGTCAGCACAGCCATTGAGTTGGGGAGACTGATAGCAGACGGTTTGTGTTAGAACCAAGGTTTCAAGCTGCAACATTATATGAAGAAATCTGCAAAGAACAGTGTGAGACGTATGTGATGAATGACGCAAATATAATTGAATATCCAAGCAATTGCTGAACCTTTGATACCAAAATAGATACCATATACAGAGTGGTCCGGCACTGCGTGGGTGCTCATTCAAAGGTCTTTGTTAGGTAGTCTAGTTTCCATTCCATTTGAAATTTGCCAAATATAATTGAATATCCAAGCAATTGCTGAACCTTTGATACCAAAATAGATACCATATACAGAGTGGTCCGGCACTGCGTGGGTGCTCATTCAAAGGTCTTTGTTAGGTAAACAAATGAGAGTTTAAAATTGTGAACTGTGAAATCGAAGTGGTCCTGCAACAGGTCAAGCTAAACCCCATGCACATCTGAAAGTCTTTGATAGGTAGTACAAACTGCATTTGGTCTGAGCCAGGCAGAGGGAGACTAATTGTGTAAAAGGGATCTGAGTCCGGCTGAGGGGGACCCCAGGTGAACCATGAGTCACCCCTGAAAAGATAGTCTATAAGCATTGGAGAAGAGGATATGAGCCAGGAAGAGGGGGATTCAAACTAAAGATTGTGGTAAAAAAGGATCTGAGCCCGGCTGAGGGGGATCCAAGGTGAAGAGACACTCACCTGACTTGAGTATTTGTAAAGGAACTTTTGTTTGTTTTTGTACATCAGGCCCTCTGAATCAAGAGAATTTGATAACTTAAGAGACTTGGGTGCAGAAGGCCCTGATGTTGGTAATGGAACTGTGTCCTTGTACCGAAGAAGTCCGAGAGTGTGCTATGCTCGAGTGGACCGCCTTGTCCCGTGCTGAAAACATGGGGAAGGGAGGCCAACGGCCTGAATATACTGACTTATCATTTTGTGAACACTTTTTTCTTTGTCATGAGCATTACCCCACCCTATTCGTATTTAGCAGTAAGGATTGGCAATTGTTTTTTTTAGTATATGCCCTTTTACTTTGACAAGACACCACTAGGACTGCATTAATATTATTTGATGGTCGTAGCTTGCTTCCATCTTTAGATTTATGATTAGATAGGCGTTTTCCAAACCCTTTTTGAAGTTTAATAAACACCCTGGAACTGTGGTCACTTGTGTCTGTCTTACTGTTGATACCACGCCTTCCTTAAATGTGGTGTTAGAAGTGGGATGTGACTCAATTGAGAGAAATTGGGGAACCCTAAAATTCCAGAAGCTTAGTCATAGAGCATCATATCCCTCTATCACCACAAAAGAATCCATAGGCCTTGATATCTTTAGCAGCAGAGAAGCTACTATCCCTTCAGGGAAAAGAGGAATGATTCACACAGAATTAGTTTTGATACCCCCTCCCGGGTATTATATAAGATTGGCTCAAAAATGTGGCCTTGTCTGGAAGTTCGGCCTAGATGTCCTAGCAGGTGTCATAGATCCCAACCTCTGTGGAGACGTAAAGGTTCTCCTACAGAACCATGGTGAATTCCATTTGAAGTACATCATGGGGGCACAATTGCACAAGAAATTCTTGAAAGGGCTCTATTTCCTCATTTTAGAGAGAGTGAACTGGAAGATACTGAGAGAGGTACCTTAGGCTTTGGGGGAAGCTGATGAACCATCTACCACTGAAGCAAAAAGGGAAGAAGAACCTACCATCCTTCCCGACCTAGCCTTTGCACAGTGAAATGATCCAGCACTCGCAGAGGCTTTCTTGCAGGTTATACCTGAAGGGGAAGGATTAGAGAAGGGAAGTCCCTTTTTCTTCCTAAAACAGGGACTACTGTACTGAAAGGAAAAATCCACATAAGGCCTAAGTAAAAACTCAGTAACCCCCAAAATCCATCGGAAGATCGTACTAGAGATGGCACATTCTCATTTAACAGGGGGAAACTTAGGACAATCTAAGACCCAGGCGCTCATCAGAGGCAGGTTTTACGCGCCAGCTATCAATGCTGATATATAGAACCTCATTCAGACATGTGAAATATGTCAGAAAACCAGCACCCATATTCCCTTACCTGCCCCTCTGAATCCTTTACCAATAATAGTAGGCCCTTTCTCAAGGATTGGGATGGATATTATTAGACCGTTGGAAACCTGGGTAACAAATATGTCCTTGTAATCATCGATTACGCTACCAGATACCCCAAGGCATTCCCTATGTGGAACAACACCACCCAGCAGATTTTAAAACACCTATTACCATTTTCTAGGTTTGTTGTAACCAAGATGGCACATTCTCATTTAACGGGGAAACTTAGGACAATCTAAGACCCAGGCGCTCATCAGAGGCAGGTTTTACTCGCCAGCTATCAATGCTGATATATAGAACTTCATTCAGACATGTGAAATATGTCAGAAAACCAGCACCCATTTTCCCTTACCTGCCCCTCTGAATCCTTTACCAGTAATAGAAGGCCCTTTCTCAAGGATTGGGATGGATATCATTAGACCGTTGGAAACCTGGGTAACAAATATGTCCTTGTAATCGTTGATTACACTACCAGATACCCCAAGGCATTCCCTATGTGGAACAACACCACCCAGCAGATTTTAAAACACCTATTACCATTTTCTAGGTTTGTTGTAACCAAATCAACCCTTATGGCGGTATGCTTGCTGCCTGAATCAATTAGCGCCTTAGCGGGTCTTCCATTCACCAGGGCCTTTTCATATGTAAAGTCAGTTGAAGACTGGCATAGACGTATGCTGAAGGTTTCTAGATCTGCGTCTGTCTCCTCCCACTCGTTAATCCTTATACACTCTATTTCCATAGGTTTTTTTTCCTTTAGATTTTTAGGCCAATGTCGGGCCAAATGGGCCATTTCTTTACATGAAAAACAAATAGGAGGTGATGGTTGAATTCCTTGAAGTTCCTCTCTTTTGCTTTCCCTCTCTACTTTTTGGGTCCGGTCTTCTGACTTCTATTCTCTCTTTTGGGATCCACTCTTTGGGTTTAGAGACCCCTCCCCCTCTATCGAGTACTTGGAATTGGGAGCCGTAAGGGGTTTTGTGATCTTTCCGCTCCTCGCTTCTATGTACAGAGTGAAAGTGCTTTACTGCGTCTGAGTGGTTTTGGGCAGTCTCAATAGCCATAACTAGGGTGGGTCGGTTTAGCTTCAATACTGCTTTCTGTAAAAAGGGAGGCAAAGAATTGGTGAATTGTTCCAGAGTGATAATTTCTACCAATTCTTCCATGGTCTTGTTAATCCAAAGGGACACAGTGTTCTTAATTTGTTCACTCAATTCGAGAGGGATTTCACTGGAGTTTAATCTAATGGCCCTTAATTTCTGTCGATAGAAGTTTTGCCTACTCTTTCAAGAAGTCCCTCTTTTATAGATATGAAGGTAGCCCCCTGCGCAAAGTTAAGTAGTTGGTAGGTGGTCTGTAGTTCGCTTTCAATAGGGGTCCCAAATACAAAAAAAAATTATATTTTCTTCCCATCCCAATTGCTTAGCGAATCGCATGAAATTCGAAAAGAAATTCCCTAGGCCATCACCCTTCTGATATGATTGTAGTATCCCTTGAGGTAGTAAGGGTCTTGCCTTTAACTTGACTCATTCCGTTAAATTTTCTTGAAGGTGGGCTTCGGCCTGAATCTGATGGGTAGCCAGTTGGGCCATAATAGTTTCAAGGTCAGCCATGTCTCCGGCGGAGTAAGGGTTCCCTCTATGATACTTTCTGAGTTGGAGAAAAAAGGGTCTCAACTTCTTCTGAGAGGGTCTTGAAGTTGTCTGCCTCCTCTGAGCTTGATCCTGATAGAGGGGAGGATCTGGGTATGTTGCTCTCTAAACCAGATGGACCAGGAACCGGAACTAGCCTGGTAGCAAAGAGGAAAGGTTCGGGAAAAGGTGGATTCATGGCGCTAGGTCTAATGAAGATGTGTGAGGGCCTTATTTTTAAGGCTATTCAATCTCATTGTCATTGTTGGATGTTATAGTGGGAGATCAAATTCTATCTAACAATACCTGGGTTTTGAAAAAGAAATCTTGCTGGCCAATTGGGACTTGAAGCTGGGGAAACAGGGCTTCTTTTAGAGAGGATATTCTATCAGACTCAAGGAGTTCAATAATCCTATTTTCTTCTTCTGGTGGTATGATGATTACCAGTATGGATTTTAAATTGTTATCAATTGAATCATATCCTACCCCTCACACCGTATGTAAGGCAGGCATGGTATCAGATAGTGAAGACAGACACAAGTGATCATAGTTCAAGGGTGTTTATTGAACTCCAATGGGTTGGTTGAACGCCTATCTAAACCTAAATTAAAGGATAGGAGCAAGCTACGACCATCAAATAATAATAACGCATTCCTAGTCAAGTCTCTGTCAAAATAAAAGGGCCTATACTAATAAACCTATTTCCAATCCTACTTCTAAATACAAAATGGCATGGGACAATAGTATATGCAAAAAGAAAAGTGTTCAAGAAATAATATATCAGGATAGTTTAGCAGTTGGCTTCCCTTCCCCACGTTTTCAGCACGGGGCAAGGCGGCACGTTCGAACTTTGCACACACTCTGGCTTCTCTGCCGCGAGGATACAGTTCAAAGTACAGGTATCAGGCCTTCTGCCAAAGCCTCTTTCCCAATAACAGTCTCTTACTGCAGAGGGCCTGTCATAACAAACAAGCACCAAAGTTCCTTTCTTATCAGGATTTTCACATTAACAGGTTCTCACTTTCATTGTTCATCATGGGCCTCCCTCCTTCCGGCTTGGACCTCTTCTACCACAATGTTCACATTTGGTCTCCCTCATTCGGGCTCAGACCGTGGATGTCCCGCGTTCGGACTCAGACCCCTTTAGCACAATATTCACATTTGGTCTCCGTTGTTCGGACTTGGACCATGGATCTACCTCGTTTGGACTCAGACCCCTTTAGAACAATGTTCACAGTTGGTCTCCTTCGTTCGGGCTCGGACCATGTAATCTAACATTCTATGTTTGCCTCTTGATATCAAAAATTGAAGACTTTCGAATGTGGATGGGTTTTGCTTAAACCATTGCATGACCACTTCGATTCACTTCAGATAATGTTCTTGCCAATCTTATATTTTTGTTTCTGCCACTTCTTGGCGGATACCTTACAGAGACCTTTGATTGAGCACCCGTGTGGTGCTGGACTACACTGGTCACTGGTATTGTATCTTTTCCCTTTGGATGTTGAAACATTCATCAGCAATTAAGCATTCCTTGTGTCTTTCATCACACGCGTTTCAATCTTCGTTCTTGCACTCTTTATACAATGTTGCCGCTTGCAACATTGACTTCAACACAGA
This sequence comes from Ambystoma mexicanum, assembly GCF_040938575.1. Classification (NCBI taxonomy): domain Eukaryota; kingdom Metazoa; phylum Chordata; class Amphibia; order Caudata; family Ambystomatidae; genus Ambystoma; species Ambystoma mexicanum. The sequence continues at coordinate 79,885,067 of NC_090940.1, forward strand.
CCAATCTTGCATCAGTCTCCCCAGTTCACTGGCTGTGATCACTCGGGAGCTGCTTTAATCTTGGAGCCAAGGACGGTACCACAGTGGCTGCTATTCCTTCCTGACTCGGTCAGCCATGCAGGAGGGCCTGGGTATCTCAGACTTCTTCAGTTTGGTTTCCTGGTCTTATGCTTTCTAATCTCAAGAGATCTGGAAAGTAACAGTTTCTCCCCAAAAAGGTCAAGCTATCTCCCTCCTTGCGTACCCTTCTTGGTTTGCCATTTTCCTTGCTTCGTTCACCCGCTGTTGGGGAAAGTACTGTTCCTTTGTGTGATTTGCTTCGCTCAGAGTGTGCTCTTGTGTTCTGCCTTTTATCTGTGTGGGGAAGTTTAATGGAAGTCAGGTGTGAGTGATTACCAGTAATTACCTGACCTTGCCTGACCATACTAGTGGGACATGTTAGGTACAGTTCTCGGGTGTGAGTCTGTTGTCTCCCAGAGCAGGATGTGTGTGTGAAACTGTTCGTGAAGGGAAAGGGGGGGGGGGGTAGAGTCTCTAAATATCCTATATGGTAGGATGTGGTAAAGGTATTACAGGGAGGCGGTTACCGCGTCTCATCATCGGGTATCACACATCCACTCCCCGATGACCCTTCACCCAGGTGATCCTCCCGCACTGGTCCACCCACAGGAACTGGATTCAAAAGCGATGGCCGTGACCTGGCCACCTGGATGACAGATCCCAGAGGACTAGCGGGCGAGACACCGTCTGGTTTCTCACAACACTGAAGCATTTCTCCATTCACTAGCCCAATGGTCTACGCACATCTTTCTCCCACATAGTCTTCACCTTAAAGTCTACCTTACACAAGCCTTCCAGCAGCCTCCTATACTTCTTAGACACATCGTGTCCACATTCAGTCAAATCATACAACAGTGTCAATGACACATCAGCCTCAGGTTCAGTGGGTAGGTACCATTGAGATTTGGCATCTTTCACCAATCCCATGTATGTCGGAATTGCCCAGAGTGTACAGCTTACTCCTCCATAATGTCAGAGAATCCAATAGGGTTCCATCACAGATCATAGCCCCCACACAGCAACTCCCCTGTTCTCCCAGTACCTCCCAATCTTCTGAATATCCCCCTCATCGGATGTAAGGAGGACACCAAAGGTATGTTGGTAGAGTAGGGTTCCCATATACCAAGCAATTTAAAGGTCCTATGCCAGAGTTTCTACCCCATTATGAAAAGAAGGACAATCAATGAGCCTACTGGTCTCGACACACAAACCCTCCTTCAGTGTAAAGGGCTGAATGGCTGACGGTGTCAATCTCATGTCCAAAGTTGTCTTGTCTGATAACCACCAGGCGACAAACTGCATCTGTCCCACTAAATAATGCATTTCAAAATGAGGTAATCTAACTGCCCTATCCTCATAACTCAAACAGAGAGTGTCCATTGAGATTCCATTTCTTCCGGTCCCCCACAAAAACTCCTGCATCATAACATTCAAAGACCAGAAGAACACCCTAGGTATTGAGATGAATCCGATGGAGTCATCACTGATCACTATTTTCCCAGCGGTGATCTCCTCCCATGCGGTCAGGGGATGGCAGTTGCTACCTGATCCTGACCCTGGGGCGGGGGCTATATGAGGGAGGATCACATGGGGAGACAACCTCCAGGGAGATGTCATGGCTTCATTGGATGAGACATGGTATCCCCATTTTCCCTTGAGGATAACCCTTGCATACCTAATACCCTCATGGCCTATTGTCATACATCTCCTCATCCTCCTATGAAGGGTAGAGAAAACCTTTTCCCAAGACCCATAGGCAAACCTTCTAACTCTGATCTGCTTTGTGAAACTTATGAAAACGCATTCTCCAGTTCCACCTACCAATTATCCAGGACTGGTTTGCCCTTGAAAACCATTAAGAATGTTTTCCCATGTTCGTTTTGCAAATTGTCAAGAATGGACTTCCTTTCCCAGAATTACCAAAATACTGGGACGAGGAAGAGGAACCGAGCCATGCAGAGCGAACGACGCCACAAGCCCAAGGAGCACTCTAGTTGTTACATACACACACACACACACCTGTGACCAGGAAATGTAAAGAGCAGAAACAAAGATTTGAAGAGGGCTGTTGATGGGAGAGAGCTGCACCTCTCTGTGCGGATCGAGAGACTGACTGGCTGAACCGGTGTGGAGGAGCCATCCGGCTCCAGAGCCGAAAAGAGAGAAGCTACTATGCAAAGAGGATACACTGCGGGAGCGCCTGAAGCTCTGCTTTTCGACTGCTCAGCATGCATCCTAACTGTTTGAACACCACCCCATCCGTGCCCCCTTGTGACTGTCTTTTTTTAATATAATGGTTTTGTAGCCGATGATAGACCCCTGGGCATTCAAAGGTGTTAGAAAGCAGCCTCTAACTCACCAGAGGTTGGAACTAAGCACACTCCACCAGAAGAAGCTGGAGCAACGGGAAAGACTAGAAGAAGCAGTCGCAAGGAGGAAGGAACTGAAAGGTCATCACCGGCTGGTCGTGGAAGAAACCAGGAATGCAAACAAGAACTGGTGAGTCCACCCAGCGACAGCGGGGACACCGGAGCATATTGGCGGCCATGCTGAATGCAAGCAAGTGTAGAGAAAGACACTGAGAGAAAAAGAACGAGAGAGCTTATTGTTAAAAGGGGTAATGATCTACGAGTGAAAACCTTACAAGTAGGTGAATGTACAGTGCAAGCAGCCCTACAGATAAGGGGTGTACCAGCCACTTTCACTCCCTAAAAATAGGGAAATTCTCCCAATGAATAAACTTGGAGAGTAAAAGTACTCCCAACAAAAAATAGGAAACTGACACATAGGACCTTGTGCTCCTGCTTTCACCCACACAGCTCCATTGATATGTTTGGTCCAGTAGTGCATGTAGTACCAGAGAAAGAAACAACTACCGTTAGCACCTGATTGAAAGAAGTAAACAGGTATCTTTTAATGTGCATGTATAATAGGAGTGAAGAAATAATTATTTCCAAAACATTTCTGTTTTCCAGTTAAAACATATTTTTACTCTTACAAAATTGGAAATGGACTTACACTTTTACTCCCCAAAAAATACTCCCACTTCAAAATCGTGAGTGCAAGTATATGGGAAACAGATATTTACATTTACGGACAGGATATTATATCAAGCAGATACATTATCAAACAAAGTAAAGGTGCAAGTCTCGCAGAGGGCAGAGAGCATGTATGAACAGAAGCCCTGGCAGGAGAGTACACCAGGCAATCAGAAGTGTGTTAATACAAGAAATCCTGGCAGGATAATATACCAGGCAATTGCAAGTGTGTGATCACAAGAAGCCCTGGCAGGAATGTATGCCAGGCAGTTACGAGAAATGTACAAAAGTTGAAAAAGCCCTGAGAAGAAATATCAGGAATAGAAAAAGGATTGTGTTAACCAGGAGAGAAGGAGCAAAGCCCTGGCTGGAGAGTATACCAGTTTTGTGTGTCAGTGCTGATGCCGGACAAGAAAGGCGCAAGGAACTCTTGCTTGTGAAATTATTTATCCTTGAAGAACCTTTGTGTTGGAGCCATTTATTCTTCCTTTTTTAACACTTTTCTACCCAAGGCTAAACTCATTACCATCTTCACGTTATAATTTAGTTTATTGTGTGAGGGTCAGATCAGAACTTTAGATATGGGACAGCTTTGTTTTGGACATTCTGACACAGACAGATCCTTACTTATTGGTTTAGGTAGGGAAATTCCTCTTAGAGCATGGTTAGAGAGGCATTTTCCCAACTTCCTTTTATTTTCAATAAAAGTCTTTAACCAAAATCATAGCTCACTTGTGTCCAAGTTTTATTCCTGACTCCTCACAGTATATTGAACGAGACATTTTTAAACTGGTCCAGCAATTGAATATGACCACCGTCTTGACCAAGCGGCTTGGCCCATCACAGATAGGGGAAACTTCTACTGGAACCCGATAGACCTCTATACCGTTCATCACTTTCAGTATGCGTTCATGGGAGGTTCTTATATCCCAACAAATATCAACTCCTAAGTATTTAAATGCTTTGTAGAGGAGGTCCCAAATACGGTCCGCACTCCAACCGTCCATTTTGAAGTACCAGGAACGTTCACGCCGAAGTATGTGACATATGATGAGCAAATAAACCAGCAGAGAGCTTCAGTGGAGCTCTGTCCATTACTTATAAGAAGAACAGCACCTTTTGAAGTACCCACACCAAAGAAAACATGGACAGGAAGGTATCCATTGAGAAACCATAACAAATTAAACGGAATAAAGATCGTCTGAGTACAGTCCCTGAAGAAGCCAAAAGGGTCTTAATGGAAGACGAATGGTGATGCCACAAGAACGTGGACTAACCCACATATAGAAGATATGACGACCTGAGAATGATAATAAGAGACGAAACGCCATGAATAAGGAACATTGTGAACTTAAAGTAAAAGGCTGATGTCAAAATTAAGAAGCTTATGTCATGAGCATGACGAAGATATTAGACCAGTTTACGCATGTACATATGCTTGGAACCGCAAGAAAGCTAATAAAATCGTGCAGCTTGCTATGCTTAGTAGTAACATAGATTGCGGCAAGTGCCACCTATACATATCTACCTCAAAATAAGCATGTTATATAGGTATACTTCCACCCAGAATCACCAAAGGGTACTAGAGGCTGCATGAGGAGAGCTTCATATTTAACAAATCAAGAATAAAAGGCAGAAGCGAAACTCAGCAGAGACAAATCGTGCCAAAAAGCCAAGATCGTATCTGCTAAAATAGACGAACAGTAGCTACAATTAATGAAGCAAGGAACAGAATATCCTGCTCGGAAAGGTCAAGATGAGAAGCAGAAGGCAGGTGGTGGGCAAAACGAAAATCAAATACACAAATCACATGGAGAAGAAGGCAAATTTACGGTGTCTGAATCACGTGACCAGCCGAACGAGAAGAAGTGAGACTTTCACACCTACGCATGGCGGAGTGCCATGCAAAGATATGAGAACATTTTCCAGACAGAGATGCAGTCTCCAGGCCAACCACAGTGAAATAATTGACACATGACCCCTGAAATGATGATTGATTGTAGCAATATTTGGAGGAAGGCCGGGGGAGCTGAAGGGCACCCTGCACCTGGCTGAATATTCTGCATGCTGCTAGGCAAAATGGAAACGTATGAGTGGGATTGGTGCCAACCCAATCATAGTGGACCAAGTAATCTAGGGTCCTATAGTTAGTAGAATCAATGGGACATCGTACTTTTAGTGACGTCTATAGTAGCCATTTTTAAGGTAGGGCTTGGATGGCCCACCTGACAGTGTTTACCCAATCCCCTTACTCCGTTACCATATACAGATATAGTACCTATATTAAAGTTACCTTCCTAGAACCAATAGAATTCAATGCAACAGTTTAAGAGTTACACGTCAGTGATGACAGGTTTTTAGTATAAATGATGTGTTTTTTATGAAGTTAGTTGGAGTTGTGAAGCGGGAAGGAAGATCACGCAACCACGAATATTCATGAAACTCCCCGTTTTTTGTACTTGTCATTAAACAGACTCCCTTTGCCAAACCATTGAGTTGTCATTATTGATTTGATGCTTGAGTATTAATCTGCATCCCCATCCATCTCACGGGTGCTGCTATTCCACCTTAAAGTGCTATTGGGCAACCCCCCGCTTTATAGGCCGGTTGGGGTCCTGGTGCACAGCTCTGGTTCCCATTATAGCCCTGAATCTGATAGTTGTGAGCTCTTTTGCTCTTCCAGCTCACCCGGAGCGTAAAGGCATGACTTACTCCTGCTTATTATTTCATCTGCATAAAGGGAAATGACATGTACAAAGCCATCGACTTTCACTCCCGCCTCAGCAACCTCCTTCCGAATGTACTCCACCAAAGGCTCTAATGCCAGTATAAATAACGTATGAGTCAGTGGGCAGCCCTGCCTAGTATTGTATTGCATCATATCTGTAGTGACTTTCCCCATTAGTATGGTTGCAACGCAGTGTAGGTTGAATGCCCTTGGGGGGCCGAAGTCCAGGTATGGGAAAATGTGAGAAGTGCTAGTATGGGTGTGTGCATAATGGCCAGTACGAAGCTATGAAGGGTTGGCCAAGTCCCTGCTAGCTACCCATGTTGAGCTGCCATGTGGATGGGTGGTGAGAGGCAGTCTAGAGAGGATATGCGAGAGTGGGATGGTCATTATGTGTGCATCTATCAATCGAAATTTTGTTGTGAACAGTATTTGTTTGTTTGTTTTATTTGTATAGTGCTCCCAACCCAAAGGTATCTGGGCGCAGTTGTACAAGTTACATACAGTGTTACATAAGGCACAGTTACATATAGTGGTTACATAAGGTAGAGAGTATACAGTAGTTACATCAGGCAAGGAGTATAAAACAGTGGATATGATATGATAGGTTATTTATAACGCGCTTAATACCCAGAGTTTCCTAAGCGTGAACTCTGGGATCAAACCTGTGGTGCTCTGTGTCGCCTCTCTTCCAAGGCAAGCATGTTGCCCCTGAGCTATCCTCCTGTTACATCAGGCAAGGAGTATAGGTGAACAAACAATAGAGTTGGCCTGTCCTAGACCTAGCAGGTTGCCAGAAGAGCAGGAAGGATGTTGCAGTGTTGCAATGGGAAGCAGAACAGCTCAGTGCTGCAAGTTAAGGGTATAGCAGCAGGGTTGTCGGAGCTAGTGGGTTACATGGCAATTGGTAATGCCAGTGGGATGTGTGGCCGGAAGCAAGCTAGAAACTTAGCATGTTGTGGATGGAAGTGTTCAGGTGAAAAACGGGGCAGGTCTCAATGTCAGTAGGCCTAGTTGCTGGGAGGTAGATTATTCTTGTGCTGCTAGCCAACATCTCAGTTTCTTTCGAAAGGAGAGGTAAGCTTTCTCTTATCTGATGTCAGGAGGCCGTGTGTTCCACGTTTTGGCAGCTAAAATGAGGACGCTCTTTCCTCCCGATTTTTCTAGTTTGTATCTGGGGATGGTGAGTTGGTTCAGCTGGGCGGATCTGGTGGGTCTGTCGGAGTGGTTTTTAGAGAATTTACAGTTGAGGTATTTGGGGACAGAGTTGGCTAAAGACTTTGTGTATCAAAGATAAAGTTTTGTAGATGATTCTGTTTTTAACTGGGAGCCAGTGGACACTTTGATGTGTGGCAGTGATGTGGTTGACTTTAGGTATATTCAGGGCTGCTCTTAGTGCGTTATTTTGTAGTACTTGAAGTTTGTTCAAGTTGCGCAGACTGGTTCCGTTGTAGAGGGCTTTGCAGTAGTCAAGCCTGGATAAGATAAGTGCTCTGGCAAGGATGATGCAACTGTTGGGTGAGAGGAACGGTCTGCAGGCGGTGATAAGTTTGACAGCGTAGGCAACTGAGGATGCAGTGGCGTTAATTTGTTTGGTACGGTTGAGGTTGGAGTCTAGATAGATTCCCAGTGTTTTAAATGATTTGGTGATTTGAATGATGTTCTTATCGATGGTGAAGGATTGGAACTGGGGGGATCATTTGTTTAGACGGTTTTGTGTGCCAATCAGAAGGAGTTCCGTTTTGTCGTGATTCAAGCATAGCCCATGAATGGCCATCCAAGCTTGAATGACTTGGTAGATTTTGTTCAGGTGTGCAGAGTCTGCGTTGTAGTCGCCTGAGAGAGGGATGAGTATTTGGGTATCATCTGCATAGTTAGTGTAGGTGATACCCAAATAGTCTAAGTGGTTAAAAAGGGGCTTTGTAAAGATATTATACAAAGTCGGCGAGTCACATGATCCTTGTGGTACACCGCATGGAACTAGGGCTGGGTCAGCAGGGGCTGTGGTGGAGAAGACTCTCATGGTCCTGTTGGATAGAAACGATTTGATCCAGTCGGTGGCCTTGGTGGAGAAAAGGGCAGCAGAGGACAGATGCTCGCAGAGGACTTTATGGCTGACTAAATCGAAGGCCGCCGAGAGATCTAGGAGGAGAAGAAGGGCTATGTTCCCATTATCTCTGAGCTCGTCCATTTGGGTTTTAAGGTCGATGAGTGCTGTTTCGGTACCATGACCTGGTCTGAAGCCTGATTGGTGGAGGCCCAGAAGGTTGTTGTTTTCGAGGTGATTTTGTATTTGGAGGTAGGCCGCCCTGTCTCGGATTTTGAGGAGGAACGGTACTAGTTGATGGGAATATTGGAGTCAAGAGTCGGTTTCTTTAAGAGGGGGAGGACCCAAGCATCTTTTTTTTAACAAGGTTTAATTATTCCGCAGAGGCATACAGAGAATACAACAGTTAGAGATTATCTGCAAAGTTGCTTATATTACATAATGTACTCTCACCATCTTTAATACATTTCACAATGGCTCTGCAGATTCTGCGGGTTTTGTCTTTTCTCTTAACACAAAAATCCTATCCCCAACGTCCCCACTCCCCTTCCCCCAACTTGAGTGTTTTCCGAGTCCATCCTTTGGTCGGAACTTTCAGATGTTCCATGACTTTTGGTTTTTGTTTATCTTCAGAGTTTTAGCAGACGCGGACATTCTTAAGTATCTTCGGTTTGTGGAAATTAGCTTCTCTGTCCTTTTTGAATTCTCTAAAAGGGTTCAATATTGCCAGGAATCTTAAATATCTGCCAGTCTTCAGGGCACATATTTTTTCCATTGCCATAATCCCCCATAATTTCACCGACCAGGCTATTATCGGGCCCAGTTCATTTTTCTATCTTTGCGCCAGTGTTATTCTTGATGCCGACAGTAGGTGCGTGATAAGCGCTGCGTTATGCCCCGATGCTGCAAATGTATTTTCAACCCCCGTTCCCAGTAAGATTACTTTTGGTTCATATGGCTTTTGGTTCACTCCTGTCATTTCTTTTATATGCCCCAGAACCTCTTTCCAGAATAGCACAGCTTTTGGGCAGGTCCACCACATATGATAAGAGGTCTCCCTTTCCCCCACATTTCGTCCAGTAGTCGGAGGGTATTTTGGGTTTATTTTGTGCAAGCGGTAGGGGGCATATACCACCGGTAACACAGTTTGTAAGCCGCTTCCTTGATCGTAGTGCATTTTGAGGATTTGTGTGCCCTCGTCCAAATCTGCCTCCATTCTTCTTCTGTAATTGTTTCTCCTACATATTTCTCCCAGTTGGTTTTATACAGGAGTTCATCTACCACTTGGGCCTTATCGAATAACTTGCCAATTCTAGAGACCCCTTTTGCGGTCGACCCTTCCTGCATTGTGAGTTTGAGGCTATCAGGGTTCTAGTACCTGCCCTTTTAACCACAGGATGAGTAATCCAATGTCTAATTTGTGAGTATCTGTATCTCTCTTTCTCCCCAATGCCAAATTTTCATTTACATTCCTCAAATGATAGTGCTTCCCCCCTCTGGTGCCTGGTACATGTCCTCTAGGGTCAAGTTTTCTGCATCTGTTCAGCCCTCACAGAATCCCGCTTGCAACCCTGGGGTATATTCAGGATTGTGCGCTATTGGGGAATAAGGGCTCAGTCTATGCCGGATTTCCCCCCCCCCCAGCGCTTTGTCCCAGCTGCAGAGAGACATCTTAGTGGTTTCCAACAATTGGCCCCCTCTTTCACGGTCATGAGTGCTGAGAGTGTGCAGTGCTTTCAGAGGGGTCGTAGTGGCCTCCTGCTCTAACTGACACCACCCGGCTTTCTTGTCCTGTCCTGCCTATTGCAGCATAGGTGATATGTGTGCCGCCGGAATATATCTTTCTACATCGGGTACCCCCAGGCCACCGAGGAGGGGTGGGCGCATCATGAGTTTCTTTTGGAGCCTTAGCCTTTTACCCTGCTATATGAAAGTGAATATTGCTATCTGCAGGATTTTGGACATACGGGGCGGTATATCTACTGGTATCGAGCTGACCACACAGAGCATGCGGGGGAAGAGGGTCATCTTTATTGCTGCAATTCTGGCGCACCAGGACTACAGTTGTGCATGGAACATTTTCTAGTAGCCGTTCCCTAGCCCGTCGGGTCCCAGAGTTTTATTTGCCGGCAGCGCAGTAATTGCGTTGCTGACCTCATGGGCTGTTATCTTGTCTCCTAGTGTGTTTCTCTCCTCCTCTGTGACCTGGGGAAGGGGCGTTGCTAACATAAATGATTTTGGTTTTTTGGGTGCTAGGTTTTCCCGTTTTAATAGTTCTTCATGATATCGCACCAGTATTTCCTTCTTCTCACTTTCTCCAGTACATAATTCCCCCTCACTATTTTTAAGCTGTGTTATGTAATTGCAGGATTTTTGTTTCTTTAATTTGGCCGCAAGGAATTTTTATTTTGCCTTCCCTCTGTGTACATAATATGATTTTTTTGTGTGTCGGAGTGTTAGTGCTACTCGATCGGCTGTGTGGGCTTCCAACTGGGCTCTAATTGTCCTGAGTTCTCTAAGTGATTTTTGTGTGTGTGTCTGGTTTTGTGCTGGTGTTCGGCCTCTTTTAGTTCCTTCTCAAGTTTTTGTGTGACTAGGGCCTTCTCTCTCTTGTATGCCACCACCTGTGAGATGAGTTCCCCCAGCACCACCGCTTTCCCTGCATCCCACTTTGTTCTCCAGTCTGTCTCCCCATTATCGTTTTCCTTAAAGTAGTTATCAATCGCCTCTTCCATGTGTGCTCTAAGTGCGGTGTTCTTCAGTATCATCCCCTCGAATGGATTGTGTCCTCCAACGTATTCCACATCTTTGACATGTAATGTCCACAGCTGTACACTTCGGAAACTTTTTCAGCAGAGGGCGTCCTGCGCCGATGACATCGGGTCGATGTGCCTCGAAGGCCTCTGTCGAGGGCAAGGTCACTGGATGTTATAAATATCTTGCACGGTGTCCGTAGCCTCAGTTCTGTTTTTTCCGCGAACGTGTTGCTTCGTGAAACTCGGCGCGCCTTGTGTGTTCATCGTTGAGATGTCTTTTTCTTCGACCCCTCCGACTCCGCGGTCTGGCTTCAAGACTTGCTGGGACTGCAAGTCGAAAATGTCAATCACCGACCTGCATTGCATTTGTTTGTGGTGCTTGAGCGAGTCGCACGACACTGACGACTGTTCGAAATGCCAGTCGCTGACTGCCAAGGCCTTGTGGGAGCGTAAGGGAAAGCTCCAGGTAGGTAGGGGCTCTAAGCCTAGTAAGTCCCGAAAATCTAAATCGTCCAAAGGGGTTTTCACCGGCGACTCGAGGGGATCTTGGTCCCGGAGTGGTTCCCGCCATTCTTCTTCCTCGTCCCGGCACTCTAGGAAGTGCTGTCACCGGTCGCCTTCCCTGTCCTCCTGGGAGGATGGTGCCTCGAGGAAAGTGGCATGCCAGACGAAGTCCTTGACTCCGGAGGAATGGGCTGCCTTTAAGGAGCAGATGTTAGCGATATTCCAATCGCAGGGCACGGTTCCTGTTGTGGCTTCTAACGAAGCCGGCAAGGAACGGTCTCGTACCGCGGCTCGCACACCTTTGGCTCGGGTCCGCGATGCGACTCGCACCGGGAACCTTCGAGGTCCCGTTCGAACAATGCTCAGGAAAGTCGCCAGAGACGTGCCTCCAGGTCTCGGTCCTCGTCTCCAGCGAGATCGCTGCAACCTGTTAAGGGTTCGAAGCCAGCCTCGACTAGGTCGGCGCTTTGTCTGTCCGACTTGGACATCAACGCTTTGCCGTCTTATCAGCCACGGCGCCATTGGCCCCAGTGTCAAAGCCGAAGCCTTCGGCGCTCACGACGCCTTTGGGTATTTTTGCCCGCAATTTGCCTGTGGAGTACCCGGATCTTGTGTATCCTCCTAGGAAGGCTACTGTGAAGTCTGTGAGGCTGGTTTTGGACTCCAGGCCCTCTTCTGTCCCCAGGCCAGGGTTTCAACTCCCTCTAGATTACATTTATGAAGAGGAAGAAAGGTCTGATTTTGAGGACCCTTGTGAACTTGATGTGGCTCCAGTTTTTTCTGGAGACAGTCAATTGGAGGAGTTAAGGCAAACCCTTCATGAGGCCAGTGGGTTGGACACTTCTCCGGAAGTGGACTTTGGTAGGCCTGAGCCAGGGGCTCATGCTGAGTCTTCATACAGGAGGCTCATGGCTAGGGTCTCAGAGTGTCTGGGCTGGTACACTCCTCCTGAAGACTTTGTACAGGATGATCTAACGGACATCTTAGATCAAGGTCTATCCTCTGACCCGGTGTTACAGTTTCATCTCACCTTACAGAAAAGGGTGGCAGCTGCTTGGCAGTCCCCGGAATGTCTTCCGGCTGTTAATAAATCCTTGACAAAGAAGTACTGCCCTTCCGTTAGCAACCCCAGCTAGTTATCCTCTCACCCCACTCCCGAGAGTTTGGTGGTTCAGGCGGCTATGGCCACCTCGAGGCAGCGGGTGTACCCTACCATCCCCCCTGATGGTTACTGCAAGCGCTTCGACGGTTGGGCTCGGAAGGTATTTTCTGCTGGGAGCATGGGATTGAAATCGGACGACTCCACTTGTGCCTTGGCAAGGTTCTCACACACTCTGTGGAACTGTGTTTCTTTAGCGGCTGAGCATATTCCCGAGCGGGAAGAAAGGGATGGGTTCCTGGCTCTCGTGCAAGACGGCAAGGATGTCATGTGTGAATCCCTTGAGTCGGGTTTGGATATGGCCGACAGTGTTAGCCGATCCATGGTGGCGAGCACTGCTATACGCAGATTTGCATGGTTGCAAAGTCAGGTTTTGCTCCGGATGTGCAGGCCCGTCTTCTGAACATGCCCTTTGATGGCGGACATTTGTTTGGCAGCAAGGCTGACGAGAGCCTTGAGAGGTTGCAGACCTCAAAAGCTGCAGCTAATTCTTTAAGCGCAGCTGTGCGTCAACCTCCACCTTTTTGTCCTAGGGGACAGCTGTGGAGGGGGGTTCTTTTCGTTACTACTCCTCCATTGGTAGAACAAGAGGGGCTGCCAGTCAAAGGGGCCAGTGAAAAAAACCTGTGGTGGTCGGGGAAATCGTGGTGCCAAAGCCGCTCAGGCAGCAGCCTCTTTGCCTTCAGGCACTGCCGCAGCTGCTTCCAAGCAGTCATGTGGCCATGTCCCATGGTTCGCCGGTTGGGGGCAGACTGTCTCAGCATCTCGAAGAATGGCGAGCCATTACTTCAGATGCATGGGTTCTGAATACCATAGCCCACAGCTTCTCCCTTCCCTTCCTTCAGCGGCCTCACGACAAGCCACCGGGGAAACTCTCTTTGTTCAAGATGGTTACTCTTTCTCAAGTCCTCCAGGCCCTTCAACTTCAGGATTGGTTGGTGTGTCTGGACCTACAGGATGCTTACTTTCATGTGCCGATTCATCCCACACACAGAAAGTACTTGAGGTTTGCGGCTGGCGACTCGCACTTTCAGGTTTGGTTCCTGCCGTTTGGATTGACCTCTGCCCGAGGGTCTTCGCCAAGCTGATGGTGGTGGTCGCAGCGTACCTCAGGCGAGGGGGGGTTCACGTCTAGCCCTACCTGGACGACTGGCTGATCTGGGCACGCTGCCGAGCAAGCGTTGGATCACCTCGGTCTCACCTGCTGCACCCTCCACAGACTGGGCTTCTCCTTGAATTTCAAGAAGTTGCATCTGACACCTTCCCAACAGCTCCAGTACATCGGGGCTGTGTTAGACACGTCCTTGGAGAAGTGCTCGCCTCCCAAGGTGAGGGCTCATCACATTGTGCAGATGGTGAACAAGTTTCAACATGCCCAGAGTCTCCTGGCTTTCAAATTCTTAAGGTTGCTCGGCCTCATGGCATCCTGCATTTTTCTGGTGCCAGAGGCCATGCTGCGGATGAGATCCCTGCAATGTGTCCTCAAGATGCAGTGGTCGCAGTTCTCAGGCAAGATGTCGGATCCCGTTCAGATTCCACTCTCGGTCTCCCAGGATCTTCTGTGGTGGGCCAACGAAGGGAACCATTTTGGCAACAGTGGCCGGAGGTGACTGTAGTGACGGATGCCTCCCTCACAGGATGGGCCGCTCATGCCAACGACTTGACCGCCAGCGGTTGTTGGTCTCCATTGGAGTCCAAATTCCAGATCAATCTGTTAGAGCTGAGGGCCATCAGTCAAGCGCTGAAGGCTTTTCTGCGGTCTGTACGGGGGAAGAGTGTCCTGATCATGATGGACAACACAGTGGCCATGCATTACCTCAACAAAAAAGGGGGGTTGGGTCCCTCCCATTGTGCAGAGAGGCAATGCAGCTCTGGTTCTGGGCCATCCAGCAGGGAATTTTGATCTCTGCAGTTCATCTGGCTGGAGACGAAAATGCGGCAGCGGACGTTCTGAGCAGGCAGAACACGATCTCTCACGAGTGGGCTCAGGAAGTCCTTCGGGAGATTTTTGCCCTTTGGGGAACCCCGCAAGTGGACCTCTTCGCCACCAGTGTCAACCGGAAGTGCGAGAGATTCTGCTTAAGGGAATTTCCTCCAAAAGGAGCCTTAGGGGACGTGTTTGTAGTGGATTGGTCATTCCCACTGCTGTACGCGTTTCCTCCGGTCCCCGTCATTCCTCGAGTGTTGCGGAGGTTACAGAGGTTCGGGTCCCACATGATCCTCATTGCTCCGGATTGGGCCAGGAGAGCGTGGTACCCAGACCTTCTAGAATTGTCCATCTGCCCTCCACGCCGTCTTCCCTACCGAGAGTATCTGATCTCGAGCGAGGGGGTTCAGGTTCTCCATCCAGAGGTCAAGACTCTGAAACTTCAAGCTTGGTATCTGAAAGGTTGAGGTATAAGGATTGGGACCTCCCGGATGACGTGATGGAGGTGTTGCTTTCGGCCAGGCGGCCTGCAACAAAATCCTTGTACTGTTGCTGTTGGCTTAAATTCTGCGACTGATGCAGCAGTCACAATGTTGATTCTTTTCAGTGCTCCATTCCTATGGTTTTGTCTTTCTTACTTTCTTTGGCCCACATGGGCCTTCAAGTGGGTACCATTAAGGGTTACCTGGCGGTACTGTCTATGTTTAAGCGCTCGTCTGAAGAATGTTCTTACTTTAGGATTCCTTTGATTTCTCAATTTCTGAAAGGGCTGACTAATGTGTTCCCGCCGTCCCCTTTTTCCAGGTGCCGGTTTGGGATTTAAATTTGGTTTTGAAATTTCTCATGGGTGCTCCGTTTGAACTTTTTCACTCTTGTCCTTTGAGATTATTGTCCTTCAAGACTGTGTTCTTGGTTGCGGTTACTTCTGATCGCAGAGTGAGTGAATTGCAGGGACTCTCCTCTAAGCCACCCTTTACTGTGTTTCACAAGGACAGGGTTGTACTGCGGGTACGTCCCGCTTTTCTACCTAAGGTAGTATCTGAATTTCATTTGAGTCAGAAGGTGGTTCTTCCATCTTTCTACCCTCTTCCTCATCCTTGTAAGGAAGAGGAGCAACTCCATCGGTTGGATCCTAGGAGAGCTCTGAGATTTTACATTTCTAGGATGTCCAGGGTCAGAGTGGACAATCAACTCTTTGTAGAATATGCTGGACACCGATTGGGCCAAGCTATTACCAAACAGACCTTGTCCAGGTGGATTATCCTCACCATTACGGAGTGTTACCGATTGGTGGGTAAGGACCCTCCTGAAGGGTTGCGAGCTCATTCCACTAGGGGCGTGGCTACTTCCACTGCCCTCCAACAGGGAGTTCCTATTAGGAACATTTGTGATGCAGCCACATGGGCTTCTATCCACACATTTGTTAAATATTACTCCCTGGATACAATCAGGATATGGCCTTTGGAAAGGCGTTTCTTTATTCTGCAATCTGATTGGGTACTCTAAATTATTTTCCCTCCTCCATTTACTGGTAATGCTTTGGGTGTCTGTCATAGATATGAAATACGTTGGAGGACACAATCCATTCGAAGAACAAATTACTTACCAACTGATAACGTTCTTTCGACTGGATGTTCCTCCAATGTATTCCACATCGCCCTCCCAGCCTGCCCCTCTGGAGAATTTCCTATGCGATTGCAGCGTACTTTTCCGCAAGGCTATGTGCAGTCAAGCAGGCATGAGACTGGTGCCACACGTTCTGAGGGAAAAAACTTAAACTGAGGCTACGGGCGCCGTGTGTCCTATTTATAACATCCGGTGACGTCGCCCTCGACGGAGGCCTTCGAGGGACATCGACCCAACGTCATCGATGCAGGACGCCCTCTGCTGAAAAAGTTTCTGAAGTGCACAGCTGTGGACATTACATGTCAAAGATGTGGAATACGTTAGAGGAACATCCAGTCGAAAGAACATTACCAGTTGGTAAGTAACTTGTTTGTTTAACCTCCACCGAAACTGCCCTCTTCCTTCAGCCCCTCCCACTTCAATGTTTACTATCACTGGTGCGTGGTCGGTGAGGTATTGTACTCCTATTTCAACTTTCGTCATCTGCGGGATCAGAGATGCTGATACCAGGATCATGTCGATCCCAGAATAACCTCTATGTACTGCCGAGTAGTGCATGTATTCCTTGCTCTCTTCTTGAAAAAACCTCAATGTCTCAATCACCCCTAGGTCCCGAAAGAGCTTGCCCAATGCGTGTCTTTTTTTCCCATCCGCCATTGTTGCTGAAAGCGTTTTATATAGTGATGGGTCCATTACGCAGTTAAAGTCTCAGCCTATTATTACTTGACCTTCGCGCCACCCACCCAATTTCTGCAGTATCCCACGTATGTATGTGTCTTGCTTCTCTGGGGACATATAGTGTGATGAATGTATATATCTGCACCCTTATCCAGCCCTTGAGGCCTAAGTATCTCCCCCCCGGGTCCCTAAGTAGGTGTTTTTTCTGGAAACCCTGCTCTCAGTTAAGCAAAATAGCTACTCCCTTCGTCTTACTCCCACTTGAGGCATAGTATTGTTGGGGGAACATTTTATGTATCATCCTCTGGGAGGAGATGCGTTTATTGCAAATTCCCTAATGATACTTGCAGCTCTGTTAGTCTCCCCAATATTGAGCTGCGCTTCATTGGGGAGTTCAGCCCATGTGCATTCAAGGTTATTATTACCGCTTCATCCGTAGGGAATGTTCTGTGATGTCTGCTGCCCTTGATTCTTGCCCTTAAGCCTCCTTAGATGTTTCACTTCTGGGGAATTAGCTTCCAAACTCATTTTCTGGACTCGGATCGCACTTCTCCTCCTCCCGTTTCTTTGTTTCCCACTTCCCTTCCCCCACCCCCCACCAAGTTCCACTTCTCCCTTTGTCCATTTGCGGTCAGGGTCCTGCAGGAGCCCCACTGGCTTCTGTCCAGGGCGTTGGACCAAAATCTCTCCCACTCCCCCCTCCCGCCAGGATATTACCATATCCTGAGTTCAATTCCAAGATGTGTCGCCCTCCTACTCTGTCCAGGCTTACAGTTCTTTATGTCTTGCAACCTTACATATCTTTCGGGGCCGACCAGGTGAGTCAGCTTTCCAAATGCTTCACGTAGTATCTTGCCTCTGGTTGGTACTGTGGTACTTTCAAATGAGGAGTTGATGAAAGTCTTGATGAAGGGTGCAAGATTAGCTGCAATTTCTTTGATGAATGTGGGGGGGGCAGGAATTTGCCTGACATCTGGAGGGTTTAAGACTTTCAATGATCTTGGAGACTTCTAGTACAGAGATAGGTGAGAACTGGAAGGGGGTGACCTGGTTTGGTGCTTGGTTGGAATTATTGAAGTGTAGATCTTCAAGGATCAGACTACGCTTTTTTAGTTCCATTTTACTTTGGAGGAGGGAGATTTTGTCCAGAAGTGGTTTTTGGATGTTAGTACACCACAGAGGGTCTTTGGTGCAGTGATCATCTGGAGTTATAGGTGTTTCTAGTTCCCGGAGCATGGAGAAGAGTTCTTTGGTCCCTGATTTGGCGTTTCTGATTCTCGTTGTTGGTATCACATTTTGTTAGGTAGATGGCATTTTTGTAATTGTTAGAAGCTAAGGCGAATTTCTCTTTGTTGGCGGTGGAGGTTTTTTTTTCTCCAAGCCCCCTCACCTGCCCTCTTGGCCCTTTAAAGGCTGATGGTGTACCATGAGTTGAGGTGGGCTATTTGTTTCACTTTCCGCATTTTTAAGGGGGCTACTTTGTCTAGGGTCGCAGTGAGGGTGTGGTTGTACAGGTCTACCAATGTTTCAGTGTTCAGGTTGGAGTAATTCTGTGGGTTGGTGATGGGCGAGAGTAGCGGAAGCATTTTATCTCCGGTGATGTGCTTTTTGTTTCTCGTTAGGGCCGGCTGGGCCAGAGGGGGCGAGTTGGGGGTGGCGGGTGAGTCCTGAATGTTGAACGTGATCACATGGTGGTCTGACCAGGCACATGGTAGATTGGATAGGATCTTAATGTCGCAGTTGAGATCTGCGACCCAATCAAGGCTTCTTCCTTTGTTGTGTGTGGGGCTGGTAATTCGGTTGAGGAAACCTAGGTCTGACATAGTGTTAGCTAGCGCCAGAGCGTTGCTATCTTCAGGGTCGTTTAGGGCCAGTTAAGGTCTCCTAATAGAATGATCTTGGAGCTGGGTTTGGCATTGTTGGTGAGGAGAGAGGTGATCTCTTCTTCCAGCGAGGATACAGGGCCTGGAGGTCGGTATAGGATGTGTAGGGTAAGAGTAGTTTTGGAGGAGGTGGGAATTTTGACAGTTAGGAGATCACCCGAAATGAATGGGTGGAGGGAGGGTGTATCTCTCATTTTAAGTTGCTTTTTGGCGATAATAGCTACGCCCCCTCCTCTGGCATGTTTATTGTCAGTCCTCAAGATCATGTAGTTGGTCTGGAATGGCCAAGGCCAGGGAAGGACCAGCTGCTGCATATAGCCAGGTCTCGGACACTGCTAGCATGTCGAGATTGTTGGCCAGGATGAGGTCCGCAATGTCAAGGGCGTGCGCATTGAGAGAGCTAGCATTGATGGGCACGCATTTGAGGGGCAGTTGCTTAGGGAACTGTATCTTAGTTTGGGGAGAGACAGAGGCTGTCTTGCTGGGCGATGGCCCAGGTGACTCAAGTGAGCCTGCGTTTCTATTGTGCTTGTTTTTGGGAGGTTTGTGTCTTTGGCGTTTGGCATGATTCTTGTTGGGAGTTATGTAGAAGGGTAGAGTTTTGAGCGGGGTGTCAAGTGACATGGTGCCTCTGGATCTGAGTCTATCGTTTCTGACGCTTGTTGTAGTGTTTTATCGTAGGTAGTGGGAGTATGAGGCAAGGAGGGTGGCGAATATGATGCAACTGCCGGTGATTCGAGAAGGCAGGTTGCACCGGTGTCAGCAGATTGGCGTGAGGTGGGTGGAGGCAGGCCAGTGGGAGGGTGCGTAAGGTGCCTAATTCCGTAAGGTAGCACTAGGGCGGTAGGTCGGTACCAGTCAGGAGGGTAGTACTGGTTAAGGAACAGAGGCAACTATGAGTAGCACTTTAACTTATGCATGGGTATTAGGGCCGACATGGTAGCAGGGCATCGTAAATTAGTTCAATAGTTTGTGGTAGAGAGGAGTGTTAGGGGCTGTTATAACTGGAGGAGCAGGGGTAAACGTGCCCAGCAGCCCTTCCAGCACTGACAGGCACAGACGGGGGGGCCTTAAGAGCGGGCCTTTAGGATAGGGGCCAGCATCTGCTTGCCGGCGGGACGCAAGGGCTTAAGGCGTTGTGTTTGCTAGGCAACACTGATAAGCACTGATAAGCAGCTGATTTGCCGGGCCGCACTTCGCCGATGCGTCGGCCATTCTGGAAATCACAGCTTCGGTCGAAAATGGCGGTGAGGCTGGCAAAAATAAGGATTCTTTGCTCCTTGATGCAGGCTGGTGGGATAGAAGCTGTCTGGGGTGGCTGTGCGAAGTGGTAGTTCTTCGTTTGCATGTGCGTGTGGGATATGATTCCTGTGAGCCCTCAAAGCGGGCTGAGTGTCTGTGGTGGGGGGGCTGCTCCTGCAGCTCTCCGGGTGTGTAGCTGCATTCTTATGGCTGAGGTGTTGTGCAAAGTGTCTTGGAGTGATGTATGATGGCAGATGGGTGCGGGTCGTTGGCCATGCCTTTGGCTGATTTCCATAAGCATGGGGTGTAAAAGGTTCAATACATTGGCTACATTCTAATGAATACCTAGATTAATGCCATAGCTACAATAAACGTCCACTTAGATGCAATTCAATGACTACATTCTACATACACCTATATTTTTAAAAAACAGGCTACATTCTACCTTCACTTGGATTACAATGCAATGGCTACATTCTGAGCTAACCTAGATTCAATCAATACTATGATACAAGTGTAATACAGTGGCTATGCTCTTAAGAACCATCTGGGTGCAATACATGGCTACCCTTGCAATTCCTCTAGGTGCAAAACGTCGGCTAACCTTCACAATTCTTCTGAGTGGAATATGTGGGCTAACTTTCAAGATTCTTCTAGGGGCAGTAAATTGGCTAACCTTCACCCTCTTCTAAGTGCAGTGAATGGACTAACCTTCACAGTTCTTCTAAGTGTGATACATTGGCAAGCCTTCACAATTCTTCTAGGTGCAGTACATAGGCTAACAATAACAGATTCATCTAACCCTAAAACATTGGCTAACCTTCTCAAATCTTCTAAGAGCAATACAGTGGCTAGCCTTTGCAATACTTAAAAGTGTAATCCATAGGCTAACCTTCACAATTCTACTAAGTGCAATACAGTGGCTACCCTTGAGGATTCTTCAATGGGTTTGGGTCTATTTGACCTAACACATTTGACCTAATCACATTTGATCGAATTTATTTGACCTTTTATTGGTCTAAAATGCGGGGGGAGATCCCTGCAACACCCCACTCCTGCTCAACCTAATCTATACACTTACCCACCCCATATATATATTTAATTGAATTTGACCAAAGAAAAGGTCAAAGAAATTCGATCAAATGTTTTAGGTCAAATGTTTTTAGGTCAATTATGCTAATACCCTTCTATGTACAGAACATTGGTTAGCCATCGCAATTCTTCTAGGTGCAATACATTCGCTAACTATACAATTCTTCCAAGTGTAATACATCTGCTGCCCTTCAGGATTTTGATAAGTGCAGTACAATTGCTAACTCCGAGCGCAGTGGAATTCAACATGACATTGATAAATGGAGGTAGTAATATATAGGTTGCAGGTTTTCCCAGAGCACAGTGATGTCTGTTTCCCAACCCTTACCACCGTACCTGGTTTTACCTGTAGAGTCAACTGTCAGGTGTCCATGCAAACAGGGGAAACAGGGGATGGGAGCTGCCCTTTGCCTCTGGTCTTTAGCCACCTGCCCAGGCAAGGCTGCACTGGAAGGGCCATTGAAGAGGACAATTCCGGTCACATGGTCGGAGTGGAGCATTGGGCAGGTTGGTAGGGTTGGGGGGGTTGAGCTGTAGAGTGAAGAATTCAGGCGGGTGGGCAAGGGGACAGAGAACAGCTTACCAAACAGATGGTGCAGGCTGGAGGCCCAAAGCAAAAGAGGGCCTGGGAAGCCGCACACAGAGAGTAGACTGCAATATTTTCTTCAATTCTAGTCACATAATCAGAGTGGAGCCCAATCGGGTAGCACAGTTGGCGGGTTGGTAGGAGGGGATGAATGAGGGTCAGGAACGGGCTGGGGGGTCGGGCTGTGGAGCAGGAAATTCAGGGGGAGGACGGGCAAGGAGGCAGAGAGCAGCTTGCAGTGCAGATGGTGCAGGCTAGAGGCCCAAAGCAACAAAAAAGGTCAGTTCAGGTCGCAGGCTTTTGAAATGATTTTTCTTGTTCTTATTCTAGCTTTAGTCAATGTATAAATCAGCTGAATCCAACTTAAGAAACCCTGCCCTACACAGAAGTGCCTGCGGGTCGAATACATCCACTCCCAAAGTATTGAGTCAAATGCTTTAATAGCGTCCAAGAATACCACCAAACAGTGTTCATCTAGCATTCCAGTCCTGTTGATAACATGATGCATCATTCTCAGATTTAAAGAAGTATTCCCGCCTGACACAAAACCTGTCTGATCTGGGTGTATGAGTTTTGTAATCACCTGCCTCAGTCAACACGCCAGGATAGCGATAACAATTTTGCTGTCCTGATCCAAAATAGAGAGGGGTCTATACAACTCGCAATGATCCTGCGGCTTCCCAGGCTTTAGGATGGGCACTATCACCTATTCTCTCATGCTCATGGGGAGCACCTCCATCTCCAAAGCCGATTTATACACCTCTAAGAGTCTTGGGTCGACCTGCTCCCTATATTCCTTATAAAACTCTGCAGGAAGTCCATCTCCCCCTGGCGTTCTACCAGAACACAGGGATGAGATTGCCGCCCTAACCTATTCTTCAGACATTGGAGCCTCCAGGAGATCAATTTGTTCCTGTGACAGACAGGGTAACTTAATCTGGGATAGTGTGAATTCTGTCTCTGCGTTATCATCTACACTACTGTCCCCATACAAGGTTTTGTAATATCCTTGAAAGACCCGGTTAATCTCCATTTGGGATCTCCAAACCTCCCTGCATTCATCCGCTATGGAGCATATCATTAATTGTGGCATCTCTATGCAACACAGCCAAGCAAGCAACCTATCCATCTTATCCTCTTGCTCATTGATCTTCTCTGTATATACTTCAGAGTCATATTTGCCCAACCTTTCCCAAGCACCAAGACATCTAGACATGTTTAAGAGCCACCAGTTCCTTCTCTAATTCCCCTTCCCTCCTCATCGAGTTCTCATGACGATCTATTTCAGCATCAATATTGGATAATTCAGTTTGCAGAGACGTCCTTGCTCCCCAGCCATAGCTATCGCTTCACCCCTCAGCACCACTTTAAAGGATTCCCAAAATATATCGTTGCCTTCCACACTGCCCTCATTTATCTAAAAAAATGTGTTGATTTTTCCTAACTGGTGGTCTCGAAATACTTCATCCGTCAATGCCTCAGCCCTCAGTCTCCATGTTGCTCCATGTTGAGATGGTGGGTATACCGGTATGCGTCCGCCAGGTAATAAGCAATGGAGCATGATCCGGTAGTGACCTGCCCATATGGTTTGCATTAAAGAACTCATGGGCTTGTTTCATCCCAGTGAATAGATAGTCCTTGCGGTACGACGTCCTTTCATCATGGGATGTTTTTTCGCTGTTTTTTTTACTGCAGATTTTCTTTTTCAAAAAAACTCATCAAATTTTTTTGGAGGGGGGTTAAACAAATTATATAAATTGGGTGTGGGTGTACGGGAATATAAAAACATTAAAGGGGATGGGGAATTGGGGGGGTAACCCCCCCAAAAATAAAAAATTAGATGAGTTTTTTCAAAAAAAATCTGCTGTAAAAATCCCTGCGAAAAAACATCCTGCAATGAAATTACATGGAACCGTCCTTGCGAGTGTACACAGCATGCAGGATGAGCAGTATGAATAAGCTCTCCTCTTCATGTTTTCCAATCTCCAAACATCCACATGGTCAGACCCACTAATAGCTTCCCAAGAAATCACGCCGGTGGGGTTAAGCGCGTGTTTTTCTTGTCCAACAGGTCGAGGAGAGGGTCCAGTGTACAATTGACGCCCCCTCCCCAAATCCACATGACATCCCTAACTGGAGCCAGCAGTGCACACAAAGACTGGAAGAAACTAGAAGCATCGTGGTTGGGGGCATACGTGTTAATGATACACACGTCCCTGTATTCTATATATCCATGTACTAGTACCAACCTACCCTTCCGGTCAATATGAACCTCTAGAAGCCAGAAGAGCACAGAGGCAGCCACCCATATCAACACCAGTCTAGCATAAGTAGAGTAGGTAGCACCATACCCAACCCCTCCCTATCTTTGCAAAGGGGCACTGAGGCCTACGTGCGTGCTGTGCACTATAAGAATCAAATAACATAACTGTCTAGTCTCCTTGAGGTGTATTTCCCGTAATAAAGCTATTGCCACCCGCTTCCTGCGTAGATACGACCCTACCATATTGCGTTTGAGATAGCTATTCAGCCCTCTAACAATCCAGGTTACAACATTCAACTAATTTGCCATAAGTTAGTCCCACCCGTCTTCCTCCCACAATCTCCGAGCCTGCCAACTCGCGTTCTGATGAACATCTCTGTGTTGTTAAAAGTACTTTGTGTTTAGCATCCTTTAGTGTCCCAGGAGGTCCCCCCCTTGAGTTAAAGGTAAAAGCAACCCCAATAAAAGTCTGATTCTTCCCACCCATTAAAGTGTAGCCAGGGCCCCCCTAATTCTGCAGTAGGTGTAAATAGAAACATGCAGACAAGCAACTGTAACACAGCAACCAAGCTAAATAAACAAAACATAAGCTCAACCGTACCCTGCTATTCAAGCACATACGCCTATCCATACTTTCCCAAAGGATGAGAAGGGGTAGGCTTCGGGAAACCCAGCCCTGGGTACGCCAAACTGTAACAAAAACGCCTGGGCAGAACTAAGCCTAGCGTATAGAAAGGGAAACACAAATAAGCTATGGTATAGTGCTCATCTTGCTCATTCAAGTGGTTGGCCTAGTAAGCCAAATCAACCTCATGTATGTTGCGTCCACATGGAAGTATCTTCCAGTCATATCTCAATATCTCGGACATGACAGTCACAGAGGACATGCAAAATATCTAGGTTGTCAACCTTTGATTTTCTGTTTGCCTCTGAGTGCCTCCATGTGGTTAGTGTCCAATTTGCTTTGAGTCTCCAGGGCATAGGCATAATCCATATTATAACCCCCGGTCATAGGCAGAATACGATGAGCCGAACACCTGCCCATTCCATTTATTTGCCAACACTGTCTGCTTTTCGGGTGTCAGGTGTATCTCTTGCAACATTGCAATGTCTACCCCACTTTTTTCAGGTACGCATAGACCCTGTTCTGTTTGACACAGCCATTTAGCCCCCTTATGTTCTAGTTAAGTACCTTTATTGTTTCAGCCATAAGCATCTCGACAGTTTGACGGGGCGCTCTGCCCCAGCCTCTATAAGTGTTACCCTTCTTCTGCTGTTTAGGAATCTGTTTAATTATGATATTCCAATGTTTTTCTTTGACACTCGGGTGGACAAACCCCAAACCCCTTTAACACCCCTAAACTCTCCAAACGAATAACAACTGCCCAACGCCTGCTTCCTTCGTTCAGGCATATCCGCTTCACACATCGTCCTTCGGTGTACATACCCCTGGACGGTGCACAGCAGGTGGGCACATAAAGCAAGTGCCTTCTAAAACAGAACCGGGGCAAGTGGCTCAACGCAGCCGTAAGTCTGGTCTCTCTTCAGTAGTTTGTATCACTAGTCAATTGACTCTCCCACCGTATAAATCTAATCAAGAAGTCTAAACTCGCTTACAAAATCAAGTAATACAAAATAAAATCTTAAGCTCCTCAGCCAGGCAGTTTACGTTCCACAAGAGCCTGCTTGTCCTGTGACTCTTATGATAGCACTGATGTCGCCTTGGGCATGCTGGTGGTCCACTGCCTCAAGGGGCGATCCTTATCTCCTAACCCAGTAGTCTCAGGTTGTTTGTGTAGTTGCAGAACTTTCAAAGTGCGCCGCTAGTCATTGCGTACGGTTCGAAGAAACTAAATCCTTCCTGGCCTCAGGTCGGGTTGGACCTTCCTTGCGTCCGCCCAGGTCAGCCATTCCGTTTTTCCCGCCTCGTCCTATCTCTTGCTTATCCGTTCATGCTTGCACCTCTTCTGGGTGGTCGAAGAACCATGTCTTATTTTTGTATATGATTTTAAGCCTCGCTTGGTAGATCAGCATATATTTCAATCCGGCTGTACGGAGCTTGATCTTTGCCGCTATAAATTGTGTCCTGTTGTTCTGCACTTGAAACGTGTAATCAGGATAGATTGCCATATCTTCTGAGGCTCTCTTCAGTTCTCCTCCTTGCCTGGAAAGGGCCAGTATTATCTCTTTGTCCTTGTAATTTAGGACTTTAGCAATAATCTGTCTGGGAGGCCCTCCCAAAGGGGGGCGCCTAGCTATCGCCCTGTGCGCTCTCTCTATTATAAAGCCCTGTGTGAGGTTACCAAGTCCAATTTCCTGGAGTAGCATATTTTCTTTCTCCTTCTCCCTCAGGCAGACCTACTATACGAATGTTGTTTCTTCAGCCCCGTCCTTTGGCCTCCTCAACCCTGTTCTCCAGGAGGCTTACTTTCTGTTGCAGTACAAGTACATTTGCAAGTGTATTCTGGAGCGCCCCTGAATTTTCTTTCACTTGTGACTCAAGCAAAGTAGTGCACTCTGCGAGACTCTGCACGTCCTGCCGCAGCAGCCCAACATCTAATTGCACTGCTCCAATCTGCGACCCCAAATGAGGCTTTCAGGGCTGCTATTGCTAGCATTACTTGAGTGTGCAGCTCCATGGCGCTCTCCCCTCTCTCCAGCGCCAATTCCGTATTACCACCAGGTACCTGCTGCTTTATTTTAGCAAAAACGACCATGGTGGGTTGGCTTGCTTTTTTTGTTTCTGGTTTGGGTGGCATTCAGGCAATCCGCCTTTTCTCTTAGTTGTTACCTATGTTTCCTACTTGTGTCACTTCTGCGAAGGCCCCTTATCACTCGCTGCTCAATTCGCTGTGTCTATGTACACTGACCTTGCTTTGTAGAATTGTGGCACAGCTCACTCCTTTAGGTGTACTAATTTTTTAGTTCCCCGTGAGGGGCAAGGGTGGTCCTCTATGCATGAGTGGCTTCCTTCTGTCTAGTGCTTGCAGACATTTTTTAAAAACAATTTTTATTATTTTCTTAACGACAATATAACATACAGACTTCCATATACATTTAGATAGTCATATACTTCCGGATTGTATCTGTGTATACATCCTCCCCAACTCCCCCTCTTCCCCCGGACTATTCCACCCGCCTTGATCTCTCGTTGCATCGACTGTTCCTGATATACATTGGCTTGATCCGCCGCTCCCGACAGGGCTTCTGCTGCCCTTTGCGCTTCATCGCACCTTAAGGCCATCAGTTCCTGCACTGTCTGCTTCCATGACTCCTAAATCCACATTTTGTTCCCCTTGGCCTCTGCGGGCCTGCCTCTTGCCACACCGTGGTTTCTGTAAGTGTCCATTTCTGAAAATCGCTCCACCCCCGATTTATGTCCAGACCTTTGCCTGCTTTCCAGCCCATTACTATACAGCGCTTTGCTAGGACATATACTAGGTCTTTCAGCTTGTTCACGTGTCTTGCCCGCTTGGGGCGTGCAATAATTCCTAGAATGGGGATCCTATGTCCTATGTTATACCCGCCTTGGCTAAGGCCAGGGCTATCTCATTCCAATATTGATGGATCTTCTCACGTGCCCAGAACATGTGTACCAGGTCAGCATGAATTAATCTGCATTTCGGGCAAGACTGTTCGGAGACATTGCGAAATTTGGGTATTCTCCCCACCCGGGGTTAGGTACGCCCTATGCGTTATGTACAATTGAATTAGCTGGAGTCTCGCGTTCCTGGACACCTTCTTATGATAAACCAATGTTCTGCTCCATACTGTGCAATTTCTCCTGCAGGTCCATCTCCCAACTAAACCTAGTCTGCCCCTGCATGTCCACTCTTCTGCGACATTAATAGCTTGTATATTCTGGACACTGCATGCCCACCTTCTGAAATACCATAACGTGTTTCTATCTCTTCGTCTACCTGTAGCACCTTGTCTGTTCCCGGCCATTTTTGCTTTTGTATAGTGATAAGCGAGGCGTATATTACATGTGGCCCCTCATGTATGCCTGTCTCTGATGTAAGTGCTCCAAAGTCCAACAGCCTGCCCTTGCGTACCAAATCTCCCACTGTTACCACTCCCATGGGCTCCAAATACTTTCTCACATTCAATCAGAGCGGTGCTGCTTCCTCTTTTAGTGTCAGTAGTGGGATCTGAGGGGAGTAGGGCACATCCTTCCTTAGAAAGCACATGGCCCTTTGCCACATCGTCTTACCTAATGCCAACAACAGCAGTAATTTTTCAGGACTTGCTGCACCTCCATCCATATTACCTCCTTCAGATAAAATGGGGTACATGCTGTCTGCAGTAATCGCGTTTCTTGGGACTGCTCGTAACATACTACAATGAAAACATGCCTCGAAAATTGGGTACCCCCCCTTGTCATATGGCCTCTGTAATTTCGTCAGTGCCATCCTGCTTCTTGAGTTATGTCATAGAAAACAACAGCATATTGTATTGAGTTTCTTAAAACAACCTTTAAGTATATTATACGGGATGTTAGTAAAGAAATGCAGAAGCCTCTGGAGCACCACCACCTTTAACAGTGCTGCCCTACCCGTCACTGAGAGCGGTAACCAGGCCCAAAAACTCATAGTTTTCTCAATATTTTCTACCGCTTTCGTCCTGTTCTGTGTGTATTCTGTATTTGGACTGCTCGTCCAACAAACAACTCGTAACATACTGCAGCTGGCTTGCCAGAAAATATGCCTAAAAAATGGATACTTTAATGCCCCCCTGATCATACGGCCTCCCTAATTTCGTCACTGCCATCCTGTATCTTGAGTTATGCTATAAAAAACTAAGGCATATTGTATTGAGTTTCTTAAAAAAACCTTTAGGTATATTATACGGGATGTTAGTAAACAATTGTAGAAGCCTCGGGAGAACCACCATCTTTAACAGTGCTGCCCTACCCGTCACTGAGAGCGGTAACCTGGCCCAAAAACTCATACTACATGTTCTGCGTGCATTCTGTCTTAGTGTCATGAAAGATGTCCACTCCCAAATATCTGAATGAATTCTCTTCTCACTTGATCGGCAGTACTGGCAGTGTGTTCGGGGATTTCCCTTTATACCCAGCTAGAGGGGGGGCAAACAAAATATCTGTGCATTAATCGTGATACCGGATACCTCAGCGTATCGCTCAAGCAAGTCCAAGATATACTGCAGATTGGTTTCGGGCTGCTGTAAGTATAATAACATGTCGTCGGCATATAGAGAAATCAAATTATCGATGCCCCTCACTGCTATGCTTGCTTCACGATGTTCTCTCCTCAGATATGCTGCTAGTGGCTCGAGAGCCAGAAAGAATAACATAGGTGACCATGGGCAACCCTGCCTCGTACCTTTCTCCAGCCGCCATTGGTCCAAGATGTGGCCTCCCGTCTTAACCCTCGCTATTGGGCTTCAATACAGCAACCACACCCACTTTATCTATATGGGCCGTATGCCAAACTTCTTCAGGAACGCCAGCAGCCATAACCATCTGACCGAGTCAAATGCTTTGACCGCATTCAACGAGGCCACTGCGTACAGCCCTGGACTGTTTTGGGTAATCAATGATATGGTGCAACCCCCTAAATTACATGTGATATTCCTGTGTGGGACGTATCGTGACTGGTCTGAGTGTATTAACTTAGATATTACCGGCTTGAGCCTGTTGGCCATCAAGTTGGTTAATATTTTCTGTCTTGGTTAAACTGTCACACGGGTCGATATGATCCGCAGTCTGCAGCTGGTTTATTGGGCTTCAATCGAGGAACAAACAATGACTCACACAATGACATTGGCAATGTGCCTTTTTCCAGTGCCTCGTTCAACATAGCTAATAATGGGGGTACTACATCTGTTATGAATTCCTTACAAAATGTGCTGGGTAATCCATCTGTCCCCGGGGCCTTACCAGTCGGCAACCCTCTGATGGCAGATTCTAGCTCTTCTTTGGTTATAGGGGCTTCCAACTGGTTCGCTGTCTCTACGTCCATTTGTGGGAGTTCTCTCTGTTCTAGAGCTTCATCTATGTTAAAGGCTTGTGTTGCCGACGTCTCTGTGTATAGCTCTTGATAATACTCCTGTAAGAGCTTGTTTATGCTTTCCTGCATCCTATATACCTCCCGGTTTCCCCCGGTGATCTCGCTTATCGTTTCCCATTTATGTTCACTTTTGCACAGCCAGGCCAACAGGCGTCCCGGCTTATCCCCTTCCGCATGTTGCCTTTCTACTACATATTTCCTATCGCTTTGCATGCCTAGTCTATCCCACTGCCCTAAACGTTCTTGCTGCAGTTGGGTGACCTCCCGAGCTCTGTCCCTGGTCTTGTCGCCTGCATTCTCTAAAACTTCGAATTTAGTTTTGACCCTGTGCAAATCCGTTTAGATTTCAGCCTGCATTCCTTTCGCTTTAGCTATCGCTGTCCCTCTTATCACCATTTTAAAGGCTTCCCGCAACGTGCCTGCCGATTCAACACTCCCTGTATTGTTTATGAAATACTTTTTCACCCCCTCTCTCAGGAGTTCCCGGAACCTTGAATCTCTCAGAGATTCACTTTTGAGCCTCCAAGTCAGTATGCATGCCCTAAGGGGGGAGCCCTGCCATGTGACCACCAACGGGCATGCTCTGATAGTACCCTTGCTTTGTATTCTGCCGTCTTGAACTCACCCAAGGTTTCATCTCATGTGAATACGTAGTGTAGTCTGGTCCATAAATCCTTGGGGCCCGTATAATGGGAGTAACCTCGAGCTTGCAGTTGTAGGGTCCTTCATATGTCAGCTAAATTAAATGCTCTCAACAAAGTATTAAGGGCTTTAGCCGCAGGGCTTGGATGCAGCTGCCTATTGTCGGAACTATCAATTTCTGGGTGCAGTGTACAATTAAAATCTCCTCCCCATATCACTGTGTCATCTCTATATGAGCCTATAAGGGGATATAACAGGCAGGAATAGGCTGCTGTATCATGATTTGGTGCATTAGTGTTAATAATACACATACTCCTCCCTTCCATAAGTCCCTGCGCTACTATCATCCTCCCCCTTCATCTGCAAAGTTCTTAAGAACTTTAAATGGTACCATCGGTGCAATCCATATTAGGACCCCTCTAGCATATGCAGAATATGATGCGCCCAACGTCGCCCCCCTCCACCAGTTTCTCTGCTGTTAGATGCGTCTCCTGCAGGAATGCTACATACATTTTCTGACGCCGTAAATACGTCATTACCCTTTGTCGTTTAATGTAACTGTTTAGCCCCCTGACATTCCATGAGGCTATTCTAAGTTCCCCCATCATAAATTGGCGTTTGTGCTTGTCTCAATAATTTGATGTCTTTCTAGCATGCTTCTATAGCCTAACTCCCCCCCCCCCACAACAATTCCCTAGCTCAATACTTTGTGCCCAGGCACCTCTGCTTCTCACCCCTATCCCAGTTACTTGTCCTGGTGTCTGTGCTGCAGCAGGCGGATACTCCAACGCTGGTGTCCGTGAACAGTTCCGCTTTTGGGTGTAGAACACTTCCCTTCAGGGGAGCTCCTCCACTGGCTCCTGCTACCTTCCAAGTTTGATGCCCGAATATTGCAATTGCTGTCGGCCGAGTCCGGAAATGTTCTCCCTGTACCTTTGTGGGCTGTCAACACGTGTCCCCTTCTCCTGCCTTCTGGTTGTGCTCTCCATTCGGCATATTCTCTGTCTCCATCCATTTGTGGGCTTCCTCGAGGGTGTCAAAGAAGATGGTCCTCCCTTTGTTAATTATTTGCAGACGTGCCGGATACAGCAGCATATATTTCAGGTTTGACACTTGTAGCCTTCTCTTAACTGATGTTAAGTTCATTCTCTCTCCCTGCACCTGCATGGTGTAGTCCGGGTATGCAGTAATATCAACCGATGCTCTATGTATCGTGCCCCCTTTACGGAAATGTTCCAGAATCTTCTCTCTATCTTTGTAGTTGAAAATCCAGGCTATGGTTGGCTGTGGCAGGGAACCCGGTGGAGGTTTCCTCGTCAATAACCTATGCGCTCTCTCCACTGTGAAACCTTGGGTGAGGTTGCCTGGGCCAATTTCCTCTAATAGCATAGTCTCTATGTAGTTGGTGGGGGTGGCACCTTCTTCCCCTTCCAGAAGTCTGATCATTCTGACGTTATTTCGTCTGGCCCTTCCCTCTGCATCTTCCACTCTGCCCTCCAGGTTCTTCACTTGTTGTTGCAATGTCGACACATCTATCAAGGTGTCTTTTAGGCTAGTGGTGTGAACTGCAACTTCCTGCTCTAGCGCCCATGTGCACTCTGCGAGAGCCCAAACATCTTGTCTCAGGAGATTCACATCAATGCTGAACGCATCCATCTTGGATTCTAGTGCTATCTTTAAGGCAGATATAGTGTCTAGTACTTGCTGGTCTCCTTTCCCTTGGATCTGCTCCCCCTGCGCAGACGGGTTCACTAGTGAGGCGATATTCACCGTGGTCGTTGTTTTGGCAAAATTGTCCAATGTGGGTTGCTTGGATTTGTTCTTCTGCGATTTCGACACCATGGTAATTCCCTTAGTGCTGGTTCTTCCTCCTCTTCTAGTTCTGCACTCGCCGTTGTCCAGACCTTTCCTCCCTTCTTAGGTGTATCTTGAATCCCGCCTTTGATGTAGGCCTGCAGTGGGACGAGTGCTAACAAAGAACGAAACTTTCAGCGTCATATGTCTCCCGCTTCTCTTCAATATTTTGGTGTGGGAAGGGGTACCTTACTGTCCTGCTCGCCAGCTGCCACCAGCGGTAGTCTATTCCTATCCTTGCACACTTATCATATGCTCCATGTTTGTGCGGGGTGATCAGGAGCCACTTCCAGTATCGATTGTCATCTCGTTGTTGCTTGCCCAGGATTTTCTTGACCACTGTTCATATCTTGCTGAGTACTGTTTGCGCTTGCTGTCTCTTGTGACCTAGTCACCTGGTCCAGACCGCCTCCCCTTGCACTCATGCCCTCGCAGTTAGTACTGCCTCCACCTTGAGTTTATGTCAGTCTTCCCTTCTTGGACCTGCAGGGATGTGGATGGCACTAAGCGCAGTGTGCCTGGCTGCGTTGCTTACTGCCTTGGCACACTCCAGTCAGGTGCAGGACTGTGTCCAAACCTTAAACTTTTGTTTGCAGTTTAGCAGCCGCCCCCCCCCCCCCATCATCCTTGCACTCCCAGCAGGATCTGATTACTGATGGCCAGGGGGGGCCTCTCTGGGCTCCAGACTCCCTCCTGCTTCAACACATTCAAGTCCCCACAGCACCCTAAATCCTTCCTTGCTCCTTGTTGGGCTGCACGTCTTCCATGCTCTAGGCACTCCTTTGCAGTACCTCCGTCAGTCTACCACTCATGATGTCTAAGGGAACACGCCACTGTTAATACTCCTACGTCCCGTCCCCTTTCCTCCATACTTATGGTACATCTCTCCGTCCTGTGGGACGGGACCGGAGCACTTTGTAAAAAGCATCCAAAAATGTTTTTCAAAAATGTGTCCTTCCTCTCTTTCTTGCGCGGGGCCGGCACGCGGACGTAACCCTGCCCACCTTGGCTCCGCCCCGCGCATCGCCCATCAGTCCTTTTCTCCGCTCGTTCCGGACTGGACGCACTTGCATTCTCAAGATTTTCTTCCCTTTTTTCCTCTCTGGCTCTCGCTAGCGATCGTGTACTAGTCTGTCTATGTCTTTCAAAGTAGACTTTCCAGATTGTTCATCGTGCCACCGTCGTTTCGTGAGGGCGGATCCCCATCCTCTTTGCGTAGAGTGTTTGGGTCCGGATCACCGTTGGGACTCCTGTTTTTACTGCGACTCCCTTTCGGTCTGGGCACTTCAACGTCGGTTGGAGCGGTGGGGGGAGGTGTTCCGACAAACTCCTCCTTCGCATTTACAGGCGTTCATCGACGAGGAGAAACAACGCCCGGTAAGTTCTTTACTTTTCAGGGCACCCCGGCCGGGGGATACCTTTCCAGGTTCCTCTCGGGCCGGGAGGAGCGTTGATCGCTCTGTCACCGGGGTTCGACCTGAGGTGCCTCTTCGGCCTAATAATTGTACCAGAGTTTTCTCCAAGGGTCTCCGTAAGGGGCCTGTAGATACCGGAGCACGCTCTGAGGCCCTCTGTAAAGGCTAATTTCCCAAACCTATTGAGTCCCCCAGCAGCTTTGCTGGATTTTTGGGGTTTATTTTTTTCTCCTGCTAAGAGTGAGGCTCTTTTTCTCCCACTCTTAGGCATGATTTGAGAATGTCCTTTGACTATGTAATGTGTTTTATGGGCTATGGGGTTTTTTACTCCATTCGGCTTCATGTGTTTTTGGTATGTGTGTTACACAGCACCCTCAGTGCAGTAACACAGGGGTGTCATAGTGACCCCCAAACACAGACTCCATACCCTGGGACTGACTACTGTCTCCCAGGGCATGTAAAGTCACCATTTTCTTTACTAGTCTCAAATTGTGAACAGAACCAGTACAAACCATCATATTGTGGAAGTACTGGTAGGGGTAATTTGATTGCCCCTGGGTCTGTTTTCCAAGGGGGCACTGTCCAGTCCCCCCTTGTCGAGTTTCTGGCTGGTGGCAGTGGATACCACACGCAATATTCCACCGGAATATTTCCTATGGAATTTTCCCATTCATTTTAAACGCACCACTTTTTGGTGTAATGTTAAAGATACCGCCGGGTTATTTATTAAATATTTATTCCCTGGTTGGGTCTTTTTTCCAGGACTCGGTTTTAAAATGGCATTTGTGTTCGCCACTGAAACCCTAACCCAAGTCGAGCCCTTTGTTCCACTTTTGGCGGGCTTCTGCACAGAAGCCTCCAAAAGTGGTGCCACTTTGTCTGGGTCTACAGGATGTGTGGGAGGGGGGAATAGGCACCCTGGACTGAGTTGCCTTGGCAACTCAAGTTGCACTCTTGTGTGATTGGCCCAGTGGTGAGCCGCCCGGCTCACCACTTAGCATGTTTGATTGACAGCTAGGCTGATGAATGGGGGTTTTCTGCATAAAAGCAGGGCTTTGGGGACTGGAACTTCAGAAGTCGCCACAGGACCTAAAGAATCCGAAGAGGGGAGAAGCTGAGACATCTACAATGACGACACCACCGGTGGAGCCCTGCTGTACGAAACTCACCACTTTCCCGACGACAGAGAAGATCTTCTTCCAGGAGAGTCTTCTTCCCTTTGAGCTGGTGGGACCAACCAGTTTGCCTTTTTTCGCCTCCTGGATCGTCTCGTGGTCGAATTGCCCGTGCCAAGCACCCCGCGGCCGGATAGCCACTCTTCACCACTACCGTGAATAAAAGGGTAGTACCTTTTAACCGGGAAACTCAGCGGCTGGTTTCTTCCCTGGCAGTGCAACGACCTCCAGCTTTCCTCCACGTTGAGATCTTCTCTTCCCCTGGACGAAGCCCCGACTTGCACCCGCTGCCAGGAACAACTGCCCCCGCTGGAGCTTTCTCACCATTTCAGATACTGTGTCCCGCCTGGTCTCCCTTGCAACAGACTGTCCAAAGTGTCTCGTAAATCCTTGACTCTCTATCCTGGGGTGACCTCAGACCTGTTAACATTACCTTTCTAACTTGATCCAACCTCTTTTTGAGTTTCCTGCAAAGACTTTGAGTGCATTTCCACTGTGTGATCTTCGGCACATTCCGCCTTGCTCTCTCCAAGAGTGGGCGTGGCCTATGAACTTTTTGCTCTCCAGTAGACCCTGCCTTTCTTGACTTGCTGTGGTTTCTTAAAAGCGTTGGTACTGTGTGATTTTCCTATTCTGCCTTTTCTCTCCCTTTTTTTTACAAATGATTGGAGTGCCATCTATGGTTACACGCTCACCTCTGTTTTGCTAAATAAGTGGTGTCTTAACCTAGACTTGTCAAATAATTAATTAGGGAGGTGTATATATTTCTAGTAACTGTGTTTGAACTGGCTTGACATATTAGTGCCAGTGTATTTTTACAAGTGTGTTTTTAAATAAATAATTATATACTTTTATACCAAAGCTCTGGTCAGTGTTTGCTTGTGCTACTTTACTTTTAGCCCTATTGTGTATACTCTATAAACTGCCTAACTCTTCTTGAGAGAAGTCTGACTGCTCAGCCACAGCTACCAGGTAAATCTGGGTGGTGCAGACTGCTACCAATTGGGTTTACTGCTAACACCTGTAGTCTTAAACTTTTTGCAGTGGTCCCTGAGGGAACTGCACAGGTTTCTGCCTAACACCCTCCTGTGGGGGCTGTTTGTAGACCCAGTTCTACTGAATCGTGGGATACCGGAGCTCGCTCTGTGGCCTCTCTGTCGGCTTCCCTCAAAAATAAGACTGGGGTGCACCCTGAGGCCTTGGTGGGGCTTGCTGTCACCGAACGGATGTTCGAGGCCCGCACAGATAAGGCTGTCACCGGACGTGGGTCAGAGGTCCCTCTTTCAGAGGCTAAAGCTACCAACATTTCTGAGAGGCCTAACAAGGCCTTGCCGGTGAAGGCTGTTTCTCACCATTCCCGCTCTTGCAGCAACACCAGATCTGTTGAGGGGGCAAAGAAGGAAAGTTCTTCTTTTACCGGTAGCGCCGAGGTCCTTCCTGGGAAGGCTAATTTGGCAGTTGGTATGTCGCAGAAACATTCCAGGCCTCATAGTACCAGCTCTGCCGAGGTTCCTTATGTTAAGGCTAAAGTTAAGACCCCTGATCCATCGACGGGACCCCTGCCTCACTTCCTCACGTGGCCGCAGTTCCCCTCAGGTGATGACAAAATGGCACCCGTTCCCGCCACGACCACGGCGGCCATTTTAGGTGCTATCCCTACAACTACGCCATCGGCCTCAGGTGTAGGGCTTGGTTCCGTGGGTGAACATTGAGTCCCTTGTGTGCATCCTTATCGGCCAGTTTATGATTGGAACGCCCGGATGCCTCTTCCGCACAATGTTTCATTGCCTGCAGGGTCGGCACCTTTGATTTACGTGGACATGTCGTTGGAGGTGCCAGTTTGGCACCCGTCCCCGTTACGTCCCTGGACTTGTCCACCTCATGAGAGGCCTCCTCAGGTTCCAAAGCAGTCCCCAGAGGATGCCTTTTTTGGTAAATTTAAAACGCTTATGCGTACTGACCCTATGAGGGAATATTTCAAAGGGCTTTTTAGGGAGATATGTCCGCCCGTGCCTCCGGCCCCACCAGTTCCTCCGGTGGTTCTGCTGGCGCCTCCCTTCCCTACGGTGCCTTCCCCGACTCTTCCGCCTTTGCCCCCATTGTCCCCCGTGGACAAGGCTGCGCACGACAAGGCTCAGCAGGATCCTGACCTGTTGGATGACGCGCTAGACGATCAGGACAACGAGGACTTGCCCCGCTCTATTAGAGCTTTTCATGACCGGGTACTGGACATGATGTGCTTCTTAGATGTTCCGGTGCCCAAGGCACCCGCTCCGCAGGAGGGCGTGCTTTCTGGGGCATTCACCCTGTCTCCTTTGGAGCGTACCGGCCTGTTCTTGCAGAAGGACGTGCTGGCCGAGGTCCACAGGTTATGGGAAAAGCCACACTCTGGACTTTTCGGCAATAAGAAAATTGATGCGAGATACAGGCTGCATTCTTCGGAAGAGGTGGCCCTGTCATCTTATCCGCTCCCCTCCTCCACAGTGGTGGCTGCGGCCACTTTGCAGTCCAGGCCTGCGGCATCCTCTTCCACGACGGCTACGCAGGTTCTGGGAAAGGAGGACAAACTCCTTGACTCCCTTGGGAGAAAAATCTTTTCCAACTCGGCCTTGCAGCTCAGGCAGGCCAATGCTGAACTGGTGTTAGCGGGGGCTAATATGTGGATGTGGAAAGGTCTGTTGGAGTTTGAGGAATTCATCCCGGTCGAGAAGTTGGAGGACTTTAAGGGTGGTTTATCTGACGCCAGGGTCTTGGCCCAGGATCTCCTGGAGGCTGCGGATCATCACGTAGACACCTTGGCTCGGGGCCTTATGCTGGGGGTTGATACCTCACGGCAGGCGTGGCTGCATGTCACCAAATTCTCAAAAGAAGTGCAGGACAATGTGTTGGGCCTTCCGTTCGTTGGTAAGGAGGTCTTTCATTCTACAACGGATGTAGAGCTCACCAAGACGAAGGATAGCACTCAGACAGCTAAGTCCTTGTCGATCCTTGTTAAGGCCCCTTTCAAAACCCAGAGACCGTTGTCCCAAAGCCGACCCTCCTCTGGCTTTAGGGGCTTCCTCGACTGGAAATCTTGCAGAGTGGATACCCCTTCGGGGAATAACCGCTGTAGCTAACAACGGGCTTGTTTTTTCTCCCGCTCCTCAGCCTCCTCCTCCTCAGGTTCAGGTGGTAACACCACCGAAAAACCTACTAAATGAGGGTTCTCCGCGCTCGCACGAGACCCTGGTGGGAGGACGCATTGCATCTCATTGGGAGGCGTGGCAGACCATCACCAAAGACAGATGGGTCTTTTCAGTCGCTCGGGCGGGCTTCCCCTACCCCACCCCTCAACCCTCCTTTTCAGCTGTCGGGTACGCCCTCCCTCAAAGCCGAAGTTCAAAAACTTCTGGACCTCAGAGCTGTGGAACCCGCTCCCCTCGGGGAGCGAGGTGAGGGCTTCTACTCCCAGCTGTTTACGGTGCCCAAACCCAACCAGGCTGGCCTGCGCACCATCCTAGACCTTTCCCAGTTTAATCTTTTCCTACCCCAAGAGAAATCCAAGATGATCACGCCCAGCCAGATACGGTCCTCCTTGCAGATGGGCGATTGGCTTAGTGTGGTGGATCTTCAGGATGCGTACATGCATATCCTGATTTGGAATCCACACAGGAGATATCTCCGTTTCTCTTTGGGAGAGGAGCACTTCCAGTTTCGAGTGCTTCCTTTTGGCCTCAGCTCGGCGCCGCGTGTCTTCACGAAGATGATGTTGGTGATTGCAGCCTATCTTCGTCTGCAGGGTATCCATGTGTATCTGTATTTGGACGATTGGCTCTTACGCAGCCTTTGTCTGTTGAAAGCAGCGGGCAATCTTCAGTCTCTCCTTCAGCTCCTTTCCATCGTGGGCTGTCGGAGAACTGGCGGAAATCTTCCATGACGGTCTCGCAGGACTTGATATTCCTGGGTTTTCGCTGGAACACGATCGACTGCAGAGTGTACCTGACCGGGGACAGGATGGCGGATCTGTTGGCCACGTGTCAGATGTTTGCGCAGTCGGAGAGCATGTCGGCCTAGTGGTTCCAGAGGCTTCTGGGCCTCATGGCCTCGTGCGTGTTGGCTCTTCCTCTTGCTCGTCTCATGATGAGGCGGACCCAAATGGCTCTTCAGAGTTCTTGGCGTCAGGCTGTGGACCCGGATTCCAAACTAATAATGATTCCGGCTTCCATGAGAGTGGACCTGGAGTGGTGGTCATCTCTCAGCAACCTGTTGGTGGGTGTGGGGTTTCAGGACCCTGTCCCTATGGTGACGATCACAACAGACTCTTCCCTCCTGGGGTGGGGTGCGATGTTAGATCTTCTTCAGGTCTCGGATCTTTGGTCGCCTCAGGACAAGCTCCTCCACATAAATCATCTAGAGCTTCTGGCGATCTTCCTAGCGCTCAGGGCGTTCAGACCGATCATTGCCAACAAGGTGGTCCTCATACGCACGGACAATGTGGTGTCGATGTACTACATCAACAAACAAGTTGGAACCAAGTCTCCCCCCCTCGTGGTCCTGGCCATCCAGATTTGGGAGTGGGCCGTGCTTCACTGTGTTTGGCTGTTTGCAGTGCACATCCCGGGCCAGCTGAATGTCACAGCGGATGACCTCAGCCGGCGGACAGTGGTCAGCTACGAGTGGGAGTTGAAGGCAGAGATCCTCTCATGGATCTTCTTGCGCTGGGGTACACCGGAGGTGGACCTCTTTGCTACGGCAGCAAACAAGAAGCTTCCTCAGTATGCCTCCAGAGGGGGGCTGGGACCCGCCTCTCTGGGGGATGCTCTTGAGATTCCATGGCACAACATGAGAGCTTACACCTTCCCGCCTCTGCCTCTAGTCCATCGGGCAATTTGGAAGCTGAAGAACTCAGTGAACTGTTCCCTCCTACTCATAGCCCCATGGTGGCTGGTCAGGTTTTGGTTCTCAGAACTTCAACACCTGTCGATGTGTCCGCCGATCAGGTTACCAGTGACCCCCGATCTTTTTCATCAAGGGGAACAGCAGCTTGGCTCTCCTCCCCACAATCACTCAGCTTGGCGGCATGGTGCCTGAGTTCAAGTCTTTATAACATCTTAACTTGTCTGCGGATAACATGCGTATTATCCAGGCAGCCAGGAAACCCTCGACTAGGTCCCAATACAGAAGTAAATGGCTCAGGTTCTGTCATTGGTGTTTGGGAAAGCAGTTGGACCCAAGGGAGGCTACGGTTGACACGGTGCTGTCCTTCGTATCCTTCCTAGCAGAGTCGGGTGTTCACGTTCTGTCTCGCAGGACTTACCTTTCAGCGGTCTCTGCTTATCTTTCACGGACCAATGTTCTTACTCTTTCTGTAATCCAGTGGTCAAGAGGCATTTTGCAGGCTTGACACGCCTCTACCCTCCAGTTAGTACTCCGCACCCGCCGTGGGATCTACATTTAGTCCTCACGGCGTTGTGCCATAAGCCCTTTGAACCCATGGCCATGGTGAATCTCAAGTACCTATCCTGGAAAGTGTCCTTTTTGGTCGCCGTTACGTCAGCAAGGCGGGTGAGTGAGCTCCAGGCCTTGTCGGTGGAGCATCCGTTCTTGGTCTTTGACAAGGATAAGGTAGTCCTAGGGACGAATCCTGCTTTTCTGCCGAAGATGGTATCTGAATTCCATCTGAACCAGTCGATCTCCCTTCCGGTCTTTTTTCCGAAACCTACCTCAGAGGAAGAAAGGGTTCTGCATTGTCTCGATGTCAGAAGGGCTCTTAAGTTCTATCTGGACAGAACATCCGAGCTTAGGAGTTCTTCTCAACTATTTGTGACTTTTGGTAACCCTCAGGGTAAGCAGGCGTCTAAGGCGACTATTTCCCGGTGGATCGCCGCCTGCATTACAGAGTCTTTCACCGTCCAAGGGCTGAAACCTCCTAAAGGTATTCATGCACACATGGTGCGGGGCAAAGCAGCTGCGGTTGCTTTTCAGAAATATGCCCCCTGGGAGTCCATTGCTAGGGCAGCTACTTGGGCCTCTCCATCTGCTTTCTGTAAGCATTATTGTCTTGACATGAGCTCAAGAGCTGATGCTCAGTTTGGTCAGGCTGTGCTGAAGAACCTTTTTTAGTAATGGGTATTTCCATCCACCCGTAGTTCCTGTTAAGAGTGCTTGGGAATCTCCCATAAGTATGGAGGAAAGGGGACGGGACATAGGAGTATAACCAGGTTACTCACCGTAGTGACCACCTTACTCCTAGTCCATAGTCCCCTTTCCTCCATACGCCCGCCCGCCGTCCCCTCTAATAAGGTTCCTCTGTTGTTGCTAATAGGTCTTTGA
The DNA here is from genome assembly GCF_040938575.1 of Ambystoma mexicanum. Lineage (NCBI taxonomy): Eukaryota > Metazoa > Chordata > Amphibia > Caudata > Ambystomatidae > Ambystoma > Ambystoma mexicanum. Next base: position 79,926,086 of record NC_090940.1, read on the forward strand.
CCTAGCGATAGAAAAGGACTGATGGGCGATGCACGGGGCGGAGCCAAGGTGGGCGGAGTTATGGCCGCTTGCTGTGCCCCGCGCAAGAAAGAGAGGAAGGACACATTTTTGAAATAACTTTTTGGATGCTTTTTACAAAGTGCTCCGGTCCCGTCCCACAGGACGGAGAGATGTCCCATAAGTATGGAGGAATGGGGACTATGGACTAGGAGTAAGGTGGTCACTACGGTGAGTAACCTGGTTATGCTTCATGCCCAGTTCTAGCATGTGCTCCCTGAGGCCCTCTCACAGGGCATGCATGCTTAAGTGTGGGCTGTTCCTCTGTGCTGCGTATACGGTCCTTACCTTCCAGCTATAAGCTGTTTGTGCACATCAGGCCTGTTTCTGCTTTTGTTCCGCAGCAGCCCCCACTGTGGTCCGCCCGCTCTGCTGTCTACTTTGGTCCGCCCGCTCAGCAGTTTCCACATTGGTCCGCCCGCTCGGCAGTCTCCACCTTGGTCCGTCGTCTCACCTCGGTCCGCCCGCTTCACTCCAGTCCCCACAATGGTCTGCCCATATCTTCCCACAACTCTGGATCTCTTGGTGGGAGATTAGGGGGCGCCTCCGGTGCCAGCCCTCCACGTACCTCTGTGTGTTTCGGGACTCGCCCCGCCCTGCGGGCCCATTGCTGTACTGCTACCTATCTTCAGGGTGGCACATACTCCGGGCCTCGGCCCACTCCTCATCCACAGCTGCTGTGTGCACTGCTGGCCCGGCGCTCTACCGGCTGCGGAGTCAGCCGGCTCTCCTTGCCCCTTCCGCTTCTTAAATTGCGTTGATGTGGCTTGTTTGTCACTCGCAATCTCCCTCCTAGTCCTACACGGGTCCCGTTCCAACGTTATGCTATGCTTGCCTGGATGTGGGAAAACACGAGCCGCGCTTAAAATGTTCCGACTAGCTAATTCATGCGTAAATGCTTCCCGGTCTGCTGTTAATGGTTTGGGCCCATTCTATTCCTTGCACGTCTTCCCGCATAGGCTTGCAGTGGGCACTTTGTCTTGAGAGGCCAGTATTTCTCCGACATAGATTTGTTTCCGTCTCACTGCAGGGTAATTTCAGTATCTGAGCAAAACGCAGTAAATGCTATTGTGTTGTGTGCTTGTAGTACCGAATACCTGCATTGCTCGCTTCTCGCTCAATGGGTTCCTTTGTCTCCGACACCGGGGCGGCCACATGTCCCGGGGCACCTATCTGCTTCCCATTTGAAGGAAATCCAACCACAATGTCCATCCCATGTGGGTTCCAACCGGGCTGCTCACAATCTGGTCGTCCCTCACAGGAGTTGTGCCGTGTCTTGGTGTCCCGCACCCTCATAGGCTACCGCCTTCCTGACTCTGCCATCTTTTGTTCTCCACTTCAAGCTGGTTCGCGGACATCAGACAGCCCATTCTCTGCTCTCGTTACGCTTCCAGTTCCTAGTCTGAGCCCAGTAATTCACAGCACCTTCATTGAAGCAGTAATGAAATAACAGGCGCCAATGCCCATTGTTGCCTCCTTTTTAGGGCAGAATCGTTTTCGGATCAGCAGGAGCCATGGGAATCACGTCTGACTGCATGGCTCGTTAGCCACGCCCCCCTAGTGCGTTGCAGATTTGACCTGTGTGCGCTACTTGCCCACCTCTGGAGCTTATCCTCCAAGTTCTTTCCATATGTAAGAGTGGCCATGAGACATGCAACCGTACTTTAACACTGATCCTCCTTGCACGTTGCTTATCATGGGCTGGTGGCTGCTTCCAGCCCAGCACCACTGGGGCTACAGTGTACACTCTTCCACCCGGCCCGGCTTTACCTGTACTCTCCACACTGCTCTGCCGCCCTTAGGGGTATCGTGGCGCTTGTCTTGGCTCCCTCAATTCAGGCACAGAAGGGACGCATTTCACTGTCTCCGCCCTGGTCCATCCATGGGCTCTATGCAGCTTGAAGCGTCAACCGGCGCCCTATTTGCTTCTCTATCCAATGCTATTTTAGTGCCTTAGGGGTCACTGCTGCAGTTTCCCCATCAGCCCAGGGTTTTATGTTCTCCCTCCTTATTGCACTGATCCTTCTACAGCTTATCTTCCTTCCTCCGAACATTGCAAGCTTCAATTACAACGGGGCTCCCTCATCGTTTCACCGCACAGCCCAGGTTCCAATGGACATCCCCTTCACTGTGTCTATTAACTGGCAGATTGCTGTCCCTTTATTGAACAAGGTCAGCCTTCATGCTACAGGGGCCCTTCACTTGCTGCCAATCCCCAGCACAGGTACTCCGGCACACTTTTGGAGCCCGCTCCTTCTCCGCTATCTGCACTGTTCCACAGCGGGCTTCAGCCACTTGTGACAAAGCCCTTATGACTTTACGGCACACTCGCAGTGCCAGTGTTTGCTGTTCCCTTATTCCCTCTGTCGCCGCTGCTGGCCCTGATATGCGGCTCTCTGTTGATTCCCAGCTAAGAGGGAACCAAACTCCTCGAGGGGTGGGGGGTGCGCAGCACTTGCCTTATGACCGCTACCGTGTCTCCTTGAATGAGTGAATCAGTGCCGTCTCCCACCTCTCAATCCTGGCATCCGATGTGGGTCTGCAGCCCATGCCAGTCAGCCGTCTCCTCGCTTGGGCCCCGTCAACCTTCCTGGGACTCCAGGACACTTAGCTCCTTTCTCCAGCTCCTTTGTTAGACTGGCACCATCTTTGTTCCTCGTGCCTCCGTCAGCCTCTGTATTTCGCTCCTCGCTTCTCACCTTCAGGTTAAACTCAGCACTCTGCTGCATAATCAAGTGAACCTGAGATGTTCACACATGTTTCCTCGCCGTTTGCAGGCTACACAACCAGCTTGGAGCTTGTGTTTTAAACGGATCGTTCACGATCAGGTGGTGCCATCTCTAAACCCGACCTACTTCATCGGCCGCTAGCCACGCCCCCATTCAATGAAAATATGTGCATTATACAGGCTGCACTCAAACGTTCCATGGCTGCACAGTACAACAGCAAATGGCTCCACTTCTGTCACTGGTGCTTAAACCAACACATCAATCCTCTTCAAGCATCAGTGGATAGCGTTCTTGCCTTTATCTCGGACCTTGCATCCACCACATTCATTTGCATTCTTGCCGTACATACCCGTCGGCCATCGGGGCATACCTTAATACTGACTCTAGTTCGTTCACTCTCACCAACCCAGTCAAATAACATAATTTTGCTGGCCTGCTGCATCTTTTTCCTTTCGTCAAGCCTCCTCGGGTGAAAGGGGACCTTTAATGTGGTGCTCAGTCGTAAGCCGTTCGAGCCTCTGGCGATGTTGGATCTTAAATTGCTCACCTGGAAGGTGGCCTTCTTGGTCGCTACCACTTCAGCAATAAGGATTGGCGAGCTGCAGGCCCTTTGCATCAAAGATCCCTTTTTGTCCTTCAATAGGGATAAAATGGTACTGCAAACACACCCATCTTTCCTCCCTAAAATCATTTCGGATTTACTCCTACGTCCCGTCCCCTTTCCTCCATACTTATGGGACATCTCTCCGTCCTCTGGGACGGGACCGGAGCACTTTGTAAAAAGCATCAAACATTTTGCAAAAATGTGTCCTTCCTCTCTTTCTTGCGCGGGGCCCGGCACGCAGCCGTAACCCCGCCCACCTTGGCTCCGCCCCGCTCATCGCCCATCAGTCCTTTTCTCCGCTCGTTCGGGACTAGACGCACTTGCATCCGCAGAAGATTTTCTTCCTTTTTTCCTCTCTGGCTTTCGCTAGCGATCGTGTACTAGTCTGTCTATGTCGTTCAAACTAGACTTTCCAGATTGTTCATCGTGTCATCAACGCTTCGCAAGGGTGGATCCCCATCCTCTTTGTTTAGAGTGTTTGGGTCCGGATCACCGTTGGGACTCCTGTTTTTACTGTGGTTCCCTTTCGGTCCGGGCTCTTCAGCGTCAGTTGGAGCGGTGGGAGGAGGTTTTCCGACGAACTCCTCCTTCGCATTTTCAAGCGTTCATCGACGAAAAGAAGTTCTTTACTTTTCAGAGCACCCCCGCAGGGGGACACCTTTCCGGGTTCCTCCCGGGCCGGGAGGGGTGTTGATCGCTCTGTCACCGGGGTTTGCCCTGAGGTGCCCGTTGGGCCTAATAATTATACCTGATTTTTCTCCGAGGGTCTCCGTAAGGGGCCTGTGGATACGGGAGTACACTCTGAGGCCCCTCCTGTGGGGGCTGCTTGTAGACCCAGTTCTACTGAGTTGTGTGGTACCGGAGCTTGCTCTGACGCCCCTCTGTCGGCTTCCATCAAAGTTAAGACCGGGGTTCGCCCCGAGGCCTCTGTGGGGCTTGGTGTTACCGAACGGATGTTCGAGGCCTGCGCCAGTAAGGCTGTTACCGGACCTGGGTCCGAGGTCCCTCGCACAGAGTCTAAAGTTACCAACATTTCTTAGAGGCCTGGCAAGGCCTTATCGGTGAAGGTTGTTTCTCACCGTTCCCGCTTGTGTGGCAACGCCAGATCTGTTGAGGGGGCAAAGAAGGAAAGTTCTTCTTTTACCTGCAGTGCCGAGGTCCTTCCTGGGAAGGCTAGTTTGGCGATTGGTATGTCGCAGAAACATTCCAGGCCACATAGTACTGGCTGTAACGCTTACCTGAGATAACTCTGCGGGAGCGCCTTCGAAGTTCTTGGTGATGCCTTCCTTTTCTAAAAGTTTCAGGGTAATTCTGTAAGAAAAAACATGGAGGTCTAAGCTATCTTGCTAAACTATTAACAACCAATAATCTTAGTAAATAGATTCCATCTCGGTTGCTAGTAATATGACTAACTCACCTTAGCTTTTAGTTTGTGGAGCTATCCATCCTGAACTTAAGCAGGGGCGCTAGTTCTGAAGAAAACGTGACATACAACTGTGGTATGGAATCTAGAATGGGTTACGGGACAGGGAAAGGATAAGATATGCAGTGAGGAAGGAATGGGAATTCCTAATTGAGCATTAACAAGTTGGAGCTAAAAAAAAGGTGGCAAGTGTCTAAAAACACCTCTTGCTGTAGACAAATTGAGGAAAGACTTTCATTCACTAAACCAGTCACAACCCTAAACTCGCCAAGGAAATAGTGCAGGAGGCTTAGCCAAAAAACCATAGAAAAACATTAGTGAACAGCGCTCATATGTATCCTAAAATAACCTCAGGGAATACGCAACCGACTATGCACCTTTAAATCAACTCATGGAAACGCAAGTACAGACGCAGTTAATGCATATGAAAAAAGTAACATATAAGTGAACGGTACTTGCGTGACACGAAAGAAAAATGAATGTCTGGAATCTTGTTCTTAAACCCAGCAACGAAACTGTAACAGCTGCGGCTGACAAGGATTCTTAGCCGCGAGTGACAGGAATATCATCTGACTCTGACTCGAACTTGAGAAGTGGCTGACAGGAATCTAACGGGAATTGTAGCGGAATACTGAAAACTACGAACAGACTGGAAACTAAGGGAACATGGATAGGAACTAAAACTCTGACTGTAAATACGGAGATAACTAGGAATTTCTCTGAGGAAAACTCGGTGGAACTCGGAGCTCGCGGTAAGCGTTGCTCTGTATAAAGCAGTCACGACGCGAAGCGCGGACCTCCAGGGGGGCGGGGCTTAAAAGGAAGGAGTGATCTGAAACCTAGACCTGCGAGATAGTAATACAGAGGACAATGCAGGCAGCCATGATGAAAGGACAGAGTATCTCCATTGCACATTATAGCCTATGCCTACTCTGAAGCAGTTAGCCAAACATGCCATGCCAGAGCCCAACCTTTCAAGACCCTCTTATGGGAATTAACCCCTAGTGACCTGCCCGTGATCATGACAGTACTCCCCCCCAATGACCCATTTGTCAGGATGATTTCGATTGAATCTTTGTAACAATTTGGGAGCGTGGATGTTTTCCAAGGGTTCCCAGGTTCTGTCTTGCGGACCATAGCCTTTCCAGTCAACTAAGTAAAATAATTTGCGACGCACCACTTTGGAATCCAAAATCTCTTTAACCTCAAACTCTGGCTGATCGTCTTCAATTTCTATTTGCTCTGGAGCCTGATCAACTTGGGTATTTGGGCTAACTGGTTTTAACAGTGAAACGTGAAACACTGGATGAATTCTCATCTTCTTAGGAAGTTTCAATTTCATAGCCACAGGATTGATGACTGAATCAATGGTGTAGGGACCCAAAAATCTGGGAAGACATTTCTTAGAGCCCTTCAGAGCCAGATTTTGAGAGGCCAACCAGACAGAGTCTCCCACTTGAAATTGTGGGTTTTCACTACGATGACGATCAGCGAATCCTTTTTGAGAATTCTTGGCAGCTGTCAAGTTTTTCTGAGCCCTTAATGCTGTAGTTGAGATAAGTTCATGGAGAGTCTGGATTGCCGGCATCTCTAGAGGATTCGGGGGGTCAAATGCAGAAGTCCTTGGATGACGAACCATGCAAGGTAAAAAACGGAGTGAGGCCTGTGGATGAATGAACTGAGTTGTTGTAAGTGTACTCTGCTACCCATAGAATCTCTAACCAAGAACTGTCGGTCTGATGAAGCATACATCTCAAATATTGCTCTAGAGTCTGATTGGTACGCTCAGTTTAACCATCTGTTTGTGGGTGATGACTGGTAGACAGACCTACATCTATCTTGGCCATGGCACAACATTTTCTCCAAAATTTTGAGATGAATTGACTGCCTCTATCGGAAATTATTATGGACGGAAATCCGTGCAATTTAACAATGTTTTCCAAAAAGGTTTTGGCAAGATTGGAAGCTGGTGGAAGCCCTTTTAGAGGCACAAAATGAGCCATCTTTGAAAATAAATCTACCACCACCAGGATGGTATCATAGCCTTCACTAGGTGGAAGATCAGTAATGAAATCCATGGACAGAGTGTGCCAAGGACTAGGTGGCAAATCCAAAGGTTGTAGTAAGCCTGCCGGTTTCTTCTTGGAGTTTTTATTTTGAGCACAATTGCCGCAGGTCTGAATAAATTGCGAGACATCCTTACGCCAAGTGGGCTACCAATAAAATCTCTTGATTTTTTCCATAGTCTTGGTCACCCCAGGAAGACCCTCAATCAGGGAACCATGGTAGTTTGTGATGACCTGGATCCTAAGTTCTTCAGTAGGTAAATAAAGACGACCCTAGTAATAAGGTAATCCTTCTTGAATGCTGCATTGATTTCCTTGAATAGTCTAATTCTGCAGTTCTGTCTGAGACCAACTCTTCCTAACTTCCTTCAGTAATCCTTCAAAAAATGGATCCATGGTATTAGTTAGGCCCAAGACCTTCTCTCCGGCAATGATGTCAACTGGAGCTGGGGGAACATATGCCTCTTCTCTCTTACAAATTCTAGACAAGGCATCAGCCTTTCCGTTTCGCACTCCAGGTCTGAAAGTGATGATGAAATCGTACTCGGCGAAGAAAAGAGCCTTTCTCATTTGTCTAGAAGATTGTGCCTTTACTGAACGCAGGTACTGTAGATTTTGATGATCAGTAAGAATTGTTATAGTATGCTGAGCCCCCAATAGATAGTGTCTCCATTCTTTTAACGCATTCTTAATGGCCAGCAATTCTTTGTCTGTAATGGTGTAATTTAGTTCTGCAGGGGAGAATTTCTTTGACCAGAACGCCACTGGATGTAGAACTTGGGTATCTGGGTTGAGTTGAGACAACACGGCTCCCATGGCCACATTGGAGGCATCCGTCTCCACAATAAATGGTAGATTGGGTTGAGGATGTTGCAAAACGGGAGCCTCTGTAAATTTTCCTTTTAAACTCTGAAAGGCCTTTTCAGTCTCTGTAGTCCATTCAAACTTCTTGTTCTTCCGAAGCAGAGATGTAATGGGGTGCACGAGCTGAGAAAATGTTTCCACGAAACGACGGTAGAAGTTTGCAATCCCCAAAAAACTTTGAACTCCTTTCAGAGATGTGGGAGAAGGCCAAGTAAGTATAGCATCTACCTTTCGAATGTCCATTTTGACTCCTTGAGAAGACAACACAAATCCCAGAAACTCCACTTCCGAGACATGAAAGGAACATTTTTCCAGCTTTACGAATAGGGAGTTCTCACGCAGTTTCTGAAGAACATTCTTAACATGTTTCACATGTTCCATAGGATTAGCAGAAAACATTAAGATATCATCAATATAAACGACGGTGCAAACGTCTAGGAGATCCCTTAAAACATCATTCATGAAACATTGAAAGGCTTCTGGAGCATTAGAAAAAGCCAAAGGGCATCACTTGGTATTCAAAAAGACTGTATCTCGTGCGAAAGGCAGTCTTCTATTTGTCACCCTCCTTTATTCGAATTAAATGGTAGGCGCCTCTGAGATCAAGCTTGGTGAAAATTTTAGCTCCCTTGAATTGATCCAGTAAATTTGAAATAAGGGGAATTGGATAGCGATTCTTCACAGTGATTTGATTTAAGGCACGATAATCAATGCATGTTCGGAGATCTCCTTCCTTCTTAGGTACAAAAAAAAGAGGGGAGGCAGCTGGAGATTTGGAAGGTCGAATGAATCCATTGGCTAAATATTGATCTAAGTATTTTTTCAAGTGAGAATCTTCCTTCTCAGTCAATGCATAAATTTGACTACAAGGAATCTGGCTCCCAGGAAGATCAATCTGACAATCATATTGCCTATGTGGGGTAAGTACTTCAGCAAGTTTTTCTTCAAAGACATCCTGAAATTCCTTATATTCAGAAGGCAAGATGCCTATTAATCCGAGAGTTGAATCAACTGTGTTCTTAATTTGGTTGGGCGTCTCCAGATCCTCCATTGAATAACAAGAGTCTCCGCATTCTATAGCAAAGGTCAAAGATCTTGACCTCCAATCGATCTTTGGATTATGTTTCTCCAGCCAAGGCATTCCCAATATAATCTGAAATTGAGGAGCACTAATTAGGTCAAATGTAATCCTCTCCTTGTGCCTCTCCTGGCAGAGCATAAGTAAATCATCGGCGCGCTGTGTGACAGGGCCAGAAACTAATGGGGTACCATCAACTGCTGACACGTTATCTGCTTCAGACTTGTTCACCAGAGGAAATCCAATCTTGCTCGCCAGGTTTGAATACATGTAGTTTCCAACTGCACCACAATCTATGTATGCCTGTAAGGTATGCATTTGTGTGGGCTGTTCCTTACTGCATAGAATAATGGGGAACACAAAGTGTGAGGTCACTGAAACCCATTCTATGTTCGACAAGCTGACCTCTAAACTTGTCGGGCACTGGAATTTTCCGAAGGCAGATCTTTCTTATCTTGATTTACCCCACCGAGGGGTTTTCGGGAGGGCTTAATAGGACAATCCTTGAGCAAGTGGCCAGCCTTGCCACAATAAAGACACAATTGCTGTTGGCGCCTCTTGTCTCTTTCTGACTGAGAAATGGGTCCCCTGACGACTCCCAGTTGCATAGGTTCGGAGTGACTGTCAGATCCATTCCTCGATTGACCTTCTCTAGGACGTACAAAACAAGTTTGGTTCTCAGCACGAGAACGATCAACTCTTCGATCTTGCAAACGCTGATCTAATTGTATGGTCAAATCGATGTATTCAGCAATGTTCTCCGGAGTATTTACTTACTACCTGCGCCAGAACATCCTTCAACTCGCTACGTAATCCTCTATGAAACAAGGTTGTTCTTTTCTCATTGGGCCAATTGGTTTCGGCCACTAACCTGTTGAAAGTAGCTACATAAGCCAACAATTCCTGGTTACCCTGTCGAAGTGAGAGCAGTTCATTATCCAATGCTTGACCTTGGGTATGTCGTGCAAAAAGTTTTTTCATCTCTTTCTGAAACTCAGGGAAGTTTCTTAACATGAGATCATCCCTATTTACTAATGGAATTGACCAGTCAGCAGCGTAACCACCCAAATAGGATAATACAAAGGCTACCTTAGCTTGATCGTTGGGGAAAACTCCTGGGCGGCAGAGAAAATGTAACCGACACTGATTTAAAAAGACTGCAAATTTCTTGGGGTCCCCCAAAAATCGTTCAGGAGGGGCTAATGGAATGTTACCAGGAACAATTACTTGTACAGGAGCTTGGGGCAGCACTGGGGTTGAAGCTGGTGGATTGGCGGTAGGTAAAAGAACTTGCCCTGCTTGTGTTTGCAATAGTTGAAGTGCTAATTCCTCTGTCCGGTCTCTGTTAACCACTAACTCCCTGCGAAGGGCACTTGTCTCGGAGCGAGCCGCGTGGACCTCAGCTCTTAATTCCCCCAATAATTGTCCTAACTGATCCATTTCTGGAGTTTCCATGGCGCAGAGTGTAAAATTTTAAAATGGGATGGCTTCGCGTTCTGTAACGCTTACCTGAGATAACTCTGCGGGAGCGCCTTGGAAGTTCTTGGTGATGCCTTCCTTTTCTAAAAGTTTCAGGGTAATTCTGTAAGAAAAAACATGGAGGTCTAAGCTATCTTGCTAAACTATTAACAACCAATAATCTTAGTAAATAGATTCCATCTCGGTTGCTAGTAATATATATCACTAACTCATCTTAGCTTTTAGTTTGTGGAGCTATCCATCCTGTACTTAAGCAGGGGCGCTAGTTCTGAAGAAAACGTGACGTACAACTGTGGTATGGAATCTAGAATGGGTTACGGGACAGGGAAAGGATAAGATATGCAGTGAGGAAGGAATGGGAATTCCTAATTGAACATTAACAAGTTGGCTCTAAAAAAAAGGTGGCAAGTGTCTAAAAACACCTCTTGCTGTAGACAAATTGAGGAAAGACTTTCATTCACTAAACCAGTCACAACCCTAAACTCGCCAAGGAAATAGTGCAGGAGGCTTAGCCAAAAAACCATAGAAAAACATTAGTGAACAGCGCTCATATGTATCCTAAAATAACCTCAAGGAATACGCAACCGACTGTACACCTTTAAATCAACTAATGGAAACGCAAGTACAGACTGAGTTAATGCATATGAGAAAAGTAACATATAAGTGAACGGTACTTGCGTGACACGAAAGAAAAATAAAGGTCTGGAATCTTGTTCTTAAACCCAGCAACAAAACTGTAACAGCTGCGGCTGACAAGGATTCTTAGCCGCGAGTGACAGGAATATCAGCTGACTCTGACTGGAACTTGAGAAGCGGCTGACAGGAATCTAACGGGAATTGTAGCGGAATACTGAAAACTACGAACAGACTGGAAACTAAGAGAACATGGATAGGAACTAAAACTCTGACTTTAAATACGGAGATAACTAGGAATTTCTCTGAGGAAAACTCTGTGGAACTCGGAGCTCGCGGTAAGCGTTGCTCTGTATAAAGCAGTCACGACGCAAAGCGCGGACCTCCAGGGGGGCGGGGCTTAAAAGGAAGGAGTGATCTGAAACCTAGACCTGCGAGATAGTAATACAGAGGACAATGCAGTCGTCATGATGGAAGGACAGAGTATCTCCATTCCACATTAAAGCCTATGCCTACTCTGAAGCAGTTTGCCAAACATGCCATGCCAGAGCCCAACCTTTCAAGACCCTCTTATGGGAATTAACCCCTAGTGACCTGCCCGTGATCATGACACCGGCTCAGCCGAGGTTCCTTATGTTAAGGCTAAAGTTAAGACCCCTGATCCTTCGACGGGGACCCCTGCCTCACTTCCTCACGTGCCGCAGTTCCCCTCAGGTGATGACAAAATGGCGCCCGTTCCCGCCACGACCGCAGTGGCCATTTTGGGTGCTACCCCTACAACTACGCCATCGGCCTCAGGTGTAAAGCTTGGTTCCGTGGGTGAACATAGGGTTCCTTGTGCGCATCCTTTTCGGCCAGTTTATGATTGGAATGCTCGGATGCCCCTTCCGCACAATGTTTTGTTGCCTGTGGGGTCGGCACCTTTGATTTATGTGGATACGTCGGTGGAGGGGCCAATGTGGCACCCTTCCCCATTACGTCCCTGGAATTGTCCCCCTCATGAGAGGTCTCCTCTGGTTCCAAAACAGTCCCCGGAGGATGCCCTTTTCAGCAAATTTCAGACGCTCATGCGTACCGACCCCATGAGGGAATTTTTCAAAGGGCTGTTTAGGGAGATATGTTCGCCCGCGCCTCTGGCTCCACCTGTTCCTCCGGTGGTTCCGCCGGTGCCTCCCATGCCTACGGTGCCTTCCCCAACTCTTCCGCCTTTGTCCCCATTGTCACCCGTGGACAAGGCAGCGCCCGACACGGTTCAGCAGAATACTGACATGTCGGATGACGCGCAAGGCGATCAGGACAACAAGGACTTTCCCCGCTCTGTTAGAGCTTTTCATGACCGGGTACTGGACATGATGTGCTTCTTGGATGTTCCGGTGTCCGAGGCACCCGATCCGCAGGAGGGCGTGCTTTCTGGGACATTCACCGTGTCTCCTTTGGAGCGTACCGGCCTGTTCTTGCAGAAGGACGTTCTGGCCGAGGTCCGCAGGGTCTGGGAAAAGCCACACTCTGGACTTTTCATCAATAAGAAAATTGATGCGCTATATAGGCTGCATTCTTCGGAAGAGGTGGCCCTGTCGTCTTGTCCTCGTGTGAAATGTGACCTTTAATGTGGTGCTCAACACCCTCAGTCGTAAGCCGTTCGAGCGTCTGGCGATGTTGGATCTTAAATTGCTCACCTGGAAGGTTGTGACTGTGTAAGCTGCGGAACCCCTTCTTCTTCCCGTCCCTCCACACTCTCCTCACCTGAGTCTTCAGAGTTGCCTGCGTTCCGTAGATTCCGCCGGCTCAGGTAGTCCCGTTCTTTTTTTTGTAGCACTTGCCTGTCTCAGTGAGAAGCCACAGTGACAACTGAATAGACAGCCGTCCTGGGGCCCCGTTACCGGGAACAGGCCGGAATAAAGGGAAAAAATCCACACGTGGGAAAAACCCTTAGGATACTTCTGGCAATTAGGTAGGTGAAGATCCAAGCTTGTAACCAGTAGGACTAGAAGCAGATGCGAGGTCCACAGGGTCGAACACAGGAGAGAAGTCCAATGCGACCCCAATGAGAGGTGAAGGGAGCCGCAGCCACCACCGGCCCAAGGACCTACCAGGCGCGGTAAGAAAGAGAGAAAATACAGGAGAGAAAACAATGGACAGAGAAAACAAGGGAAAACTGGAGAGCCGCGAGGGGAAAAGAGCGGCAAAGAGGAGAGAAAAACACGCCTGCCGCCGAAGCGGCGAGACTAAAAAGAAAAGGCGAAGTAGTGCCGAGGGATCGGCAAGGAAGAGGCTGCAGAAAAGAAGGCCACCGCTGAAACTTAAACGGCCGTCAGGTAAGTAGAAGGAACTTATCCCAAGGAGAAGGGAAAGGCAAGCAGAGAGAACCCGCCACACGCCAAGGCGAGCAGAGGGCAAAACGCTGGGAGCGCAAAAACCTGAGCCGCTGGTGCGAGAACCAGCAATGGGGTTGAAACGCGGCGACTGCCGGGCTAGAAGGGCAGATAAACATCCGGCAGTGGTGTGATTGGCCGTGACTTGTTACCAAACACAAAAAAGGGACTAAAACCTATCTACCTGCCGGTTAGCCTCCAACGTGGAAGGAGCCGCCACCCGCGGTAGCGATTGCGGATGACAGTATGACCCCCTCCCCACCTAACCGCCCCAGGCTTCCCTGGATAGCGGCGGTGAAAAGTGGCCAACAACCTTGGTGCATGAACCTGAGAAGCCGGTTCCCATGAGTCCTCCGACTCAGGGTATCCCTTCCAAGACAGCAGGTACTCAAGACGTCCGCGATAATACCTGGAATCACGGACCTTAGATACCTCATACTCATCAGGCTCCGAGGACCGTGCTAGGATAGATCTGGGAATGATTCTATGGTGAAGATCGGGACAGTAAGGTTTGAGAAGAGAGGAATGAAAAACCGGGTGAATGCGGCGAAGAGAGGAGGGAAGCCGAAGGCGAAAAACTACAGGATTGACCTTAGAGAGAATAGTGAAAGGTCCAAGAAAACGAGGAGACAGTTTAGAAGGCCTTGTCCATCTGGGCAGAAACCGGGTGGACAACCACACCTGATCCCCTGGCTTCCATACTGGACATTCTTTCCGATGTTGATCGGCACAGGATTTTGTCCGTCTTCTCCTGACCTCTAGACTCCGCATGGCTGAAGTCTGGGCTTCCTTAATATTCCCTAATACCTCTTCTACCGTCGGGGAGTTGGTGTAGCTGGGAACCTCCGGAAACACAGCACGGGGGTGAACCCCGTAGGTGCAGAAGAAAGGAGAGAGTCCTGTAGCGGAATGCCTGGTATTGTTGTACGAGTACTCTGCCGTGGGAAGCAGCGAGACCCAGTTGTCTTGATGTTGAGATATATAACACCTTAGGTATTGTTCCAGGGTCGCATTCAGGTGTTCCGTTTGACCATTGGTCTCCGGGTGAAACCCTGAAGACAGAGCTCTTTCAATGCCCAAACGGTTGCAGAAGGCAGTCCAAAACTTCGAGATATACTGACTTCCCCGATCCGAGATTATCTTATCGGGGAGACCGTGTAGCTTGAATATATCTCGAGAGAAGACCTCCACCATCTTAGCCGCAGTGGGCAGACCTGGAAGAGGAGAAAAATGTGCCAACTTGGAAAAGGCGTCTACCGTGACCATAATGCAGGTACAAGATTCCGATACCGGCAGATCGACAATGAAATCGGTAGATATGAGACCCCAGGGGCGCGTTGGGAGTTCGACCTCAGTGAGTAGACCCAACGGTTTTCCCAGGCGATATTTGGCTCTGGCACATATTGGACAAGCCTTGACATACTCGTATGTCTCCTTTCTAGCGTTTGGCCAAAGAAACGTTCTAGAGAGGAGCTCAAAGGTATTCTCGGCCCCTCTATGTCCGGCCGAGCGAGAGTCGTGACTCCACTTCAGGATTCTAGAACGAAGAGGACCCTTGGGAATGTACATTTTCTGTTTGTAGAAAAGCCAGTCACCTCTTTGTTGAAAAGGAGAGGTAATACGTAGGGATACTTGGGGCTTTTCCTGAATGAGGGCAGTTTTCACCTCTTTAAGGAAAGAGCCAACAAAGGCTAGGATTTGGTTGCGTTTGAACATGGACTCCCTCTTGATTTCCAGGTGTTCCTTGGTGGAGTCTTTGCGGGATAAGGCATCCGCTAGACTATTCTGTGATCCCGGGATATACGAGACTTGGAATTCAAACTGTGCAAAATGATGGGCCCATCTGGCCTGCCTGGAATTTGAACACTCCAAATCTTGTAGTACCTTGAGGTTCTTATGGTCGGTCCTAATCAGAAATGGATGTCTGGCTCCTAGTAGGAGATGGCGCCACTCTTCACAGGCAAGTTTCATGGCCAGGAGTTCTTTCTCCAGTACCGAATAGTTGAGCTGGCTAGGAGAAAGAGTTTTTGACATGTATGCCACGGGGTGTTCCACTCCTAGGATGATCTGGAGCAATACCGCTCCTACAGCTACCGCAGAAGCGTCGGTCTCCAAAACAAATGGTTGTGATTGATCAGGATGCTGGAGAATGGGGGCAGTACAGAACAATCTCTTGAGAAAATCGAAACTCTTCTCTGCCTCATCAGACCAAAAAAATGGAACGGCCTCCTTCTTGAGTAGGCGCGTAATCGGATATACTACCTCCGAAAAGTTTGAGATAAATCTGCGGTAGTAATTCGCTAATCCCAAGAATCTCTGGACTTCTCGGACTGAAGTAGGAGCTGGCCAATCAAGAATAGCATCAACCTTGGTTTGGTCCATGGCCACCCCTTCTTCGGAAAGAATGAATCCGAGATAGTGAACCGAGGGTACTGCAAATTTGCACTTCCCGCCCTTGACCAGCAACTGATTTTCCTGAAGACGAGACAAAACCTGTGTGACGTGTTGAATATGTTCCTCCATGTTAGGGGAGAAAATCAGAATGTCGTCGAGGTATATTATAACCGAGACCGACAGTAGATCTGAAAATAGCCTGTCCATGAATCTCTGGAATGCAGCCGGTGCGTTCACTAAACCGAACGGCATCACTCTGTACTCAAAAAGACCGTATGGAGTTTGAAAAGCCGTCTTCCATTCGTCCCCATCAGTGATGCGAAGCAGATGATATGCGTTCCTGAGATCCAATTTGGTAAAGATTCGAGCCCCTTGTACCGCCTCAATAATGTCGGTTATGAGTGGCATGGGATACTGATCACGGATGGTAACCTTATTGAGGCCCCGGTAATCGATACATGGTCTGAGATCAGTCGTGTCTTTTTTCTTGATGAAGAACAGGGAGGCGCCAGCTGGTGACTTCGAAGGCCGAATAAGACCATTCTCCAAGTTAGTATCCAGATAGACTCTTAACACCTTCTTTTCGGCCTGAGAGAGAGAGAACATGCGCCCAAATGGAACCAGTGCATTAGGTTCGAGATCGATTGAGCAGTCTTCCGGCCGATGAGGAGGTAGCTGAGCGTGAAGATTCCCTTGGAATACCCCGGAGAATTGTGCACAAAAATGAGGAAGCGCGTGAATACCTACAAGCTCTTTGGAGAGAACTCTAACTGACTGTTGATCTTCCCTGGTATTGGGAGGAAGACAATTTACCGAACAGTACGTAGAACAAAAACTTAGTCGATTTTCCGTCCAGTTGATATACGGGTTATGCCTGCGCAGCCAAGGAATGCCTAGGATTATGGGGAAATGTGCGGCTCTAATAATGTCGAACTGCAGGGCCTCTGTGTGTTGGTTGATGACCACAGAGAGTTGTTCGGTGGTATGTGTGATTAGTCCAGACTACAACGGTGTACCGTCGACTCCTTCCACTTTCTGACCCACCTTCTGAACTATCCGAGTGAGCAACATCTTGTCAGCCCACAGAGTGTCCACAAAATTCCCTGCCGCTCCACAATCCAAAAAGGCTAATGTTTCCACCAGTCTTCCGTTTAGATTCAAGGTAACAGATAGTACCATCAGTCTGGAATCCTCTTGGGATTCTGAAGCCGACACCGAAAGTGTGACATAGGGACGCTGAAAAAGATCGGAGTACCCCCGGCTGCCCGTCCCTATTGACGCCGAGGGTATTCGTTTCCCGCCTTCCTCTCCGGAACCTCAGAGCAATCCTTCAGTACATGTTGATCGGAACCACAATAGGCGCACAATCCTTTTTCTCTTCTTCGCCTTCTCTCTGCTGATGACAGAGGTGCTCTGGTAGCTCCGATTTGCATCGGTTCTTCGCTCTGAGTAGAGGAGAAACGTCGAGAGGGAGAGTGTGAAGGAGGGTTCATGGGATTTCCTGATCCTCTTTGCTTTCTGCGTTCTGTCCTTCTCTCTTGGAGACGGTACTCGATGTGGAGAGCGGCAGCAAGTAAGTCCGGAAACGTGGGAGAGCGTGGGGATCTGGCTAGCTCATCCTTGATCTCATCTCTCAACCCTCTCCGGAATACCGCATATTGTGCTTGTTCGGACCATCCCGCTCCTGCTGCCAGTGTCTTAAAGGAGGAGATGTTTGACAGCACATCTAGAGCACCCTGTCGTGCATCCAGCAGGTCCTCACCTGCCGTAAAAGATAGTTCGGGTCGCTCGAAAGTCTGTTTCAGTAGGTTCTGAAACCCCGAGAAATCTTGTAGAACAGCATTACTGTTAGTAACTAGCGGAGTAGCCCAGGCTAAGGCATTCCCTGTCATATTTGAGACCATAAACCCTACTCTGGCTTGGTCCGTGGAGAAGGTGTGTGGTCTGAAGGTAAAGTACACATTGCAGGCCTCCAGGAATTCCTTTACCCTCTTAGGTGAGCCGTCAAATCTTCCTGACGAAAGAGCCATAGGAGGTAATTCCGGGAGATGTGAGGGTTCCCGGACCGCTACCATCTGTTTTAGCAGGGCATTCTCCGTCTTGACCCCCTGTAATTCCAGTGACATGGCCTGAAAAGCCTTCCATAACTCCTGAACTTGTTCTTCGGCTGACATCTTGGTCTTTAATGGCGTTTCAATAAGTGACTGTGTAAGCTGCGGAACCCCTTCTTCTTCCCGTCCCTCCACACTCTCCTCACCTGAGTCTTCAGAGTTGCCTGCGTTCCGTAGATTCCGCCGGCTCAGGTAGTCCCGTTCTTTTTTTTGTAGCACTTGCCTGTCTCGGTGAGAAGCCACAGTGACAACTGAATAGACAGCCGTCCTGGGGCCCCGTTACCGGGAACAGGCCGGAATAAAGGGGAAAAACCCACACGTGGGAAAAACCCTTAGGATACTTCTGGCAATTAGGTAGGTGAAGATCCAAGCTTGTAACCAGTAGGACTAGAAGCAGATGCGAGGTCCACAGGGTCGAACACAGGAGAGAAGTCCAATGCGACCCCAATGAGAGGTGAAGGGAGCCGCAGCCACCACCTGCCCAAGGACCTACCAGGCGCGGTAAGAAAGAGAGAAAATACAGGAGAGAAAACAATGGACAGAGAAAACAAGGGAAAACTGGAGAGCCGCGAGGGGAAAAGAGCGGCAAAGAGGAGAGAAAAACACGCCTGCCGCCGAAGCGGCGAGACTAAAAAGAAAAGGCGAAGTAGTGCCGAGGGATCGGCAAGGAAGAGGCTGCAGAAAAGAAGGCCACCGCTGAAACTTAAACGGCCGTCAGGTAAGTAGAAGGAACTTATCCCAAGGAGAAGGGAAAGGCAAGCAGAGAGAACCCGCCACACGCCAAGGCGAGCAGAGGGCAAAACGCTGGGAGCGCAAAAACCTGAGCCGCTGGTGCGAGAACCAGCAATGGGGTTGAAACGCGGCGACTGCCGGGCTAGAAGGGCAGATAAACATCCGGCAGTGCTGTGATTGGCCGTGACTTGTTACCAAACACAAAAAAGGGACTAAAACCTATCTACCTGCCGGTTAGCCTCCAACGTGGAAGGAGCCGCCACCCGCGGTAGCGATTGCGATGACAGTATGACCCCCTCCCCACCTAACCGCCCCAGGCTTCCCTGGATAGCGGCGGTGAAAAGTGGCCAACAACCTTGGTGCATGAACCTGAGAAGCCGGTTCCCATGAGTCCTCCGACTCAGGGTATCCCTTCCAAGACAGCAGGTACTCAAGACGTCCGCGATAATACCTGGAATCACGGACCTTAGATACCTCATACTCATCAGGCTCCGAGGACCGTGCTAGGATAGATCTGGGAATGATTCTATGGTGAAGATCGGGACAGTAAGGTTTGAGAAGAGAGGAATGAAAAACCGGGTGAATGCGGCGAAGAAAGGAGGGAAGCCGAAGGCGAAAAACTACAGGATTGACCTTAGAGAGAATAGTGAAAGGTCCAAGAAAACGAGGAGACAGTTTAGAAGGCCTTGTCCATCTGGGCAGAAACCGGGTGGACAACCACACCTGATCCCCTGGCTTCCATACTGGACATTCTTTCCGATGTTGATCGGCACAGGATTTTGTCCGTCTTCTGCTGACCTCTAGACTCCGCATGGCTGAAGTCTGGGCTTCCTTAATATTCCCTAATACCTCTTCTACCGTCGGGGAGTTGGTGTAGCTGGGAACCTCCGGAAACACAGCACGGGGGTGAACCCCGTAGGTGCAGAAGAAAGGAGAGAGTCCTGTAGCGGAATGCCTGGTATTGTTGTACGAGTACTCTGCCGTGGGAAGCAGCGAGACCCAGTTGTCTTGATGTTGAGATATATAACACCTTAGGTATTGTTCCAGGGTCGCATTCAGGTGTTCCGTTTGACCATTGGTCTCCGGGTGAAACCCTGAAGACAGAGCTCTTTCAATGCCCAAACGGTTGCAGAAGGCAGTCCAAAACTTCGAGATATACTAACTTCCCCGATCCGAGATTATCTTATCGGGGAGACCGTGTAGCTTGAATATATCTCGAGAGAAGACCTCCGCCATCTTAGCCGCAGTGGGCAGACCTGGAAGAGGAGAAAAATGTGCCAACTTGGAAAAGGCGTCTACCGTGACCATAATGCAGGTACAAGATTCCGATACCGGCAGATCGACAATGAAATCGGTAGATATGAGACCCCAGGGGCGCGTTGGGAGTGCGACCTCAGTGAGTAGACCCAACGGTTTTCCCAGGCGATATTTGGCTCTGGCACATATTGGACAAGCCTTGACATACTCGTATGTCTCCTTTCTAGCGTTTGGCCAAAGAAACGTTCTAGAGAGGAGCTCAAAGGTATTCTCGGCCCCTCTATGTCCGGCCGAGCGAGAGTCGTGACTCCACTTCAGGATTCTAGAATGAAGAGGACCCTTGGGAATGTACATTTTCTGTTTGTAGAAAAGCCAGTCACCTCTTTGTTGAAAAGGAGAGGTAATACGTAGGGATAGTTGGGGCTTTTCCTGAATGAGGGCAGTTTTCACCTCTTTAAGGAAAGAGCCAACAAAGGCTAGGATTTGGTTGCGTTTGAACATGGACTCCCTCTTGATTTCCAGGTGTTCCTTGGTGGAGTCTTTGCGGGATAAGGCATCCGCTAGACTATTCTGTGATCCCGGGATATACGAGACTTGGAATTCAAACTCTGCAAAATGATGGGCCCATCTGGCCTGCCTGGAATTTGAACACTCCAAATCTTGTAGTACCTTGAGGTTCTTATGGTCGGTCCTAATCAGAAATGGATGTCTGGCTCCTAGTAGGAGATGGCGCCACTCTTCACAGGCAAGTTTCATGGCCAGGAGTTCTTTCTCCAGTACCGAATAGTTGAGCTGGCTAGGAGAAAGTTTTTGACATGTATGCCACGGGGTGTTCCACTCCTAGGATGATCTGGAGCAATACCGCTCCTACAGCTACCGCAGAAGCGTCGTTCTCCAAAACAAATGGTTGTGATTGATCAGGATGCTGGAGAATGGGGGCAGTACAGAACAATCTCTTGAGAAAATCGAAACTCTTCTCTGCCTCATCAGACCAAAAAAATGGAACGGCCTCCTTCTTGAGTAGGCGCGTAATCGGATATACTACCTCCGAAAAGTTTGAGATAAATCTGCGGTAGTAATTCGCTAATTCCAAGAATCTCTGGACTTCTCGGACTGAAGTAGGAGCTGGCCAATCAAGAATAGCATCAACCTTGGTTTGGTCCATGGCCACCCCTTCTTCGGAAAGAATGAATCCGAGATAGTGAACCGAGGGTACTGCAAATTTGCACTTCCCGCCCTTGACCAGCAACTGATTTTCCTGAAGACGAGACAAAACCTGTGTGACGTGTTGAATATGTTCCTCCATGTTAGGGGAGAAAATCAGAATGTCGTCGAGGTATATTATAACCGAGACCGACAGTAGATCTGAAAATAGCCTGTCCATGAATCTCTGGAATGCAGCCGGTGCGTTCACTAAACCGAACGGCATCACTCTGTACTCAAAAAGACCGTATGGAGTTCGAAAAGCCGTCTTCCATTCGTCCCCATCAGTGATGCGAAGCAGATGATATGCGTTCCTGAGATCCAATTTGGTAAAGATTCGAGCCCCTTGTACCGCCTCAATAATGTCGGTTATGAGTGGCATGGGATACTGATCACGGATGGTAACCTTATTGAGGCCCCGGTAATCGATACATGGTCTGAGATCAGTCGTGTCTTTTTTCTTGATGAAGAACAGGGAGGCGCCAGCTGGTGACTTCGAAGGCCGAATAAGACCATTCTCCAAGTTAGTATCCAGATAGACTCTTAACACCTTCTTTTCGGCCTGAGAGAGAGAGAACATGCGCCCAAATGGAACCAGTGCATTAGGTTCGAGATCGATTGAGCAGTCTTCCGGCCGATGAGGAGGTAGCTGAGCGTGAAGATTCCCTTGGAATACCCCGGAGAATTGTGCACAAAAATGAGGAAGCGCGTGAATACCTACAAGCTCTTTGGAGAGAACTCTAACTGACTGTTGATCTTCCCTGGTATTGGGAGGAAGACAATTTACCGAACAGTACGTAGAACAAAAACTTAGTCGATTTTCCGTCCAGTTGATATACGGGTTATGCCTGCGCAGCCAAGGAATGCCTAGGATTATGGGGAAATGTGCGGCTCTAATAATGTCGAACTGCAGGGCCTCTGTGTGTTGGTTGATGACCACAGAGAGTTGTTCGGTGGTATGTGTGATTAGTCCAGACGACAACGGTGTACCGTCGACTCCTTCCACTTTCTGACCCACCTTCCGAACTATCCGAGTGAGCCCCATCTTGTCAGCCCACAGAGTGTCCACAAAATTCCCTGCCGCTCCACAATCCAATAAGGCTAATGTTTCCACCAGTCTTCCGTTTAGATTCAAGGTAACAGATAGTACCATCAGTCTGGAATCCTCTTGGGATTCTGAAGCCGACACCGAAAGTGTGACATAGGGACGCTGAAAAAGATCGGAGTACCCCCGGCTGCCCGTCCCTATTGACGCCGAGGGTATTCGTTTCCCGCCTTCCTCTCCGGAACCTCAGAGCAATCCTTCAGTACATGTTGATCGGAACCACAATAGGCGCACAATCCTTTTTCTCTTCTTCGCCTTCTCTCTGCTGATGACAGAGGTGCTCTGGTAGCTCCGATTTGCATCGGTTCTTCGCTCTGAGTAGAGGAGAAACGTCGAGAGGGAGAGTGTGAAGGAGGGTTCATGGGATTTCCTGATCCTCTTTGCTTTCTGCGTTCTGTCCTTCTCTCTTGGAGACGGTACTCGATGTGGAGAGCGGCAGCAAGTAAGTCCGGAAACGTGGGAGAGCGTGGGGATCTGGCTAGCTCATCCTTGATCTCATCTCTCAACCCTCTCCGGAATACCGCATATTGTGCTTGTTCGGACCATCCCGCTCCTGCTGCCAGTGTCTTAAAGGAGGAGATGTACGACAGCACATCTAGAGCACCCTGTCGTGCATCCAGCAGGTCCTCACCTGCCGTAAAAGATAGTTCGGGTCGCTCGAAAGTCTGTTTCAGTAGGTTCTGAAACCCCGAGAAATCTTGTAGAACAGCATTACTGTTAGTAACTAGCGGAGTAGCCCAGGCTAAGGCATTCCCTGTCATATTTGAGACCATAAACCCTACTCTGGCTTGGTCCGTGGAGAAGGTGTGTGGTCTGAAGGTAAAGTACACATTGCAGGCCTCCAGGAATTCCTTTACCCTCTTAGGTGAGCCGTCAAATCTTCCTGACGAAAGAGCCATAGGAGGTAATTCCGGGGGATGTGAGGGTTCCCGGACCGCTACCATCTGTTTTAGCAGGGCATTCTCCGTCTTGACCCCCTGTAATTCCAGTGACATGGCCTGAAAAGCCTTCCATAACTCCTGAACTTGTTCTTCGGCTGACATCTTGGTCTTTAATGGCGTTTCAATAAGTGACTGTGTAAGCTGCGGAACCCCTTCTTCTTCCCGTCCCTCCACACTCTCCTCACCTGAGTCTTCAGAGTTGCCTGCGTTCCGTAGATTCCGCCGGCTCAGGTAGTCCCGTTCTTTTTTTTGTAGCACTTGCCTGTCTCGGTGAGAAGCCACAGTGACAACTGAATAGACAGCCGTCCTGGGGCCCCGTTACCGGGAACAGGCCGGAATAAAGGGAAAAAACCCACACGTGGGAAAAACCCTTAGGATACTTCTGGCAATTAGGTAGGTGAAGATCCAAGCTTGTAACCAGTAGGACTAGAAGCAGATGCGAGGTCCACAGGGTCGAACACAGGAGAGAAGTCCAATGCGACCCCAATGAGAGGTGAAGGGAGCCGCAGCCACCACCGGCCCAAGGACCTACCAGGCGCGGTAAGAAAGAGAGAAAATACAGGAGAGAAAACAATGGACAGAGAAAACAAGGGAAAACTGGAGAGCCGCGAGGGGAAAAGAGCGGCAAAGAGGAGAGAAAAACATGCCTGCCTCCAAAGCGGCGAGACTAAAAAGAAAAGGCGAAGTAGTGCCGAGGGATCGGCAAGGAAGAGGCTGCAGAAAAGAAGGCCACCGCTGAAACTTAAACGGCCGTCAGGTAAGTAGAAGGAACTTATCCCAAGGAGAAGGGAAAGGCAAGCAGAGAGAACCCGCCACACGCCGAGGCGAGCAGAGGGCAAAACGCTGGGAGCGCAAAAACCTGAGCCGCTGGTGCGAGAACCAGCAATGGGGTTGAAACGCAGCGACTGCCGGGCTAGAAGGGCAGATAAACATCCGGCAGTGCTGTGATTGGCCGTGACTTGTTACCAAACACAAAAAAGGGACTAAAACCTATCTACCTGCCGGTTAGCCTCCAACGTGGAAGGAGCCGCCACCCGCGGTAGCGATTGCGGATGACAAAGGTGGCCTTCTTGGTCGCTACCACTTCAACAATAAGGATTGGCGAGCTGCAGGCCCTTTGCATCAAAGATCCCTTTTTGTCCTTCCATAGGGATAAAATGGTACTGCAAACACACCCGTCTTTTCTCCCTAAAATCGTTTCAGATTTTCACATTTACCAAACTATCACCTTACTGGTGTTCTTACCACACCCATCGTCATATGCAGAACGGGTCCTTCACAACCTCTACATCAGGAGAGCTCTCAAATTCTATATTGATGGGACAAATGACTTTAGAACCTCCTCTCACCTTTTTGTCACATTTGGGAATGCAAACGAAGGCCACATTGTCCCGCTGGATAGTTTCCTGCATCGCAGAAGCCCACATAGTGCAAGGCCTACAGGCCCCTAAGGGCATCCACGCACATCTAGTGCAGGTAAAGCGGACTATGTGAATTTCCAGAAGTACGTTCCTTGGGCCTCCCCCTGGGCATTCTGCAGACATTGTCTCAACCTCAGTTGTAGCACAGTCAGCGCTTGGGAATCTCCCACAAGTATGGAGGAAAGGGGACCAGATTTAGGAGTAAGAAATAGTAAAACGTTACTCGCCGTAGTGACTAACTTATAGTCCTGCCGTCCCCTCTAAAAGGTTACCTTTAATTGCTAATATGGCTACTGACCTTGGCGCTTGAAAAGGACTGAAGGGTGATGCGCTGGGTGGGACTCAGGAAGGCAGGGCTCGTGCCATATGCATGTTGGCCCTGCATAAAAAATAAAAAAGGATAATATTTTTGGCTAACGCTACCACAATGTGCTCCAGTCCCATCCTGAAGGACGGAATATCCCACAAGTATGGAGGAAAGGGGACTATGGACTAAAAGTATGTTAGTCACTACTGTGAGTAACAGTTTCTATTTCCTACATTGCAACTCATACTATGTTAGAAGCATTGTGCAGGGTGGCAAACCAGTATGTGGGTTTCAAAGTATTTCTTTTGAATGGATTGTGTCCTCCCACGTATTCCTCATCTTTGATATTCGTATATCGCCAGCTTTGCTGCTTCGGAAAAAATAATTTGCGGCAGAGGGCGCTCTGCACGATGGCATGGCGCCAATGTCCCTCGAGGTCCGCCGCAGAGCGTCAATGTCATCAGTAGTATAAATAGCTTGTGCAGCGCCCGTTGGCTCCAGTTCCGTTTTTCCGAAAGCTTTTGCTCTGAGCACTAACAGCACGCATCGATTTTCTGTAGAAAAATGTCGTCAACTTCAACACCATCGACCCCAAAGTCGGGATTTACAAAATGTTACGACTGCAAGGCTAAACTGTCCATAACCGACCCTCACTGCGTCTGTCTTTGGTGTCTGGGCTCCGGGCACCGTTCCGAAGACTGCAGATCCAGTCAGTCCATGACAGAAAAAGCTCTCCGGGAACTCAGGGGTAAGCTGTTGGTGGGAAAGGAAGCATCGAAGTCTTCTTTGAAGGGGGAAAAGAAATCCGGGGAATCTAGAGACTCCACTCAGCATAAACGGTCAAAGAGGTCTTGGTCAGGAAGCCGATCGAGGCAGTCATCGTCTTCTTCTTCGAAAGAAGGCGAAAAAGAGATGCCATAGGTCTCCCTCTTCTTGCTCTGACTCCTCTCCTGAGGTTATCAGGTGCCCCTAGTAAATGGAACGCTTTCAGACTGGAGATGATGCAGCTCTTTGAGAAATCGGCCTCAACCACCTCAAGAGTCACGAAAGAGTCATGCCCCGGTCGCTCCTTCGGGCGATTTAGGGAAGTCAAAGGCTACTTTGGCAAAACCGAGTAAGCTGGCTGTTCATTGAGAAACTCGACCCGACGAAAAGGTATTGAAACTATCGACTCAAGAATCGAGTCCATCCCGATACCGTTGAAAAAGTTTAAATCGTTGAGGCCTTTGACGATTCTGTCGTCGCCATCAGCTCCAACTACTTCGACGCCGAAGTCAAGGGAGATTCCTAACAAATCGATCCCTTTATTGAAGCTGTCTTCAACACTGTTGACAGAATCTTTGATCACATGGAGGCCCGTACCGGTTCAGGAGAAAATCTTTAAAACTGTACCGAAAAAAGACTTTTTCAAGTCAATGTCCTCCATATATGAAGAGGAAAGTGCCTCTGATGAGGAGGATTCATCATTTGGGGTGCAGCTTGGTACAAATAAATTTACCTGAGGAGCTCATCGATCCAGAATCAACGATGAAAGACCTCTGTGACTCCCTGCAGTCTGCTAGTGGACTTGATACTTCTCCAGAATTGGAGTTTGGCAGGCCTAACCCGTCAGAGCATGCTGACTTAGGTTACAGAAATTTGATGAACAGAGTCAAAGAGTATATGGGGTGGAGTAGGCCTTCCCCGGCATATGAGCAGGATGACATGACGGACATCCTAGATCAGGGACCTCAGAAGGACCCAATCTTACCCTTCCACAAAGCCCTTTAGAGGAAGTTGTGGCCAATTGGGAAGCTCCAGGATCTGGCCCTGCTGTGAACAGGAACTTCTCTAGGAAGTATAGACCCTCAAGCAGTGATGCAGACTATCTCCCAAAACGTCCTACCCCTGAGAGTCTAGTAGTACAGGCTGCTACTTCAACCAAACAGTTTGCCTATCCCTCTATCCCCCTGGATATAGACGAAAAGAAAGTTGATGCATAGGCTCGCAAGGTTTTCTTATCAGGCAGCATTGCATTGAAGTCTACTAACGTTATATGTACATTAGCTAGATTTTTACATCCTGTGGGATTGTGTTGCCATGGCGGCTGATCACATTCCGGAAGGCGAGGAAAGGAATGGCTTCCTGAATATAGTTAAAGATGGTAAGGAGACGATGAGAGAATGTCTCCAATCAGGTCTGCACCGGATGTGCAGGCCAGACTGCTCAACATGCCCTTCGACGGCTCGAGGTTGTTCAGCAGCAAGCGGATGAGAGTCTGGAGAAGCTGCAGACCTCCAAGGCGCCAGCTAAGTCCCTTAGCGCCTCCATTCGACAACCTCAACACCCCTAGTCGGGCTCATCTTCCTGGAGGGGTCGTTCTTTTCGGTTCTATTCCTCAGTTGGTAGGGGAAGAGGACAGGCCGGACAAAGGGAGCAAAGAAGATTCCCTCGTGGTGGACGAGGAAGGGGTGCTAAATCAGCCCCAGCAGCAGCATCTTTACCCTCAGCCGCTGCTGCAGCTGCCTCTAAGCCACTCTGAGGCCTTGACCCACAAGACCCAGGTGGGAGGCAGAATCTCTCAGCATCTGAACGAGTGGCGGGGCATTACTTCAGATGCTTGGGCACTGGAAACAGTAGCCCAAGGTTACTGCCTTCCTTTTCAAAAAAGGCTTCAAGATCATCCACCGGGAGCCAACTCTGTCAAAATTCCAGATCCGCTCCTTGTGCATGAAATTTTTATCCTGCTAGAGAAAGGTGGAATAGAACATGTACCTGTAGCGGAGAGGAACAAGGGTTGGTATTCCCCCTACTTTCTCATTCCCAAAAAGGACAGAGGATTGAGACTCATCTTGGACTTAAGAAACGTGAACAAGTTCCTCAGGAAGGACAAGTTCAAGATTGTAACCCTTGCTCAGATCCTTCAGGCTCTCCAACTCCAAGACTGGTTGGTATCATTGGACCTTCAAGATGCTTACTTTCATGTATCTCAAGCGCAGAAAGTACCTGAGGTTCGCGGTTGGCGTTTTTCATTATCAGTTTCGGGTTCTGCCATTCGGGCTGACCTCTGCCCGAGGGTTTTCACCAAGCTAATGGCGGTAGTGGCAGCGAGTCTCAGGAGAGGGTGGATTCACGTTTACCCTTACCTGGACGATTGGCTGATCAGGGCTCATTCACCCGCACAAACCCAGGAACATCTCCGTATCACCTGCCACTTCCACATACTGGGCTTCTCCCTCAATTACAAGAAGTCCCATATGATACCAGTCCAAACGCTCCAATTCATCAAAGCAGTCTTGGTTACTTCCTCAGGGAAAGCCTCGCCTCCCGAGGTGAGAGCTCAACACATTCAGCAGATGGTAGCAAAATTCCAGAATGCCCAGCATCTGCCGGCTTTCGAATTTTGGAGGTTGCTCGGCCGTATGGCATCCTGCATTTTTCTTGTGCCAGAGGCCAGATTGAGGATGAGATGCCTTTAATGGGCTCTCAGGACTCAGTGGTTCCAATTCTCAGGGAATATGTAAGACCAACTGCAAGTTTCCGAGCAGGGTTGCTCAAGACCTTCTTTGGTGGACTTGAAAGGACAACATTCTCAAGGGAGAATCTTTTTGGCAACCATAGCCGGAGATAACAGCCCACACCAACAAACTGACAATCAGCGGTCGTTGGTCTCCATCGGAATCCAAACTACACATCAACCTGTTGGAGCTGAGGGCAATCAGAATAGCGCTGAAGGCCTTCATGCCATCTGTACGGGGAAAGAATGTCCTGATAATGACAGACAAAGGTTTATAGTGACATTTCCGGACGTCACATTTTCGAAAATGCCATTTTTTGGACACCAAAATGCCGGAAACATTTTGTTCGAATGTTTTTTTTTATTTTATTTTTTAAATTGGGGGGGGTTCCCCCCAACCTTTTTTTATCGACACTTTTTTTTTTACTAATGAAACACAAATAAAACATAAAATTAAAAAAAAAACATTCGGAAATGTTTTTTTCCGGCAATTTTGTTTTTCGCCAAAATGGCATTTCGAAAATGTGTTTTCGACAATTTAACTGGATACCACAGGCAACACAGTGGCCATGTACTACCTCCACAAGAGAGGAGGTGTAGGGTCACTACCACTGTGTAGAGAGGCAATGCAGCTCTCATTCTGGGCTATGCAAGAAGGAATCTCTCTATCAGCAATTCACCTAGCTGGAGAGCAGAACACCGCGGCGGACGCTCTGAGCAGGCAGAGCATAGTCTCCCACGTGTGGGAACTAGCTGAGGAAGTCCTTCAAGAGATCTTCACCCTTTGGGGAACCACTCAAGTGGATCTGGTTGCGACCGGGACCAAACGGAAGTGCAATCTGTACTGCCCAAGGGAATTTCCCCAGAGAGGAGCTTTAGGAGATGGGTTCGTGGAGGACTGGGAATTTCCACTCTTGTACGCGTTTCCTCCAATCCCCGTCATTCCTCACGTGATCAAGAGGTTGAGAAAGTTTGGGAAATCCATGATCCTAATTGCCCCGGATTGGGCCAGGAGGACGTGGTACCCGGACCTTCTGGAAATGTCCATCTGCCCTCCAATACGTCTTCCACAAAGAGAGTATCTTCTCTCGCAAGAGGGAGTCGGGTTCTCCATCCGGAGGTCAAGACACTCAGTCTTCACGCATGGTTTCTGAGAGGCTGAGATGCAAGGATTGGGTCCTTCCGCGACGTAATGGAGATTTTGCTTTTGGCCAGAAGGCCAGCAACAAAATCCTTGTACTGGTGTCGTTGGAATAAGTTCAGTAACTGGTGCAAGGACAAGAATGTGGATCCTTTTCAATGTGGCACTCCTATGGCGCTTTCTTTCCTGTTGCATCTGGCTAATCTGGGGCTCCAGATTAGAACCATAAAAGGATACCTGGTGGCGCTTTTTCATTTTTAAGCGCTCCTCTGAAGAGGTTTCCTATTTCAAGATACCTTTAATTGTTCAATTTCTGAAGGGACTCACTTATGTGTATCCTCCAGTCCCATTTAATGTCCCTGCTTGGGATTTAAACCTTGTGTTAAAGTTTCTAACTTTTCCCCCCTTTGAGCCTCTACATTCCTGTCCGTTAAGGCTCTTAACTCGGAAAACGGCACTTCTTGTGGCATCAACATCAGCCCGCAGGGTAAGTGAATTGCAGGCTCTTTCATGCAAGCCTCCTCATACTACATTTCATGTAGTCCTCAGAGTAAGCCATCATTGCTGCCGAAAGTAGTCGCTGACTTCCATCTGTTGCAGAAGACTTCCATCTTTCTACCCTCCCCTCATTTAGGGAAGGAGGAGGAAAGGCTGCATAGGCTGGACCCAGAAAGGGCTCTAAGCTTTTATATTGCAAGAATGGCAGAATTTCACCATGATGATCAACTTTTTATGGGATATACTGGCCTAAATTGGGGCTTGCATTAACTAAACAAACCATATCCCGGTGGATTACACTGGCTAGTGGCGAATGCTAAAGTTCAGCGGTCAAGAACCCGCCTCAAGGGCTTCAAGCTCATTCCACGAGGGGCATGGAGCTTCCGCAGCTCTTCAAAGGGGTGTCCCGATAATTGATATCTGCTCTGCGGTGACCTGGTCGTCCGTTCATACATTTGTTAAGCATTATTCCTTGGACTCTTCTTTCGATCAAGGAGGTCTTTTTGCTAAGGCAGTCCTTCATTCCATTCATGATTAAATTAAATAGTACTCCCTCCTCCAGATTGTCACTTCTTTGGGAGTCTATGAAAGATGAGGAATATGTGGGAGGACACAATCCATTCGAAGAACAAGTTACTTACCCCTGGTAACGTTCTTTTGAAAGTATGTTCCTCCCACGTATTCGTCATCGCCCCTCTCAGCCTACACCACCATACAATTTATGTGAATTATACTCTGTGTTACCGGAGAGCTTGCGGTCTGGGGTACGCTTGGTTAGTTCCTCGATTTATGGAACGAAAAAACAGAACTGAAGACAACAGGCACTGCACAAGCTATTTATACTACTGATGACGTTGACTCTCCACGGCGGCCCTCGAGCGACATTGACGCCACAACATGGTGCACAGCGCCATCTGCCGAGAAAATATTTTTCCGAAGCAGCAAAGCTGGCAAGATACAAATATCAAAGAAGAGGAATACGTGGGAGGATCATCCAGTTGAAAGAACGCTACCAAGGGTAAGTAACTTGTTCTTCTGTATCATAAATGTACTCAATGTATGTTTATCTGTCTAGGTCAGAGACTGCAGTTGTGGAGCCTAAAAGAGCCAGAGCTGCCAATCAGTTCCACAGCCTAAGCAGACATCCAATGTTATCTCTGGGGGGGCTGTGACGATTCACAGGATCTCGTCACTTCTCCCCAGGGGGGTGCCCATCCCTGCGAGGCTAGGAAGGTGAAGCTGCTACCCAATAGTTCCCTTAGTCGAGGCAGGAAGCCAGTCCTCACAGGGAAAGACTCCCTTACTGGGTATAACAATTCCCTGATAACACTGCTATCTGTTATGGTATTATTTCTTCAGTCTTTGATTCATCACTTAATATAACTCAGATAAAAAAGAGGCAAAAGGAGTGGGGAGGTGTTTTAGAGTATCTCTGATCAGACTTTATGGAACAATGGTGCCCACACAACATTAAAGTAACTGACATCTTCAATGCATAATGTAGCCCTGAAAGAGGGAGGGGGAAGTTGGGGGGGGGAGCTTGGGGGAGAATTTTATGTTTGCTATGAGTTGTCATGTGAAAATCAATAAAAATATGTTTAAAAAAAAAAAAGAGGCAAAGAAGCCTCAACAGTAATAATAGGTTCCATGACTATACAACTGAGAAGAGTTTGCCCTGAAAGAAACTCATGATGACAACAGTAAAGACAGACACAAGTGATCACAGTTCAAGGGTGTTTATTAAACTGTAAGTGCAGGATGGAAAAACCCCTAACCTAAACCTAAATTTTAGATGGGAGTAAGCGTCGACCATCAAATGAAAAATAAGGCAGTCCTTGTGGCGGCTTGTCAAAGTAAAAAAGGCCTATACTAAGAAAAACCTTTTTCCAGTTCTCCAGTTCCTTACAACTAATTACAGAAAGAGTGTGGGATAGGGTATTCAAAATAAAGAAGAACGTGTTTATAAATAATAAGTCAGGATGTGATTGCCTCAAGGTCTCCCTTCCCCACGTTTTTAGCACAGGACAAGGTGGGACTTTGGAGCACAGCACACGCCTGGTGCTCTCAACAAACAAACACAAAGTTCTGTTCTTCGAACACTTTGGGTGATGTCCCCCCTTCTGGCCGCTGACCCCTCGGATGTATTCAACAAATTAACAAGACAGTTCCTTTTTCAGCGAACTTTTGGTGGTAACTGTCTACCCCTGGATCTCCCCCGGTCGGGCTCGGACCCCAGAAGACAAGGGGGGCACTTCCCTTCCCCTTGTGTTGCAATGTTCACGCTTTCACATATCTTAATGTCTTTTTAAACAGGTTTTCGCCCTTTGCCCCTGGTGTCGGCTTCCCTCTGCAGGGTTCGCTCTCGCCGACTTTAGTAACACACTGTTCATGTACTTATCTTCACCATGCGGGATTCATTTCCCTTAGCTTTCACAACTCTCTGTCGGTCAAAGACGGTACAGAGGATTTTAGGAGGCCCCTTTATGACCACTTTGACCGTTCTTCACCTCATCCCAAGGCCTTCTGGTCATGGTAGTATTTACCATTGGGTAATCGCCCAGAGTTTCCTGCGTGAGCATCCACGTGGTGCCGGGCTTCTCTGTATCTGGTTTTACCCCTCTTTCTTTACTAGTATCCGTTTGCTTTTCAAAGTTCAACTTAGCCTTTGGCTACTTTTCATTCATCACAGTTCAGTTTCTTATCGACACTCCCCTCGACTCACCCGCTGTGATGAACTGCTTGACTTTCTGATATCTTGGAGTCGAGGTTTGTACTACAGAGAAGCGTCTCTTCCCGGCTTGGTAATCAGCAATCGAGGGTCTCGCGTACCGGGCACATCTGTTGCAATACATGTTGGCTATTGTTCACAAGCTTATCGTTCCCTCTGCGGAGGTTCCGCGGTCCTTGGTCGGAAAGGGCAAGGTCGACTATCTCTCCTTGTCTTTCCTTTCGGTCTGCACTGTCTTTCTCCTCCTCTTGAACTGCTGTGTTGAGTTAGCTCTTACGTCGTGCGGTCTGCCTTGCTGGTCATGTGGTCTTGTGCTCCACCTTTTATCCCTGTGAGGAAGGGAAAGGGTTGTCGGGTGTGTGTGATTCTGGTCAATTGCCTGACTTTACCTGCCCCTGGAATTGGGAAACGTCAGGTAAACGGGTCTGGTGTTAGTCCGTTGTCTTTCGTGTTGTGCAAAAGTGTTTGTGTGGAAAAGGGGGGGGGGCAGTGTTTTTGAATATCCTATGTGGTAGGATGCGGAAAAGGTGTTGAAAGAAGGGGGATACCGCATGTCGCCCGTTGGTGTCCCACTCCCCAAGGACCCCCATTCAGGTGATCCTCTCTCACTGGTCCACCCCCAGGAACTGGATCCAATAGCGAGGGTCGTGTCCTGGCCACCTGGATGACAGATCCCCGGGGACTAGCTAGGGAGAAGCCGTCAGGTTTCTCACATACCCTTCCTCCATGCGATGCAGCTGCATCTGTTTCACAAGGAAACCGAGAAAGGAAATCTATGTTTCCTTGGTCTTTGCCTTTTCTGTGTTCCATAGTGAAACAGTAGGGTTGCAGGTCTAGAAACCATCACAACTCTAGGGTTGGAATCTTTGCCTTAGTTAATCCAAACTAGGGGTGAGTGGTCTGTAATGAGTGTGAACTTCCATCCTGATAGGTAATACCCAAGATGGATAATAGCCCACTTGATGGCCAGGGCCTCTAGTTCCAGCACAGTCATCTTTGTCACGTGGGAACAACTTGGGGCTGATGAACAATATGGGATGTTCTAATCCATCACAAATTTGGGATAGGACGGCTCCTAACCCTTTAAGGGAGGAATCTGTCTGTCTGTAAAACAAACTTCTTAGAGTAGTCGACTACCTTTAGGATTGGTTTCTGACACAAAATCTGCTTCAAGGTGTTATAACGTATCTTATCCTCGTCGTGCCAGTTAAGTTTCTGAAGTTTGGCATTTTTAAGTTTATCGGTCAGCAGGGATGTTTTGTCCAAACAGTTGGGGATAAATCTTCGTAGTACGTTATTAACCTGAGAAAAGCTCTAAGATCTCTTTTGGTTTTGGGAGTTAGTGTATCTAAAACAGCTTTTACCTTTTCTCGTTGTGGTTCTACATTCCCATTCCCTAAGAAGAAGCCAAGATATTTTATGGCTGACAGGGCCAATCTGCATGTAGCTGGATTAGCAGTAAGGCCAAAGTTTCTGATGACTTTCATGATGGTATAAAGGTATAAGAGATGGTCCTCCCATGTTTTGCTATAAATTACAATATCGTCAATATAAGCTCCACAGAAATCAGAATCGGCTTGGAGGATTTTATCCATGAGGCGTTGGAAAGTGGCTGGCGCATCGTGTAGACCGAAAGGTAAGACTTTAAATTGGAATTATCCCAACAGCGTTGAAAACAGTGTTTTCCTTATCGGGCCCATAGACAGGAACTTGCTAGTATCCCTTGGTTAAATCTAGGATAGATAGAATGGTGGCTGCTCCGAGTTTATCAATTAGGTTATCAATGCGTGGCATGGGATAGGCATCGAAGTCTGATATGGCATTAACTTGATGGAAATAAATACAGAATCTCCAGGTACTGTCAGGTTTAGTGACCAGCACGATAGGAGAGGACCATGGACTTGAGGATGGCTCAATAATGTTGGCTTTCAACATTATGCTCAATCATTATCTGCTTACAGGCTTCTGGGAGTCTATATGGTTTTAAGTGTACCACTTTTCCCTTAAGTTTTCTGACAAAGTGGTATGTATTCTTTACTGTTCCTAGTTTTTCCGAGAATACATCAGGAAATTAAATTACGGCATCCTTTAAATCTTGTTGGTGTTGAATAGATAACTCAGAAGGAATTAAATCAAAGTTACCTATTTCTTCGGGAACCAGACAGGCTAGTACTTTGGCGTGGGTGGCTGAGATTTACATGATATAATTGGATTTTCTGTTTCCTGTCCAGTTGGGCTACTCTACAAGTACAGGTTCCTGTTCTTTCCACTATTTCATATGGTCTATGCTATTTGGAGACCAGTTTGATCTCTGAGGTTGGTAAGAGAACTAGTACTTTCAGTACTATGGAGAATGTTTCAAACTCGCTTTTTTGTCATAAGTGGCCTTTTGTTGACTTTGAGCCTTTTCCATGTGAGTGCAAACTAAGTCCGGACCAACTTCATATGTTCTCGCATTCGGCTGACGCCCCAGACGTTTTCAACAAATTAACAAGACAGTTCCTTTTTCAGCAAACTTCGGTTGGTAACTTTCCACCCCTGGATCTCCCTTGGAAGGGCTTGGACCCCAGAAGACAAGGGGGACACTTCCCTTCCCCATGTCTTGCAATGCTCCCGCTTTCACAATAATGTCTTTTTAAACAGGTTTTCGGCCTTTGCCCCTGGTTATCGGCTTCCTTCTGCCAGGTTCACTCTCGCTGACTTGGTAACACACTGTTCATGTACTTATCTTCACCATGCAGGCTTCACTTCCCTTAGCTTTCACAATTCTCTGTCGCTCAAAGACTATCGACGGTACAGAGGATTTTACGACACCCCTGTATGACCACTTTGACCGTTCTTTGACTCTTCCCAAGGCCTTCAGGTTACAGTAGTCTTTACCGTTGGGTAATCGCCCAGATTTTCCTGCGTGAGCACCCACGTGGTTCTGGGTTCCTCTGTGTCTGGTTTTCCCCCTCTTTCTTAATTAGTATCCGTTTTCTTTTTAAAGTTCAACTTAGCCTTTGGCTACTTTTCATTCAACACAGTTTGGTTTCTTATCGACGCTTCCCTCGACTTACCGGGTGTGATGAACTGCTTGGATTTCTGATGTCTTGGAGTCAAGGTATGTACCACAGAGACCAGCATCTCTCCCCGGCTTGGTAATCAACGGAGGAGGGTCGCGCATACTGGGCACATCTGTTGCAATATACGGTGGCTATTGTTTGCGGATTTATTGTTCCCTCTGCAGGGGTTCCACGGGCCTTGGTCGGAAAGCGCAAGATTGACTCGCTCCTTGTCTCCCTCTCGGTCTGTGCCGTCTTTCTCCTCCTCTTGAACTGCCATGTTGAGTTAGCTCTTACGTTGCTCGTCATGTGGTCTTGTGCTCCACCTTTAATCCCTGTGGGGAAGGGAAAGGGTCGTCGGGTGTGTGTGATTCTGGTCAATTGCATTACTTTGCCTGACCCTGGTATTGGGGCACGTAAGGTAAATCTGTCTGGTGTTAGTCCAATGTCTCTCGTGTTGTGCGAAAGTGTTTGTGTGGAAAAGGGGGGGGCAGTGTTTTGGAATATCCTATATGGTAGGATGGGGAAAAGGGGTTAAAAGAAGGGGGATACCTAGTCTCGCCCGACGGTGTCCCACTCCTACTCCCCAAGGACCCCCCATCCAGGTGGTCCTCCCTTACTGGTCCACCCGCAGGAACTGGATCCAATAGTGATGGCCCTGTCCTGGCCACCTCGATGACAGATCCCCGGGGACTAGCTAGGGAGACACAGTCAGGTTTCTCACAGACCCAAGCAGGCATAAAGATTACAACAACAGTAAAGAAACACTCTGACATAACGCTGGGGAGGATCTAGCATCAGGAAATAAAGAGTAAGAAAGGACTGCAAATAGAGAGAACAGCCGGTGAGAAGCCCGCCCAGCCCGGGACGATCGAACCTGGGAACATGAAGCTGCAAGTACGCTGATCCCTGGTGGAGAGGACATCTAGGATCAGTCGACAGAACTTTACGGTGGAGGCCAATCTCCCAACCAGTGGAAGAAGAGTGGAGAAGAAGCCAGCCGTGTCCTGCAACTGTGCCGGAGCCGTGTGGCCTAAGTATCCTCAGAGCTGCAAGGACGCAGCGGGGAGCATAGTGAAGGAAACAGCGCTGAAGCAGTGCGAGTTAGCCCAGCAACTCAGGAAGAACCAGCGTTGCTGTCCCCACATGCAACAGGTAACGGGAATAGCGGGAGACCCGGTAGGGTTTAAGGGCAGCTCATTAACCAAGAAAGCCTCTGGAGAAATCTCCCTCATCGCAGTAGTGACACCCAAAGAACCGGAAAGCCTTGGGAGTAATCTCCCTCATAGTAGTGACGCAAGAGAATTGGGAACCAAGCATGCCTTGGGGGCATAATCTCCCTCGTCATACTAGTGACACCCAGAGCATCAAGAACCAAGAAAGCCTCTGGAGTAATCTCCCTTGTCATAGTAGTGACACCCAGAGAATTGGGAACTAAGCAAGCCTCGGGAGTAATCTCCCTTGTCATAGGAATAACGTTCAGAGAACCAAGAGTCAAGAAAGCCTCAGGAGTAATCTCCCTTGTCACAGTAATGATATTCGGAGAACCAAGAGTCAAGAGTGCATCGGGAGTCATCTTCCTCGTTACTGTGGTAATCTAGTTAAGATTAAAGAGAACCCTAGACAAAAAGTGCTATCTTGAAATAATCTTCATAACGTCAGTGGACAGAGAACAATTGCTTGAATTGTAAAGCAAGCTTTCAGAAGCCCTAGGGAAGAAGTGAAGAGACTTTTGAGGACTATTGCTAGAGAATATTCCCAGACAGGCCTCAAGCCTGTGCGAGGTGGGTCAGGAGAAAGGCGTCATTCTCCTGACCATACACTGTGTTGAATCAGAAGCTAGTTCACAGGATTGTTGGAAAAGAGATCGAGATTGAGTCATCTTACGAGGAGAAGGGAGACATTCTCCAGGTACTATTTTCATTTGGATGCTGAACCCTTACGTCACCTCCCAACAGGGGCACTGAAAACACCTGTTGGGCTCCGACAGTTTTTAACTGCCAGACCTCTCGGTGGACAATCCAGGCCAATACACACCCTGCCAAAGAACCAGGCAGTAACTGACCGATAGGAGCTCAAACTCCTTTGATATGATATGATATGTTATGATAATGATATGATATGATATGGCATTTGTAACGCGCCTATACACAAGTGTTTCAAGGCGCGACGAGGCAGGGAGGGGGGAACAAGGGGAAGACAGACAACGATCCTACTAGGCCAGGTGTCATTCAGACCGCGCAAGTGCAGGGGTAGGGGGAAGGGAAAAAGTGCAAGGGGAAGGGGAGGTGGGGGGGAGTGCAGTACAAATAAGTAGAATAGAAATAAAATAATAAATAAATAGGGCCAGCTGGTGGCAAGTGCAAGGTAAGTGCAGACAAGTGCTGGGGGGGGGGGCTGTAGTGATACAGAGACAGTCCTGCAGTGCAGGGGTAGCCAGGGAGGCAGTGCAAGTGAAGAGTGACTGGGCCCAGGACCGAGGACGGTGAGAGTGGCCCAGTTGCAGAATCAGTGCAGTTTTGGTGAAGAATTTAGCAGGGGAGAGGGAGAGAGAAAGCAGAAGTGAAGAGGAAGGTTTTGAGGTGCTTCCGGAACCGCAGATGGTTCTCCTCAAGTTTCAGGGAGGCAGGAAGGCTGTTCCAGAGGGAGGCCCCTGCCGCGGAGAGAGATCTACCCCCAGCTCGTTGCTTCGAGAAGCGGCTGACCCTGAGGGAGTTGGAGACGGATGAGGGTAGGGCTCGGGAAGGAAGATATTTAGGAAGAGAGAGTTGAAGGTATTTAGGCCCCAGGCCCCAGAAGGCCTTGTGGACAATGCAGAGGGTTTTGAACTTAATCCTCGCAGCCACTGGGAGCCAGTGTAGAGATTTCAGTCCTGGAGAGATACGGTCCCTGGGCTTGAGGCCAAGGACAAGTCTCGCAGTTCTGTTCTGGATGAGTTGCAGAGGGCGGAGAGTGGAGGCAGGCAGATTAAGATAGAGGCTGTTACAGTAGTCCAGCTTCGAGAGAACCAGGGCTCGGGAGACAGTGAGCTTCTGGGGGAAGGAGAGGAAGGAAAGAATACCTCTGAGGAGGTGCAGCTGGTAATGTGACTTCTTAGAGACGTCAGATATATGAGGAGAGAAGGAGAGTGTGGAGTCGAAGATGACCCCGAGGTTTTTTGCCTTGCAGGTAGGAGCAGGAAGAGGGCCAAGAGAGGCCGGCCAGAGAGCTGCAGGGAAGGAGGGAGTGGGTGTGCCGATGAGTAGGATCTCAGTCTTACTAGCATTAAGGAAGAGGTCATTGGCAGCACACCATTCCTGGATAGCAGACAGAGAGTCAGAGATGAGGGAGGGAGAGGAGGAGGCCGAGGGTAGCCTGAAAATGAGCTGGGTATCGTCCGCATAGCACTGAAAGTTGGGGCAGAGGGCGGCGATGCGGTGGGCAAGGAGTGCCAGATACTGGTTGAACAGCCAGGGAGAGAGATTAGATCCCTGGGGAACGCCACAGGTGGAGAAAAAGATGTCAGAGAGGAAGGACCCAAGTTGGACCTGGGAGGGTCGATTGGAAAGGAAAGAGGTCAGCCACGCCAGAGCCTGACCAGTGATACCCAGGTTATCACGGAGACGGTTGAGCAGGATGGCATGGTTGACAGTGTCAAAGGCAGAAGAGAGATCGAGCAGAATGAGAACACACGGAGTGTTGGAGTCGAGGTTCAAGAGCAGATCCTCACGGATGTTCAGGAGAGCAGTTTCCGTGCTTCTGGCCGCTCTGAAGCCAGATTGATGGTCATGGAGACTATCAACAGCTTCAGCATGGAGGTTAAGCTGGGAGATGGCCAGTTTCTCCAGGAGCTTGCCCAGGAAGGGAGTGATGGAGATTGGGCGATAGTTAGCCGGACAGGAGGGGTCGGCAGAGGGTTTCTTAAGGAGAGGGTGCACAAGGGAGTGCTTGAGGGGGGATGGGAAGACTCCAGAGGCGAAGGAGTGGTTGCAAAAGTCAGCCAGGGCAGGAGCCAGGGAGTCGATGTGGTCCTTGATAGTTTTGGAGGAACAGGGGTGAATCTGTTTAGACAAGACTTTCATAGATCGGACTTGTCTGGAAACCTCGTCAGCAGAAAAAAGGGGAAAGGCAGAGAAGGAGGGAGGAGGGGTGGCTGCAGAAGGGCCAGAGGAAGAGCAGGGAAGAGAGGGGGGGAGGTGATAGGAGGAGAGTGAGGACAGGATGTCCTGAGTTTTAGAGATGAAGTGGGAGGCCAGTGCAGTGCAGAGGGCCTGGGAGGGGACAGGAGAGGTAGAGACTGCAGCAGGGTTGGCAAGCTCCTTGCCGATTTTAAAGAGTTCAGCCGAGTTGTTAGATGCCGCAGAGATGCGGGCTTGGATAAGGGCTCTCTTCTTGGTGAGAACAGAGAGACGGTATTGCCTTTGGAGCAGGCGGCAGGCCAGTTTGTCAGAGGATGAACATGAAGCACGCCATTTCCTCTCTGCCACCCTGCACTTGCGTTTTAGGGTGACGAGATCCGAATCATACCAGGAGTTACATTTGGCTTTGGGCTTCAGGCGGATTTTCATGACAGGGGCAAGGATATCAAGAGTATCAGATATAGCAGAGTGGAGCAAGGAGAGGGCTGTGTCAGGGTGGGAGTCAGCCGAAGGGGGGGGGGGGGCGAGAAGGTGGCAGCGAAAGCCGCAACTGACACGCTCTTCATGGGTCGGATGACCGAGAAGGTGGGTGGCAATGATGAGGGTGGCTTTGCCTGTGGGGTAGGGAGGGTGAGGTGGGAGGAGAGGAGAAAGTGATCACTCCAGGAGAGAGGAGTGGAGAGAGGGACAGAGAGGGGAAGGTCAGAAGAGATCAGAGCATCAAGAGTGTGCCCTGCAGAATGAGTAGGCCCAGACGGAAGAATAGAGAGTGAGAGAGAGTCGCAGAGGTCACGAAAGAGTCCAGTGGGGGGACAGGAGGCATCTAGGTGGATGTTAAAGTCACCAAGAAAGAGGAGTTGAGTGGTAGAGGACAGGAGTGAGGAGGAGAGGTCAGCCCACTCAGAGAGGAAGGAGGAAATTTGACCAGGTGGCCGATAGATAGTAGCCACGGTAAGGGAATGGCTAGGAGAGAGAGAGAGTCGGCAGACAAGACATTCAAAAGAGGAGTAGGTCTGCGTAGGAGTGACAGTGGCAGGAATCCACTCAGGGAAGATAAGGGCAACACCCCCCCCTGCACGGTTGGGCCTGGGCACAGAGAGGATCTTGTAACCTTCAGGTAGGAGTGTGTCAAAGCTCGTGACAGAGCTGGCTGTGAACCATGTCTCAGTGAGACCGAGGACGTCAAGGTCCAGTTCCTCAAGAAGGCGACAGATATCGGAGGAATGCTTGATGGCAGAGCGAGAGTTAAGAGTGGCAAAGTGGAGAAGGTTGCCATCCTTGAAGGACTTCCAGGGAGGGGTACAGATCAGAGGTACGCCCTGCGGAGGTGTAGAAGAAGGAGGTGAAGAGGGAGTGCGAGAGGGGGCAGGGAGGGAGGGTAGAGGCAAGGTAGCCGAAGACAGGGGGGGACAGCAGGGGAGGAAAGGAAGTTGATGAGGCGAGGGAAGCGTCTATCAAAGAGGTGAAGGTTGGCCTGAGGGCCTTGGACCAACACGGTCCCATTAGCGTAGACATTAATGATGGCCTTAGAGGAGCGGAAGGGGGCCAAGAGGACATCCCAACGGGTGCCACCATTAATGGGAGAAGAGGAAAAAGGAGAGAGCACAGAGACCATATGAAGGGTCCATAGGTCAGGTGAAGGCACGAAAAAGAGGATGTCAGTGAGAGTTTCCTTAGAGCAGGCACTAGTGTAGGTGTCAGCGATAGGGAGGCCTGGGTTGGAGACCAGGATGTCCTTTTTAAACTTTTTCCTACCAGATTTAGTGAGGAGAGCAGGATAGTCAATAGAGAAGCAGTTAGAGAAGATAGGCGAGATAGAGAGCACCATGGAGTGGGAGGGGGGGGGAAGACAGATGATGCGAGAGCCCACAGACAGGAAGGAACGGCAAGACAGGTTACCACATTTCAGAACAACAACAGTATTGTGTTTTAGGAACACAGTGGAGAGGCCACCTAAGTTTGAGAATCCTGCGAGGAGAGAAAAACCCTAGTTACCACAACTGTGGAACACAGTGAGGTGAGGACACCGTGCAAATGCAGTGGCCAGGCATGGGTGGGGGTGGGCAGGAAGAAGGTGGAGAAGGCGAAATTGAATTGCGCCTTGCGTCCCCTGCGGACACCTGCAGACACACAGGGAGCCGCAACTGCAGGAGTCGCCCTTGGCCTTGGGGCCCTTAGCCGCAGGGGGCTGCCGGGCAGGGGGCTGCCCAGGAGCAGGGTGGTAATAGGAAGAGGGAGGAGAGGAAGGGGAGGGGGGTGTGGGCGGGCAGGGAGGCGGGAGGGAGAGGAGGACCAGGAAGTGGGAGGGGAGGGGAGAGCAGGCACAACAACGCACTCGGAGCGCAAATGCAAAATTCTTTTTAAATAACACAGAAATCACTCACAGAGGCCCGCTAGGGCCAGGCAGGGCTTCCTGGCCTGCAGTTCCCTTTGATGGGCACATAAGCTTACAAGGAACATTGAGAATGCTGGCAGCTCCAACTTGAATATTTCTGGAGCAATCACCATTGACACAGTTCAAGAGCAATGCCGGAAGCTTCTGTTATCTCTCTGGGCCAGTCCTGGTGTTCCACATCATGATGGATACTCAGCAACTGTTCATTGACAAAGGCTTGCCCTTCTGAGCAGGCTACATATTAATTGTCTTACCTGCAGCTGTAACGTTCCAGAAAAAACTCAACATCAGGTCTTTCGTGATTGTGCTCAGTACAGAGACATGTGGCTCACTGACATTGGCTTTAATGTTGTTCTGCTGCGCCCCAGTTGCAAGACCGGCTACCTTCTCTAATTGACCCAATTGGTCCTCAAGTGACTGTCTCTTGTAGATAGCCCATGCTGGTATGTATTCTTCACTGTTCCTGGTTTTTCCGAGAATACATCGAGAAATGAAATTACGACATCCTTTAAATCTTGTTGGTGTTGAAAGCTAACTCGGAATTAAATCAAAGTTACCTATGTCTTCCGGAACCAGACAGGCTAGTACTTTGGCGTGGGTGGCTGACACCACTCTTTCAAGAAATGTACGTAATATAAATGAATTTTTTTTGTTTCCTGTCCAGTTGGGCTACTCTACAAGTACAGGTTCCCGTTTCTTTCCACTATTTCATATGGTCTGTGCCATTTGGAGACCAGTTTGTTCTCTGAGGTTGGTAAGTGCACTTTGGAGAATGATTTCAAACTCGCTTTTTTGTCATAAGTGGCCTTTTGTTGACTTTGAGCCTTTTCCATGTCAGTGCAAACTAAGTCCTGGACCAACTTCATATGTTCTCACATTCGGTTGATGCCCCAGACGTATTCAACAAATTAACAAGAGAGTTCCTTTTTCAGCGAACTTCGGTTGGTAACTTTCCACCCCCCTGAATCTCCCTCGGAAGGACTCGGACCCCAGAAGACAATGGGGACACTTCCCTTCCCCTTGTCTTTCAATGCTCACGCTTTCACAATAATGGGCCTCATTACGAGTCACCCGGTATGGAAATAACGGTGGCGTTAAACCCGCCGCCACCGTTGTTTCCTTACCGGGTGATCTCGAGTCTTGCAGGCGGAGGTGTCGTTCCCGCCAGGTCTGACCTGGCAGGTTTAACACTGCCCGCCTGCAGGCAGACGTGGAAACACCGGCACCATCACGAGATGGTGCTGGTGTTTCCTATGGGACT
The DNA here is from genome assembly GCF_040938575.1 of Ambystoma mexicanum. Taxonomy (NCBI): domain Eukaryota; kingdom Metazoa; phylum Chordata; class Amphibia; order Caudata; family Ambystomatidae; genus Ambystoma; species Ambystoma mexicanum. The sequence goes on from NC_090940.1 coordinate 79,969,543, forward strand.
CAATGGGAATGGGGATTTACCGAATTCCACCTGCGGAATTCCCGGGTCACCGGGGTTGTAATGCCCCGGTAATTCCGGGAATCACGGAGGTGGAATGCTAATACGAGTCCGGCAGTAATCGAGCCGGAAAAAACGGCAGGTTACCGCCAGACTCGTAATGAGGCCCAATGTCTTTTTAAACAGGTTGTCGGCCTTTGCCCCTGGTTGTCGGCTTCCCTCTGCCGGGTTCGCTCTCGCCGACTTTAGTAAGACACTGTTCATGTACTTGTCTTCACCATGCAGGATTCACTTCCCTTAGCTTTCACAATTCTCTGTCGCTCAAAGACTTTCTATTTACTTCAGACTTGGTATTGCCCAGTATACTCTCCTGCCAGGGCTTTCTTAGATAGTTCACTCAATTCACAATCCAAAGGGCATGGGTCTTCCTTAGGATTCTCTTCACACACTTAACTTTGCCTGCCTTAACTCCACTGCCAGGGCTTCCTCATATTCTGTTGGTTGAATTCCATGACGGATTTGAGTTTCACCCAGTTAGTGAACTCCCCCACCCATGCCAAAGGAAGAACCCTGGATTGGATTCTCGCCCTCAACACGGACATCACTATCAACTCCATCTCACCTCTAGACTGGTCAGACCATTCCAATATAATGTTCACCATCAACTCCATCGCACCCCCTGCTAAGGAAGGTATTGCCAAATCCTATGAAACCAGAAACTTCTGCAAACTCATGCCGGAAACATTAGAACCTTTGCTCATCAAAGCACTAGACACGCTCACCCCTCCTAATGACAACCCCAACGCGCTAGCAGATGCTTATCACAACTGCCTCTCATCAACCATTAATACCGTAGCCCCACTTATAACCAAAACCAAGCGCTCAGAGGAACGCTCATGTTTTTGGTTCAATGAGGAGTTAGTAGCTCTCAGAAGAACCAAACGGGCCCATGAACACACCTTTAAAAAGTCCCCTTCACTAGAAAACAAACTCGCTTTCCAGGAAGCTAATAGAACGTACAAAAAATCTATCATCTCACACAAAGCTAATGCCTTCAACATGCGTATCAATAATGCCGCCTCTGACTCCAAAGAACTCTTCACTATACTAAAAGAATTAGAAAATCCAATCTCTATCACCAATAGTAACAACACCAGTAAAGAATGGTGCACCACAATCCAAGATGCACTCTCCGCTAAGATCAACCTCCTTCAAAAAAACATCCACATTAAAAAACAACTTCTAGCAGACAAAGATGTTACTGTCACCTCCTCTCCCAGCTCTACCGGTAACATCAAACCTGTTTTCCACTTCACACCGGTATCACAAAACCTAGTATTTAACACCATCTCTAAACTCAAAGCATCTAATTGTAAGGGAGATTCCGTCCCAGCTAAAATAGTAAAATCCTGTGCCCATGCACTAACACCATCATAACAAAATGTGTTAATGCCTCCTTTGAAAAAAACCTAGTACCAACAAGATCAAAGAAGCCTGGGTTACCCCCTTACTAAAAAAACCCAACCTCAACCCCACTGTGCCTACTAACTACAGACCTATAACTACGGTCCCATTTTTATTAAAAATCCTAGATAAAATAGCATACAACCAAGTGCAAGCACACTTGGAACAGAACCATCTCCTGAGCACCAGACAATCTGGCTTCCGCCCTAACCACAGCACCGAAACAGCCCTTCTGGACCTTAAGATCCAAATGGACTCCATCAGAGACTCAGGACAACTCTGTATCTTACTCCTACTAGACCTATCCGCAGCATTCGACCTAGTCGACCACAATAAACTATGCTCCACCTTAGCTAAAGATTTTAACTTCTCTGAAGACGCCACTAATTGTATTACATCTTTCCTGGCCGAACGCACTTCTAGAGTCTCCATCAGTAAAGAAGCTGCAGATCCAATACCAGTCCCCATTGGTGTACCTCAAGGTTCATGTCTATCCCCTACCCTCTACAACACCCACACGAAACTCCTTTTCTCACCACTGGATGATATGGGTGTCATCTATACAAATTTTGCAGATGACACACCAAATCCTCATCACACTATCAGGGGATTACACTCAAGACACCGCTACTATAAATCAAATCTACTCCATAATCCAGAACTGGATGGCCCTAAATAGCCTCTGTCTTAATGATGAAAAGACAGAGATGCTTATTGTGGTATCTCCAGCCAAAATCAACGCCCTCCAGCCAGAATACGCCACTATTAACATAGATGGATCCATCATCCCAGTTCTTAAACATGTAAAACACTAGGGATGTACTTGGACTCCAACCTATCCCTGACCAAACACATCAGCTCTCTCTCATTGTCCACATCTTATACTTCCAAGCTCATCTCTCTCAGTCGCCAATTCCTGACCCCGGGCAACTGCATCACACTAGCAAGGGCTCTCATCCTATCTAGACTCGACTACTGCACTATACTTTTTCTTGGCACCTCAGCTACCAATCCAAAAAAATTGCAATTAATCCAAAATAAAGCCCTCAGGGCAGCTCTGGGAATAAAAAAAATCAGAGCACATTTTCAATACTAGGAGAGAATACCACTGGCTCTCAATCAAAGATAGAATTTCATACAAAACTTTATGTACCACCTTCAAATGTCTTCATGAAAATGCACCCATATACTTAAATCATGTCATAACAAAAAAGGCAAGCACTAGATCCTTACGTTCTGATAACCTCTCATTACTTGCCATCCCTCGTATTAAAAAGACTAGAGCAGCAGGCGCTAGCTTTCAATATCTAGGCCCCAAACAGTGGAACACCCTGCCGGCATTTATTAAACAAGAGATAACACTCACAGGCTTCAAAAAACAACTGAAAACCTGGTTGTTTAATCAAGACCATTAAATGACCTACTCTCTCTTTGTCTCCTAATTGTAAATATACCCTATTCTGTATTTATACTGTTTGCCATGAACACATACTTTCAACTGTTCTCGTACAAGACCTGTCTACCATCATAGGCCAATATGTTGCATTATAACTTACCCACTCTTTACTCTGTCTGTATATGATCATCTACCACTGTACCTTGTGATGCTTTGCTATTTAATTCTATATCAAGCTGTCTGTAACCTCGCTGTGAAACCCGAGGGTCTTGGCGAGTAACAAATGTAATAAAATAAATAAATATAACTCAGTTCACAATCTCAAGGGCATGTGTCTTCCTTAGGATTCTCTTTACATACTTGACTATGCCTCGTATGCTCTTCTGCCAGGGCTTTCTCATACAACTCAGTTCTGCCTCAATATGGTTGCGATCCCAGACTTGCACGGCTTCTCAGGCCGCAACCTTTTCCATGCATTCAACAATCTCTCTCTTCGAGGGCTTCTCGCCCTCCCCAAGCAGCCTTTCAGCTCTTTCCCCGGTGTGCGGGAATGCTCTCAAAGCGCCCTAGCGTCCCGCCTTCCCCAGCTGGGCTCACCGGCTGTGTTTGGCTGCTTCATTCTTCCCCACATTGTACCATGAATGCTGCCATTCACCAGTCGATAGGGAGAACAATCGGTTTCTTCTCTGCTCTCAGTTTGGTCACTGTGGTCAAAGGGGACCCTCTTCCTCTCAGTCTTGCCACTGCAGAGCAGCGGCTCTTCAGTTCCTTCCCCTCAGGAACGGCAGCAACTCCTTAGCGTTGGGCAGCGGTTCGCCTGCTCCTCCCCCTTCACTGGATTTCACCTGCCGCCATAGTCTCCTTGAGCTTCTTCCGATGCCAGCTGCCTGCTCGTGTCAGGTGTCTCTCTTTCCTGCATTAGCAGTGGGGAGTTTAAATGTCCCAGCATTGCACTTCTGTCATGGTCCCACTTCGGCACGGGCGCCCCGCTGTCATTGTTTCATCCCGGCAGGGACGCTCGCCCCATTTTTTCAGCATAGGAGGTTGCTGCGGCGACGGGGTGGATGCAGGTTGCAGAGACGTCACCCTGCAGCGGTGCATTCCGCTGTCGCACAGACTGCGGTTCAATATGGTCACCTGACCGACCGCACCGCGTCACCACGTCAGATCCACCCACTCCTGCCCCATAAAGTTCAGCCGGACACCGGCATAGATGCTTCTGATTGAAGTTAGCACTGTTGAAGAAATCCATTGTTCTTGTTCTACGATCCTGTCTTTTCCGTCACGGACTGCCTCTGCCTTGTGCTCCTGTTCTTTCTGCTGACCACTTATCTGCTTCTGTCACTCAGACGTGGAATCCTTCCATATTACCTTGGGAACTCACTAAGTGTACTGACCAAAGCACGCTTTGCTGATTACCATCTGTGCACCATCCCGTCGTTGGTGTATCCTCGTGCCGACAAGGGTTTAGGTCCTTTCTAGCCTTTCTAACCCTCCTTCACCTATTCGCTTTAGTTTTTGACGATTAATTTAAATTCCCTTCTGAGCCCTCATCATCATCAGTTGATATCCTCACATTCATACTATAGGTAAGGAACCTTTGTTCACAAACAACCTTCCTTTAAACTTCCATTAGGTGCCTTACCATTCTCCCTTTTTTGTATTCTATAGTGTGAACCGAACCTGGGAATTAACTTCCAACATCAGAAGATAGTTGAAGCCCCAGCGCCTAAAATAGGTTAGTTTCCTTTTAACACTGTAAGTTCTTTGGATATTCAAATCTGCGAATCAATAGTAAGACCTGCTCTTCTTTTGCAGCTTGGCGCACGCCTGGTGGTGTCTGTTCTTTTCTTGCTCTTTCAGTTGATCTACTCCTCTGTTCGTGTATACTTAAACAAATAGAGGGGCGCATCAATGATATGATATGTTATTTATAACGCGCTTAATACCCAGAGGTTTCTAAGCGCGGACCCAGGGATCGAACCTGTGTTGCTCTGTGTCGTCTTGCTTCCAAGGCGAGCACGTTTACCGCTGAGCTATCCTTCCGAGACAATAGAAAGGTCACCCTCAGTGAGGAGACTAGGACCATCTTGGTTCAAGTTACGCAGCACCATCGACTCCATAAGACAATATCCTCCCGGGAAAATATAAAGGTCACCCTCAGTGAGGAGACTCAGGGCATCTTGGTCCGAGTGACGCAGCACAATCGACTCCACAACTACCCTTAGGCTCATTCCCTTGGTGAGTACTGATAACGTCTCCTTCCAACAACTAGAGCGCTGTATGGTCTTCCATGCTCTCGTGATCTTGGAAGCTCCATTCATCGTTTAGTATTTCCAAAGGATTAATATACATGGGATTCATAGTTCATTCATCAAGTCTTGTAGGTTGTGAAGGGTACTACTACAATATGCCATCAGGGCATGGATAATGCAGGGGGGGTCCCTAAAAGAAAACCATGGATACCATGTCTCATCTGATGACGTTGGACACCCCCCTCGCCTCCCACCATGTGGTCCTCCCTGATATAGCCGCCTCCAGGGTCAGGATCAATTAGCGACTGCGGTCCCCTGGCCACACAGGAGGAGGCTATCTCCGGGAGATGAGTGATAACGTCAGATTCATCACATTCCCGTTCCCTAATGCTGCTGGTTCTTTCAGCATTTTTTGGGAATGGGGAAAAAAAGTCTACATTTCCCTGATCTTTTCTTCCTTTTCTGTGTTTTACTGTGAAATAGGTCTGCGTGTCTAGGAACCAGCGCATGACTCACGCAATGGTGTCTTTACGGAAGCTCATCCACGTTAATGGAGAATGATTGGTGAGCAGCCTAAACTTTCTGCCAGTAAGTTAGTACTTGAGGCATGAAACTGCCCACTTTATAGCTAGGGCCTCAATCTCATTTGTGGCATAGTTCTTTTCCCTGGTATATTACTTCTGACTGACACAGGATCGTATGTTCAATACCATTGTGATCTTAGGAAAGAACCGCCCCCCAAACCCAATATGGAAAGCATCTGTTTGTAAGATACTGCATAAAACATGCTTGAGATTATCAAAACAATTTTGGTCTTCAGCCCTAGTGTTGTCTTTGGGGTTCCACTTTTTTAAGCTTATCAGTGAGGCAAGGGGCGATAGAAAATAACTGGGGATGAATCGCCTATAATACCCCACTAATTCTATAACGCTCTCAGATCCTTTTTGGTTTTGGGTACTGGGATTTCTTGAACAGCTTTTACTTTTTCACTTTAGGGTTGAACAATCTCATTTCACACACAAAAACAGAGATACTTGACTGCTGACTGTGCCAAGTGACATTTATTGGGGTGTGTGGTAAGGCCAGTCTTCCTCAAGGCTCTAATGACTAAGTAGCGATGGTGTATGTGTTCCTTCCATGTCCTACCATGAATGTTTATATCCTCGATATAAGCTCCACAGAAAGAGGAGTAAGGCCAAAGGACTTGGTCCATTAACCTTTGAAATATGGCTGGTGCCCTGTGAAGTCCGGAAGGTAACAGTTTGAACTGAAATAGTCCAATAGAGGTGGTGGAGAAGGCAGTTTTCTCTTTGTCCTCCGAATTAACAGGTACTTGCCAGTATCCTGTTGTCTGATTAATCGTGAAGAGGAAAACTGCAGCTCCCAATCAATCAATCGGGTTGTCTACCCTTGGCATAGGATAACTGTCAAATTGAGATATCGCTTTCACCTTTATGAAATCAATACAGAACCTCCATGATTGATCTGGCTTGGCAATGAATATTATCAGAGGGGACCAAGGATTTTGGGATGGTTCAATAATATCAGAGTTCAACGTCTTATCCACTTGCTCTATGACTATTCCTTTTCAAACCTTGGGGATCCAATATGGTTTTAAATGGACAACCTTCCCTGAGAGTGAAAAAAACCTTTACTCTTCTGGGTTAATTTTTAATGACATCTGGAAACTGTTCCAATAAGTCTTGTAGATTTTGTTTCTGGGCCTGTAATAGGTAAGAAGGAATCAAGGTGTTTTGTTCGGACTCCTCTGTGAAGAGAATAGTCAGCACCACTGTTGTGGTTTCAACAGGAACCTCTCTCCATTCCTTAAGGAGGTTTATTTGTTAGATATGGGTCTTAATTTGACTATTTGGTTGGGAGACTAGATAGTTATATGGCCCTGTTTGTTCAATTACCTTGTAGGGTCTGTGCCATTTAGACAACATCTTGTTCTCGGATGTTGGCAGGAGATCAATAACCTTTTGTCCGATAGAAAAAGATCTAAGTAAAGCCTCCTTGTCATGATAATCCTTTGGATTTTCCTGGGCCTCAACCATGTGGGTTTGAACGATCACTCTCACTGTAGCCATGTCTTCCTTTAAACGATGGGCCGTCTGTTAGAGTTGTAAAAGGGCTTCCTCCCTTTCCTCTGAGGTCTCCATTAATATGTCAAGGACATCCTGTGACACCCTACCATACAACAAGTGTGAAAACCCTGTTGAGGATTGTGGTATTTTCCGGATGACATAATGGGCCCATGGTAATGTATCGGGGTCGCCTCATAAAACTCACCAAAAGAAATTACAAAAGTAGTCAAAAAGGAGCATACGCCGGTGGAAGAAGCAACACAGTTTTATTCAGGACTCCAGAAACAGCTGGGACAGTAAATTCAAACAGATCGCGGAAAAGAACTGCATGAAAAGGCGCTGTCAAAGAAACGCCCCTGAGGTTAGAACTTTTATACAATGCAACTAATTAGTATTCGTGATCGTGCAACATGAAAAAAATCTCCCCACACAAATCTGATTGGACTTTGCACTTTGAACCCTTATAGAAAAACATTCATTGCAATCAACAATCGGGTCCATAAACCTTCCCACACTGCCCTCATTTACACCCTGTGACATCACAATCCACCCCCAATTCCGACAGCACAAAGTTAAGTCATTGAAACATTTGAGCTGAGCAGCGGAACTTTAATCAACTGCTTTGGTCGCCTCATCCTCCTTTTCGTGAGAATGGCACTCCACCATAACACCACCAGAGCCTTGAACCACGGACATACTGCTATTCAAAGGTTGCATATTGGGGACACTCTAACCAGTTTCCCAGGGAAAATATTCTACAGGGCAATTTAAAAACGCTGTGGTTCTTTTTTGGCTCCATTTGAAAATCGTATTACATAAATTATTTTGAATTATAAAATGGTCATATTACTTGTTCGTTAGCGAAACCTGTGAGCTCTAATCTATGACCTCGAAAAATAACAATCCACTGTGTACGTCTCTCAGCGCAGTCCTGGCATGCCAAGTGTATAATTCAGAGTAATGTGTCAGAGTGGTATCTCTTTGAGTCCAAGAACTTTACAATTCCTGGCTGTGTATGTTTAATCATGTTGGTAAGCAAGCAAACATGCAGGCCTGTCTTTTAACGCTGAGACACAGCCTAGAGTGAATGTGGACATGAAATGACTGATGGTCAAGGGTCTATTTTCGCAGCCTCAAATTAGGTGGAGATAAGAGGCTCATGGTCACACCTAACTTGTAGGCAATCAGGTCAGGCTTAGCTTCACAGACTCTGCACTAAATCACCAGCCACAGCGGCCTTTGCTGCGCACAAAATACTAACACGTTGAAAGCAAAAGCAAGCTTTTAAGGCCTATTTACCATATTTCGTCCTATCACTGAGTTTGATTATACTTAACTGTGCCCCTGTATTTATGGATTCGTTTTATTAAGGATTTTATTTCTCAGATATCAGAAAGAGCCCCTCCCCTTTTACAGGGCTACTTTCGCAGCTAATAAGTGCGTTCCTTTATACCACGTTGAACTTGCATTTTTATTACATTAACATAAAATCTCAAATTTTGCTGTCAGTCAACTCATTTCTGAATGACATTTTAAGAGTCCTATTGAAACGTTCCACTAGTCCGTCGGTTTGTCGGTGGTAGACAGAGGCTCTAAGAGTTTTAATGTGTAGGATCTCTCCTTCACCTCTGCCATTTAACGACTCATGAAGGTAGTCCCTTGATCTGTCAAAATCTCCTTCGGGTTCCCAACCCGTGAGAAAAATGGGATCAGGTGCTTCAGAATCTGTTGGGATGTATTATTGAGTAATGGGAAAACCTCTGGGTATCGAGTAGCATAATCTACAATTACCTGTATGTAGTGATTTCCCAATTAGGATTGATCAAGAGGCCCAACTATGTCCATGCTTATGCAGGAATAGGGCACATCAATGATAGGTAAAGGCATCAGGGGAGCTGGAGGAGTTATTTGGGAACTAGTCTTTTGACAAAGGGCACACGTAAGCACAAGGTATTTTTATGTCAGCATAGGTTCCCAGCCAACAGAAGTGGTTTTTTACTTGTTCCTGTGTTTTAGCTTTTCCCAAGTGACCACTTGTTAGTTGGGAGTGGATGATCTCTAGCACCATCCTCTTGTGACTTTTAGGCATCATAATCTGAGATCTAGGAGTACCATCAGGGCTAAGTCCTGCTCTATAAAGTATCCCATGCCTATGAAAGTAGAATGGTCCCCCTTTTAGACTTCCCTCTGCTAGTAAGGGGTCATTCCTTTGGGCAAATGTGGGATCAGGAATTATTTCAGTTTCCTCCTGCTGGGTTTTTCGCTGTATCTCCTCTGATGTTGTTTGGGAATCTTTATCCGCCTCCCAAAAGCCTTTTCCCCCTCTCTGTTTGGTCTGCTTTCCTAATGGTTTCTATCTTGGGAACAAAGCTCTCTCCAGGATTCCAAAAGCTATTTTCTTTCTCGCCCGCTATGATGTCTAGGCCATATCGCCAAGCTAGGCCCAACTTGGAGGCTAACGTAATGTAAGTGCCTGGGGCGGTATCAGAACCAGGTCAGTGGGTATTAGCATTCTGTCTCTGGGTTTTACACATTCTTCCCTGCTACTGCATAAGTCAAACCCAATAGTTTTCTGTAGCTACTGATGGATCGGAGGCTCTGTTAATACGCTTTTCAAATCTGAGGGTTCCCCATTTGTATCAACTGAGCCCAATCCCAGACCTGACACCATATCTGATGAACCAAGAATGGGACGCGGACACAGAGGACGTAGAGTGATTGCTATACACTTTTATTCAAAATAAAAGGGGTTGTAAATTGACTCACTGTCCCTGGTCCAGGAGGTATTTCCCTATGAAACAAAATACTAAGGGTCTTTCCTGCGTCAAGATGTCCAAAACAAAATGTCCTGTGTCCGAAATCCTATCCTAGCCCTCACAGTCTAAAAGAAACTCTTAAGTTGCTAAGGGTATTGGTTTGGTCTTGAAAGTGCACAAATGTTCAAAGTATATCTCCAACAAAAAGGTTCCGAAGGGATAGTGTTCACATTTCCAGGAGATGGCTCCCTTCCCCAGGTTTCTCTCCACCACAAACAATAGTTCAACAAGAATAACCAAGTTCTTTATAGGCTAAGAGGATAACTCCCTCTTTTCGAATTTGCAATTTACTTCACAGACTTGCCTTTGCCTGATATACTCTCGTGTCAGGGCTTTCTCATATGACTCCGTTCACAATCCCAAGGGCATGGGTCTTCCCCAGGATTCTCTTCACACAATTTACTTTGCCTGATATACTCTCCTGTCAAAGCTTTCTCATATGACTCAGTTCACAGTCCCAAGGATCTTCCCTAGGATTCTCTTTGCACACTGACTATGCGTGGAATACTCTGCTGCCAGGGCTTTCTCATACAACTCCGTTCTCTCACATTAAGGTTGCGGGTCCCAGACTCACATGGTTTCTCAGGCTGTAACCTTTTCCATGCATTCAACAGTCTGTCTTTCTCTCCAGGGCTTCTCGCCTTTCCCAAGCAGCCCTTCAGCTCTTTCCTCGGTGCGCGGCAATGCTCCCGAAATGCCCCAGCGTTCCATCTTCCACAGCTGGGTTCACCGGCTGTGTTTGGCTGCTTCGTTCTTCCTCGCGTCGTACCGTGAATGTTGCCATTCGCGTGGTCGATCCAGAGAATTATTGGCTTCTCTGCTCTCGGTCTACTCACTGCGATCGAAGAGGAGCCTCTTCCTCTCAGCCTTGCCACAGCAGAGCATCAGCTCTTCAGTTCCTTCTCCTCGGGAATGGCAGCAACCCCTTAGCTTCGGGCAGTGGTTCGCCTGCTCCTCCCCCTTCACTAGATTTCGCTTGCTGCCAGTCTCCTCGAGCTTCTTCCGACACGAGCAGCCTGCTTGTGTCAGGTATTTCTCTTTTTCCTGCATCAGCTGTGTGAAATTTAAATGCGTGTCTCCTTCCAACAACTAGAGCTCAGTGTGGGGTTCTTGCGCTAGTGATCTTCATAGCTCCATTCCCCCTCCCCGTCCCAGTATTTTTAAAGGATTCATATAGATGGGATTCATAGTTAGTTTTTGTCATTCTATTTTCAGGATATTTTAGAATGTTATAAGCAAGTCTTGTAGGTTGTTGAAGGGAACTACTCCAGTATGCCATCAGGGGAGGGGTAATAGAGGGGGTATACCTAAAAGGAAAGGGGGGATACCATGTCTCATCTGTTGACGCCTGACTCCCCCTCTGAGGGTCGCCTCCCCCCATGTTATCCTCCCTGATATAGCTGAACCCCCAGAGTCAGGATCTGACAGGTTTTGAAGGTAGTAACTACCTACCAAGTAGGCACTAACTAACTTGCCGCCCACCCCTTCTAACATTTCAAGTGAATTGTATTATTTAGCCTTCCCTCATCCTCACCAGGAAAATCAAATTCTCTGCATTACTGCTGTGTCAGTATACTTGGCCTTTTTTCCCTATTTTAGGAAAGTCGAATCTGGGTGTTTTGCATTACTGCTGTGTGAAAAACGAGGCCTTTTTTGCCTCTTAGGAAAGTCGAATCTGGGTGTTTTGTATTGCTGCTGTGTGAACAACTAGACCTATATTTTGTGGCAACTGTGGTTCTGTTAACAATGTATCATTCGGCTTCCCACTCTTGAGGCCCCCACCCCTGGGAGTACCTTTGTACTGTTGTGTGTTCCTGCCTGCTTCTTCTGTGTATTCCCCCCTCTGCACATCCGTGCTGTGAGTCCCTCCACTCTCTTCACTCCCTTCTCCTACTTCCCCTTGCACCCTCTATGGTGCTTTCCATTTCCCCAATCTTCTCTAACTGCTTCTTTATCTCCTACCCTATCCCTCTCACCAAGTCTGGAAGGAAGAAGTTCAAGAGGGACATCTTGGCCTCCAATCCTGGCCTCCTCCTCATCGCTGATACCTACATCAGTGCTTCCTCAACACAGACTCTCACCAACATCCTCTTTGTCGTTCCCTCTACAGACCTGTGGTCCCCTCATATGGTCTCTGTGAAGGAGTGAGGGACACAACCTTGCGGTATCAAACAAAACTTCCTTTATTCAGGTTGACAAAATTAGGACTTTGATATGTTATGATAGTTTATTTATATAGCGCCTATACACAATGTGTTTCAAAGCGCTTCAAGGCAAGGAAGGGAACAAGGGAAAATACAATGACATTCTTACAGGACATGAACAGTAAGGATGTGAAATTAACTATCGTACTCGGCCTGACGACATTTCAGATTGAAATGGAAACAGACAGGCGACTACCGTACTAGGCCTGACGACATTTCTGGTAGAGCCGGAGGAAAACAAAAGGTGAGGGAGAGGGGTGCAGAAAGGGAGGGGAGGAACAAAACAAGTGACTATCGTACTAGGCCTGACAACGTTTCAGATAGTGCTAGAGGGAGGGGGGACAACAGTAAGGGGATAGGGGAGCGATAGACGAGGTTGCTTTCATAGTAGGTCCAGGGACAATTCTGATAGAGTAAGTGCATAGAAGAAAGTAAGGGGAGGAGGGGAGGAGATGGGAAAAGGGAGAGGGGAGGGGAGGAGAGGTCAGAGAGTGCAGTCAAAAAGAGTGGAGAAACAAGAGAGGAGAGCGAATACAATTGCAGAAGTCAGTAGTAACACATCATTTTGCAAGCCAGGATACAAGATGAAGATGGAACAGCATGATTCAGGGCCACCATGAGTACAAGATGCAAAGGAAGTCCAGCATGAGAGTTGAGAAAGGGTGACGCACCCTGAATCAATGAAGTCCATAAAAGTAAACTCCAGCATTGGCCACAAGACCCAGCCGGTATGAATGCTAGACCGAGGTAGGGGCTACCAGGTGTCCGTGAGAGGTCACCATCACCTCTGTTATCTGCTTCATTGCTTGTTGGTTCTTTTCTTGAGTAGCTGCCTGGATCTGTTTTGCCTGCTGAAACGCTTGACAGTCTGCCTGTGCTTGATGGTTTCGGGCCTGTAGAAGCTGCTGCAACTGCTGTTGCCCCTCGGCAAGAGTCTTGATGGTCCCTTCCATAGCGTGTTGAGAATCCCACTGCTGCCACCACTTTGGTAAGTAACGAGGGACATAGCCTTGCGGTATCAAACAAAACTTCCTTTATTCAGGTTGACAAAATTAGGACTTCGTTGAGTCTTGCTTCAGACTCTACCAGCGGTACTTCAAACAGGCTCTAGGCAGGTAAGGATGTAATCTCCTAGCTGCGCCTTTCTCAGTCCTTGTAAGCCCAGGTCTGGTCAGCAGGTCTTTCGACGTCTATCTCCTATGGAAGGGAGAACGATTAGCAATGGGAGCCCCGACATGACTTGTATTTATAGAGAAGTCACATGAAATGGACCAACTAGGTGGGTCGATAGTACCTATGCTCCAGGTACCGCCCCTCGCCCCCACCCTCCGTTTGGAGCGGGAGACCGCAACTGCCTTTGTGTGCCGTAGGTAGGTAAGAGCTCATGAGTTCATATGTCATTCGGATTCCTGTAAACACTGGCAGCAAGGACATGAAGTGCTGTTGTGGATGAAGGGTTCCCTGGGTTGACAACGGAGTCCCGCAGCACCGATCCCCGCATAGGATAGAAGCACGGCGTGCAATACTCAGAGAACCAGGTTGGTCACTGGATACATAGGGGGCCTGGCTGCCCCATCACAAACCCCCACCAAGAGACCAGGTTGCTCGGGCAGAATCAGCAACCAACTGGAAGGCAGCATGCTTATGCACAGTCCAAAACACAAAGCACTGCAAGGTCAGGAACCACAGCATCACTCGGTGGTTGGAGTCCTTCTGCATGGCCATACACTGGAGAGGTGCATGATCGGTAAAGATGGTGAAAGACCAACCCAACAAATAGTAACAGAGGGCTTCCACCACCCACTTGATGACCAGGCACTCTTTTTCAATGGTGGAATTAGGTAGTTTGTGCAGAAGCAACCTCCTTCTTATAAAAGGCGACTGAGTATAGACAATCTTCAGAGCCCTGGGATAGCACAGCACCCAATCCATTTTCTGACGCATCAGTCTGTAGATAGAAAGGCTGATCGAAATCCGCACATCGCAGAGCAGGGAGGCCTGAGAAGATTTCCTTCAATTTCCCAAAGGCATGGATGGCAGTCCCGTCCGTGGTGAGGTCCCCTAAGTGGGAAGCTTTGAGGGCGTCGGTCAAGGGGGCCGCTATGGTAGAAAACATAGGAATAAAACGCTGGTAGTAGCCGACAAACCCAAGAAAGGCCCAAATGGATTTCTTGCTACAGGGGAGTCGGAGGATTGCCTCCACCCTCTCAAGATGTGGTTTGATCAATCCCCCTTCGACGGTGTATCCCAGATAACGAGTCTGGGTAGAGCCTAGTATGTTTTTTCTTGGGTTGATGTAAAGACCGGCAGCATGCAAGGCCGCGATCACATTTTGCAGATGCAACAAGTGTTCGGACCAGGTTCCGCTGAAGACAACTGTGATCGAGGTACGCCAAGCTATATTCTGTGTGAGGGTCCAATATCTTATTCATAAGGGACTGAAACGTGGCAGGCGCCCCGTGCAGGCCAAAAGGGAGAACCGTGAATTCAAAGAGTCTGTGAGGACCGGCAAAGGCGGTCTTTCCACGATCTGCTTTACCCAAGGGAATCTGCCAATATCCTTTGGTAAGGTCGATGGTACTCAAATAGGATGCGGAATCTAGGTCTTCCAGAACTTCATCGACCCTTGGCATTGGGTACGCTTTGTAGGTAGAAATCAGATTCAACTGGTGGAAATCCATACAAAACCTTGTTGTTCCGTCGGGTTTTGGTACCAGAGCGATTGGAGAGGACCAAGGGCTGTCCGAGGGTTCTATATTGTTCAGTTTGAGCATCTCCTCCAGTCCTGCCTGGACTGTACCTCTTTTTGCTTAGGTATCCTGTAGGGTCGAACCCTAACCATCTAGCCTGGGATGGTATCAATGCAGTGTTCGACTAGATTTGTTCTACCAGGTAGGCCAGAAAACGATGCATATGGCGGTTGGTTCTCATGAAGTTCTCGTAGTTGATGAGGGTTCAAAGACTCGCCATGTCCGACTTCTGGGAACCCAGAGGGTTCACAGGGAGGTAACTGTTCCTCGGGTATGTTATCAGAGCACAGAACAGTTGTCTGTTTGGGTGATTCTCTCCACTGGTTGAGGAAATTCACATGATAGTTATTCTCCTTTTCGCATTGATCTGGTTGATGTACCAAATAGTTTACTGGTCAAAGGACGGGTGTGATGGTATAGGGCCCCATCCACTGGACCGCCATTTTGTTGTGACTCGTCGGTAGCAGTTCCAAGACACGGTCTCCTGTCTTGAAGGACTGCATTCGGCTTCTGTGGTTGTATTGTCCTTCTTGAACTAACTGTGCCTGTCCTAGGTTAGAGTGTGCCAAAGACCTAATTTGCTCCACATGTGACTTCAACTCGGAAACATAATGTGTCAAGGGTGGTTCCTCCTCCTGTTCTTCCCAGTCTTCCCGGACCAGGTCAAGAATGATTCTGGGCTGGTGCCTGAAGAGTAGCTCCAATGGGGTGAATCTCGTGGAAGACTGTGGCGTGTCTCTTGACACCATAAGAACCCAAGGGAGAGCACGATCCCAGTTTTGACCGGTGGGAGCTGTGACTTTCTTAAGCATGAGTTTCAGTGTTTTCATGTACCTTTCTACCAGTCCATCAATCTGGGTGTGGTAGATTGATGTTCTGATCTGCTTGACCTTTAATTGTTCACAGACCCGTTTCATGATGGTAGATATGTAATTCTTCCCTTGGTCTGTAACAATCTCTGCTGGTTTTCCAACCAGGGAAAAGAAGGAGATGAGCTGATTGCATAATTCAGTTGAACTGGTTCCCTTTAAAGGAAAGGGCTCTGTGTAGCGAGTGGCATAACCATCCACAACCAGCAGATACTGACATCCATGGCTGGTTGGTTCCAAAGACCCGCTATGTCCATCCCTATTCACTGGAACGGCTCTCGGATCAAGGGCATCCTTTGCAATGGGGCTCATGGGGCTACATACAGACTAGATTTTTGGTACGTTGCACACGCCTGACAGTATCGGGTGACATCCACATACTCACCGAGTCCAAAGATTACACTTCACAAACCGCTCTTGTGTTTTCTCCGGCCCAAGGTGTACCCCAGAGGCTTCAGCATGAATTAGTCTCATGACTAGATCACGGAAACCCTTCGGCACCAACAGCTGTTCTCTCTCCAAGTTTCCGACTGTTGTAATAACTCGATAGTATAGGCCTCTTGTAACTTTGAATCACGGTCCCTGTGGTTCCTGAGGGTCCTGGAAGGGTACAGCTCGTTCTTGTGCTATCTGTAGGGAGGGGTCTGTAAGGGATTCGCTCCGGAAGGGATCTGCGCTACCTTCTGTAATCCAGTCAGTTAAGTCAACAAAGGGCCTCTCGGGTAGCCCATTCCTTCTTCTCGGCCCTCACCTCGCTCCGACTCTTCCAACCCTTGACTAGGGGGGAGGGTTCACCTCCGTAGTTGAAAAAGGAGCTTCCTCCTACCACTTTTCCTCTTGCATGCATTCACCAAGGTCGGGAAAGTCAGGTCCCAGTAGGATCAGGCACGACAAGGAAGGCATTATAGCATTTCTGATATGAAAATTCTTGTTATCCATTCCTGACTTAACCACCCTGGAAGGATACGATTTGACATCGTCATGCACGCACTTTACTTATATTTTATGCCCACCACCCTTCTTCACACCACTTACTTCTGGTCTGATTGCAGGCTACTGACGTCCGCTGTCAGGTAGGGCTTCACAGTCAGGTAGGGCTTGACAAGGTCTTCCATCTGTGGTAATATCCACTGTATGAGGTCCGTCGTCTGCGGTTCTCTTGCGACTGTAAAACCCTGACTTCCGTGGGTTCGGCCTTGAGTTGTCATGGACAAAAACGGGCTATATACCCCCATTCATCACAATCAAAGCATTGTGGTTGCTTTGGGACATTGGGCCAATGGGTGCCCCTCATTGCTGATCAAAGGGGTCTGGGTTCCAACGGGCCAGGAGGGGCGAGACCCATCTTCAGGGGTTCTGGAGGGAAATTTCCAGTGCTTGGCTGTTTAGGGAGGCCGGCCTTCTGAAAAGCCGAAGCGATGTTAACGGCTTCTGTGAGGGACGGCCGGTGATGCTGCCTCACCCAGCGCTGCATAGGTCCTGGCAACGCCTCGATGAACTATTTTAAACAGATTCGTCTCATTAACTCTGGCAGGGAGGTGGTTGAAGGTTTCAACCACTTATTCGTGAGATCTTGAATATGGTAATACAAATGTCTAGGAGTCTCGCTGGTTCTGCGGCAGGTTTCCCTTAAGTGGAGCCTGTACGCTTCCTCATCCATTCCCAGACATTCCAAGATGCTACACTTGATTTCTGGTAGCTAGTATGACCAGAGGGGTTGGCAGCCTGGTAGGCCCCTTGCATAGGGCTGGTTAGCAATGGAGTGATGTAGTGACCTCAACGTTCTACTGGCCATTGGGCATTGTGTGCAACTCGCTCAAAGTTTGTGAAAAAGAACCCAGCCTCATCACCCAGCCGGTATGAATGCAAGACCGAGGTAGGGGCTACCAGGTGTCCGTGAGAGGTCACCATCACCTCTGTTATCTGCTTCATTGCTTGTTGGTTCTTTTCTTGAGTAGCTGCCTGGATCTGTTTTGCCTGCTGAAACACTTGACAGTCTGCCTGTGCTTGATGGCTTCGGGCCTGTAGAAGCTGCTGCAACTGCTGTTGCCCCTCGGCAAGAGTCTTGATGGTCCCTTCCATAGCGTGTTGAGAATCCCACTGCTGCCACCACTTTGGTAAGTAACGAGGGACATAGCCTTGCGGTATCAAACAAAACTTCCTTTATTCAGGTTGACAAAATTAGGACTTCGTTGAGTTTTGCTTCAGACTCTACCAGCGGTACTTCAAACAGGCTCCAGGTAGGTAAGGATGTAGTCTCCTAGCTGCGCCTTTCTCAGTCCTCGTAAGCCCAGGTCTGGTCGGCAGGTCTTTCGACCTCGATCTCCTGTGGAAGGGAGAACGATTAGCAATGGGAGCCCCGACAAGACTCGTATTTACAGAGAGGTCGCCTGAAACAGACCAACCATGTGGGTCATAATACCTGTGCTCCAGGTACCGTCCCTAGACCCGCCCCCTTCGCATGCAGTGGGGCACTGCAACTGCCTTTGTGTGCCGTTCATGGCCCAGCACCCCTGGCGTGCTGACCACCGAATGCCCCCAAAGTTATCGAGCGGAGGAAAGCGAGAGCCGTAGGTAAGAGTTCATGAGTTAATATGTCATTCAAATTCCTGGAAAACACTGACAGCATCGGCAGCAATGATATGAAGGGCCATTGTGGATGAAGGGTTCCCTGGACTGAAAACAGAGTCCCGCAGCGCCGATCCCTGCATAGCATAGAAGCAGGGGTTGCAATACTCCAAGAACCAGGTTGGTCGCTGAATACATAGGGGGGCCTGGCTGCCTCATCACAGTCTCTGTTCTCTCTCCTTTCCCCTCCTCTCCCATTAATGGTGGCACTAGGTGGGAGGTCTTTTTGGCCTCCTTCACTCCTCCAAGACCATCATTAATGTCTGTCTGAATGGCACCGTCTTGGCCCAGGACCTGCAGCCCAATCTCCTCCTTTTCAATAGGTGCCTCCTGTGTCTTATCAAATTCCTTCTCTTGCTGGCACCTCCTTGGCTCCTTCGCCACCCCTCCTTCCGCCACCTCTCTGGCACCCTGCGCTTCCTCTCTGGCTACTCAGCCATCTCCTTCCTCCTCCTCTGCCCACTCTCGGGCCTCTCTACCACCTACGCAGCGGATACCTCAATTCTATACCACTACATGGAAGTCTTTCAAATCTGGCAACCTGCTCCACTTCGCTACTCTCAACTCTTGCCCTGCTGTCAAACACTCCTCTGACATCTGCCACCTACTTGAAGAACTGGACCTGGATGTCTTCACTCTCACTGAGACATGGTTCATGGCCAGCTCTGTCACAGGTTTTGACACTCTCCTCCCTGATGTCTACAAGATCCTCTCCAAACCCAAAAGCAACTGTCCCGGAGGTGGAGTAGCTGTGATCTTTCCGGAGTGGGTCCCTGCTTCTGTTATTCCTACGCAGGTCTAGTTCTACTTTGAAGGCCTGGTCTGCAGGCTCCCTATCTCCCATGGCCTATCTCTGACTGTGGCACCATTTACAGGCCATCTGGCCAGGTCGCCTTCTTCCTCTCTGAGTGGGCTGACCTCTCCTCTTCTCTCCTTAGCTCTACCTCGCAACTTCTCCTCCTCAGAGACCTCAACATCAATCTGCATGCTTCTAATGCCTCCTTGGAGCTCTACTCTCTCTTTGACTGACCACTTTCTGCTCTCTTCCCACCTGAAGCTCTTTGTCCCCCAGGTGAAGCCGACCCCAGCACTGCCACTAACCTTCCTGGCCATCCGGCCCATGAAGCATGTGTCTGTGGAGGCCTTTGCAGCTACTTTCTCTCCTCCTCCTACGCCCGGGGCTGCCTTACACTCTGACACAGCCCTCTCTAACCTGCATCTCTCTGTCTCTAACACTCTGGATGTCCTTGCCCCTGTCGTGAGAATCTGCCTGAAACCTACCTCCAAGTGCAACTCTTGGTAGGACTCCGACCTCGCCACTCTAAAACACAAGTGGGGGGTGGCTGAGAGGAAGTGGAGGGCATCAGGCGCACCCTCTGACAAACTGGCTTGTCACCTGCTCCAAAGCCAATACAGACTCTCCGTCTTGTCCAAGAAGAGAGCCCACATCCAAGCCCACGTCTCTGCGGCCTCTAACAACACAGCCCATACCCTTCAAATTCTGCAAGGAGCTGGCCAATCCTATGGCAGTCTGCACGTCTACTGTTCCCTCGCAGGCCCTCTGCACGCCCTGGGCTTCTCACTTCACCACTAAAACTCCGGACATCCTGTCCTCTCTCTCCTCTTAATCCCCCTTTGACTCTCTTGGCCCCTCTCTGTCCGCCTCTGCCTCTGCTTTCTCTTCTTTCTCTGCAATCACTCCTAGCAATGTTTCTAGACAAGTCCGATCTATCAAAGTATTGTCCAAGCAGGTGCTCCCTTGCTCCTGCAGAACCATGAAGGACCACATTGATACCCTCACTCTAGCCTTGGCCGATTTCTGCAATTACTCTTTTGCCACTGGAACTTTACTCTCCCCCTAAAGCACTCTCTTGTGCACCCCCTCCTTAGGAAGTCTTCTGCCGATCCTGTCCGGCAAACTACCACCCGATCTCTATCACTCCATTTGTGGGCATACCTCTGGAAAAGCGGGCCACACAGAATCTGTTGGTTGTCTCCACGACCATCAGTCTGGCTTTAGAGCAGCCAGAGGCCCAGAAACTGCTTTCCTGGACACTAGTGAAGATCTGCTCTCTAATCTCGACTCTAGCCTCCCTTCTGCCCTGCCCTCATCCTCCTTGATCTTTCCTCTGCTTTCGACACAGCCAATCATGCCATCCTGCTCAATTGTCTCTCTGAGAACCTGGGCATCATGGATCCGGCCCTACCTTGATTGACCTCCTTTCTCCTGGACCGACCCTCCCAGGTCCAACTTGGGTCCTTTCTCTCCACCACTTCCCTCTCCACATGTGGTGTTCCCCAGGGCTCTAACCTCTCACCCTGGCTTTTAAATGTCTGCTTAGCCACGTTCGGCCCACCTCATCTCTACCTTCTCTAACTTTCAGTGCTATGCCGATGTCACTCAGCTCTCTTACAGGCTCCCCTCAGCCTCCTCTCTTCTCTCGCTCATCCCTGACTGTCTATCTGCGATTCAGGTATGGTGCGCCTCCAACGGTCTCTGCCTTAATTGCCAGTAAAACTGAGATCCTTCTCATTGGGGACCCTGCTCCCGCTTTCCCCTATTTCACTCTGGCTGCCCCCCTTGGGCCCTCACCCTACGCCTTGCTGTGAGGCAAACAATCTGGGAATCATATTCGACTCCACTCTCTCCTTCTCTGCTCACATCACAGACCTTTCTAAGAAGGCCCACTACCAGCTGCACCTCCTCAGAGGTATTCTTCCTTTTCTCACTTTCCACCAGAAGCTCACACTCTCCAGGCCCTGGTTCTCTCTAGGCTGGACAACTGCAAAAGCCACTTTGAATGGATTGTGTCCTCCAACGTATTCCTCATCTTTGATATCTCGTCCAGCTTCGGCTGCTTTCGGAAAACATATTTTTTTCGCTGCAGAAGGCGCTGTGCGTCGATGGC
Organism: Ambystoma mexicanum; assembly: GCF_040938575.1. Classification (NCBI taxonomy): domain Eukaryota; kingdom Metazoa; phylum Chordata; class Amphibia; order Caudata; family Ambystomatidae; genus Ambystoma; species Ambystoma mexicanum. The sequence continues at coordinate 79,990,918 of NC_090940.1, forward strand.
GTCGAGTCAGTGTCCCTCGAAGGCGTCCGTTGAGGGTGATGTCATTGGGTGCACAAGTAGCACGCACTGCGCCCGTTGGCCTCAGTTCTGTTTTTCCGCAAACGTGTTTGCTTCGGAGACTATGCACGGCACGTTAGTATTTACTTACTACGCAGTTCTTCAAAAATCAAAAAGATCATCACCTCGTTCGGGTTTCAAAAAGTGCAGAGAATGCGATTTGAAAATGTCCATCACGGATCCGCATCGCTCGTGCCTATGGTGTTTGGGGGAAGCCCACGACACAGATTCCTGCTCGAAGTGTCATGCAATGACGAGTAAAACCCTGCGAGAAAGGAAGGGAAAATTTCAGGTAGGCCGTAAAACTAAAACAGATCGTTCCTCGACCGTCGAGTCTGAAGATCATTCTCCTCGACGCAAAAAGGACAAAAAGAAATCAAGATCCCATAGTGGCTCCCGCCACTCGTCCTCGACTAAACGATCGAAGAAATGGATTCATCTGTCACCATCCTCTTCATCATCGTCGGACGAATCCCCCAGAAAATGTAAGTGCCCCACAAAACATTCTTCATCTGCATGAGTGGGAGGCATTTCGTATGAAAATGCTAGATATTTTCGAGAAGGGTAAGCCTCCATCCGTGCCTTCTTCGGAAGCCGGACGAGAGCGGTCCTGTTCTGACACTTGCACGCCCTTGAGCCGGGGTGATGGAAGAAAGACCCATCGAGAACCTTCAAGGTCTCCGATGAAAGAAAGTCACACGAGTCGCGACGGGCACTCGAGGTCATCAACACCATCGAAGACTCCACATACCTCGAAGAAATCTTTGAAGACGACTGTTTAATCCTCAACGCCGTCGGCACCATTTCCATCAATGCCATCAACGCCTTTGTCGATGTCGACACCAAAATCATTGGTGCCAAAAATGACTGTGGCTTCAACTCTGCCTTCTGAGCATGTTAAAACTGGCAAAGATACTAAACCAAAGCCTCCCCCAAAGCCTACACCTTTGGTGGTTCCTGACAAAGTTTATACTCCTTTGCCTAGAAAGGAGTACTTTAAATCCCTCTCTTCGATTTTTGAGGAAGAAGAGAGGTCTGAGGAAGGGGAGGTTCCCTTTGGCCTTGAGTTTCGAACTCCTAATGTTCCAGATTGTTTAATCTCAGATGAGAGTAAGATGAGAGATCTTGTTGACACACTGCACAATGCTAGTGGGGTTGACGCATCACCTGAAACTGAGTTTGGTAAACCTGAGCCGGGGGGAACACGCTGATTCCTCATAGCACCTGATGTCAAAGGTAGTTGAATACCTAGGTTGGGCTAAACCACTACCTCAATTCATCCAGGATGACCTTACTGATATTCTGGACAAAGGTCCATCCACAGACCCAATCTTACCCTTTCATGTGGCCTTACAAAATAGGGTGGCCAAAAACTGGTAATCCCCAGATTCTATCCCTGCGGTGGATAAATCCCTCACGAGAAAATACTGCCCTTCAGGTAGCGACCCTGGCTATCTGTCCAAACACCCCACTCCTGGGAGTCTGGTGGTCCAGGCAGCCACAGCTACATCTAATAAAGCAGCATACCCTACCATCCCTCTAGATAGGGACGACAAGCGTGTGGATGGATGGGCGCGTGCAGTATTTTCAGCTGGGAGCATGGCCCTTAAGTCGGCCAACTCCGCATGTGCCTTAGCCAAATTTTCATACACTCTGTGGGAGTGCATATCAATGGCGGCGGAGCACATTCCAGAAAGGGAGGGTTTCCTAGCTATTGTTAGAGATGGCAAAGAAGCCATGCGTGAATCCCTTCAATCTGGATTAGACACTGCAGACCACGTCAGCAGGTCTATGGCTACAAGCACGGTTATGCACAGATTTGAGTGGTTGCGGAAGTCGGGTTTTATACCAGATGTGCAGGCCCATCTTCTAAACATGCCATTTGACGGGTCTCACCTTTTTGGCAGCAAGGCTGACGAGAGCCTTGAGAGGTTGCAGACCTCGAAGGCAGCTGCCAAATCTTTAAGGGCCGCTGTTAGGCAACCTCAGCCTTTTCGTTCATCAGGACAGTCATGGAGGGGATGATTCTATCGTTACTTCTCCTCATTATGAAAGGAGAGAGGAATGGCCGGTCAAAGAGGCCAAGAGAAAATCCCTCGTGGTGGACGACGTAAGAGTGCAAAGCCAGCTACAGCCTCCTTGCCATCAGCAGCTGCAGCAACCGCCCCAAAACCTCTTTGAGAGCTTGCGTCACGAATCCCCAGTGGGGGGCAGACTATTTCAGCATCTGCAAGAATGGCAAGCCATTACTTCAGATGCTTGGGCTCTGGAAACAATAGCCCAAGGTTACTGCCTTCCATTCATAATGCAGCCACGCAACAATCCACCGGGGAAACACTCTTTGAGGATTTCAAATCTGCTCCTTGTGTGGGAAATATTAACCCTGCCAGAGAAAGGTGCTATAGAACCAGTACCTGTAGCGGAGAGGAACAAGGGTTGGTATTCCCCATACTTTTTGATCCCCAATTAAGACTGGGGACTGAGACCCATCTTGGACTTGAGATACTTGAACAAGTTCCTCAGGAAGGACAAATTCAAGATGGTCACATTTTCTCAGATCGTCCAGGCCCTCCAGTTACAGGATTGGTTGGTGTCATTGGACCTTCAGGATGCTTATTTTCATGAGCCACTTTATCTCAAGTACAAAAAATACCTAAGGTTCGCTGTTGGTGGCTCGCACTATCAGTTTCGAGTCCTGCCATTCGGGTTGACCTCTGCTCCAAGGGTCTTCACCAAACTGATGGTGGTGGTGGCAGTGCATCTTAGGAGAGGGGGGATTCATATCTACCTTTACCTGGAGGATTGGCTGATCAGGACGCATTCTCCCCAACAAGCCCTGGATCATCTCAAAGTCACTTGCCACTCCCTTCACAGACTGGGCTTCTCCCTCAATTTCAAGAAGTCAGAGATGACACCTTCTCAGTAGCTCCAGTACATCACAGCTGTATTAGATACATCCTTGGGAAAGAGCTCGCCCCCCAAGGCGAAGGCTCAAGACATTCTTCAGATGGTTATCAAATTCCAAACTGCCCAGAATCTTCCTACCTTCGATTTCTTGAGGTTGCTAGGCCTCATGGCATCCTGCATTTTTCTGGTGCCAGAAGCCCGCCTGAGAATGAGATCCCTTCAATGTGCTTTAAGAACTCAATGGTCACAGTTCTCAGGAAAGATGACGGACTGTAACGCTCACCTGAATCCCTCGGAGGCGCGGGTCTGGTCTGGGCGTTCTCCGAACCTTCCAAAGTCACTCGCAGGTCTTTGGCACCACCCTGGAAGGGCCCCCTCCTTACTGTGATCTTAATCTGGAGAGTGAGATGTCTGCGGACAGAGAAGAAACAGGGGTTAACGTCTGCCTGACGGGGTTTCGGCCCTTTCCCCTTCCTGACACTCCTACAACTCTCCTAGGCCGCACGTGCTCACCTTAGGTAGGTAAAAGCGGCGCTCTCCATCCTGCGTCTGTGCAAGGGCGCTGTAGCCAGTTACTTCACTGGACGATAGTTCAGCCTTTTATTGCGGAGGTAGAGTCCAGAAGGCAAGACCGTCGTTAGCTGCACGAACGGTGAGTGCCTTATATGAGTCTTTTTATTGTCCTTTCAGAATCTTGCCTCTTTGCAGGTCCGGTATGCTGATCCGGTAAGTGGAGAAGTCCGGAGTTTTTGCAGGCAAGCAAAAAGTTCATCTGAAGTTAAATGCACTTTTAAAAGTCTTTTTCCCCTTTCTTTCAGGTCGCGGTGCAATCGGCGATGAAGACTGATGCCGAAGGATCGTGCCGGAGGATGGACAGGTATCACCACTTAAGGCATGTGAGTAGAAATGGAGTCCTGAGCTCTAATAATGTCCTTCTTGTATTTTACAGGTGCGGACAAATGGCGCTGAACGGAGCTCGCGGAGACCGTGGCACAGATAAGCAGATATCACAGAGTTATCGCTAACCTGTATTCTTTGTAGTTGCAGATGGCTGGAGAACGAAGAATCGCGGCACGAGGCCTTGGAAGGCGCCGGAAGGTGGTAAGAGCAGCTCTGGTACTGTCTCGTGCTACTCTAATGTTCTCGTTTTCCTTTTCAGATGTCGCGGAAGGCTGGAGCTGGATTCAGGAAGGTAAGTCGAAGATTTTCCTGTTTTCAGGTGTAGAAGAAGAAGATCAGCTGGAGCCGACACGGTGAGCGTCCTGCTGCTATTGCAGAATAACGCGAAGCACGTGAAACCAATCGGGTGTGGTTTAAATAGCCTTCAGTAGTGCTTAGGCGTCTTCTGGCCACAGCTTTCAGAGGTAAGAAAAGAGTTCCAGTATGTAATTCTTGGGAGTGGTGCTGGCCCCACCCAGCAGTTAAAGTAGTCCCAGCAGGATTGGATGAAGAGTTCATCCTGCAGGTAGGAAAGCAGCATGGTCTGCAGGAGGTAAGTCCACCCAAGCACCAATCCTTTTTATATGAGCCCGGCGCTTCCAGTGCCGGGACTGGGTCCCTTTATGAGCATGAGCCTGGCGCCAGGACAAGGTCCAAAAGGCCCCTACGGGGGCCGGCTTGTGCCTGGAATAAGGGTCATGACCCTGCTTCCAAGGATGTTGGGCTAGGTCTGACACCTTGGAGGCAGTGGTCATGACACGGACCTACTTCAGGTTCCAAGCAGGGTCCCACAGGGTCGCACAGGATCTTCTGTGGTGGGCCTGCAAGGACAATATTCTGAAGGGAGAACATTTTTGGCAGCCATGGCCGAAGATTACAGTAGTGACGGACGCCTCACTCATGGGGTGGGGAGCCCATGCCAACGATCTGTCAATCAGCAGTCGTTGGCTCCATCAGAGTCCAAACTACACATCAATCTTTTGGAGCTGAGGGCAATCAGACTAGCGCTGAAGGCCTTCCTGCCCTTGGTCAAGGGAAAGAATGTCCTAATAATGAAGGACAACACAGCGGCCATGCATTACCTCAACAAAAGTGGAGGTGTAGGGCCACTACCACTGTGCAGAGAGGCAATGCAACTCTGGTACTGGGCAATTCAAGAAGGAATCTCCTTATCAGCAGTTCACCTAGCCGGGGAGGAAAACACGATGGCAGACGCTCTGAGCAGGCAGAGTGCAGTGTCCCATGAGTGGGAACTAGCTCAGGAAGTCCTTCAAGAGATCTTCGCCCTTTGGGGAACCCCTCAAGAAGACCTGTTTGCGACCGGAGTCAACCGGAAGTCCGAAAGGTATTGCTCAGGGGAATTTCCTCCGGAAGAAGCTCTAGGAGACGCGTTTGTGGTGGATTGGGAGTTACCACTACTTTACGCGTTTCCACCAATCCCTGTCATTCCTCAAGTAATCAGGAGGTTGAGGCGGTTCGGAAGCTGCATGACACTAATTGCCCCGGATTGGGCCAGGAGAACGTGGTAACCAGACCTTCTAGATATGTCCATCTGTCCTCCGATTCGTCTTCCACAGAGAGAGGATCTTCTCTCACAAAGGGAGGGACAGGTTCTCCATCCAGAGGTCAACACTCAACCTTCACGCTTGGTTTCTGAAAGGCTGAGATACAAGGATTGGGACCTCCCGGATGACGTCATTAAGGTGTTGCTTTCAGCAAGAAGGCCAGCAACAAAATCTCTGTACTGTTGGAACAAGTTGTGCGACTGGTGCAGGGAAAAGAATGTTGATCCTTTTCTATGTTCAACTCCAGAGGTGTTATCTTTCCTCTTATCATTGGCACACAAAGGTCTCAATGTTGGGACCATTAAAGGTTACCTGGCAGCGCTCTCCATTTTCAAGCGCTCTTCGAAAGAATGCTCCTACTTTAAAATTCCCTTGGTGATTCAATTTCTAAAAGGGCTCACAAACGTGTTCCCACCTTCTTCTTTTCAGGTCCCATTTTGGGATCTTAATCTGGTTCTAAAGTTTTTAATGTGTGCCCCATTTGAACCCTTGCACACATGTCCATTGAGGTTGTTGGCCTTTAAAACCATATTGTTGATTGCATTGACATATGCCCGTAGAGTGAGCGAGTTGCAGGCACTTTCCTCTAGGCCACCCTATTCTGTATTCCACAAGGACAGGGATGTGTTAAGGGTAAAACCCTCCTTCCTACCTAAGATTGTATCTGATTTCCATTTAAATCAGAAAATTGTTCTGCCAGCGTTCTACCCCCCACTGCATCCCTGTAAAGAGGAAGAAATGCTCCATAGGTTGGACCCTAGAAGAGCTTTAAGCTTTTATATTTCTAGGTTCTCCAAACTTAGAGTGGCTGACCAACTCTTTATTGGATACACCGGAAGGAAATTGGGTCAAGCTGTTTGAAAACAGACATTACCAAGGTGGATTATTCTTGGCATCTCAGAATGTTACAAATTGGCAGACAAGGACCCGCCAGAAGGCTTGATAGCTCATTCTACCAGAGGTATAGCCTCTTCTGCAGCTCTTCAAAGGGGCGTACCTATTAAATCTATCTGTGATGCAGCAACTTGGTCATCGCTCCATACATTCACAACACATTACTGTTTAGATGCTTCCCACTCTCAGGATGTTGCCTTTGGTAAAGCGGTACTGTATTCGGCCTTATAATGCTGACAATTTCAAATTCTACTCCTCCACCAAATTCTGCATACTGCTTTGGGAGTCTATCAAAGATAAGGAATACGTTGGAGGGCACAATCCATTCGAAGAACAAGTTACTTACCAACTGGTAACGTTCTTTCAACTGGATGTTCCTCCAACGTATTCCTCATCGCCCTCCCATTCTACCCCTCTGTAGAATTTCCCATGCTGTTACAGCTTCCGCTCTCGCAGGGCAGACTACTGATTGCCTACACTACAGCCAACACGAACAGGAGGGGAAAAACAGAACGGGTGCCACGCATGCTACTTGTACACCCAATGGGAGGGGATGGGAGCCGGAAGGCGAAGCCACGGAGGAAAGGCCAGGAGACAAGGCCTCAACCCCTCTCTGCAGCTTTACTGCGAGGGGGTGTCCAGCTGCACATTCAGGATTAACAGCACAAGCACTGCAGTGCCTGAGCGCTTCACGCTCCTCCATTGCCCGACACGAGGAGCTTCCCAGGGCTAAAATGGCCGCCGCTCATGTTGCCGTGGAGACGAACAACACAACAGAAGGACGACGCCAGGATTCATCCCCACACCTTCCACGGCCCTCCTCTCTGGCTTTAAATGAAGAGGATGGAAGCCGGGAGGCGAAGCCGTGGAGGAAAGGCCAGGAGACAAGGCCTCAACCCCTCTCTTCAGCTCTCCGCTGCTCGACGAACCATCAGCACTACTATTTGCACTGTTGCACTACGGCCTCACCAAACAGGCGTGCCGCCTGCACTGTTTCCCAATGTGATGTTGCAATATGCCCTAGTGGCTCCCCGCTTCATGGCTCTGCCACACGGGGATAACAATAGATCGTCCACTGCCTTGCCTGCACATGCACTAACTACTGACTTCAGACAGGCTCACTGTAGCACTGCACCCAGATGCAGGCTCATAAACCCTATTGACTCTCTGTACGGGATTGGGATTATGACATCACCACAGATACTTTCATCACCTGGTGCTCACCCCACTGTATTGCCTGTTGACGCTGATGATATGCCTAGCAATGTGCCTATACTTGGTGCTCACCCCACTTTATTGCCTTTTGACTCTGATGATATGCCTAGCAATGTGCCTACACTTGGTGCTCACCCCACTGTATTGCCTGTTGACTCTGATGATATGCCTAGCAATGTTCCTATACCTGTTGCTCACCCTCCCTCATGTCCGTCTGCCAGCAATGTTCTGTCCATCAAATTTGCTCTCGTTAACTCACGCTCCTTGCCAGCACACTCCCTGGATGACGATTACCTCATCATCAAGGACAATCTTGACCTCCTCTTTCTTTGTGAGACCTGGTTGAAAGACACCTCTGGCCCTACACTCTCCCTTGCCATCCCTTGCGGAAACACTATTTATAGGCAAGATCGGGTGGGTCAAAGAGGGGGAGGCGTAGCTGTCATAGCCAAAGATAATTTCACCATCAGAAGGTTCAATGCGAACGGGGCCAAAACTCTGACTATCTCCCACTCAAACTAAATCTCTCCCCTAACTGCACTATTGCCCTTCATCTCGTCTACCACCCGCCAGTCCCTGCCACAGATTTCCATGACTCCTTAATTCATGCCCTCTCAGACAATCTTAGGAAATTATCTAAAATCTTGCTCCTTGGAGACCTCAATTTAGGACTCAATTACCCTAATGACGTGAATGCCTCCACTCTACAGAAAGGCCTCTCCACCCTAGGATTCACCCAAGTTGTCTCGCAGCCTACTCATGAGAAAGGCTGCACGATTGACTTGGTGTCCTCGCATAACTGCTCACTCCTGGTTTCCGAGATTGCACCCATTCCCTGGTACGACCATTACTGCATTAAATTTAACATCACTACCTTCAAGGGGGCTCCTAAAGTGACTACTCCACTCCCTGCTGCTCTCTCGAGAAGCTCTAGTGAGCTCACTATGGATAATATCTTGCCCCTCCTCTCAGTGCCTGCCCTCCTACCTCCTTTTCCAAATGACCCAGCGCGCACGAGCAAGTTCACGTTAAGTTCCGCTTTGCTGCTGGAACTCTGTGCTGGAACCCTTTGCTGCTCGTTTCTGCTTGACTGCTGTTTTCCCTGGACTTGTGCGACTCCGGTGGCATTTCTCAGGTGATTTAAGTGACAACAACACCAGACTAATGACTCTGCCTGCTGGCGTTTTTTTACCTGATTGACTCTGCCTGATTGTCCCATCTGTTTGCTTTCTTTGTGTTTTTTCGACGCTGCCTGTGATTGACAGGCTGTTTTGGCCCACCCAGCAACCTCCCAGGCGACGGCTGGGGCTTGCCCATTGTTTAAACTTGGGCTTGATTCTTAACGGTTTGGTTTTTCTTTTTTTGGGGTGAGTCTGCTAAGAGTGTGATTAAATTGCAATTGTTTGTGTGGTGTTTGTAGCCTATACACTGAAATCTAGTATGCCTAAGAACATTGTTCCATCGGAGCATCCTTGCACCATTCCCTAAATGTTTAACTCCCAAATTCCTCAGTGTGTACTCACTCCGAGGAGTTCCTCTTTGCCATCAGTATTAAATAAGACTTCCTTAACCACTCTCCCTAAAGCTCAGTTGATTCCAGAGGTGTGTCCTCCCAATCATGCTACTCCCATGCCACCACAACACATGGTTGGTTTGGGTTCAAATGGCTTGAAATGGGGAGAAAGTAACTGTTCTGTGGTGGATGGACAATCTATTCAAACTATATCAGACACAACTATTTTGGACTCTTTAAAAATGCATCAAAACACCTCATTGAATATCTCCCCTATTGCCCCTATTTCATCTTTGAGTGTGTGTGAAGATAGCCCTGGTATCTCCATATATGCCAGTCAGTGTGAATCACCTATTTCTATGTGTCCCAGTGGTCGTCCGTCAGGAAGTGAGGTTTCAAGTTCAGATTCATCCTCGGTAACGACGATTTCCTCCGTGGCATCTTTTGTATTTCCAACTCCAAGAGCCGTGAGATCTTCACAACCAAATCCCACTGTTCCAACACCTAATATGACTGAATTGGCGCTCTCTGCCATCAATACTTCTGTTCTGGGTGTCCATAAATTATTTGAACAATTGGATGAAAAATTACAGAAGCAGGCAGCCCAATTAGAGCTGATCCTCTCATGGACCCAAACACACAATCATTTGCCTGTCATGTCCGATCTCTCACTTCCTAGTTCTCCAAAAGATGTCGAGCAATCTGTGATTATCTGTGGAAATTTGAATGAACAGGCTCTTTATAAATCGCTCATTGGCCCACCCATCACTCAGATTCCACATTTCAGTAAAATCATTTGCCTTGTTGACAATGAATTAGATGATCTAAATGTGCAGGAAAGTGAGTCTCAAGATCTTCCAATATCTGCGGCACCTGAGACATCAGTATTATGTGAGTCAGCCCCAGAAACCCAACATATTCAGGGCATTAGAGTCAAAAGACCATCTCGTCCAAAACCTCAAATACACCTTTCTATGTTGAAAAAATCTAAAACTCTTCCGGCTCGCAAAGAAGTAAAAAGCACTCTCAATGCCTATTTTAAAGCTATAGGAGGCTCTGTTCCACTGGCACACACTTCCAAGATACAACCGAGGGTGTCACCTTCAGCTTTAGTGACTTTGAATACTCTTGTCACAGGAACCAGCGCAGCATGTACTTCCCATGACTGTGCCTGATGACGAAGAAATGACCAGTATAAACCAAAATACTCTTGATTATGCCCCGCTAGACAATCTCGTGGAAACGATTGCCCAATCGGAGCATGTGCCTCAAACGTGTGTTCCTGCCGGTCCTGATGGACCAAAAGCTAATCCAAAACTATTCAGGCGTTACCATCTTCAGTTACCAAGGACCAAGGCCTTATATCTACTGACCTTCTAAAGCAGGCAGTTGATGCATATTTAATGGAACGACTCCCATGCTCATAAGAGCTCTTTTGAGTCTCGTCGTGCTCCTCACGATACTCCTATGAATGATAGGTGGTCTCAACAGCCTCACCACCTAAATGCAAAAAAAAACAGGTCTAATGTTACGATGCTGGAGCGGTCAAATCCCTCTACTAAATCATCATCTTTGACGGATAAGGCCGCTCCATTCTCTTTTATTTTGAAATTGAGAGGGCAATTCCCCACATATGATTTGAATAGACGTAGCGTCTTGAATATCTTTAGGGATGTGGTCGAACTCCAAGATGTTACATCGAGAGACATTGAATAGATTGAATTAATTTCTGACACATCTTCATCTATTGTCAGATTATGGATTCCATCTGGGGTGGTAGCTAATATAGTTTGGCAAGCTAAAATGTCCCTATTCGAGATGGGCTTTTTGCTTGCCCAGGAGCCAAAATTGCCTTTAAATTCAAATAAGAGTCTGATACCCAAATCAAATATCTACCTGAGCCAGTCGGTGTATAATGCTAATGCTATGGTCTCTCAAAATTTACAAAGACAGTAACCATTAAACATACCAGACCAACAAATGTTGAAAATTGCTAGTTGGAACATGAGAGGGCATGTTCATCTCGAATCACCTATTCAATCCCTAGCCATTGAGTTTGATATCTTGGTTTTCCAAGAAACATGGTTTACAGTGCCTGCAATCTGGTATGGACATGACATTGTTCTCTCGCCAGCTCGGATAACTACAGGGCGTCCATCATCAGGTCTCCTTGTAGCGGTAAATCGTACAAGAGGTTTATCTATTTTACCCTGGGCTGAAGAAAATATTCACTTACCACTAGTTAAAGTAACATTTGCTGCTCAATCTTAGGGTGTCCTTAATGTCTATAGAAATCCGATGGCTTGGTCTGATGACGCCTTTTATGGCGGTATGAGTAGACTTTTGGAGTTGATTAATACATCGGCTTCAACTTCTTATATGATCATTATGGGAGATCTCAATCTAGATTGCTTCAACCCAAAGCGCCTGTCTAATGCTGTGTCTACCTGGCAAAGGTGTATGGCAGAGAGACATTTTCAGATGGTTAATGGGTCAATTAGTGATGATTTGCCACCACAAACCACGTGGTTTTGTAATAATTCTTCTAGCACTATAGATTATATATATGTTGATAAGAGTTTGTTCAAAAAAATACAGAAGCTAGAAATGAGTGCGCAACCATGTAGTGACCATAAATTGCTTTCTATCGCCATTGACTGGCATGATTTGCAAGCTAAACAACGTACAGAGAATGTAAGATTTGGTCTCAATCATGCTAGAACAAGAATAAAATGGACCAATCCAAGGGTTTGTGAATTTGAGTGCCTATTGTATTGGAATATGCCTAGAGTAGGATTACAATATACTGAGATTCTAATGCCGTTTGTTAACACTATCACTTTACCTATTAAGGCTCAAGTTAAACATAAACATCACTTTGATCAGGCCATTTTGGTTAAACAAAGAGAACTTAGACAGCTAAAAAGAATGATTATCTCTTCGTACTCACAGACCCGATGGCAAGAACTAACATTGGCTAAAACTAGATATAAAAATTGGTTATCAAGCCACAAATCATGAATGTTCCAGTGGGATAGTGAACATATGGCAGCCGCTATGAGTAATAAGAATTCGGCTGAGATGTGGCATCTGCTTGATAATAATTCGAACAATAGACAAGCCGAAGCCCAGCTCAATGCGGTAAACAAAGCTCAATGGATTGCCTATTTCTCTGCATTATATTCAGATGGTACATTTAGGGAAGACAATTATGTGCAATCAGCGGAGAGCAGTTGCGATCTTAACTTTACTCTAGAAGAAATTGAAGATACCATCAAAAGGGCCAGCACGTCCAGAGCTGCTGGACCAGATGGCATTTCAAATTATACACTCAAAAGCAATCTTGTAGAATAGGCTTGTATTCTATTTTGCATTTTTAAGCTAGTGGTGGCCTATAAATCCATCCCGTCCTCTTGGCAATCTTCTGTAATCATCCGGATTTTTAAGAAAGGGGATAGAGTGCAAGCTAAGAATTATAGACTAATTGCTCTATTAGATTGCCGAGGGAAGATTTTCTCTAAATTTGTGCATTTGTGCTGTATGCCTTCAACAAGTGGACCTTAACTAATAACTATCGAGATCCTTATCAGACAGGATTCATTGCGGGCATGGGCACTCAAATTAATCTAGTAACTTTAAATGCCATAAAATCTTATTATCAAGTTAGTAAACAACCATTATATCTTGCAACTATAGATTAAAAATCTGTGTATGACTCTGTCTCCCGAGTCCTTCTGTTTGATAAGTTGAAGACAGATCAATGCACTACTACCCTATTTGAAATTATTTACGCTCTATACTCAGGTACATCGATACGAGTCCACTTATCTTTGGATGGGACCTTGTCATTTCCCATTGTAACCGCTCGTGGATTGAAACAAGGGTGCCTGCTGGCATCCTCTATTTTCAACTATTATATTCACGATGTGACCCATATTTTCAATAAGGTGGTCTCTGACTCTCCTAAAATCAATAATCAACAAATACCTACATTGATGTATGCTGATGACATGGTCTTAATCTCAAAAACTCAGAGTGGGCTACAGAATCTTCTTACAGTGCTTAACTCTTACTTAGTGACTAATGAACTGATAATAAACACAAACAAAACTCAAATAATCATGTACTCGCCTAAAAGAAATGGTTGTTATAAATATGCATGGCATATAAGTCAGATAAAATTAGAACTAGAATCAGTATACACCTATTTAGGTATGATTTTTGAAGTCTTAATTCAACCAACAGGCCATCTTGAGCAGGTGGAGAGGAGACTAGACACTGCAATATCACAATCCAGGATACTTATGCACAGATACAGGACATTTTCTGTTAAACCAGCCTGGTTCTATTGGACCCAAAAGGCTATCACATGTATTCTGTACGGCTTAGAAACTCTAGCCACAACTACCAAATTTACCTTCGATAAATGGGAAGCACACTTTTGGAAAGAAATTCTATCTTTACCATCGTCCATTCGGGGCACCTGGATTCGATATGAGCTGGGGCTGATCTCCATCCAAGCCTTATATCAGTGGCGATTATGTTCATTGTTCAGGAAATGTTTAATATCAACTGTAAATAATGTAATCTTGAACGATCTGACTGTGCACATGTTTACAACTAAAGTTTCTATGCCTGTGGACCAACAGAGTATACTCTGTTCTTGTTGATGCAGATGTAACAATTGAGATGCTAACTAATAACCCTGATAAGGCAAAAAATTTAATTTACAGCACTGACTGGATCAAGACGTGTGAGTCATGTCGACTTTATGTTGATGGGGATTTTGAGCGCGTTCCACCAAAGAAAATGAGATTTTTACCAGCAGATCTCACTAGATCACCTTCATCAAAATATTGCGCTCACATTTTACAACTACGGTTTAACATATTCCCAACTCGAGCCTTACTCTTTAAACTGAAAATAATAACAAGACCAGAGAGCCACTGCTGTTTTTGTAATTCAGAAATCACTCTTGAAACTCTCAAACATCTACTAATTCAATGTCCAGCTTTAGTTGAAATGAGAAAAACTAATTTCTCAAGACATTGTCAATATCTGGCCAATCAGGAAGTGGACCAATATTGGTCAATTAAACTGAATAGCTCTTATCTGCCAATCCAAGTGGCTGCGGGAATTTTTTTGGTTAGCCTAAATTTAGAGAATGACAATGAAATTTTGATTGCAAATAGGGAAAATATATAGAGGTACTTACCAGATTGGTTAAGCTAAGTGATGTTCATTTTTACTCATGTATATAGTGGTATCAAGTTTAAATATTTTATGAAATGAATGGATATAAGATATAGGCAAATTTTGTACAGCAAAGTTAATTGTGATTAACGAATATTTAAGGTGAATTAATTAATGTGGTTAATTTTGACCGCAATTTTCTTTGAAATTTGTTTGTATGGTGCAGATTTCTGTTTTTAATCTGTCTGTATTTGTTTTTTCTTTATGTTCTTCATTTTGTGTTTTGTGATAAAATTTGAAAGGTTGATTTAATTCAACCAATTCAATAAAGAAATTTAAAAAATTACCCGGAGCTTCTTGCATCAGCATTTAATTTGGTTATCACCCAAGCTGTTGACAAAGTTGCACCGCTTACACTCATAAAAGCGAAAAAAGCCAAACATTCCAACACTTGGTTCACCCAAGAGTTACTGGAATTCTGTGCTAAGAAAAGGGCGGCGCTTGCTACTTGGAAAAGCCACCCTAATGATGCCTCTAAAGCAGCTTTTAAGGCGATCTATAAAAACTACAAAACTGCCATCATTCAGGCCAAAGAGACACCAGAATTGAAAATGCCAAATCTGCGACAAAGGACATTTTCTCCATCTTCAGGGAGATTGAGTCCCCTGCAACCCCTCCCCCTAATATGCTAAAGGATGCGACATGGTGCAACAAAATTCAGTCTGTCATGCTGGACAAGTTAGAAATTATGCACACCAAAATCCTTACCCACCAAAAAGCCCTCTTTGACCTACTAGCTAAATCTCACAACATCGCTCATCCGACCACTCAATCAAACCCATCCCCAGTGTTTGATTTCAGGGATCTGAGTGAATCTGAGGTCAGTGCACTCCTCATACATCAAACCTTCGAACTGTAAAGGGGATGCTTGTCCGGCTCAGGTCATTAAAGACTGTGCCCCATCCCTTATCCCATTTATCACTGCCTTCATCAACTCTTCCTTCCAGTTGGGCCTTGTCCCTGCGACACTCAAGGAAGCGTGGGTCCGCCCGCTATTAAAAGAATCATCCCTTGACCCATTGGTGCCTGGGAACTACAGGCCTATTACGACTGTGCCTTTTCTACTAAAAATTCTGGACAAAGCAGCCCATCTGCAAGTCAAAAAATTAATCGATGATAACCACCTTCTGGTTCTCCGGCAGTCCGGCTTCAGACCTAGGCATGGCACGGAAACGGCCCTGCTTGATTTAAAAAATCAAATGGACGACCTTAGAGACGCAGGCAAACCTGCGCTCCTTCTTCTCGACCTATCTGCCACATTCAATCTGGTGGATCACAAGACTCTCTGCCACCACCTCTACACCGCAGCAAATTTCTCCCCGAGGCCCTGTGCTTGGATAACCTCCTTCCTACAGGACAGAGTGATGAAGCTCTTTTCTGATTCTTCATGTGCCAGCCCTAGTCTCATCAAGTGTAGGGTCCCACAGGGTTCTTGCATTGCTCCCACTCTCTACAACCTCTTCACCAGGCCTCTATTCAAAATCGTGTACACATTGCACATCTCATATACTAACAATGCAGATGACACCCAAGTGTTCATCCCCTTCTTGGGTGATTATTTGGCCGACCTCAACACCCTCAACTCCATCTACTCAACAATCCAATCTTGGATGGCGGAGAACTGGTTATGTCTCAACAGTGAGAAAACCGAACTTCTGTTAATTGGATCCCCACCCACCTTGGGTAAACTTGACAAACAATAATACAAATAAAATATTGTTCCTTTACAGTTGACAACATCCCTATTGCTGTCTCCCAAGTAATTAAGACACTGGGTTTGTACATCGAACCTGACCTAACCATGAATAGACAGGTTAATGCTGAAGCCTCTGCCTCAGCGTACCACTCCAAACTTCTCAATGCAGCTAGACCCTTCCTATCCCGAGAGAACTCCCTTGGCCCCCTTCCTGCTCCTACCTGCAAGGCAAAAAACCTTAGGGTCATCTTCGACTCCACACTCTCCTTCTCTCCTCATATATCAGACGTCTCTAAGAAGTCACACTACCAGCTGCACCTCCTCAGAGGTATTCTTCCCTTCCTCTCCTTCCCCCAGAAGCTCACTGTCTCCCGAGCCCTGGTTCTCTCAAAGCTGGACTACTGTAACAGCCTCTATCTTAATCTGCCTGCCTCCACTCTCTGCCCTCTGCAACTCATCCAGAACAGAACTGCGAGACTTGTCCTTGGCCTCAAGCCCAGGGACCGTATCTCTCCAGGACTGAAATCTCTACACTGGCTCCCAGTGGCTGCGAGGATTAAGTTAAAAACCCTCTGCATTGTCCACAAGGCCTTCTGGGGCCTGGGGCCCAAATACCTTCAACTCTCTCTTCCTAAATATCTTCCTTCCCGAGCCCTTCGCTCATCCGTCTCCAACTCCCTCAGGGTCAGCCGCTTCTCGAAGCAACGAGCTGGGGGTAGATCTCTCTCTGCAGCAGGGGCCTCCCTCTGGAACAGCCTTCCTGCCTCCCTGAAACTTGAGGAGAACCACCTCCGGTTCTGGAAGCACCTCAAAACCTTCCTCTTTGCTTCTGCTTTCTCTCCCCCTCTCCCCTGCTGAACAGCTTTAATTCTTCACTGAATCTGCTCTGAATCTGCAACTGGGCCACTCTCAGTGACCTCGGTCCAGGGCCCAGCCACTCTCCACTTGCACTGCCTCCCTGGCACCCCCCTGCACTGAGGGACTGTCACTGTATCCTTACAGCCCCCCCTTCCCAGCACTTGTTCTGCATCTACCTTGCACTTGCCACCAGCTTGCCTTATTTATTATTTTTTACGCTACTTACCTTGTACTGCACTTCCCCCCCTCCCCTTCCCCTTGCACTTTTCCCTTCCCCCCACCCCTGCACTTGCGCGATCAGAATGACACCTGGCCTAGTAGGATCGTTGTCTGTCTTCCCCTTGTCCCCCCCCCCCCTGCCTCGTCGCGCCTTGAAACACTTGTGTATAGGCGCGTTACAAATGCCATATCATATCATATCATATCAAGGGCAATAATTGGCTCAAGGCTTGACTATTGCAATGCCCTCTTTGTAGGGACCTCCCGCAAAAATCTAGCCAAACTCCAACTCGCACAAAATAACGCCCTGAGGGCCGCAACAGACATATCTAGAAGAGACCACATCCCGGATGTCAGGAGGAGGGTCCACTGGCTACCCGTCAAGGAAAGGATTGTCTTCAAAACACTCACCCTGACGCACAAATGTCTTCATGGACTGGCCCCCCCTACTTAGCTCACAGAATTGTCCACCACACCACCTCTAGACCTTCGAGAGCTGCGTACTCCAACAGAATAACGGCACCCATCACACGCAGCGTGCAGACGCGTGGCAATAGCTTCACTAATATGGTTGCTACTTTCTGGAACTCTGTCCCCCCCTGAACTACGACAGATTAACTCTCACTCAGCTTTCAGGAAAGCTACCAAAACCAGGCTCTTTGTTTGAATGTTCCTCATGTTCTCTTGTAAGCTTCTGTACACACTGTTGTTTTCCTTTAAATGTAACTGAGCACTCTGCATTAAGTAACCTCTTGGGCCGCATTCATGTAACCTTGAATCAAGCTTTCATAAAAGTCCATCATTGCGCCTTGATGCCTAAGGTCTGTAGTACGCTTTATAAATTGAAATGAATTAATAAATAATGACATCACCCTATATATTTTTTTCCAAAAGCATCCAAAGCTGGACGAGATATCAAAGATGAGGAATACGCTGGAGGAACATCCAGTCGAAAGAACTTTACCAGTTGGTAAGTAACTTATTCTTCTAAATCTGCCCTCCTCCACTCTCCGGCCTCTGCAACTTATCCAGAACATGATTGTATGACTTGTCCTTAGCCTCAAGCCCAGGGATCGCATCTCCTCAGCCCTGAAATCTCTCCACTGGCTCCTTGTGGCTGCAAGGATCAAGTTCAAGACCCTCTGGATCGTTCACAAGGCTTTCTGGTGCCAGAGCACATACTACATCCAACTCTCTTTTCCTAAACACCTTCCTTCTTGAGCACTTCGCTCAGCCACCTCCAACTCTCGGAGGGTCAGATGCTTCTCTAGGCAGACAGAGAGTGGGGGAAGATCTCTCACCTATGCAGGTGCCTTCCTCTTGAATGGCCTCCCTGCCCCTCTCAAACGTGAGTAGGACCACCTAAGGTTCTGGAAGAAGCTCATGACCTTCCTTTTTGCTTCTGCTTTCGCCCGCTCTCCCCTGTCACTGGTTGCCTGGCCTTCCTCTGTACCTCAATGGGCACCAGGCTCCCCCATGATCAGTAGTCCCTGCACTGCCTCCCGGCCAAGCATGCGCTTAGGGCTGTATCTGTAACCCTACAGCCCCCTGCCTCCTTGGACTTATCCAGAGCCTGCTGGCCCGGCTGCACATACTTAGAGCAATGTTGCCCTGACTGCACCTCCCCCTGGCACATCTCCTCTCCCTTTCCCCGCTGCACTTGCACGATCTGAATGAGACAAGGCCTAGTAAGATTGTTTGTTTTGTCCTTCCTTAGTCTTCCCTCCCTTGTCTTGTCGCGTCTAGAGACACTTGTGTAAAAGGCGTGTTATAAATGACTTATCATATCCCATCCCAACAAATTAACAGAAGATGGTGGATTCAACAAAAATGTGTGTTTATCGGTTATGGGACAGACACAATCTTAGGGACAGGATGTGGTACTGGTGTATGAGAGATATCAACAGCATTGCTAGTGGTGGTGGAAAGAGGGACAGTTGGGAAGCTTTCTGATCACTGACTCAGTAGCTCCAGTATCATGGAGACATGAGGCAGATTTCCCTTCTATGACACATTGTACATGGAGACCATATTGTTTAACGAGTTTCGGTGAATTTAGGTTGAAAGTATCATCTCTCAGTTTGTCCTAATAGTGATCTTCACTTAAGGCACTGGGTTATGTGATGAACCACCTGGAGATTTCATCCCTTCTTCCCTGGGGTGAGCCACCCCCTTTGAAGCAAGCAGGTTGAGCCCACTAAGCAAAACACCCCCTAGGGGTTTAGGAAAGTTGGACCTCACTGGGAGTGACTCCCCAACAAGGAAGAGGGGGCTCCCATTCCAGTAATACATTGGGCCTCATTATGGGTCCGGCGGTAATCCTGCGGGTGCTACAGGCGGGTTGCCATCGGACCCGTAATAATTTACCAGCGCCTGACTTCCCGGTGCCACTGGGCTATTATAAGTCCGGTGGCCAGGACGTCAAGCGCTGCTAAAGTTCTTAGTCCCCAATCCCACAGAGTCCTAGAAGACTCTGTGGGAGTGGGCACACGGGAGCAGCGGCACCATTAGCAATGCTGCCGGTGCTCCTGTGACAAGTCTGCCTACCGTGGCCGCTGTGCTTGTAGTTTGCCGATCCGGAAACAAGGGTGCTGGTGCCGGTGAGCTTACCGGCACCCTTGTTTCCAGACCGGCAAACATGTAATGAGGCCCATTGTCTGCATATATGGGAATACCAGAAGTCGATCTGTCTGCCAGCTGTGGAACTACACACAATGTAAGAAGTACATTTACCAATTTGATTCAAGGCAATGCTGGTCTTTCAAAGGCCTGGACAATCAACCGCACCTCTTTCATTTCCCATACCAAGGATTAAAGGACTTTGTCACTTGAATGGAGTAGAGACGATACGATACGCAGAGGCAAGCCTCTGGCATACTGACATCACTGGGGTCCGAGTTGCGCTGCCGAGTGGAACTAGCTGTAGCATGAAAAAGGTCCAGACTGGCGAGACTCCAGCAGAGAAGCTAGAGAGGGAGAGAAACTTTGCCGACGAGGCACAGGGCTGTGCAGCATTGGCAAGGCAGAGTGGAGCGAACTGAGAGGAAAGGTGTGACCATGTGGAGGATGTGGTGGGCTTGAAGCCCAAGAAACAATGTCGAACCTGGCGATTGAGAGGGGAACAAGATCACTGCTCGTGAGAATCCAGAAAGAGAGAAAGATGGCGGCGAGCAAATAAACACTCCTGCTTGCGTACCGGAGCAGACGCTGAGGAGACGCAGAGAATGCCAGCGTCAGCGGACTGGAGCCATCTTGCAGGAACAGGACCTGCTAAAGAGAAAGTATGCAGGTTGCTGCCAGTCGAGAAGGGCACAGAGACCAATCCCAGTCGAGGGGAGAGATAATGGAGAGTACAAAACTGTATGAGGGGGAACCCGGCCCAGAAGGGAAACTCAACAGATATAATAAGAGCTGGTACGGTAACCCTGAAAACCTGAACCTTGGAATCAGCCAAACGGCTCAAATGCACAAGCAGAAACCTGGGGAAGATTCCTCGGGAGGAGATACTTATACCCCTATGGATTCAATGGAACCTGGGAACAAGAGAGCCAGAAGGGCCCTATAAGGCAAAGCAAAGCAAGAATCAGTTTACACGGAAAGTAGAATCAAGCAAGACTGGACTCTCGTGGGGAGAGACCCATGTAGTTGGTGGAGGAAGATTAAGGAAATAGCCATTCATCTACAATCTTTGAGAGAACTTACTTTCTTTGGAATGTGAGAATTTGATAGCTATACCGTAGGAAAAACCCCTTTCTTTATTTAACTGGGACAAGATGGACATGAACTGATAAACTTGAGAAAACGTATGTCCTGATAAAGAAAAGTGACACTAGGAGAGATTCCTGGAAGTTTTAGGAGAAGGCAGAACACAGGGGCAAACTATATTGTCAATTTTCCTTTTTTGGTTATTTTTCTAAGTGGTAGGGCCAGTTTAGGACTTAGGCTTTGGATAGAAGCCAAGATGTATTATTTTGATTCATATTGTTGAGCACCCTTAATTTTGTGTCGTAGGTAGGGGACTTCCCCATTAGCAGTAGGGTCAGTAAGGCATTTTCTTTAAGTTAAATATAAGAATTGTAAATCGAATATGTCTTCTGGTCCGAGTCTCTCTTCTGGTACGCCACAGTGCTTTGTTATCTGGTACAAAAGCCAGAACACTTGGGTTTTGGAATGGGGTCTAACCTAGGAGTGGTGGATGAAAAGTATGAGGTCTATTTGGGCAGTCATATTTCCAGTTATCCTCTTGTTTGCATTAATTACAAGCAGTGCTGCTCCCAACTCATATTCAATGAAGGTTATGTGCCATTCCTCTCTTGCCTCCCCATTCGAAACATCTTCCTCACACCTGTCTCGGGAGGGTAGCTCAGGGGCAACGTGCTCGCCTTGGAAGCAAGATGACCCAGAGCACCACAGGTTCGATCCCCGGGTCCACGCTTAAAAACCTCTGGGTATTAAGCACGTTATAAATAACCTATCATATCATCATATATCATATCATACCTGATATGATATGGCATTTATAATGTGCCTATACACAAGTGTTTCAAGGCACAACGAGGCAAGGGAGGACAGACACAACGCTCTTACTCGGCCATGTGACATTGAGATCAGTGACATGGGAATACTTACCTTGAAGGTTTTGCAATTGTTTTTTTTTTAATTTGAATTGTATTGATTTTGAAACGTAGGGGCAATGTACAGAAGTACGTGCATGTTATATTCACATTGTTACATCAATATATTGTTGTAGCTGAACAAAAACAGAACTGCCGTCAGATTTGTCTTTCCCTCCCCTTACGTTAAGTTATTTTGGTCCCTCTCATCCCCTCCCTCCCCAAGACGGCGTGTCAGATTCTTCCAGTTCGTTGGCAAGAACTTAGTCTATGATTAGTGCGGGCTGGGACATTTATCTCAATTGGTTTGCATATGTTTAAGTCGTGCAACAGGCCTCTTCGCTTGTGGCTTGTTGGGTGGTGTCCGGTTCTCGTTCTGATGTGTTGCTTACGGGGATTCAGGGTCTTTGGGTTGTTTTTGTATCTGGCTGGAGATATGTAGGTTGGCGAAGTCACACCAGGTTTCTTTGTGACGTGCTGCCTTTCCATGAAGGGCCGCCGTGATTTTCTCTATTGTGTATATATTTGTTGCAATGTTAATCCATTCTTTTTTAACTGGAAGGTGCTGACTTTTCCATTTAATGACTAAGCTGGCTCTCACAGCTAGTAACAGTGGGGATGCCAGCCCCTTTATCTTGTTTAGTTCGTCATCTTCTTCTTCTAGACCAAATAATGTCAGGAGGGGAGATGGGTCTCTTTCAATGCCGTCTATTTGTTCGATCCATCCAAGGACTTCATTCCAGTACATGCAGACTTTCGGGCAGCCCCACCACATGTGCCAGTAGTTGGCATCCATTCCACATTGTCTCCAGCATTTTGGGCTGTGGGTCTGGTACATTTTCGATAGTCTGCGGGGTCGTACTGCCATCTGTGGGGTAATTTTATTGCGTGTAGTTTGTATTGTGCAGCGATTGATATTCGGGATGGTGTTTTGCAAATTGCGTCTTATGCCTGCTGGTTGAATTATCTGTTGAAATCATTTACCCATTTTTCTTTAAGTCGGAGGCTTGAGACTTGGTCTTTACAGGTCAGTGCACTGTACATGCATGCTATCAGGCCTTTATTCATGGAGGTCGTATCAAGGATTTTCTCGAAACGGGCGAGTTCTCTTCGTATCTTGGTTTTCCACATTCTCGTTTGGATAGGACGCTCTTCAAGCATAAGTATAGGAAGATCGGAATTTGATGCAGTTGGAGGGCTTCCTCCAATTCTGTGATTGGTACAAATTTGTCTTCTCACCATAGCTGTCTGACCCTTTTGAGTCCTGCATCGAACCAGGTTTGGTGTCTAGGGTGTTCTGGGATTTCTTCTCTGATCCCTGGGGCCCAAAGGTGGCTCAAGGGGGATGGCCATGTGGTCACACCCGTCATCCCTTTTCCCTCCTTCCATGTGTTCCATATTGCCCCCAATATTGGATGGTTGCGTAGTCTTCTTGTGAGTTGTGGTCTGGGGACCCATAGCCATTCTGCGAGAGTCGCGGGGGTTAGGTTGTCGTTGTCCAACTGGACCCATTGCAAGTCCTTCCTGTCTCTTAGGTGTGGGATGAGGATTCTTAATTGGGCTGCCTGGTAGTATCGCTCTATTAGGGAGGCCGACCCCTCCTTGATCTTTGGGTAAAGTTTCATAGGGTATTCTGGGTTTCTTACCTTCCCATAGAAATCCAGTTATTGCCCTTTTCACTTGTTAAAGAAGTCTTCTGGGACAGACACAGGAGTACCTGGAAGGGGTATAGGATGCGTGGGAGACTAACCATCTTGATGGCGTTCAAGCGTCCCATCCAGGAGATTGTGAGGGGTCAACATTTTGCGAGGTCCGCTTTGAAGGCGGTGAGAAGTGAAGGTTTTGCAATTGTAAAGCCATGAGTTTATTTTCTTTCTTTTTTTACTTCTGCTCCTTATATGCCATTGATTCACAACTGTAACCAGTTCTTTAAAGGCTTTGTTTGCCACCCTACACAAATCATTCAGCTGCTGCTGCAGTTTTGGCCTTATCTCTGGAACAAATATGTTAACTACAGCCTCTTGGATAGTGCCTGCTAGATTTGTTATATCAGAATGTTGTGTAAATATCAATTTAAACCTGCCAGATTTTCCCTTGTTCAGTTTGCAATTTTATCATTTTCTCCTTGTCTATTTTCTTGGGCACTCTTCTGGGAATATTGCAAACAAAGTATCTTATGCAAGCAGCCCGTTCAGTGTCTTTCTCCAGTATTGGATCTTTCATGGATTCACATGCTTTGAATATTCCCCATCGTCAGGCCGGGAACCTCTTTTTTTTTTTTAAATAGCGTTTTCCCTTGGAAAACTTTGGCGCTTAGGTACTACCCAATAGGACGTAGGGTATAAATAGACCTGCCCCCGCGGCTCTTCCTCAGATTTAAACCGTCTCCAAAGTGTCGGGATCACCTCGTGCTTTCTACACATTGGTGTGTTGTGGTCATTTTCTTTCCCAATGTCGGGAAAAGCGTTGTTTCGGTCCTGCGCTACTTGCGGAATGATAAAGGTATAGTAAGGGGACGGGTACATGGATTGCCTCTATTGCCTCTACCCTCATCACTCCGCCCTGCGACATCTGCAAGGGTTTCTCGCAAAAAACATTGAACGACCGCAATCGGCGGCTGATATCGTGGCTGAACGATGGGGCCTAACCTCCATCGGAGGTAGGATCGGTGCGCAGTCTAGCATCGGAGAGACCTTCTCCTGCAGTTCCTCGCCATTCGGTGTCGGCTGAACCGCCGGCAAAGAAGTCAGGGCCTACAGAAAAGAGGGGGAAACACTTGACGAAAGGGGCCCCTTCATCATCTAAACATGTTCAGTCTGACCAGTCCCGAAGGTCTGAGAAATCTTCTTCTTCTTTGAAAAAGGACAAAAAGGACTCTTCGAAACACTCCTCTTCAGGAGAGCATCATAGGTCTTCCTCGAGTAGAGAATCTTCGAAACACCTATCCAGAGATTCAAAAAAGGTGGGATCGCCTGACAAATTTGCGCCACAACTGCCAGCGCCGTCGGCGGGAGTCCCGTCGTCGACGGCTTCACTGCCGGCCACAGTCTCTGTCTCCACAGTGGTGTCGTCGGTTTCAGTGGTGGCAATTGATGAAGGCCAGAGGTTTTCGACGTGCTACCAGTGAGTGGAGCTTGGCAGATTTCGGTGTATGATGCCCTTCTGCCGGACACCTTATTACAGCAGGAGTCCTTCCTTTCGGTGTCCTCGATGGAGGAGGAACGTGAGCCTGTGGTTAACCCAACAAGCCTTGGCTTAAAGTGCGTTGGACCTTCGTCGACGGCGGGAGTACAGAATGTTCCACCTGCGTCTCCTCTGCTGAACCCGCAGTCGGTGCTGTCTCTACAGGTCTTATCTACACTGCAGTCCCTATTAAGTCAGCTGGATGCAGGATTGCCTCCCGTGGGTATGCCTCTGGTAACACCTGTCGTCGACGCGGCAGGTGCCCCTCAGCGTTCAGCGTCTACGACTGAATTGCCGGCTTCCCGGCCGACGAGCACAGAGCCTCCTCATTCCCACCCGGACGAGGGTGAGCTTCAGGACTCTGAGTCCGACCAGGGTCCCTGGGACTCCATCTCTGACATTTCGTCGTCGCCATCAAGAGACCCGACATGGGAGTCTGATGTGGAAATAGAGGCTCCTAGGAGTCCGGCGCAACCAACGCCCCTGGATGACATTGGGGCATTTCATGTCATGATGGCAAAAGCCTGTGTCGGGTTTGGTCTGACCCCAGAGGAAGAACAGAAAGAATGTTTCCTGTTTGACCACCTGGGAAAGAGAAGGAAGGCGGTTTTCTCCTTTCCAATCCTGGACCATGTTTGGCAAGAAGGCCTACATACCATGCGCCACCCATTTTCAGAGCCTGCAGTTAAAGGCAGGTTAGAGAAAAAATGTAAGGCCCCGGACTCTACGCCAAAGTGTTTGGTTGCACACCCTACCCCTGAATCAGTGCTGTCCGCGGCAGCTAGCAGGAAAGCCAGAACACAGCACAAATGCACTACACCTCCTGACAGCGACACTAGAAGACAAGATGCCTTGGGAAAGAAGGTTTTAACAGCGGGGGCGACAACAGTTAAAGCCGCTAGCTCGTTGGCGATTATGGCACGCTACGACTGCGAAATGTGGCATCGGCTGGCCCCTATGTTAGAACATCTACCCGAGGAACACAGGAAGGCGGCCATGTTGCTGGTTCGTGAAGGTGAGGAGGCGTCAAATCACAGCATTAACATTGCTGTAGATTCAGCAGAATCTGGGTTCAAGCAGATAAATAATGGGGTGGTACTAAGGAGGAAGGCCTGGCTAAAGTGCACAGACTTTAGGCCGGAGGTTCATTACAAGGTACTGGACATGTCCTGTGAAGGGGAATAATTGTTTGGGGAAAAAATAGATGAAGCCCTCAAGGGCATGAAAGAGGACTCTGATACGGCAAAGTCATTGGGAGCTTTGCAAAGTGGGCGGTCGTTTCGTCCCTTTCGCCCCTTCCGTGGAGCTTCAGGAAACACCCGGTTTGCTCCCTCCAGAGACCGGAACTACAATCGGTCTGGATACTCCTCACAAGGATATAGACAGGCAGTACAGTCTACACGAAGAAGTCGTGATTTTCAGGCATCCAGAAGGAGAGGAGGACAGCCCTCTTCCGCCAAGGGTAAACAAACAAAATCACAGTAATGACGGTCTTCGAAGAAATGTGCTGGGGGGCAGAGTGGCCCTACAAGTCGATGAATGGGACAAAATTATATCAGACCGTTGGGTATTGGACACGGTGAAGTTGGGCCACTCTCTGGAATTCAAGGACCCACCTGTTCCCATTCCTTCCGTGTATTCTGTGCAACCTCATCTTCACATCTTGCAGCAGGAGGTTGTACTTATGCTACAGAAAGGGGCTATAGAATTGGTTCCAGTGCCCGAGAGAGGTCAGGGAGTTTACTCCTGTTACTTCGTGGTCAAAAAACCCAACGGCAAGTGGCGACCCATTCTGGACCTTCGGGCGCTGAACAAGACTCTGCAACACCTGAAGTTCAAGATGCTCACACTTCAGGAGGTCATTCGGTCCGTACAGCCGGGAGAATTTCTGGCGTTGTTGGTTCTGCAGGATGCATATTTCCACATACCTATGTGTCGACGACACAGAAAATTCCTGCGGTTTGTGGTGGGTCAAAATCATTACCAATTCCGAGTGCTCCCATTCGGTCTAAAATCGTCCCCCAGGACATTTACGAAATGTTTAGCGCCGGTGGCGGCGTGGCTCTGACGAGAAGGTCATCATGTCTACTCTTACCTGGACGACTGGCTGATACACGGCCCGTCTCCGGCGGTGACGCAGGCAAGTCCCAACGTTACCATGCGGCTGTTGCAACGACTAGGCTTTTTTTTTGGGCGCAGAATTACAAACTCAGTCAGGCCTGGTGAAGCCTTCCGTCAAGAAAAAAATCAAAAACTCAAGCAGAAAGCGGCAGAGTGGAGATGGAACGAGAGTGTCAGTCAGAAAGTACATGTCACTATTGGGGGCCATGGCGTCATGTATTCCGTTGGTGAAGGACTGTCCTCTCTTCATGAGGCCAGTGCAATAGTTTCTGGCAGACAGGTGGGCTCAAAGTCGCGGGTTATGGTCCGACAAGCTGGCATTGAACAGCTACTTACAGGAAGCTCTTCGATGGTGGCAGCTGTCGGCCAATCTGACTCGAGGAGTGCCATTACTGGAGCCGGAATTTAAAGCTACAATTGTGATGGATGCCTCTCAGACAGGGTGGGGAGTGCATCTGGGGACCTTCCCGGTTCAAGGACTGTGGTCTCCAGTCGAATCGAGTCTTCACATCAATGTGCTGGAACTGAGAGCGGTTCATTGGGCCCTGAAATCACTTTTACCGCGCATACACGGCTCTGTGGTGCGAGTGTTGACGGACAATACAACCACAGTGTTTTACCTCCGGAAGCATGGGAGCACGCATTCCAGGATACTCGAGAGAGAGGCTCAGAAACTATGGCAATGGGCCCTCGAACAAAACATCAATATTGTGGCGTTTCATCTGGCGGGGGGTGATGAACATGCATGCAGATTCTCTCAGCAGAGAAATGAACCAACTCCACGAGTGGCAGCTGAAGGAACAGCAGGTGTCGAGAATTTTCCGAAAATGGGGTTGTCCTTCATTGGATTTCTTCGCTACCCGAGAGAACAGAAAGTGCAAGGAGTTTGCCAGCAGATGGCCTCAGCCAGATTCGCTGGGGGATGCGTTCTTGTTCCCGTGGACGGGCAGGTTCGCATACGCATTCCCTCCATTTCCACTCATTCGGCAGACCCTCCAGTGGATTCAGAAATACTCATGCTGTGTGATTCTGGTGGCCCCATACTGGGCCAGGCAGCCGTGGTTCTCAGACCTACTCCATCTATCCGTAGCGGAACCAGTGCTTTTACAAGTGACGCCAGACCTTCTGTTTCAAGACAAGGGTGCAGTTTGGCACTACGACCCGGGCTCTCTCAGCCTGACGGCATGGCTCCTGACTTCTCCGAGTTTGGCCTACTGAACATTCCTAGTGACTGTCGCCGCATTTTGGAGGCAGCTAGAGCTCCGTCCACGAATATCTACTATGCATGCAAATGGAAAAGGTTTTGTGTGTGGTGTAAGCGTCAGCCTGGGATGGACCCTTTAAGCATTTAATTGGAGCAAATTCTGCCCTACTTATTGCACTTGGCAAAGAAAGGTTTGGCGTTCTCATCCATAAAAGTACACCTGGCGCCCATTTCTAGATTCACTCGGAAGAGGCATGCTACCCCTCTGTTCAGTGATCGTCTGGTTAAGCATTTTCGAAGAGGATTGTTTCAGACTTTTCCTCCTGCCAAGAAATTCCCTCCTGGTTGGAGCCTCAATCTGGTGCTGTTGGGTCTGATGAAAGCCCCGTTTGAACCTATGTCGTCAACGCCCCTGCACTTCTTGTCGTGGAAAGTGGCGTTTTTAGTGGCCATTATTTTGGCAAGAAGAATATCAGAGTTGCAGGCCCTGGTGATTGATCCTCCGTACTTGTTTCTTCAAAGACAAGGTGGTGTTAGCTACTAACCCGCACTTTATTCCAAAAGTGCCAACTACTTTTCATAAACTCTCTTCTATTGTGCTGCCATTATTCTTCACTTCTGCTTCCTCATTGGCAGAAAAGGCACTGCATACGCTGGATGTAAAAAGAGCATTGAAATTTTATCTGAGTCGTACTCAGGAATTTAGATGTTCAAGACAACTGTTTGTAGCTTATGGACCCTCAGTCAAGGGAAGAGCAATCTCTAAACAAGGACTATCTCGCTGGGTCTCATCGGCTGTTTCCTACTGTCATTCTAAGGCGGGAAAGCCTTTGGAGAGGCACCCGAAGGCGCATTCGATGAGATCCACCGCGCCATCAGCGGCATTATGGTTGGCGATTCCGCTGGTGGACATCTGTCAGACGGCCTCCTGGTCGGTGCTGCATGCATTTACTCAGCATTATTGCCTAGACCAGCAGCATGGTGCAGATGTACAGATGGGAAGTGCAGTCCTGCAACGCCTGTTTCAGTAAGTTAAGCCCCCACAGCCTGGGGGTATCTGTTTCAATGTTACCACTGCTAATGTCTTCTTTGCTGGGATTATGTGTTGCGTTCTTGATGTATTGGTTTGCATTACACACCACTATGCATGATGACTACTGCTATGTAATCTATTCAAAGCATGTCAATCCATGAAAGATCCAATGCTGGAGAAGGGAGTAGTTTCTTACCTGTAACTCCCATTTCTCCAGCGTTGGCATCTTTCATAGATTCACATGCGCCCGCCGGCCTCCCCTGCATGCAAACCTAGTTGGTGCCTCTACTTTGGAGGTTAAAATCTGAGGAGGAGCCGCGGGGGTGGGTCTATTTATACCCTACGTCTTATTGGGTGGTACGTAAGCGCCCCAAAAGGACGTTGATAGGACACTACAGTGTCGAAGTTTTCCAAGGGAAAACACTATTTAAAAAAAAAAAGACAGAGGTGCCCGGCCTGACGACGGAGAATATTCAAAGCATGTGAATCCATGAAAGATACCAACGCTGGAGAAATGTAGTTACAGGTAAGAAACTACTCCCATCCTAGGGTCATTTGGGAGCCAGACGATTTGCTGAGTAAATCGCTGCCTAACTGCAACTGGTAGTGTCACTTGCATAAGTTGGTTCAACACATATAATTACTCTTACAGTCCCAGTCCGACATCCCAACTAATCATAAAGGTGGCCCGTCTCTACATCAAAGGTGGAAACGTGAGTGAGAAGTAAATTCCATATTTATGATATGATATGATAGGTTATTTATAATGAATACCCAGAGGTTTCGAAGTGTGGACCCGGGGATCGAACCTGTGGTGCTGTGTGTCGTCTTGCTTCCAAGGCAAGCACGTTGCCCCTGCGCTATCCTCCCGAGACATTGGGCCTCATTACGACCCGAGCGGTAAGGGATTACTGGTACCGGTAAGGGCACCGGTACCTGTAATCCCTTACCGCCCTACTACAAGTTCCCTTTGCGGATCCTCCCTTAACGCCTGGTTTTACCAGGCGTTAAGGACAGGACCCACAAAGGGACCTTAGAGCTAATAACGGTACCGCAATTTGCCCTGGTGAATGGGGAATTACCGCCCCCTCCAACCTCCTAATGACCCCCATTATATATCTTTGTTGGGATGGTCAGGAAAGGTCCCAATGATAAAGAGGTTCATATTGTGCGTGCCGTATTGGTGACTGGGGGTGCGGCAAAGTTAGCGCGAGGTTGCAATATTGTAGTTGTATCCAGTGTAGTTAAATGTGAATGAGATATGTTACTTTAGTGATACTTTTTGTTTTTTAAGTTGATATTTATTAGATGTGCACGTGTGTAGAAAATATAATTCTGATGCTTGTTAATCTGCTTAGAATCACATGCTGTGCGTATGGTCCGACATCCAGTGCTAACCGCGGAGTATTGCATCTTGTCTTTCGGGGACAGAAAGGGGACGTCGGCATAGGCATGTCTGTAACACTATCCCTATAGTGACGTGTGTAGTACCCAAAATCCCTCACGCGCCGAGGTCCCTCAGATTGTTTTTTTCCCCCCAGATAACTGGTCGCCCTACAGCGGAGCTCTTACTAGAGACATTGTTTATCTTTACCGAATTTAATCGGTTTATGCCCCGTTAAGTCACTTCGCCTAATAAGAACATCTTCGCCGAAGATTACGGAGGAATCGTCTACGGCTGTGGTCTCGCCGCCTAGGATCCGGCGGCTGGATTTCCACGTGGTCCGGCCCTCTGGCAGACTTACACATTAAGGAGAGTGGGTTTGGGGTGGCCATATTGTTATTATGTCTTTCCTCCTTTCCACTTCTTTCCCTTTTGGTCTGGTCATCCTTCCTTTTGGCTATGGAAAGGACTCCTTTTAGATTCTTCCCTAAGTGTAGGGTCAGATATCCTTGGAAGGACGAGCACAGGACTTGTAACGCTTGTCTCCCCCTAGAGCACGACGAAAAGCGGTGTTCGGCGTGCAAGCTCCTTAAGCCTAAAACACTTAAGGATCGCCGTGTAAAGCGGTGGGCCGCGTACGGCATGTCACGCGTGGAGCCTCCCTCCCCTACCGCAACACCAGCCAAAAGTGACGGGGATACTTCGGATGACCAAACGTCCAATGCAGATGTTATAGACCTTGAGGTGGACACTTCTAGGTCCCCACGCCCGTCCCTGACCCTTTCAGGCTCGACTCTGATCTTGCTACAGGGACTACACCCGGCGACAAGGGCGTACATAAACATTGCACTAAACACACAACCCCTACGCCATCTTCGACGTCTTCGTCGAAAAAGGCGAAAGCGCCAACGGGTCTGTCGAAAATTTCAACAGTTCCCTTGGATCGTGTAGATCCAAAGCCTTCCCCGCATCTACAACAGCGCATGACGACTGGGCAAACAAAAATTAATAAGGGCGCTACACCCCAATCTACACGCGCCGAAGTTTTGGATTCCGAAACTTCGACCATTTACAAGGCCTCTATAGGCCCGAAAGTTACGACTAGGCCTCTACCCGGCACTCCGACCGCTGGGCCTTCTGGTTCCGCGGACGGCGTTGCGGCTACCGCTACATCGTCGGAGGCTTTGTCCCACGACAATTCGGTTACTATCAGGAAGAGCATCGGTAGGATCGCAGCGGCAGTGGGCCTTACCCCGGTCCCGCAGAAAGTTATGGGCCAGGCCACGGAAAGATTTTTCGACAGACTTGGACCGCAATTCCGATTACTCTTACTTGGATAGCCAAGAGCCTCTCTCAGACTCCCTGAGAAGTTCCTCTCGACGCCAAAGGGCGGAGAACGTTGTTTCTCCCCACCTAGGCCCTTATATGTCCTCTAAGTGGACTACTGAAAAATTTGAGGAGTGCATGGATCGGCTGGAGCAGATTATCAGTTCTGCTGACCAGCCTCCGCCGAAAAAGGCTCGGGTAGACCCTAACCTTCAAATACAAGATGTGCAGCCTCAGGCTTTCCAACAGGAAGACGTGGCCCACATGGACACATACAGGGACATTTATACTGAAGAAGAGGAATCCTCTTTTCTGGATAATTATGAAGAAGATCAACAAGAGACTACGGAGAACTGGGCGGAAACCCAGCAAGAAGGAGAGGATCCTTGGTCACATCAAGATCAGGACTCTGATACTTTGTGCGTCGATTCTCCTCCTTCCACTCCGGCTCGCCAGGCCTCCCCTGTGGATGACCAGGTAGCTTTCAATACCATGTTGAAAAAATCAGCAGAATTCTTCAAAATTACCACTCAAGAGGCTTTGCCTGAGCAGGATTTTGTGGAAGACATTATTAAGGAAAAACCTCCCGCAAGTCAATCCATTCCCCTCCTTAACTCTGTTAAGAGGCGGATAGCTCAATCTTTAGTCACACCTGCCCAGACAAGGGCCGTGAACCCGAGAGTCGAAAAATTATTTTGCCCTTCTCCTTCCGACCCCCTATATATCAAGGGGCATGCCATCCCAGACTCACTGGTGGTGACCACTACTCGTAAGAGAGCAGGGGTACCCCTTGCCACTGGAGAATCACCTCCGGACAAGGAGTCGAAAAGATTGTATGCCCTAGGCAAACGTGTCACTTCAGCAGCGGCATATACCATTTGGGATGCTAATAATACTACACTATTAGGAAGCTATGCCGATGCACAATGGAACCTGCTCCAAGAAGGCCTTCAGGAGGTCCCGGAGCCGGCCAGGACCAAGCTTCTCGCCATTGTTGCGGAAGGGAAACTGGTTAACCAGAATGTGGTCAAAAACATCCTGGATACTGCAGAAACATCTGGCAGAGCCTTTGCACAAGGGACTCTTCTGAAGAGACACGCATGGCTGCGTACATCGGGGTTTAGACCCGAAACTCAGGCCTCCCTCATTAATATGCCCATTGAAGAGTCTAACCTCTTTGGGAAGGCAGTTGATGAAGCGCTGGAGACAGGCAAGAAGCAGCATGAGACCTTAAAGTCTCTGCAACAAATTAGACAAAAACCCTTGTCCCAGAGGGGTAATAACTCTCGGCGGTCCTTTCGAGGACAAGCTCGTGCCGGTCAAAACAACTACGGCACGGGCAGCTTCAACAATAACCAATCATCTGGAAGCCCCGCTTACTATCCCTCAAGGGGTCAGAAACGCGGCAATGGTAGAGGTGGAGGCCCCAATCCCAGAGGAGCCACGGCCTCGGGTCAGAAATGACCACCAAGTCCAGGTCCCCTCCCATGCCTCCCCGGTCGGGGGGCGATTAGCATCTTTCCTTAAGGCATAGGAGGGGATAACGTCTGACCAGTGGGTCCTAAAGACGGTCGCCACGGTTATTGCGTGGAATTCTCCCGACCTCCACAGTTCAAACCACCGCGCTCATGGCGCCCTTCACCGGACCATCTAAAGATCCTGCTTCAAGAGGTGGAGGCACTGCTGGGAAAGGACGCTATAGAAGCCGTCCCTATTCTTCAGTTAAACAAGGGTATTTATTCAGTGTACTTCCTAGTACCCAAAAAGGATCTCAGCATGCGTCCTGTTCTAGATTTGCGCCCAGCGAACAAGTTCTTAAAACCCCAGAAGTTTTGCATGGTAACACTACAAGAAGTGATCCCATTGCTGAAACGGGGGGACTTCATGACAACATTGGATATGAAAGATGCATACTTTCATATTTCAATGTTGCCAGGTCACAGAAAATACCTAAGGTTCATGATCCAGGACAAACACTACCAGTTCAAAGTACTCCCCTTCGGCATTGCCCCGGCGCCAAGGGTGTTTACCAAAGTCCTGGCAGTGGCAACACCACACCTGCGCAGACTATCAGTCCCAGTTTACCCTTACCTCAACGACTGGCTCCTTACGGGGGACTCGTTCGACGCTTGTTTTTCGAACACCCAAAAAACAGTAGATCTCTTCAGCCTGGGCTTTTCAATCAACAAAAAGAAGTCCACCCTAGTCCCCAGCCAAGTAAAACAATTTCTGGGGGCACTAATTTGGACGGAAGCCGGTCTTGTCTTTCCCTCCAGCGAGAGGGTTCAGAACATGCTCTCTCAGATTCCTCAATATGTGGCCAGTCGAGAGGTGACGGTACGCAAAGCCATGCGATTGCTAGGGATGATGGTGTCATGTATATACTTGGTTCCCCACGCGCGGCTGCGCATGCGTCCCATGCAAGAGTGGCTCAACAGCCAGTGGTGTCAGGCCAGCGGACAATGGGAAGATCTGGTAGTTGTCTCGCCAGCCCTCGTTCTCTCTCTGCAGTGGTGGTCGAGGGAAAACCTCCTGAAGGGGAAAACCTTCACCACCCCTGCAGTGGAAGCCACTCTCACGACAGACGCATCTCTCACGGGGTGGGGGGCTCACCTGCTTCAGCAGACAGCACACGGAGTGGGGTCCCCTCAAGTAGCATCCAATCATATAAACTTACTGGAGCTATTAGCAGTGTTCAAGCATTGAAAGCCTTTCAGGTACAACTGCAAGGGAAAACAGTGCTGATCTTAACAGACAACACTACAGCAATGTATTACCTGAACAAACAGGGGGGTACTCACTCTCCAGGGCTATCCAAGCTGTCCCAAAACATTTGGATATGGGCTCTCAAACACAAGATGTTTTTGTTGTCTCAACATGTTCCAGGGGAACTCAATCTTCTAGCAGATGTACTCAGCAGAGATTTTCCTCGACCAGAAGAATACGAATGGCGACTGCACAAAGACATTGTATCCAGCATCTTTGCAGAATGGGGATTCCCAGAGATCGACCTGTTCGCTACTCAGGAGAACACCCAATGCCAAGACTACGCCTCCAAGTACCCCCAGAACCGGTCCAAGGGGAACGTCTCTGGATAACTTGGTCGGGGAAATTTGTCTACGCTTTTCCCCCCCGAGTCCCCTTCTCAACAAGATAGTGCACAAGATGCACCAGGAACCAGTTACCATGTTACTAGTGGGCCCGCCAACCCTGGTTCGCTCACCTGATGGAAATGTCCCTCTCCCCTCCAGTCAAGCTGCCCTGCCCGTACAACATGTTGTCTCAGGACAGGGGGGAAACCCTACACCCGTGCCTTCAAGCCCTGAATTTAGCAGCCCGGCTCCTGAGATCATAGAGTTTGGACACTTGCAACTCCCTCAGAGGTGCATGGACATACTCAGGGAAGCGAGGAAACCCAATACACGTTATTACTATGATAGCAAGTGGAAACGTTTCGTCATCTGGTGCAATTCCAAGGGTGTCAATCCTATCGATTGTTCACCCTCACACATTGTGTTGTATCTAACCCACCTGTTGGACTCTGGGTTAGTCTTTAATTCCCAAAAGGTTCATCTGGCTGCTTTGTCAGCCTAAACCCATCACAGCAAAAGTTATTGTGGTGGAAGATACCGGTTATTAAAGCCTTTATGGAAGGAGTTAAGAGGATTTATCCTCCTATCTCTCACCTAGCCCCTGGATGGGATCTGAATGTGGTTTTAACCAGGCTCATGGGAGCTCCCTTCGAGCCTATGCATAAAGCAAGTCTGAAAGACCTGACTTATAAAACAGCCTTCCTAGTGGCTATCACTTCTATCAGAAGGGTTAGCGAACTACAGGCTCTTTCTGTTTTAGACCCCTGTGTTACAGTCCACAAAGATAAGGTAGTTCTGCGCACACATCCCAGGTTTGCGTCTAAATTTATCTCGAAGTTCCATGTAAACCAGTCAATCGAACTACCCACTTTCTTCCAGAACCCTACTAACATGGCCGAAAGAAGCCTTCACACACTAGACGTGCGCAGGGCAGTCATGTTTTACTTGGAGAAGACTAAACCACTAAGAAAGACTAAACAATTCTTTGTTTCAGTGGCAGCTGGTAGAGAAGGGGATCCTGTCTCTAAATCAGCTATCTCAAGGTGGATTGTCAAATGCATCTCACTATGTTACACTCTTGCGAAGAGAGAACTGCTTTCAAGCCTAGAGCACATTCTACTCGAGGCACTGGGGCATCCATAGCATTCATTGCAAATGTTCCTCTTGAGTCCATTTACAAAGCGGCAACCTGGAGTTCTGTACACACCTTTACAAATCACTATTGCCTAGACACTCATTCTAGGTCTGATTCTCAGGTAGGACAAGCAGTACTAATACATCTTTTCTCTACTGTTCCTTCTCACAACCCACCTCCAACTCCGGGTACTTCTCGTTAGTCTATGCACAGCATGGGATTCTAAGCAGATTAACAAGCATCAGAAGACATGCATTACTTACCGTAATAGCATTTCTGATGATTGTATCTGCTTAGATTCACATGCGCCCTCCCTACCGCCCCGCTTGGGGTGGAAGGAACATAGACTTCTTACTACTTTCTCTCTTTATGTACTCACTCACTATAGCCTTGGGCTCCTCATGGCAGAAAAAATACAATCGGAGGGACCTCGGCGCGTGAGGGATTTTTAGTACTACACACGTCACTATAGGGATAGTGTTACAGACACACTTATGCCGACGTCCCCTTTCGGTCCCCGAAAGACAAGATGCAATACTCTGCGGTTACCACTGGATGTCGGACCATATGCACAGCATGTGAATCTAAGCAGATACAATCATCAGAAATGCTATTACGGTAAGTAATGCATGTCATGCCATAACCACCAAATGAATTATAAAACACAATCCAGATAAAATGTGCGATGAAGTGCCTAGAGACTGGGCAGCAAGGAGTTTTATAATGCGCATGTGAGGCAT